>NC_138908.1:64768608-65968608 GCF_965231255.1 Vanellus vanellus
CCTTATCAAGAGAAAAGCCAATGTTCAGAGTTTCTTTCCAGTGATGGAAATCTAAAATTAGATTTTAAAACAAATTCTAGATTTTTCCTATTCAAAACCTGATTTTTAAGATTTTGAAAGAAAGACTTCAGAATTCAAGAATCCTAAAGAATTATTTTAGGACACTGAAATTATTTAAATCAGTGTGTCTATTTTTATACAGATTTTTTGGAGACTATTCTTAGAAATGGAAAAAAGTAAACATACTACTGCGATTACTTAGTTATTCCACATCTTAGCCTGCCTTTTTCCATGCATTTTATGAAACTAAATATTAATCTTTGAACTTTTGTATTCCAACAGGAAAAGTATTTTATTGGAAATAGCCTCCCTTCCAAAAGCTGCCTATTTTAACCAAAAGAATCAAACCCTTAATGTAGACATTTTTAATTCAGTGTAAGGCCTGATACTTGAAACCTGGTAAGAACTGTCTTTTTTATCTCATGTTAAGATGCCCTTGGGAAAAATAGAAGCGGAGAATCTTCATTATTCAACATTTCTGTGACCAATTGCTTAACTTCTGAAAGTTAGAGCTCGCTATTAGGCATTCAAGATCACTCTCTTGTGAACAAATTATTTGGACATGCTCAAATGTTAACTGGAAAAAAAAAAAAAATCACATTTAGCAAAGTGCAGTAGTCATTCCCCACTGTACTTACAAGTGATGAAAAAAAGTTAAATCAATACCTGACACTTTACTATTGCTTAAGAAGGAGGTATCTTTAGTTTCCAACTGCATACAAAGATAGACCTTTTAACTTTTTTCTAAAGAAAAAAAACCTTCCATTATTCTTTCTTCTTTCCTTTCCTTCTTTTTTTTTTGTTTTTGGAAAAATCTGTAGGACAAACAAGGACAGTCAACACAAAATATGGAGAACAGTGAAAAATACTATTTAAAAGGAATGTAAATGTATATTAGGAAAAGAAAATAGTTGTGCACTTCATTTGATAACAGCAAATTGGTCAATTAATTTACAACAGCAGGAGCCTTGTGAAAAGAAGATATTCTGGATCTTATTTTCTAATTGCTGGTACCCCTCAATCCTAATTCGATGTGAACAAAGGCTGTGGAATACAACAAAAACGGTACATTTTATGCAGTAAGCACACAACTGTCATTTCTCAAAAGTCCACAAGAGGTAACCGTCGTCTTCGTTTTACCCTCAAATTCAGCTCCACTCTCAGTACCACAACGTATTTCCATTGTGACTCTCCTACTATATCCATATTTCCTATTAAATATGGTCCTTTGCTTATATTTTTCTGCCCTCTCAATTTCTCCAGTGATGTTCGTTTGTCGAGCCCACCTAGAACTGCCTATGCTTCTTCCACGCTGGTCGTCTGGGTCCATTTAGAGCTAGTATTCATTACAGAGAAAAGCATTAATCCCTTGTTTTAAAACCCTTCGATAATACATTTGTACCCCTCTCTCCCTTCACATAACGTGAAACGGCAACACACCTTTTTCATAAAACCATGCAAAACACATTGCCCCGTCTCGCTTCGCATAGCCCTTTGCTGAAGAGCCCCACCGCCGTAGCCACAGCCCTCACTCTATTGTTTTCCTGCCCGTTTCTCCTGCGGCACGGCTGACACTCGGTGCAAGAACCGCTAAGGCGGAGACCTGCCCTCACCCTCCCTACCCACCGGGCGGCCGTGCAGTGACGGGGGTTATTTTGGACGGCGGGAAAACACGCCAGGAGCTGAGGCAGTAAATCCCCACGGGCCGTAAAGTTTCCTGCCCTATTGTCTGCCGGGCACCTCGGAGCTCGCCCCGCACACCTGCGGCCCACCGCCCGCCCAGCGGAGCGCCCGCTTCTTTCCCGAGAGCCGCCCGGCAGCTCCCCCCTCGGCTCGGCCGCAGCGGGGGTCAGCCAGGCCCCGCCGCCGGCGCCGCGCTAGGACTCCCCGCCACCGCCCGGGCCCGGTACCCCGAGGGATGAGGACCTCCCCGTCAGCCGCCGGCGGCTCGGGCCTCTCACGGCTTCCAGTCAGGCAGCCCCTCACTCGACCGTCAGGCGCTTTCCCCGCCTCTCCCGGGGTCGGCGTCGCCGCCTTACCCTCTGCGCCTACCTGCGAGCCGCGCACAGAGCCAGCATGGGGAGGGCGGGAGGAGGAGGAGGAAGGGCGGGAGGAGGAGGAGGAGGAGGAGGAGGAGGAGGAGGAAGGGCCGGCTTCACTCCCGCTGCCGCCCCGCCCTCTCGCCGGCGGCGGGCACAGCCCTCGGCCCCGCGCCGCCGCCCCGCGCATCCGCTTCCGCCGCCGCCCCTTCACCGCCCTTCCCGACGCTACCGAGCGAGCGCGCGCACCCACTGCGCGCGCCTCCCCCCCCCCCCCTTCCCCAATCCGCTTTCCTCCTCTTCCTCCTCCTTCTCCTTCTCTCGCCGCGGCGCGCGCGCCCGCCCGCCCTCGCGCCCCTTGTCCCTCTCGCAGCTGGCGGCGGCAGCGGCGGCGCTGACAGGGACGGGGAGGGCGTTCGCCGCGGGGCTGACCGCGTCTCGCACGGTAAGGGCGATGCCCCTTCTGCGCTGGGCGGGCACAGCTCTGCGAGGCGCGGGGGAGGCTGCGCGCCGCCTCGCCGGAGCCCCTCGTCCCCGCAGCTCGGTGGCGGTGGGGCGGATCGGGCCCCGTTCGGTGGGCCCGAGCGGGGCGGGAGAGGCCGGGCGGCGCGGCCGATGTCCCCGAGGTGCCGAGAGGGGGCCTCCGCGGGCGGCGGGGCAGACCTGACCTACGAGCCGGAGCGAGTGGCCTGCCGTGGGTGTGGGGTTGTGTGAGGGGGGGGGTGTGGTGACAGGGACGGCGGCCCCGGCCGGCGAGCGCGCCCCAGCCAGCGGGACCCCCCGTGCTGCCCCTCCGGTGGGGCGTGTCGGCGGCCGCTTCCTCGGCCCTTCGCTGCCGGGGGTGGGGGGTGGGGGGCTCCGAATAGGGCGGGCGCCCCGCCGGCGAGGAGCCGCCTTTCCCCCCGTCCCCCCGTGGGTTTGGCGGCGCGTCGGTTGGCGCGGGGGCTGTGGAGGGAAAATAACGGAGCGAGGGTTGGCCCTGGCCGTGCCGTTCCATTCATGGAAGACTCTCGTTTAACCTGCTTTCCCTGGCGACTGGGTGAGGTTGTGCCCTTTTAAACCTAAGCGGTTTAAGGGAAAATAACTCTGAAAGTTGGAACTAAAATTTTCCCTAAAGTTATGTAACTCCCAGCTGATGCAGAATGCAAATCAGACTGAGCCAGCAGTGTCACTAATCACAAGCGTGCACTGAGGTCACGGTGTTCCAGTTTTTTGTCCAAAGTGAGTATAAACCGTTCGGCAGCACAATGTCAGGGGACAGAACACCTTTTATTAAGGTGTGCTTCTTTATGTTGTTGTATTTGTCAGTGTGGCTCTTTAATTAATTTTTGACTTTGGCATGTGCTCCTGCTTCCAAGTGCATATGTCTTAGAAATAAAATCTAAACTTCAAAAAAAAATAAAAAAGAAAAAGAAGTTGTTAAATTATTTTAGCCTTGGTGAACTCTCCTGCAGGAATAACTCTGAGGAAAACTGTGCTCTTTTGCTGATAGTTAGGTGATTGGAGTTCTCCCTAATCCATAAAATTTAACCATTTGTTTCTAGGCACCACTTTATTGTGCTTTCTGGTGAAGGATAAGTTTTTTGTGTATTGTGTGTGCTTCTTAGTGAGGTCAGTGGGAGGTTGGAAAACTCTAGGAATTTGTTTTTCTGAAATAAGAGATCCTGTTTTTTTTAAGACATAGGAGAAACTCATCAGTTTCAAAATGTCATCAGTCAAACGCTTGGTTTATGCAGTCATCCATTTCTTGAGAGAGCAGAGTCAGATGGATACTTTCACTCCAGATGAACAAGAAAGCTTGGAAGGTAAGTGATAAAGGTGGTAATATATGTATGTATAATGCCTACCCATCCGTTAAATTGCTTGATGCATATTGTCATAGAAGGTAACCAGAGTGACCTAACTGAAACTGCCACCAAATACTACCTGTGAATAAGATCATGATCTTAATATTTCTGAGATTATTAATTTTAAAACATCTCTCATCTAAAAAGAAGTTCTAAAGTTACAAAATGTGCACTACCTTAATTTTGAGCAACAGATACTTTGAATCACATCAGGTTAAACTGTGCCATAATACAGACTATGGTAGTGATTTGTATATGTGTCCCACAACGTTTTGCCTGCTGATTCTTTTTCTCTTTACTTTTATGTTTGTTTTCTTTGTGCATTTTGTGTCTGACAGCAGCTGTGCTGGCCATGGAGGAAGTAAAACAATTACCATATATTGCTTTTGGTATATGGGAAGAACTCCTGTGTTATACTTGGAAGAATTTGATGTAATTTATGAGGGAAGGCTAAGAGATCCTAAGAATATGGAAAATAAAATAAATTATTTGCATTTTTTTTAAACTTGAATAGCTATTCCAAAGAGTGCATGGTAGTGAATATTTTCAGTATGATATAGTTTCTGTTATACATTCAAGTCCGTCTATGTGTAGACATCTCTACAGAAAGATGGACTTATGTGTGGATTCATCTGTTGACAGACATTCATTAAGCCTTAGTAACTTCATAGTATCTGCCTTTCTCCTTCATACTGCTCTTATTCCTTTTTCTTAATTCCTGGAGACTTCATGGTGGTATCATAATATGGAATTAAGCAAGTGAAGAACAAAAAGAGAGGGGGGAAGAACAAAAGGCGAGAAGGGGAAGTCTAGGACCAGCAGTGCAATAAATCTGAGTTTTTTCAGGTAACTGAGCAATTACCTGAAATCTGAGGTGTGGAGGGTAGACTTCCCTGAGGTGCAAAGCAAGTCCTGCTTCTCAGAGGCGTAAACTTAAAAAGATAAACCTGTGGGAGCTTTTTGGAAAACAACGGACACGTTGAAATAATGAGCTTGTGAACTTTGTGCAACAGAAGAGATAAAAGACAAGTTGGTACAGTCTGAAGGTCGACATGAATTCACACGCTGATACTGAAACTGCTGCGACTCCTAAATAGATGCTGAATGTGTATTGCTACAGCTGTATTTAACCAATAATAGTTTGTGTGTATAAGGTTAAAGGCCAATGAGCACAAGACACGATACTAACCCACGTTGTAGTAAAAGTATATAACACCTCAAGTATTGTAATAAAACAGCTTCAGCACGATCATATTGGTCTGCGTCTGAATCCCACCGCATAAACCTGTCTATTGGTTTTATAGTGTAGTTGTTGAATAATGTAAGCAAGAAAAAAACATTTGTATCATGATATTCAAAGGATACTTCCAAGAGAATAAAAGACAAAAGATTAGGTTTTACATTGTAATCTGGAGCATTTTGTACATATGAAAAGTGGTAATCATCTATGAATTTAACCTGTATCATGTTATTATGATGTTCAGCTGATGAAAGAAAGCGATGTTTTTGCAAATGATATTATGAGAGATGAAGGGTATTCCTTTTGTTTTATTATAAAACTGATAAACATCAGGTTATGACTGAAAATTTACCTGGTAGCGTCTTAAAAACAGCTGTAGCCAATGTCTATATGAAAAAATCAACCATTTCAAGATTCTGTTTTCTGAACAAAAAATATTATAAAACCTCAGTTGTGCTTAAATGCTGATGTAAAATTTACCATTTTAATACAGATACAAAATCCTAATTTTAGAGCTGTTCCCTGCCAAAAAGTGTGGTACCATATGCTATGTGTTAAGAGGATAGGAGGTGGGCATTCTGAATAATTGACTCATTTTCGTTGTGCAAAATATCTTTAGTGCATGTGGAGTAACAATAGCCCAAGTCCCACCCATTGAAGTGTTTAATGTTAGGTGGAGACATAAGCTATGAAAAAATTTGACTGATGTTTTTCATTGGTGCCTTATGTACCTACTTGGTGCCTATGAAAACATAAAACACTGTATGATTAAGTGGCTGTGCCGAGAAGTAATTTAAACAGTTCCCATTCCCCACAAAACAACAAAAAGAGCTAGAACATTGCAAATAGAATTGAGACTTTATCAAAATAGAAGCATGCTTTTAGACTCCACTTATATTGATAACCTGCATTCTGCATGTTTGAATTATATAGCAATGTCAATGATAGTGTAAATTTCCTCTAGGAATTTTGTATTTGCATGATGAATAATGTCCTGGTTTGAGGTAGAACAGAACCAATTTTCTTTTCAGTAATTTTACTTTTCAGTTAAGCTTCTTCTAATTCTTCTGACTGAAATTAATGGCATGTTTTTCAGACTGTGTCTGCTTCTGGCAGTGATAAGGTCTGATGTTTATAGTTAGTACGCAGAGAAGCTCTTGTTTATACTTATTGCTGTAACACCCAAGGCCAGATAACTTGGTTATTCGCCCCATTTGAGGGTCAGAAGCAGAAGAGTGTAAAGGGGTCGCACCTGCGGCAGGAGCAGACAGGACAGGTAATCCAAAACTGACCAGCAGGGTGTTCCATCCCGTCTGCCTCATGCTCAGTATAAAAGCTGAGGGATCAAAGGGTCAGCTCTCTTTCTTCAGTGGCCGGCTTCATAGCAGGACTCTGTTTATTCGTTTGCCTTTGATCCCAATCTGTGCATTCCAGCATCCAGATCTGGAATCCAGTTCCTGTCCGTCACTGAGTCCAGTCTGGGACTTTCCCGGTGCCTGCCGGTGACGTGATTATCATCCTGGGAGCTTGATATGGTTTTGTATTTATGGTATATATTTCATTATTTTCTTATTAATATTGTTATATTTTCTTTTTATTATTACTATTTCATTAAAGTAGCTTAGTTTCTTTTCAACCCCTAAGTCTTTCTCCCGCTCTGAAGGGAGGGAGGTTAAAGAAAGCATTTGTCGTTCATTTAGTGTCCAGCCCAGTACAAACCACAATAAATAAAAGTGCCTTAATTTGAGAAAGCAGAGTAATTAGAAGCTAGACTGGAGAAATATACTCTCCACAACCTAGGATCTAGAGCAGTGATACAGATCTCTGGTGGTTAATGCTCAACCCTATTGTATGAACTAGAAACTTCACCTCTTCCAAGTTGTATTTTAGACAGCGTGTTTAAATGGGAGTTATTTCTCTCCTGTTTACAGTTCCTGTTTGGTTGTTGTTTTTTTTTTTTTTTCTTGTCTATAACACCTACTTTTGTGGGATTAATGCAGAAACTCTCTACAACGTGCACAAGGCTGTGACTTTTTTCTACTTCTAAGAGCAATGTACCACGATGAATTTCTCTAAGTCAGTGTTTTCAAAACAGTGGAATGCACTTCCTAAGGCGAGGGATCCATGTAGTACTTAAGATGGGGAAGCTTACGTGTAAGATGAAGCAAGATGATACCGAGTACTAAAGGGGCCTCAGTGGGTCAATTGATACTCATTATTCAGTCATCAACAGCCTGCATGTCTGCTGTGATTCCTTGATGTTGCTTGCAGCTTACGCTTCGACAGCAAAAAATCCTGTAGCTATGTGGCAATGGGACACTGAGATGGGCTGCAGCATAGCCCAAGAGCTCCTGTTTCCAGGTAGTAGGCATTTGTGTGAGCCCCAGCTGTTCAGCAGGGAGGTAGGTATCTGTATGGGTTTGCAAGGTGGGCAGTACAAGCTTCCGCAACTGCCTAGGCCTCTGAAAGTGTGTGTGATGATGGAAGTAATAGGGAGAACAGATAACTTCAGCCTTTGAAATCAGATGTGGGAAAAATCTTAGATTAATAACTCACATGGGGTAGCAAATCTTTCCCAATTTACTGGTGGTATTGAGCTTGTGGCAGTTGATAGTGCCTCACTTTGATCGTGGGACAGTGAGGTGCTGGCAGTCTAGTCTCAAGATACTTTTCAGACAAAATCAAGTCTTTGCTCCGTTGACTTTACTGGGGTGGGGTTTTTATGTCACATTAAAACAGGGTAGTTATTGATCTTGTCACAACTTAATACATCTTCTGATTTGGAAAAGTTTCTGGTTTGGCTATGTTTATTTTTACACAGGTAACTATTGTTGGCTTGCATGTTAGCCAGTGGTTATTATTCTAACCTATGGATTCATCCCATAATTGCTTCTAATTTTCTTACATCTGTGATAGTTTATAAGGATTATAAATTCCATTTTTCAGTTAAAGCAGAAATGTGGGAGTTCACTATAACAACTAATTATTTCATGGAAATGCTTACTGGTAATAACACTATACTCAGGATTTTTTTTTAAGCATAATTTGCACTGCTGCACTTTGCAAAAATCTCCTGTATGATAGAGAGTTGGTGTCACAGACTGAAAGCCATGAGAAAGATAAAGGAGGGGATTGTATTTTAAATTTATGCAAAACTACATATGAGGTGAAGCATTCAGGAAAGGGAAAGCCTTTAGGTGAATATAAGTTTGAGGGGAAAACTGGCAAGTATACTATGGCAAGTGGCTTCCTGTTAAGTTATACCAGGAAAAACTAGATATGGAATTCCACTGATTTTTATGATCTAATAATAAGTACTATTAATATATAATTCAGAATTCAGCATACTCAGTGATTACTTTACAAGAATTAAGTTTTTCTACATAGCTGGAGACAAAGGAGTTTAACCCAAATCCTTCAGCACTCTTACTGGGTAATTTAAATTGGCAACTTGATATATTTTTAGGATTTATAGGTTATAGGAGCAATTTCTATCCATATTTAGCAATATATTCAATTGTTATATGTTGTCAACATTAATTTTGTATCATACTTGGCTTTTTCTGAATAATTTCTATTCTATGTTATCAGAGTTTGAAAAAAATTACATCTTCCAGTTTTTACTATTTTTTTACTACAGTTCTGCTTTTCTCCCCTTTCTCCCAGCTGTGACATAGAAAATAGGCTCCTCAAATTGGCCTTAACTGTTGTTAACATTCAGTAATTTTACTTTTCTAATTTTGGGTCAGTGTTCAGGTTCATTATAATGCAAATAGAAATTCAAGTTATATTTATTATATTAACATTGGACTGAAATTCAATTTAAATTCTCACATTCATTTTTTACTGCTACTTAATTTCAATTCAGCTACTCCTGGTTATCTGTAGTTGGAAAAAGTAATTTTTCTGTTCAAACTGGGCTTTACAAAGGCTGTTCCTTGTTCCTCTTCAGTTTTCAATCTAAAACATTTAGATTCTATACCTTAATAAAAACATTATACTGGATTCTCAAGTTGATAGGGAAAATAATAATATAATTTGAGATACTATAATTAACAGAATACATATATATACAGAGTTGTATATAGTAATTGCTATTCATCTTCTTTTGTCTATAAATATGTGAGCACATTTAAAACTTCATTTAGGTATTTGGCTCTGTTAGGTATTTGGCTCTGCTGTTTTTTTAGAATTGCTTGTTGTGAGTGTATTTACATTATTGCAGGTGTGGGAGGGTAATCTAATCCTTACAACAGAACGTGTGAAAGGATACTGCAGTTATTTGGGGTTTTTTTAATAGGATAAAAGCTTGTTATTAATGAAGCATTTTAGTAATAAACAGTGTCTTCAAATGAATATATTTTGTTCCAGAAAAAAGATAACAGTAATAAATATCTTGCATTTATTCTTTACAGTAAAGATGAGCTATTTTCTCCCAACTATTATGACACACAGATATATGGCAGTTGTGGTGTTTTGAGGTGGGGTGTGTCACACACGCACAATACTTGTATTATGAATTGTAGTGATTTTGTTGAATCCTCATATTTTTATGTTTGAAAAAAAGAAGATTGAAAGAATTGAAACAAAAGTTTTAAATTGGTTTACAAGTAATTTAAATTGGGTTACAAGTAATGGCCAAACTATGTGTGGATTCTGTATAGTTTATACTATTTTTCAGCAAGTCAATTCTATGAGGAGCAGGTATTCTCTCTTTATTTTATAATATGTTCCAAAGAGCTGCTTTTACTAGCTGAATAAGGAAGTAAATCACAGCTTTATAAATAAATAAGTGAAATTATACTTCTGTTGAGAAACTTGTGACTTTTTTTTTTCTTTTTTTTCTTGTAAGTTGCAATTCAGTGTCTGGAGACTGTGTTTAAGATTAACCTGGAAGATACTCATCTTGCACCTCCACAGCATTTGATAGAAATGTTCACAAATTCTTTTCACAAGGTAAGAATTTCATTTAGACTCTAGAGTTACTCTGCCAATATGTGCTAAGATTTAATATTGTATACACAACCTTAAAATGCTCTATAGGTCAAAATGATGTACAAACTTAAGGAAAACATGAAAAAGTGAAATTTCCATAAAGCTAGCAGAATCAGAATATTTTGGGGCAGTGGGAGGAATTAATTTCAGCTCAAGAAGGACAATTCCGTATAGAAAATTACTAAACACCGAATGTCTTGTTCTCACTGGAAGGATTTTATCAATTTTATCAATTCATTTTGCAATTCCCAGAGATAAATGTCTGCGAAGTGCTTGAGGTCATTCGTAGTTTGCTGATGCTTCTCAATCCCTTCTGGAAATAATTTAGTTGTTCAGTTTTAAAAACTTCTTCATGGACACTAACCTTAAAATTGGAACTTCAAAAATGTTTACTAATTTTATGTGTTATCTGGGATCTCCAGTACAGGAAGCACAGGAAGCACCAGGATGTCAAATAGGAGAGTCAGAAGTTAGAAAACCAAGACTGTACAAACGTATCAGCTCTCTTCCCCTTTGCTTCCTTAAAATATGTGGTGATTCATAAGGTTTTTTTAGTAGTAGAAAGCAAACCATCTTTCTCTTCTAAGGATGTTTTAGTGATGTTTAGTTCTTTAATACTTTCTGTGCACTACAGAAAACCTGGTTGCTTGTTCATACAATGCTGCCCAGGATGAATGAAGTGTTTAATAAAATCAGAACTTGTATTTTAATGGAAAAAATCTTGGTTTGTGTACGCACAGAATGACATGCTGCCTCTCTCGGATTCTTTACCAGAGGATGTTGAAAAGGCTGACCAACTGAAGGATGAAGGTTTGTAATAAACATAGGAATAAACATTTTGTGCTTTTATTAAGATTTTTGGGTTATCATGGATAGTGGTAGTATAGAAGCTGGGCAGTATGGTTATTGGGCAGTCAGTATGGTTATTGGACTGTAGGGATATTCAGCACTTTACAGGTGTGGGTGTTAGAGCAATGCCTGTTTTAAATCTGTGACTTCTGTCTTGTCATCTGTCAATCCACAGGGGTTTGTGAAATAGACTAAGGAAATGAGTGTGTGCTATGTGTTAGTCTTTGTGTTACTAAAGCAATGCTGTGTCTCTACTGAAAAAATTGAAAAGGGTCTAAACTTCAGCAAAGGGCCATTTAAAGTGTCAGCTATTAGGCACACTAGTAAGCAGTTTGGAACTGCTTGAAATGCCACTGGTTAATTTCCCATAATGAAGTTAAAACTTCCTGTCCTGTTTTCTAATGCTGCTCTGTCATGTAAATCCTCATTTTCACACAAGTATTATCTATCACCACTATCATGCTTTTCAGTTATGAGTACTTTCCTGCTCTGAGTTAGGGGGATAAATTAGATAACTTGAGGAAGTCCATTTGGCCCATATCTTCTATAATACTGTAATTCTGTAACTCTGTCATTTCCTCATTTCTATCTGTATGTTCTTACCAAGGGAATAACTTCCTTCAACTTTTTGGCCTCCAGCCTGCTCCTCCTCTGCTCGCAAACCAGCTCTAGTACCTGTAGAAGTTGGGTAATGAATGGGAAAACAAAATCAGATAGCTTGCGCTTTCTTTCTTGGTTGTTATAAAACCAGGAAGTAACATACCCTCCAGACTAGTAAATACTTTAATTTACTTGCCTACCCTTGTATATCACTTGACACTTTGGCTTAATGTAAGCTATGTAAGAGCACAGATTATGTGCAGGTTTGTATAGTGTAACAGTGGCTTGATCCTAAAAAGATCTGGGTATTACCACAGTATAAATTATAACAATAGGTAGTATTTTCATTATAGAGGACACACATGCAAAAGTCTAACCATTTGTGGGGGTTTTTTGTCTTAAGAATTTTTGTCTGGCATTCAAATAAAATATTACAGTTGCTATTCCTTTTGTCCTGAATTGCTTAAGCTCAGCAGAAATAGTACGTCTAGCTATTTTTCTGTTTTCCTTTAGCCAATTCGGAGCTGGAGAGAGAGGAAGCAAGAAATGTACCCACTGAGGCTCCATCTTAGCGTTTTACCCCAGGTCATCTTTAGTTCAGAGCAGTATCAGAAGTTCCAACTTTGATAGTCATGGATAGAGTTTTGTTCTAGAGAAATGTTAATTGCTGCAATCTCGTTTAGTGCAACTAACTTGCAAGTCTTCTATCTGACAACAGGATTTAGTATACAGATCTTTACCTTAGACCAAAGGAAAGATGTCTAGATGGTTGGCCTTTAGAAATGAGATAGATATGGTCACATTCTGTATATATTTTGAAGGTGTACATACAGTTATAGTTTCAGCCTGCCATCTCACCAGCAGGGATTGCTGACTGTAATTACAGTCTAGTATATTGCTATTGGGAATAAGTGGTTTTGTGCTACCTTCATGATACTTATTGTTTATTAAGCTCTCCATGTTCACAAATAAATGCAAGTGTAGTTGCTTTCAGTTAGCACAGGCACCTAAGACTGCTTGCACCACAGTCTTTTGCTTTCTGTCAGGGACAAAATGTTGCACTAACTGAACTTTTCCAGCCTTTGCATATGCAGTTATCTACATCTGTAGTAACCTGTTGACTTATCCCTTCTTGTGCTTATTTTGGGAGGGGGTTGAAATATTTTCCCAAAATACAAGGAAGTCAGTGGAAATCTGTAATTTTTCTGACAATTTCTTGACATTGCTGGGAAACCAAGGCTTCTGTAGGATCTAGCAGGCCAAAGACCTGTAGTCTTGGGACCAGGGACAGCCTTAAGCTTGGGCACTCTGAACTAGTACTTTTTCTCTACTACTCTGTCATGAGGAAAGAAAGAACCTTGGGGGGAGAAGAGTGCGTAAGATATCTTTTGTTTTGAAAGGCCTTACTCCAGAATTTTCTTCCCATAGAAAAATTGTATTTTTCTATTTTTTTTCATTGGAATTAAAAAAACACGAAATATGAAACTCCATTATAGAGTAGAAGTTCTGAGCTTTGTAGGTGAGAAATTTTGCCTCAGAATAATTTTAGATTGCTTGTGCTCTACATACTTTCCATTATCTTAATGAATGAATTATGTGGCATCACAGAAGTGCGGCTTACTGCTTTTCCATGTTATATGGATAGTTACAAGCAAGTTGCTGGGATGTGAGAAAATAAGACCAAAAGGGAATCAACATATAGCCTATTGGATTATGAAGATTGCTAAGATAGTTAAGACTGAATCTTTATTAGAGTAGAACTGCAATTCCAATTACACTTCTTAACAAAGTGACCTTTGCTTAACAGCAGAAACTAGCTGGAAAATGTGAAATAGCAAGTTAAGATTGGGAAGGTTTATGTGGTGGACTACAATATACAGTGTACATAATAAACTTTACAGGCATAGTAGATATTTTTATTTGCATTATTCCATGCCAGTTGTATTTGAAAGAATGTATCTCAAAAACGTGCAATCATAACTACCCTATATAGATGCTACAATGTGGCTGCTCTATTTCTTTCATGCATAGCATCATATCTTTTAACTTCTTAAGAGATTTTTATAATTTATTTCAGGTAATAATCATATGAAAGAAGAAAACTATGGTGCTGCAGTGGATTGTTACACTAAGGCTATAAAACTGGATCCAAACAATGCAGTCTATTACTGTAACAGGTAAAAGCAAAATAATACAAGCTTTTTATTCCCAAACTTCATTAACATTATTTTAAAGATAAATTGTGAAGTAGACCAAAACAAGTGGGGCTGGAAAACCCCACTATTTAGAAATTTATCATATTAACTTTGTAAAAGATCTAAAGCAAAAGTAGGCTCATTCAGCATATCTCTATTGGCTAAAGGTGTAATATAGGCTGTAAAATTACTTGTAACACTTGAGATCAGATTTTTGTGAGATAGGTTGTCTATATTAAATCATAACATAGGCTGTGATTCCCAGTCTGTTGACAGTAGTAAGAGCCTTTTTTTTTTTTCTGGTGTTCTAGTGACTCAGCTGCTATCTCTCTCTCTCCTAGTATTGGCTTTCCCTGGAAAAAATACCATCAATGTGGGAATAGCATTTTGGAGATTTCAAGCATTGTATAAATACTCAGCATTTTTATGCATGACCTGTTGAAAAATAACAAGGCTGCTGTTGTCGTTTCATTGTATAATCTATTCTTTACCATAGTGAAGACATAGTGACATGGGAGCAGATGAAGTCTGAAAGTGCACGTTAGCCCAGTAGCAGAAGTGTCCTCTTTCAGTATACTGCCCTGAAGATCAGCATAAGAGCAAAGGCAGAATAGACTATGAGCCCTACTGGAAATAGTCTGGCTGTAGAGCCACTGTGCTCTACGGTCTTCAGTGTCTTTGTTACCAGAAGAACATATTAACTTAGGTGCTGTCAATCCGTCCTTGTGGCACTGTACCCAGTGGATTTTTCTATTTTTGGAGCTGTGCTTCCATTACTCCAGACTCTAGTTTTGTCATAAATACACGTGAAATGTTTAGTGCTTCATGGCAAGCATAAAGAGAAAGGAAATACACAGTCTACTAATATTTTACAGCAGTTCAAGGTGTAAATCATCTATTATCCTTGAGAAAACTGATCACATAAGTGATTTTAGGTATAAAATGGAAATACAAGACCAGATTCAAAAGCCTCCCAAGATCACTGAAAGTTTCCTCAGTAGAATGGGCTTAAGCACCAAATCTGTAATTGGCAAGAATAGAAATACTTCACTCTGTGTGTTACATCATCACATATCACATTTGTGAGGACCAAAATGAATCTTGATGTCAGTAAGCACAGTATTGTATGAAGTTACTTAAAGGAAGACAGGCAGTCTCTTCAAATTTTGTGGGTGATGTGGCATTTGAATAAATATAACCCTTAATCTTATCTTCTTAAGACAATTTGGGAGTAATGGAGACACATTGCCTTCAACAGCATTGCTTTTTATTCACAGCATTGAGAAAAAGAGAGCTGAGGTGCCCTCGACATCTTAACTGGCCATATAAATTTTTTGTAAACATGGAAAAAACATTTTATGTTCACACACACAAGAGACTAAGCATTGTCCCTAGCTTTTATCCATACATCTTCCTTCACTGGCATCTGTGGAGCTGTACAACTGTTAAGCAGCCTAAATACTTAAAATATATAAGTAGTCCCATTCGGAACAGGTTTTAATCAAAGTCAGAAAAAACATGCGATTTGCAGGTTATCACAGGAGGAAGTGATATAGTGAATATAGTGATGACTGTAGCCATCTAGCATTCCTAATAAAATAGAATGCTTTATGCAGTGGAAATATTGTCTTTTGTACTATAGTTTTTTAATCAAGGAAGAACAAATTAGTGTTTTGAGACCTTTCAAACTGGGGAAGTTTTGATTATTAATGTGTTCCAATGTCCTTTTTAATTTGGGCAAGTCTTTAATCTTACTGTATAAATGCATGCAACATTTAGTAATTCTCTGGTGTAGAGATGCAATTGTAATTTAGTAATTCAGAGATTATTGAGAAATGTTATCCTGATTTACCTGCAAGTATGAATTGCTTGCTGAAAGACTGAGCAGGGAAAAATCACAGCTTTCCTTTGAATGGCAGTAAAACTATACTTCTTGCTGGAAAACACGAGTTGTATAAAATACTACTGCTTAATCAATGATTTTATGTAAACTACTGCTTGAGAGTTTAAATTGTAATAGGTTTTATGATGTATTTTGTGCATAGTCACATGGTGGATCTAAAACAGTTCCTTAGAATTATTTATCCTTTGTGTCCTCAAAAGGTGAGTGCATGTTCTCCAAAGCCCTAGTCTAGCAATGCACTTGAGCACATACTTAATTCAGAACATTTGCTTGTCCTACTTAACTGAAGTAAGCTGAGACATTGCCTAAATAGTGAGTGAAAAGTCACTAAGATTAAACAAGTCTAAAGTTAGTCATGGACATGTGAATTTAAGCTTGTTACTTTTTCTTCTATTGTTTTTGTTTTTGTTTTTCCTAACAAAACTCTCCCTTCCCTGCTGTCTTCCTCTTAGGGCTGCTGCACAAAGTAAGCTCAACAAATACAGTGAAGCAATAAAGGATTGTGAGAGAGCCATAGCAATAGATCCAAAGTACAGCAAAGCATATGGGAGAATGGGGTAAGCTAATACAAATCTGAGTAAACACTGAAGACCCAAGTGTAAATCACTGTAGATTTTTCTGAAATAAGTGGAAATAGATTGTTTTACTTAGCTGACGTTCTTGTTTTGGAAGTGTAGCAATTTTCTGAAGATGACCCTAGCAGGCTGTCAGCTTTAAGTTTTATATATGTGGTTGATCTCAGCATTTTCATGTCAGATTTCATCAGTTTGCAATTCTTTTTCTTTCAGTTTATTAACTTCACAAATTTAGTTTAAAAAGTCATGGTGTGTTTTTTCTACCTCCTGCCTAGTTATGAGTAATCAAAATTCTGCAGTTGAAGCAGTGAATCTGTTAATGATGTTGTTAGAGAACAGATCCTGAAAGTATTGGGGCTTCATACTACCAGGAATAGAAGCTTAATTCTTCTGTTCGATAGCTCGTTGGAAGCAGATATTTTAGCAGGACTAAGCTATGTCCCTTTGGTAGTTTTTCTGAGTCATGCCTGAGAGATTAATAGTATAGCCTCTTTATGCAGTGGGTCTGATTAAGTGCTATCTGAAAAAAATATGTTCTGAAAGGGATATCTACTTGAGCGAAGGGCCATTCATCCAAGATGTGTAGCTTTTGCATTTTCAATAATCAAATGTATTGTGGGTGTGGGCTGAATGTTGCATAAGTCTTTTGAGGTTCTATCTATACTAGTAAATTAAAAAATGCTTGGGATTGTTTGTTGGGTCAGCTGGCACAAAATGGCCCATGTCTATGTTATTAAAATCTAGTTTGCAGTATGGAGTGGCCACATACAAACTGCCTATTGCTAAATTGCATTGGCCTGTGTTAAGTTCTGAACCATGCCCCAAAATTGTCTGGGATAATGCTTGTTGGCCTGGGACAAAACTATGCTAGGGAGCATTTATTTAAGATAAAAGATAATAGAATTCTATCACTTGAAAACTCTCCACTATGTAGTTTCTTTTACTAATACAAACGTAGCCTGACTGGCTTTTGAGATGACTAATTCACTTGCAAAGTGTAGGGACTGCTGAACTGGTTTTGTCCTATTTAACTCTCTTAGATTGTTTCTTCATAGAGCGCAACCTGAGATCCCCTGATTTCATTGAGATGGAGGGAAGCCACAGGCTGATTTAATTGCAAATTGGAGGTTATTTTAGAGTTTTGGGTGTAAGACTGGTGTGCCTTTTGATACGCAATGTAAGTGGGATCTTTCTCAGGCAATCAAGCTTCTCTTATTTTATTGTCTGGTTGTTTTGATAGAGGATATACTTTCAGCTACAAGCCATTGCCTAACTCAGCAGATGGATATAATGATACATTTGGCATAGGCTGAATGAGGAAACAGTGCTTGTTTAGTGATAACTGAAAAAAACAAGTGCAGAAACCACCTTCTCAACAAAAAGTCCTTATGAGAAAGCTGTGTTTTCTGACTGCATTATGCAGGCATATCAGTTTTTCTCAGGATTTGACAGAAACTCTTTATATTTCACAGAAAGATGCAGAAGTGCCATAGTGATATGCAGAGATGGGAGCCATGTAGACAGTCAAAGTGATACTTCCAGCATGACCCTGAGAGAGCATTTGTCTGGATAGGAATTGTGAGCAAAGAAACTGTCGCTCACTGTTCTGAGTTGTACTGAATTTTACATACTTTCTCTCTAAAAAAAAAAACAAAACACCACAATTAAAACTACCACAATTGCATCACAGAAATACCAGATTGCATTTCTTGTCTGGTCAGAAACTATTTTGGCAAGTTAATGGGCCAAAAGGAGAATGTTTTTTATGGGAGTAACTGTGTTAAGAGAGAAAATACTAATATTGTGTGGGTTCCTCCAGGAGCATTACTGTAAACTCATGGAGTTTCATACTGTTACTGAGTTTATCACTGAAGAGTAATGACTGTGGCTGATGTATGTAACATAACTCTTGCCTGAGATAAAAGGTGAAGATCTGTTTGTGTGCATTAGCACAGGCTTATCAACCCAGTCTGTGTAGCTCAGCACATGCCAAAGGGGGACCAGAGTACTAAATAGCTGAATGTGGGTTACACAGATCTTTCACAAAATGTGGAAAAGATCAGTTTACTTTTGTGGTCAGTATAAATTGAAAATACAGTAGAAGATAGAATTGAAACTGCAGCCAGATGGACTTCTGGAATAGCTCAAAGAACGATAGTGTTTTAAATATAGTGGCTAATCAAATTTGAAAACAAATACTGTTTCAAAAGTAGTAGATTTGTTCTGTGCTCTCCTGAGCTGCTGGAGAAGATTCTTTTTCAAAACATTAAGCAGACTTTCCTGATACAAGGGTTTCTTACAGCATCTTACAGATGTTACTACTGCCCTGTATAACCCATTTGTCAAGCTGTTGAAGATCCAAAAGGAGAACTTTACACTGATCCTAAGACAAAAATCTATTATGCTAAAACTCGTGGTTCCAGTGGTCACAGGTGCTGGATACAGCTTGTGCTCTCAAATACAGATTAAATCACTTGATAACGCCAAGGAGTTTTTAATGAAACTTGCATGTATATGGAACTGAAAATGCAAGATGAGTTCTTGAAGGATCATCTCGTGCAAAAAGAAGTGCTTAACACAAAGCAGTAGTAGCACAATAGCAAAACTTGCTTGAAATTAGTGCTTAAGCTAAAAACTAGTTGTGAGATACTGTTTTACTTAGAACAGAAAATGTATCATTATCTTTTGATGGTCATTTATGTTCTACCCAGGATTTCTTTATTTCACATTAGGTTGGCTCTGACCTCAGTGAATAAATATGAAGAAGCAGTTACCAGTTACCAAAAAGCACTGGATCTTGATCCAGAGAATGACTCTTATAAGTCAAATTTGAAAATAGCAGAACAGAAACTAAGAGACATGTCCAGTCCTGTAAGTTAGCTCTGTATCTCTTTATTTACAGTAGCTTTAACTGGGATTCTGTAGGTAAACTTATCTTCAATTGCAATTTGTTTGTAGACTGGAACTGGACTGAGTTTTGACATGGCAAGCTTGATAAACAATCCTGCCTTCATTAGTATGGTGAGTGTATTTTAAGCGTTACATTATACTGGTTTTAAAACTGAAGTTTTAAGAACAACTCCTGTTTAATAACACAAGCAATTTTAATGCTTATTGTAATGGCAGTGGTTTCATTACACTGAATATAAGCTTTTCTAAGTCATTTTACACTCATAACAAGAAGTGAAGCATAATTCTCCTATAATGCCTGTCTTATTTCCAATTGACTCTATCTTACTTATGAACAACAATGTGCATAGATTAGATATGCTGGTTTTATGGATGGCATGATAGTAAAACACTTGTCAACAGCATGGTGAAAGCTTCTTTTCTATTCTCCACACACCAGTTAACAAAGAAATCATCTCTTAAGCAGTTGATTCAGATGCAGTACTCAAGACTAAAGTAACTCTGCCTGGGGAGAACTACCCAAGAGAGCTTTCTGTTCTTACTCTTTCAAATTATCCCTGACACCCTTAAGTGTGCAAAACTTCATGAGATGTGCAAACAATGAATATAAATAACATATACTGCATTCCTTTACTTCCACTACAATGGCAAATTGTGGGTTTGTCCCTCAGTAGTTTTTCTCCATGCATGGCTTTCTTAGCTAAATGGTATTAATTGACTTTGAAGAATTTAATTTGGAGAAAAAAGATGCAAAAAATACTTATTTCTGTTGAGAACTCAGTTAAAACTTCACTGCCCCTCTGGTAGCTTCATTAGGACAGAACATCTCAACCAGTGCTTCTGTGTGGAAATGCAGTGCATTCAAGAGAGATCAATGCGTCCAGGCCAAATAATAGAGATGGTAGGCAGGGAAGAAATGAGTGAGTTCTCCGATGGCACTGGTGATTAAATAGCAGTGGAACTCTGTGTACCACATTATTGGCCACATGACTTACTCAGACAGTCTGCATCTGTTACGCTTCAATATAGAACTAACTATGGGGAAAGGATTTTTTGCATTATTTCCAGAAGATGCCTGGTCAAGTGGATAGAACACAGGGCATTCAGCCAGGAACGAATGAATTATTTCCCTGTGGTGTAGTTTTTTGTTTTGTTTTTGAGGAAGAAATTGACTCACTGTCTGACCTTGAGAAAGTTACTTCTAGCCTCCATTTTGGCCCCTAACCTAGATCAGACTTGTTACTCATAGAAGAAGTTAAAAAAAAAAAAAAAATCCTTTATTACCGATAGAATGGACCTGAATTTGGCATTTTATATCCAACTGTACATAGAGAAAAGAGTTGATTTGCTTTTAAGATGTATGTATGGAGGTATATTGATCAATAAAATGAATATTGTATATATCTGGTTTTTGTAGTATCTTTAAAAAGAGAATGAATAAGCAGATATTGCATTATGCCTATTGGTCTTGTATTCATAGACACTAATTTCTGTAGGAAGTATGTTACTATAAAATATTACCTGGTTTATTCTATAGTATCTGTCCATATATACCCTTACACTATGGTAAACACAATATAACTTTTGAGGTGTCTTAGGAATGAGAAACGTAAATAGCCTCATGGTTACTACAAAGTAAGAAGATACGCAATTACCACAGAAGATATATATTACTATAAAACCATGCTACCAAATAGGCCCATACTCTGGTTTATTCTGCAATATTTTCTGGTTGTAATCTTAACAGTTTATACCCAGTAGTAATAGTAGTTGCAAAACTGATTTATCCAGGCTGGGAAACAACAAAATACAGACTTTTCTCCAAAAGTCCAATATAAAATCTTTGTCCTTGGAAGCCTTAAGTGATTTTTTTTTTTAATTATTATTTTGTTTGTTTGTTTAGTTTTCTGGTACTGGGTTTTCACGTTTAATGTCTTCTTGTCATACTTTTCATGTATGAATCTGTAATCACTATTTTTTACCTAATGTGTAACAAATTCTCTCAGCTTCATATCCTCGAAATACGTTCCTGTAATGATTCTTTTTGCTGGGGACCATACATCTCTGTGCACATAAACTTAGCTTAATTTTTTAATAAAACATAGACTACAGCATGTGGATTTTTGAGTTTTTTTTCCCACATTTTCCCCAGTGATACCTAAGTAGTAAATAAGTTATAATTTCAGCTATATATTGTCTATTCTAGGCGGCAAGCTTAATGCAGAATCCTCAAGTTCAACAATTGTAAGTACTAGAATTGAGTACCATTAAAACAAATGTCTTTAGGGTTTGAATTAATAAAAGGCAGATAGTACTGTATTCCTGAAAATGTAATTTTATTTTTGCTTGCTGTATATAAAATTACTGCAGTTTGTTCCTCTTGCAGCTTATTTCTTCCTAGCAATTAAAAACAGAACTATAGTTTATTGCTTACTGTAAAGATCCCTGTATATTCCAATACCAACACTGTGTTAACTGTTCTAGGATGTCGGGGATGATGTCAAATGCCATTGGTGGCCCTGCTGCCGGTGTTGGTGGCCTGTCAGATTTGTCCAGCCTGATCCATGCGTAAGTAAGAATTGCATAGTTTTAACTGTTACATTTGTAGAAGCATCATTGTGCAACATCTATTTAAAAGGGATGGTGTCAAGCCAATTATATTGTGGCCTGTCCCCACTGTATGCCTGATTATTATTAAAACTGAGACCTTGAAGACTTATTTTACTTGTTTGTTGGCTTTGTACATTTTCATCAATTGGAATGACTGAACTGTGTGCTGTTTCACTTTCTGGTTGTCATACACTGTCATACACTTTCTAAAAGGACACTTACTAAAAGTGCTCCTTTCAGTCTTTAAGTACTCCTACATGTGCTTTCAAATTGTGTTGATAAATTTACTACCTGGTATCCCAGACACTGTTTAGAAAAGCTACAGATTTACTTAGAAGAGATCGCAACAAATTCTGCTCAGACATCCCTCTGTTTAGACTGGGAAGACTCCAGGGAACTCAGTATAATGAGGAGTAGCTTTTACAAAAACCAGGACGCAAGTCTTCTATAGTATAATAACAATAATCCATCTGGAATAGTCTGCACAAAACCATGCCATTTGCTTATATGGCAAGACTTCTTAAAGGGCATACAGTTTTACTTTATTTCAGCATTCTAGCGTGTTTCAAACTATTTTTAAGTTTTGCACCTTCAGGGCAAAAGTTATTTATAATTCACATCAGAGAAAGGAATGTGCCCACAAAAAATCAAGGGCTGTTTTCACAAAACACATGTACTACACCTAGATCTATGAAAACGGTGGCGTTCCTTCAACCTGCACTGTGGTTTAAAGGAGTCTTGATAATTTGCTATTTGGGCAAAAAGCAGAAGTTGCAGAGAAGCCATGCCGGGCTTCATATAATGAAGTAGTATGTTTAACTTACTTGCTTTTTCTGGTAAACCAGTGCTGTGCTTATCTTTTACATGGAGTTATTCTCACCTATTAGTTTAGCTCTTAAGCTACAACTCTTAAGCTACAACTGTTATGGAGATGGATCTGTCATTACTTCAGTCATACAAGGCATAAAGGTGTAATTGTACGCTTGCTTTCTATTAATGATGTCTTGCTCACAAATACAAGTTGGCAGCTGCAACCTGTATTTCTGAAAAAACGAATATAAGGTTGCACTTCAGCTACAAGGGTAGTTATGTTAAACAAATAGAATAGATCCTCTCAAAAAGAAGGGAGCAAATAATGGAGCACATTTCTTGCTAAATTTTAGTTTTACCAAGTAAGGTAATACTTTTTCCTCCATGTTATCAAGTAGAAGTAATAGTCCTAAAGAATGAAAATGAAGATCTAATGATAATCCTGTTTAGAGGCACTTTAACTAGATAAAGTCCTAAGACTACAAATATGTTGGTTAAGACTATACAGCAAGTTATCTTTAGTGTTAGCTTGCATATAACGCACCTTTCAGTTGTATTGGGATATCCTGTTTTCTTAAAAATGCTGCTTGTCACTTTTTTCACTTGTTGATTTTACTTGAAACTGTTCAACACAGGGGGCAGCAGTTTGCACAACAGATACAGCAGCAGAATCCAGAGCTCATAGAGCAACTGAGAAATCATGTCCGGAGCAGATCTTTCAGTGGCAGCACTGAAGAGCATTCCTGACTTAAAGGAGGCATGTGAACTGGAATGGTATATACCCCCCAAATGCGTACCATAGTTAGTAGCAAAAGCACCATTGTAACTCCTCTGCTTGAATAGAAGACAGAAAATTCTTTGTGCGTGTTTGCAAACAAGAATAAATCTGTTAAACAGATCTATTGCACATAACTTGGAACATATCATTTATGTATAGTTACTCCTCTGAAAATTAATACACTAAATAGGTGGTTTATTAAAATCCCTAAGTACAAGTCATTTTCAGTATGTGCATTAGATTGATCTCCAGGGCTATTGAGTGGGGAGTTTTGTAGTGGGCTGGTCTTGCATAACAGCTTAATTCTAAAATCCTAGTGTGAAAGGCAGGTTATTCTTATGGTGAAAATCTTTATGGCTGTACTCCTTGTCAAATATTGAAAGAATAGGCCCATCTGATGTGCCCTTTTATAATAAGCATAAATCAGTGTTGGAGTATAGAGTGTACTTAAAACTAATGCTTGAAAAGTTGGTTTCTTTAAGCCTGTGCAGGGGCCATCATTAGAAACATGAAATATTTTTCAACTTCATTGGGCAGGAGGGAGGAAGGTGATTGCATTTGAAGGAGTACCACAAACTGTAGAGAAAGAGAAGGCACTAATCCTGAGTAGGATAATACACAGGAACCAAAATGGAACTTGGCTTGGGAAAAGAAAGAGTATTAAGAAGTTTTAGGCTTTTCTACTGCCATGTATACCCTCAAATCATGATAGTAGCCCTGGAGGTCAGCATTATGGCACTATTTTCCTGGCATGGCAAACTGTATTACATTCCATGTGTATGCAGTATTTAACATAAGCTTAAAATTCTTAACTGTAATAAGCTAAAACTGGTTCTGTGCTGTACAAATAACTAGTACTGAAAATTTATTAAAAAAAACTGCCTTAGAAAGAAGAATTCTCTTCCTATTCTTGTGTGGTAAATCACTGGCTTAAATAATTAAGGATTTTTTTTTTTAAAGTTTCATTACGCATATTTATCTTAAGTCACGGTTATATGGCCAAATTAAAGATTTTTCTACTCTAGTATTTCTGTTCCTACCCTGGCTTTTCTTGCTCAGTTAATCTTACTCTTTCAGAGAGTAATGTTAACTTTTTTTTATTCTGCTTACTGTTCACACTGCTTTCTGATACAAGGTACGTTTGTTTTTACTCCAGGGAGGTTCTTAACACTCACACTTTCCTCTTTGTTTATCAAAACTTATTTGAGGAGCCTGCTTTGATTCCTAAGACAAAGTGATCTCTGCTGGCCAGTTAGACTGGAGAAGGTGGGTGGAGGGGTAGCAATAGACTCCCAAATGGAGGAATACACAGGAACTCCTAGACCTCAGACATTACATCTGATTCATCTTGTGGTCAAAAAAAGAGCAACCTCAAGTAGAAGCAAATGCAAAATTTGGGGCTAAGTCACATACTTGACTCTAACAAATGTTAGTTGTGCATCTATTTTAGGAGTCTTCCCCTATTAAAACAGGGAAAAATGCAGCTGGATCCAAGAAGAAAGGAAGAGAATTGAAGAAAACACAAAACCAGGAAATCTGTATTTACCATCTGTTGAATAAAGAGGTAAAGCTCAATACAGCAACTTAAACAACTTTAAGATTTTTCATACTTTATTCAATAGAGCTTGCCGATATGCAGCATTAAAATGCTTTTTAAAATTCTCTATATAAGTCGCTGTAGCTGCCTTTTTGAGGCTGTGGAGATACTTAAGCTTTACATTAAAAACAGCTTCAGACTTAACATCTGATGACAAAGAATTAAATCCCTAACAGGATCTTTTTTCAGAGGTAGTTCAGATCCTGAATCTAATCCATTCGAGAAAACTGCTACTGAAGTTCAGTTACATTTGATAGGACAGGATGCTATTTACAAGAAAGGTTGATGGAGGCTGTAGGTATAACTACTGTATAAACACTGCTTGGAGTAGTGTGTTGTGTCAGGAGAGAAACATTGCTCCTCTCATATATCTTGTTAAACTGTTAGTTCTCTCTTTCATATTTTCAACTGCTCAAAGTAAGTTTTACTAACTTTGGTAAGGGGAACCAATAAATCCAGAGTGAACTAGACAGCACTATAATACCTCTCACATTCAATTTATCCTTACTTTGTGACAGCTATCTTCATGCTGACAGGTACCTTTCTACTTTAAGACAGAAAGTGTGTCAAGAACCTCTTGAGAGTTCCTTAAGAACTACAAAATATGGTAATATTCAAAGACTGGTTGTATTAGTTGTACTGTCAAATACAAGCCCTGTGGCTTTATGGGAGAACTGTCCCCGTGGTTAAATGGAACGAAGCATTGGTTAGTTATCTGAAAACTACTCTTGAAATCATCTTTACAGAGTGGTAACTTTCATTTCACATATTACAATATTGTCGTTTAGGTTTTACTCCAGTACAGCTATGTATTCAGAGTACTTATTAAAACGTTGATGGCATTAGCTAACCCTTTAGGAATGTGCTACAACTGGCACAATATTTAACTTGTAAACATTCTTTGTTTCTTGTATATTAACAGAAGGGGCTTTATAGCCTAAATAAAAAACAGTGAAACCAATAACAGGAGCTGTCATTACATGCTTTTCCATTGAAACCAGGAACAGAGGGATCATTTATGCTAAAGTCTATTTTGCCTTGAATAGGCTAGATTGTATCACAGGCATGCAATATGTCTTAATCACAGGGTGAGGAAGGAATCTTTTCCTGTGTAATAACTGCACTTTTTTTTTCTTGCACTAAAATTTTTCATCCCACTAGATCCAAGGGGTAAACCACAATCCCCACAAATACAGCTTTAATTTAAAGCCGACTGCAGTTTATCATTCAACTGAGCAAATATGCGTTTAACACCTAATTGATTTTGTACTGTTCCATCAGCATATAAGTGTGATAATTGTTAGAGAAGAAAATGTTTTGCACTCAAATTGTAAACTCCTGTAACATGCTTGCATGGAACTGTATTCTAACTATGCCTGATCATAAAAGACACCTAATGAATTGTTCAGCTTAGAAATTGTTTTGGTTGCACTTTTGGTTTTGTAACAAGTACAAAGTAAAATCACTCATGCATATTGAGAAAGAACTAACGCTGCAGCCTTGGATTTGTACTCTGTTTCAGGGCTACAGAAAATCATACTGGCAAAATGCAACTTGTCTACCATTTCTGTGTCTCTCCTACCTCTTATTACCAATGGTTACATCTCCTTCAACTTGTGTCAGTTTAACTTGAAAATAGGTTATAAATAAAGTTATTTACATTTTTTGTCTGGATACTTGTGGTTTTACTGTTTTAGTTTGTTGATGTATCTAGAGTAACAGATAAATTGCATTTTTAAAATCCCCATTTATATTGGTTAATCTGCATTTTATTAAATGTGCATGATATATTTTTAATGTTTTTTTCCTCTATGGACTCATTCCCTCAATTTAGTAAGCAGGTCCTAAATTTATCTAATATTTTAAAATTGAATTCTACACTTAAAGATTTTATACACAGGAAAGCTTTAAGTAAAATACTATCAAAACTAAGTAAGGTTGCTAAGTACCAATATGGTAGCTGAGAAATATGACAAGTCACTAACTAGAATCTTTAACACTCGTTTAATTGGTGTTAAACTCGGAAAGCCAGTCACCATTTTCTGTATTAAATGGCTACCTTTGGGTGACTTTAGATATTTCAGCCAAAATTATTTCCATCTTTTGTTAGAACAAAGCCAGGGAGAATTACATTTTGGTGCTTAACCGAGTCCTGAATTCCTTCCTGTATGTGCTTTGGAGAACTTGATCTAGGGCAGCCATTCAGGGTTTTTCTCCTCATTTTCCTAAAAATCTTCTTAAGTGCCTCTGGAATGGGAAGAATAATTTGCACTGCCTCTGTTTAACAGTAAAAAATGCCTGAGTCCTGCTATTTTAGCTGTCAGTTCCCTACTAACAGGGAAGTAACGTGCCTGTTCACAGCATGCCCTGTATTGTAGGGACACACAACTCTGTGCAAAACTGCGACTAATTGGGACAGATTTGCTGTATTGCTTCTTTTCAAAGACTGAGCCCCAACCAGCACGTTCTTTGGCTGATACTCTACTTTCTAGTTGCTGGCACCTCAACGGTGCCAGCTGTACTCTCTCATCTCATGTCTTTATCAGGCTCTAGTTCTAATGGCAATGCTTGTACCATGCAAATACACTGCTAGGCCAGGTACCCCAAGGTATTTCTTTTAGGGGTTTGGATTCCAGGAATTTGTCCGTAAGAGGCCAGTTCCTTCACACTGAAGCAGTTTTGTCAGAACGAAAATTTAAAAACTGTTTAAATATATTAAAAAAAAAAACCACATAAAATAACAAAAATAAGTACAAAGTGCTACTATTTCATATCACTCTCACCCCCCTGCCCCAAGGTGATGTTAATGCAATACAATTTCCTAGAGCCACACTTTTTAAAGGTTTTATTTTCAGGAGATAAAATCACAGAATCACAGAATTATCAGAGTTGGAAGGGACCTCTAGAGATCATCTAGTCCAACTCCCCTGCCAAAGCAGGATTGCCCAGAGCACATTACTCAGGACTGCATCCAGGCGGGTCTTGAAAATCTCCAGGGAAGGGGACTCCACAACCTCCCTGGGCAGCCTGTGCCAGTGCTCTGTCACCCGAACCGTAAAGAACTGTTTCCGTGTATTTGAACGGAACTTCCTGTGTTCTAACTTGTGCCCATTGCCCCTCGTCCTGTCACTTGGAACCAATGAAAAGAGCCTGGCTCCATCCTTCTTCAACCCACCCTTTAGATACTTGTATGCCAAATGCATATGCATGTTTTTTAAAGATTTTAAAACATTAAAAAATGTTGAGAGAAATTAAATAAGCACAGTTATGTTTATAGTTATATAAGGATTTGGGGGTTTTGTACACATTTTAATATGATTCAGCTGCAGAAACATCAAGAAGTTGGTCCAAATAAAAAGCCCAGCAGAAACACAGAATTTTTTCTTCAGCTTGCTTTGACTTCTGAAGAAACTACACAGACTTGTGCAATATCATCATACTCATATGTTCTCTTCAAAAACGTGTCAGTAAGTCTTAAGCCAGAGACACTCTAGAAAGGGAAAATATTTATAAGAGTTATTAGAAAGAATTACTAAGCTTATAAATCAGCTATTTTATAACAAAACTATGCTATAAAGACTTACTTGCAATCCCTGCACTGAAGACAACAACGTAAGTGCAAGATGGAGGGATGAACTTGGGTGCAGCTTTCCAAGTTGCCTTCCTGAAACTCCACACCAGTGGATGGAATTAGTGTTGCACATTTCTAAAACCAGATCCATAGTCCTTTCACTGCTAGAGGAAATTCAAAAACAAGAATAAACCTGTGGGCTTTTTTTAAGCATTCAAGGACATGAAAAAGCTTGATTATTATTCATCTTACTATTAATCAAGCATTTATAAATAATTATAAGGCAGCGAGATTTACTGTGAAGTGCAGTAATTCAGTTGCATATAGCTTTGTCCAACATGAGCATCCTGTCATGGGTTTAGCAATAGCGGATAGTATAATACTGCTCAAATTTGGGTGAAGCACAAGATTTTCATGAGATCTATGTGCAGGCCAGATATGTAGTTGAGTCCCTGGCTTCGATTTCTATTTAGAATTACTTTATTTAAACGTCACTTTTGCAACCCTTTTATAAGGGGCTACCATAGATCCTACTGTAAACACAAATCAAATCAAAACATGGATAAAGATGTACAGAAGACTACAGTGACAGTGTTTAGCAGGCATTCTAGCAGTGGTGCAGAATTAGCAGTAAAATCAGACTGGATACAAATGGCATCATTTATTCTGACAAAATTACTTGTAGTTAAAAAAAATCCTGTATACACACTCATTTTGTTATTAGATTAACTAAGAAGAACTAAGATGATTTGTGATTTAAGTATGGGGTGCAATCTTAAGTGTTACTACAGCCAGTTCCATGGAATTATACAGATTTTGGCAATCTAGTTCAAATAGTATCAGCAGATCATGATGGAATTTTTCAGGTTTGTTTTTTTTTTCTTTGGGTTTTTTAAAAACACTGTAATCCAAAAGATATGTTTCAAGTAGTTTCTTTACTCATAGTAAAGACCAGGTTTGAGTTGTTTCAGAAGAAAGTATCGAAAAATGAAACAAAGACAGCCACAACTTACCCACTCAGGAAAATGCACAAGAAGCACACGACATCATTACCTGCAATTTGTTATTTTACATGTAATGTCAAAAGGTTCTTCCAAATTTACGGTGTCTGGTATTGTCTCCAAAGAAAGCCTTACGTCGCCATATCCAGGAGCCTGAGAAGATACAAGAATGTATATTCTCAGATGCTGGGTGGTAAAGCTGTAGTTTTTACTACTCAAGTTTCATTTACTGCAACAAGCTCGTAATAAGAGTGCAGAGTGCACAGCAATGCCCCATCCAATACCAATGACCACCTTCTTGATAGGTTTAACAATTCATTAGACAAGGATGATCTTTATTATGGATGTGAACTATCTGAAAGACAGTAAAGTTTGAATACCCGTATACAGTTCCTTCATTAGGCA
This sequence comes from Vanellus vanellus, assembly GCF_965231255.1. Classification (NCBI taxonomy): domain Eukaryota; kingdom Metazoa; phylum Chordata; class Aves; order Charadriiformes; family Charadriidae; genus Vanellus; species Vanellus vanellus. The sequence continues at coordinate 64,798,594 of NC_138908.1, forward strand.
GATAATAGATACACTGTGGACAATGTAAGTATAGTTCTCCTGCATAAGCCCACCACTACTCCACATCCTAGGAAATAAGAGATTGTTCATTCTTGCCATTTCAGTCCTCCAAATGTCTGCCAAAATAATTAATTGCCCCCAGTTAAAAAGGCACATGATATAAACACTTGCCAACTATCCAATTCTGTCAAGAGCCAAGCAGATTTCATATGGCCTACTAACAAACCTAGGATAGATATCCTAGTTACTACCACCCAGGGCTGATTCAAGATGGTAAACTGCAGATAAAAAGCTTAACGTTTTCAATCCCCACAAATGATAGATCATAAGGAAAAAACACGGGAAAAATTTGTCCCGCCTGACAAGATGTAGTCGTGACACATGTTCCAATTCTGCTGACAGAAAGATGCTGTAATAAAAGTTACATTTACAGCTTGAATAAAAAGATATTCCTGAAGAGGTCCAGAAAGCCAGTGACAGGCTGGGAAGAGGTTTTAGTCATACACAGTTCATTACAGACTGAAGACAGGTGACATTTTAGAAAGCATATTAAATTGAACATTAGAGTAAGCAAAGGGATGTCAAACCAATGGAGACTACAGACCAGCTGAACCTTTCAAGAAAAAGAAGTGATTATCCGGCACTGGAAAAAGGCACACGTTTTCAGCCATATTAGGTGACAGGAAGGATTCTACTGGAAAAATTATATCCGATTCCCTAAACAACAGGAAGTTTGCCATAACAATATATCTCTCTTAAAAGAAGATTCTAATAACAAAAAAACCCCAAACCAATAAAAGCAGTATTTTATAGAATAAACTTAGCAGCAATTGACCAAATAAAGACAGGATCAGAGCAGATGAGAAGGCCTAAATCAGTACACACCTGTTGGCCTCAACAATGAGACACCTGCAAGGACTGATGGCTAGAGGTAAAGGCCTTACAGTAACGCCTCAAGGAGGAAGGTAGTTTTCATCCAAAAATGAGATAATTGCTCAGAATATGGAATCAACCAGAGAACTCCTTGCTTGTGCTACTCAAGAATAATGTTCTTTAACTTTGGACTAGTTCTAGTCTAGTCCTGGATTGAATGCCTGTGAGCAGGTGGAGCACCCCTGGCATACTGAGGACATGCATCTGTCTGGTTTAGCGTCACCAAAAAGAATATAGTTGTGAATTCCAAGACCACTCCACAAAAAAAAACCCACCCAAATTATGGCACGTGGGGGTGATCCAGGATACTTGTTTCAGAAGTGCATTCCTGATCTGAACTGAAACAAATACCAGTAAAATTCAGGGTCTATGGGGGAAACAGTGGTTATAGGGCTAGTAAATGGATTACGATGAAAATGATGGAAGGTGAAAGGAGCCTACAAATGACATAATCTGATAACACTTGAAAGATGAGGCGAAGACAAGAAGGAGTTGCACTGCAACTCAAAGGGGAAAAAACCCAAACTGGTGCTTTTTCAAAGACAGATGTTGCTCAAAGTGCACAGAATAGCTCAGGTTTCTCTGTTAATCACTAGCACAATGATGGATGACTAAAACTAATTCTGGAGTGTGGAGGCGTGTTAATCACTTCTGTGTTTCAGGTGCAATTCTCAAGGGTTCAACAAGAAGAGATGCAGAGTGAAAGAATAATGATCTAGGGAGAAGAAAAAAACCCATCTGTCTTTAAAGAGAAATTATAGGAAAGGTCAGTTGAAAATGAGATAGTTTATTAGTTAAAAAACAAGCAACAAGTTTCAAAGCAACAGGAGTAACAAAGTTTAGAAAAAAAGGGCAGTTTCTAATTTGATGGGGTTATACAGATACTTAACACCTCAATTAAAAACCAAACAGATGTTTTAGTGACTTAGCTGTGAATTTCCAGGATTCAAGTTTGCTTTCCTAGTTCCAAGTCAATGTGATTTCCCTACAGAATTGCTTGATTTACTATAAGATGGGGGCAGGGGGAGAGACAGAGCCACAAACCCAATTTCAAGCTTTGTACACTCAGACTAAGATTCAATTGTCAAAGCTCTCCCATATTACACCATCCTCAATTCAAAAGATGCAAGCCAGGGTGTGCAGCCAACTTAAGCAAGCTACTAATTACAACTTAAAATTCATGAAATCAACCAGAATAGAATAGATTCAACCAAAACTGTGGACACGAAAGATAAACAGTATTATCTTATACATATAAATTGTTACTTGAAGCTAAAATGTCTGTATGAATTAGGGAGCAGACTTGCATGTCAATAGTTAGCATACTTAAAGTTCCTTTATCAGTGCTTTTCAGTTTGTTGCCAAATGGCATCCAAGAAGTTAATTTTACTCTAACCAATGTATTTCGCTACATAGGTTACTTAATTCTGGCAATTCAAGTGCACAATCCATTCATTTATGTTGTTCAGTGCTGTGAAAAAAGGAAGAGGCATACTATGTACCAGAAAACAAATCCTCAAGAAAACAAAAACGTTGCCATTCACATAACCAAAAGAAACAATAATGCTTTTGTTCAGCCGCAGTCCCTTGGAACTGCGTTTTTTTTCCATACTTCACTGACCAAATGTATTAAACAACCTTCTCAAATACGTATAGAAACACATGAATTCAGAATGAGATTCAGAAAGTAAGCAGCTTAAACTTTTCCTTCAAGTCATTATTAAATTGTTCATTGAATTGCCTTAAAAATAGATGCTAAGTTAAACTGATGCCTAAGTTAAACTTACCATTCTTTGGAGCTGGCTAGTTTGCAGCCTTCCCCGTTCACCCAGATTAGTTTTCCATACAATGTCTAGTTTACCAATCACTGTTACGCCTTTTATTACTCCAGCTTTCTCTGCAAATTCTTGTTTTGGTTTTAGGCAGTATAAGTATTGTCGTGTATCCATAGGTTGTAAATAAGTTCTTGAGCCAAAAGTAGACTCACTAAAAGAAAAAAACATGGGGTCTTAAACAATTATTTTTAAGGAGACTTAAGAATCCAACCTTTCTTCCCATCCATCACCTGTTTTTACTGTGCATTTTATTCATGGCAAAACACACAGAAAACAATTCTAGACTTTATGTAGCATCAAGGACCAAGGGGGGGGAAAAAAAAAGAAAAAGAAAAACCTGAGCCACAGAGAACTGAGGTGGAAATCCACTTTGCTACATCATAATTTATTATCTGGCATCTTAGCATTTAACCAATGCTGGTAATTTTACTTTGGCTTTTTGGCTCCCTCCCAGTAAGTCTCAGTGTCACGAGCCTATGGTTCCCGTTCAGGACAAGAACCATTACAGCAGATACAAATACTCTGTAAGAACAATGCTCCACCACGCTGCAGGTGAACCCTTCGACAGGCAAGGAGAAGACAGACTTCAGCCCCCATTGCAAAAGCACCCAAACATCCATCACCTCCTCCAAAAACCCAAGCAACTCCAAAGGACTAACAGCCAAATTTAACTTCTACCCAAATATCACAAGCTTTTGTACCAACAACAGTTTACTGAACGGAGTAAACTGGTATTTGGTGTTTTATTAATTCATGCTAAATGACATTTAATTTATTTCAACATGACAAATTTTTATACTCTAAGATCCTATTAGGATTCACTGATTCACCATGACTGCTGCCTTGAGAGATCTAGAACAACTGAAAACAGTTACCAGTCTACTAGAAGGAAGCAAGGACAAGTCAGATGGGTCCTCTAAGGCTAAATATGTATACAGAGATCAAGTCAGAACCAGATGTGGACTAAATTTTATATAGGAGATGCTGAAGAAGTAGTATGTTTTCATGTTACCATGTCATCCATGTTACCAAGTATTTGAGGACTAAGCTGGGGATTTCTCTACTAGGTAGAATTACAAAGTTTTAAAAACAGTTTATATAAAAAGAAAACTGTAACAGCTTTTCTAGCTGAATACATAACAGAACTTTGGTGTTTTTCATGGAAGGACAATCCTTCCATTACAGACAACTCACTAAGTAATGATTATATCTCATGCAATCAAGTCAAATATCCTGAATCTGAACATACCTTTCCCCTGCTGCGTCAACTGTGTTCAGTTCTGCAACATTGTACATCATAGATGGCTCTAAAGAAACCTTCTCCATGAACATTGGAGAGGTGGTGATATTCTGAATCTGAGCTTCCAGAAACACTTCATCTGTCTGAAAAAAACAGAAGTGCAAGTTCATGAAAATGTGATTAGTGTGATTAAAAAGAGTAAACAGTCCTAGTGTTAAAAAAAATAAAAGTCACATGTGTTTAGTTCATGCCTGCGAATCAAATTAATTAATGCAAGAAAAAACCTTAATCCCAGTAACAATAGGAGCAAAAGTGTTAGTCAACAGGTATCTTGCCAAACAATGGATGTGGGATAATTTTGCTATGTTCTAGCTATTTCTTATTTGTAATGCATTAGATTACCACTTCCCAAGACTTTCATCAACTCAATAGCAACTCAAGTTTTAATCCAAATTATTAAAAAAAAAATAAAATAGAATAAATAGTAAGGAATTGCAGTGCACAACGACATGCCATGCCAGATTACTAGTGCATCAAGCTCTATAAAAAAAAATAAAATAAGTGTATGTGGTTTTCTTCAACTGAAGTAAAATAGTTCAGGTACCTGCTCTGAGAATTTATTATTATTATTATGAAACACTGATGTACTGGCTAAAAAGCAAAAACCAGCCTCCTCCCTCACTTGGCTGCATCATGCCAATGGTTATCAATATATGCATCCATCAATTTAACTGGTGCTCTACCTTAAAAACCTATCTGGAAGGTAGACCTATCTGTTAAATTAAGCTAATGCCTGAAAATAGTATATAAGGACTAATTCTAGTACAGGAATGAAAGCTACAGACTGGTAAACTTCAGAAGCTGAAAAAACATGGAACTAGAGGTATGTTTGCCCCGCTGCTTCTGTAGAATTGCAGACCGGCGAAGTCACTTTGCAGCTCTAAAATCTCAGGATAGAATCATTACAGAAGGCTCAGTCTACTAGAGATAAGAGCCCCTGGAGAAGTGAAAAACAAAACCAAAGAAGTGCCAATTAAAAAAAATAAAGGGGGGGGGAGGGGACACGACACCAAAACTGCATTTACAAGAGAGTTGATTCAGGTAGTTGGACTAGATGATCGTTGTAGGTCCCTTCCAACTGAAGTATTCTAGCATATAAATTCAGTATGAAGCAGTTTAGGAATTTTGTTATGATAAATTAAAAAAATAACTATTTTTATGGGGAAGGTGGAAGGAAGCTTACAGTTTCTTTTTAATCAATGTAAATTAATGACTCCATTATACAAATGGAGTCCTGCTTGTAAATTACAAAATAAAAGTGGGACAAAATAGTCAAAATATTTTTAGTCTCAAAAGGCATTCTCTTAGAAGGAGAAATACAGAATGGTACGGGAACTATTTGTTGTGCCTTATAAACACGTTAAACACAAACCAGATAGCATATATATAGTCATGAAAACTGTACAAGCTCCATGGGTTACAGACAGACCTCACACTTGCAGAAGGAGCTGGACATAACCCCAACTAAAACATGGCACTCAGTAGTCATTACTACTGCCACCTGACTGTCACTTAAATTGATACTGTTTATATCCCATAAATCCATTGCTCAAAGTGTCCATTTACCCAAATTTTAGTTGTTTTCAATGCAGCAACCATAGGCAGAAATTTAGAAAAAGCTAATTTGAAAGGGAAAAGAAAAAAACAAGCAGCGTAATGAAAAAGCAAGTTAGTTTTGTGTTATTCCTAAATTGGTTTAATATCACATGGTTTTAAAAAAGAATAAAAATCCTTAAGTACTTCAGAAGAATGCAGTTTATTTTAATACATGGCACACCTTAAAGTGAAATCAGACTGCAGAAGTATCATACTAGCTCATCAACTGTTACATGCAGTTAAAAGTTGGAAAGTGCAGTTCCAGCTAGCGAAAAGAAGGAAGAACATCCAACTGCTGCTCTCTCCTCAAACCCACTGTCTCCACCAACCAGACGTGAAAAGTTGTGTCACAGCTTATACATGCAGTGCTGTAGTAAAACCTACATTCCTATGGGTCAAAAGCAGGAAAATTTTAGAAGGTATTAACTCCAGTTTTCAAATAATGAATCTAGTCAAATTATGGTGAGGTACTTTATAGGAGGACCCCCACAAGCAAGAGTCCATAACTTTTAGTTTCAACAATGGGTATTAAAGAAAGAGCTAACCATTTAAATGATTAGCTGGACATATAATAAAAGATGACACAGTATCAGTTCATGATATGCAGAACAAACATTGCTTTTCCATTATGTTTTTAAAAGAATGTTAACAAGCATAGAGACAGATAGGCAATTAAAAAAAGCATACATATTTATAAAAAAATAAATAAAAATTACCACAGAACTGAGGTCACTCTAATGGGAAAATAAAAAAAGAACACATTAGAGAAATCAGAGTTTAATGTTAAAGAAAAAGGAGGCTAACTTTCAAACAAAATGCATTTCTGCATTTTTTTTGCACCATCTAAACAAGATAGCATTAGTAAGACAGAAACATAAATAAAAATGGATGCAAACAAAGATGACAACTACATTTCTAATAAGTTATAGCTAGTATGGTTACATGGTTTACTAGCTTTGCTTCAGAACCAACCCGAAGTAGAGCCTAAGGCAAACAAGATAAGATATGGTAGAACAAACTGACCCCCCCAAAAAAGAGAGTTAGTTTTTGAGCAAGTTTAAAGTTTGTCCTGAATTTAAATCCATGCAATGGGTTGTATATGAAATGGAAAAACAGTCCTTGTTGTTTTACAGATAATTCAAAGTATCAACATATATAAGGTCTCAAAATAAAAATAATGTGGCAATGTGTTCTAGCAAAGCTACAATACTGCAGCTTATAACAAAATTTGGCATACCATAATCAGGAAAAACTCTTTTTTGAATATCCATCATTCTAAACCCCAAACTTCAGTTGCAAACTTTGTTTTCTTAAAGGTCTGCATATTTGTCTCCCTATGCATGTTTGCAGGAACAGAACCTTTTACAGAGCCTTTTCCAAGGCACATCAAAGTCAGTGAGAGACTTTCCATGGACTGGGGCAGGTAATTCAATCTCAGGATTGCAGCAGGTTAGGGCGACAGGGCATGCGTTCTATGCACGAATTTCAGTGATTAACTTGATTTGGATGCTACTGCAATACGAGCAACAAGCAAGAAAATTAAGGTTCAGCATCATTCCTTGTCTTAGAAAAAAATGAAATTATGGATTATAATTTAGAGTAGAAATAATTTTAGTGACAAACTTTATGAATAGATAACATCACATCTGTAAGATCAATGGTAACAGTTTAGCTGATTAGCCAGCCTTTAAAGACCTTTAGTTAACTAATAAGTAATACATACTAATTTTTCCCCCCCCGCTCCCAAGGATAACAGTCTCTCAATATTCAGGATGAAGGTCTTGGTGCTTTGACAGCAACATAGTACCACATATAACATCTAACCAAAGACTTATTTCTATGTTTTTAAATTTTACTTGACTTCTGTGGTCACAACACACAGCAGCACATCAGATACTTTCAGAAATAAAATATGAATGGTACTGTACTAGTTTGCACGGCAAATTAAAATTGCTCAGCTAATATAATCAAAAATCTTAAAAAATTTTTTTTCAATCAAGCATATGTATACTATGGTAATGGGAGAAGCATAAATTCCTCAACAGGAAGAACAAAAGGCATCAAAGCAGCCTTTTAAAACCTTTACTGGGGGGGCGGGAGCAGAAAACAAAACCAAAACCCCACAAATACCAGCTCAGACACCAAAGCTTCTCATAGATCTTTACCATGAGGAATTGGTGGCTAATTGAGGAATGGAGTTAATATTAAGTCCCTTATCAAGGCCAGTCAGTAAAACAATTCTGTAAGAAAAGAATACTTTTGACCTATGCCCAGAATTTACCTCAAAGTAGCTTTTATTTCCATTCATTATGAAGTGTTTCAGCACAAAGCAAAATTTACACATGAAGTAAAGACATGGCAACTTTTAATTTGAGGTATCTGTCCCTCTTTCCCCTACCAGATGTTTTCTATCTGAAACAATAATATAATCCACACACAAAACGGAGGTTTATTTTGTTCCTAGAGGAATTACCTAGTTTCTTAGGATTATTATTGTTCTTCTATTACAGCAGGAGACATCACCAAACATTCCCATTCACAGGTAACACCAGTTCTACAAAGCACTTGACTACGTGCTTATGCTCTGACCCTACTCAGGTCAGCCTAAGGATTGAAGCCTGTGGCCTAGACAGATGTACCAACATATTTTTAGGGAAATGTTTTTCTCTTTTCCTCTGTACTATCTTTAAATTGATTATGACCTATGCCTTGATTTATTGTCTCTCTAAATAAATTACACTCTGTATATTAAATGTCTCGTAATTTATGTGCTATTCATTTACAGCATAGAGAAAAACTTTATGGTAAGTTTCCTGAACAACTCTGAACAAGACAGATCTTTGCATCTGGAATCCTCATTTGTACAGCAGGAATTCTTATTTGTTATTTCTCCTTTCTGTTTTCTCTATTGATACTTTCAGGAAGGGAAAGAAATATATCTTTCACACCTCTATAGCCATAATCTTGCATGATGAACCCCAGGTGTGACTATGATGCAGATAAATACTTAGGAAAAATAGATTTGGAACTCTCTGCTTTTCTACATGCAAATTCATAGCACAAATATCTCCTTAGTAAAGAACAAACAGGAGAGCAAAATATTTTCTACTTAGCTTAACACAAGTTATTTTTCAAATTGCCAAAATTCCATGTATTTTTTTCTCTTCTCACTGACACTTTGGTCTTTTTTCTCCCATGTACTATTCACTGCAACATAAATGCCCTACAACTTCCCTCTATCTTTTAAACTATTTCAAACAAACTGTTTAAGAATACTAATGAAGGTTTTAAACCAAATGACTACCAGTGTAATAGTTAACCATATTGCAGGGGTTATGCAAAAAGTTTAACATCCACAGTGGAAGCTCTCAAAGTATTTTGCAAGTATCGGTCTGAACTTTGTACAAAGAATACAGAATATGATACTCACAAAGTCAAGCTACGTGCTCACTATCACAAAGCAGATAAGTGATAATGATGGAAACAAGTGTCCCAACTTCCTGTGTAATGACATGTTGTGGAAGTTTATACCCTACAACAGATCTATGTAATACATATATCCATATATAAAGAACTCTGTATGTAATTTGTAAGAGTTTCTACTATCTGCGTCACCTTCTGTCAAAATTCTTTCCATAAATAGCCAAAGACAGATGCCTAAATATGTCCAAATAAACACACAAGGCATATATAAGGTCACTTAGTTTTGAAGCGCTGTGTATAACTGCCACAAACCTAGAAAATAAATTTTTGAATAGGGGGGTCATATTTATACTGGGGAAATTTCCACAAGGTAAATACGACCCTTCTGTTCAATAATTTAAACTTTCCCAACCTGGTAAATTATTATCTGTTTTGTGAACAATTAATCTCCCTTACAGTGAGTACTCGATCAGCCTAAATATACAACCAGCAACTGAAAGTATCTGAGTTGATGGGAAAGCGGAAAATACGCAGAATTGCTCATCAATTGCATTAAAGTCCTGAGATGTCTGCCTTAGTTACCATCTCTTTCACCCTTTCATCAAAAGTATATCTATTTTTAAACTAAATTATATAAACCCCCACCTATTTTCTCCCTTTTAAAACTGACCATTTTTCTCATAAACATCGTTACTTAAGAAAGTCTCTGAATTTATATTAACCACCTAATGTGAAGTAATAAACCCAGCACACCAAAACAAACCCAAATACACACAGCTCTTACTTACCTCAGCATTGTAGAACTTGGTTTTCACATCTAGTGGTTTAAGAACCTGAATGAAATCGAAAAGACAGATTGTGAATTGGTTTCTGAGAAAACTTCAGCATAGAGGCATAACTTAAAACTTCACCTATTTGGTTTTAAGTGCTAGGATCTTTACTAAAAAGTTATTTTTCTTTTTGATCTTACACAGAACAGGTCCATAATGGAATATATAATACAATCAACTCAGCTATAACCTCACAATTCAGAGCATATACTCGCTGCTTCTTATTTGCACACTTGACTGCTTTGCTACTAAGCAGTTTTCTCAGATTGAAAACAAATACTTCTCTACCTAAGCGCTGGCCTCTTATGAAACCAGACAAATACAGTGCACTAAGGAGATGTATGTCTTTAAAATAACGTTACATCCATCCTGTATCCTGAAGTGGTCTGCACTTCTGCAGCAGACAAAAGTTGCTGAAGGCTTCACTAAAAAATGAAATAGAGAACTATTCATGTGATTAGCTTAAGCAACAAACCATAACTAGCCTTCACTTTCTTCTTGAAAATGCAACTGTTACAAGAAATAAAAAGCCAATAAATCATTTTAATCACATGAGATTAAATCAGCGAGAGAAAACATTTTGATGATACAAAAGGTAATAATAAAGCCACAACAGTTTACACATTCAAATAGGAAATGGATCTACACTGATGTAACTGAAAGAATCTTCTATCACACTTGTATATGAAACAAATTTAAATTATCTTGAAGGCATTTATTTCCCTTTGCAAACTTTTCTTTTGTTTGCATGTGAGTTTACTGCATTCTGAGACACCCCTAAAGTTCCAAACAAATAATTTAGCCCCGAAGAATTAAAGATTAAAAAGTAGCCTTCACAGAGATTTTTGCATTGTAACAGGCATAACGTTCAAATCTCTCAAGTAATCACAACTATCTCTCTCTAGTCAGAAAAGTAAAAATTTTAATTTAGGTGTTTGTTGGTTGTTTTTTTCTGTCAAATATTTTGCTTCAGTGAGCTTCCTATTAATTTCCCTAAATGCTGATGTTTTCTCTCTTTCTGATAAACAAAGCCTTTCCATTCATTCCAGTAAATTTCAAGTGGCATTCCAGTAAAAATCAAATAACTATTGTGAGGTTCATCCCCCGCCCCCAAACCAAACGAAACCAAACCCTAGAAAGAATCATTACTTCTCCATATAAACATAATGGTGTTAATTACTCAGAGGAAACAGAGAAAACAAAAAGGCACTATTGCCCAGTGTTAAACTACATATAACAGTCGAAAAAGAAGCTGTTTAAAACCAGTTCAACTTAGAAGACCCTCAAAAACATAACTGAAAAAGTTGAGAATCTGTCAAAGAGAATTTTTTTTTGTTGTTATAAAATAGCTGGTGGCACCTCGATCACTAGCAGCCATCAATTCCCATTATAAAGACATTGCTCAGTTTTCTGTAACATTTCTTTTTGTTCTTTTTGTTTGTTCTCCGATTTTCTAGCTGGTGTCTCCATGTCAAATTTAAAAAATAACAACCAAAGTTGCTCAGTGAAGTGTTTTTCTCATAATGAATCAGAGAGTATTTATAGAGTGGCGCTAAAGTGTATATATACTTTTTGAGAAGCTTTTATGTTTCGTTCTTTGAAGAGCGAGCTTCGAATTTGATAGGCAGCTGGTCTTAGCTATTTTGACATTAAGGTTGCTTGTGTTAGGTTCAGTTAAAAAACCACAGAAATTACAACATGCATGTACACCCCTGAAAAATGTGCACAAATAAGTTCCCATATAAAATCTAAAGGAGACAAATAGACAGCTTGAACAAGGCCCTGGCAACAACAACAGTAGGGAAGGGAGAGAAGATGAGAACTGGAAGCCTGCAGATGCATACGTTAGTGATCAGAGAAAGCCTAGAGGGGACAGAGGGATTGGAGACAAAGAATGGAGAAATTGAAAGGGAAGCAGTTTCACAAGGAGAGCAAGACAAAACACACAAAGATGAAAATCAGCCTCAATAAAGATGAAGAAACACTGAACCCAGAAACTCTGAGAAACTCAGAGAAGAGTATAATATGAAAATTGACATGGAATGATTTTCCCTAGGATTGTCTGGAAACACCTTTGACTCAGGTGTTCTTTATCTGTAGCGTGTGGCAATTTAGCCTTCTGAAGACTGAAATGCTTTTTTCTGAAGTATCTAAATAGAATACTAGAAAAGAGCAAAATGAAATCACTTGCAGCTTTCAGAAGATACAGGTCTCCTGTATTGCCGGACACTCTGTGACAGTATCTAAAAATGTATTCAGTAAAGCATGTTGCCTAATCCTCCATTCTATGGGAGAGAGCTCACAATTATCCAAGTCTCAGCCCACTTCTCTAAAAAATAAACATCCATTAAATACACAGCTGAAATAGACTCTTTCCTGCCAGAACCAGTGCACAGCTAACAGCAATTTCCTGCTTTCCTCAGTTACTCTAATCTTAAGTCTTCAAATTTGTGCGGTGGAACAAAAGGTTTCAACTCTATCAATTACTTCTGTGGACATTAGATATAACACATTAGACTACTTTGCTTAGATTCCTTTAAAAAACAAACCACTAACTTCCAATTTAAAAAAAGGTTACACATACTAAAAAAAAACAAATCATAATTTCACAATCTAAACTCAAAGGTTAGATGTGTCAAAGTCAGAATGAACAATACTTGTTCTGTTTAAAAATAATCATAACACTGGCTGCTATGAAAAGTGGTTTTTTAAAGAGTTCATTTTTCTTTCTCAATAAATGAATAAAAATTATAAGATGTAATATTTATTATTTCTGGAATGTTTAACAGCATGGTAATTGGAAACCATCAGTTCTTGTGAAGTTTGAAGCGATGGTTGTTATTGATTCACTTTAAAAAAAGTCAAACAGATTTTTTAGTATGTAAAAGTGCTTTTTAAGTATCAAATGTCTTAAAATGGGTTTTCCAGATTCACTCACTTATTAAAAGTAGAGTACAATACTTCATGCAATACCTGAAATTTGAAGAACTTTCTGAAGTACATCTTCTCTCCTGTTTGCGTTGTGTAACTTACTGCACAAACTAAGCTGAAAGAAACAATTTTTAAAAAAATAATTTTTAATTACTTTACATTTTCTGCCTATATCAAAGCAGCAACAGAATAGCATGCATGTGCTGCAGTTTCATTTAAGCTCATTTAATCATAGAAAAATCTAAAACGTTACATGTGTGTTCCTATCTCCTTTACTTCATGATGGATCACATCGTCAATGCAACAGTCAGGTTTAAGTTCTGCCACTGCAGCACTAGAAGCTGAAAGGTTCAAGCGCTGAGAGCTTGTCTGAAGATCAGCCTGGGGACAGAAACACAAAGCCTTGGTTAGAACTGCAGCTGCTTAAAGAGGTCTAAAGAAAAATAACTTAAGATGTAAAGTACTAGGTTTCACTGAGCATTTTGTACCCTACATGCCTTTATACATATAACTAAGATATGTTAAGACGATGAGATAATTGTCAAAGCTAAAGACAAGTCCCAAAATATATATAAACAGTCCAATCCTTTAACATGCAGCTTATAAAGTCTCTGTTTACTTTTTATATAGAGTTCCACAATAACTTCTGGAATTTCTATTCTCAATGTATTATTATTATAGCAGAAAATGCATAAAACTGATGCACTAGAAAAGAACTAATTTGAAATATAAGCAAAATACAAGTCAATGCGTGCTTCACAGAGACTTGCTTTGAAGAGCTCACTGAAAATGCAAGTAAGCAAACAAAAGTCCAATTTTTAGCTGTGGAAGTTTTGCTACAGCAATTCTCCGCAGAAGCTTTATAACATATCCATTTGTTTGATACAATCCTAGCTTTCAATTTTAACTTTTAACATTTTCTATCATCATTTCTATTTTTGTGTATTATTGTTTCAAATTCCCAGGTTTACTTTCTGGATTGGAAAAAGTGACAGATACTCCTAAAATCTCTGTACAGCATTAAACATACAATATAATGTCAGAAATCATACTTAACGTATTTTAATTTTTTACAAATCCAGTAATTAGATTTATCTTCACATACCTTCACCAGTATGTCCTTGACAACTTGATTACTATCATTGTGTACACTAATGTAACTGGAAAATGTCTCTCCCAGAAATATATTTCTGTGTTTCAAAAAAAAAAAATATTTAGTAACAGTTATTTAAAAAAATAAAGGGGTTTCAGTGAAACATTCTTTAAGTTCTAATTAAAATATGCATACACATATGCGCACACACATGTGTTTGCCAGATCAAGTCCTAGAAGTACGTTGGCGTTTTTACACACATACTTCCAAATGTCATCCTTCTAAGACAAACAACTTCAAAAGAGAACAAACAATTCAGATTTTTTTTCTAGATAAAAATCTGAGAAGAATAAGGAGATGGCTTGCAGTACCCACAAAAATCACTGTAATAAACTCTGTTAGTACAAGATGTGGTTTATAGTAGTGCATTACATTAGAAATTCACATACAGCTGCAAATTTCTTTCAACTTTCAATCCTTATTACGTTCAGAGTCAGGCTGCAGACAAGGAACATCAGGCGGCAGACATTTATATATTATGTCACACTATAAATCAAGCCAAAGGTTATTTTTAGAATGATTAAACATCTCATTGCATAACAATGACATTCAAAAAAGAAAGAAAAGTAATAAACACATTATCGTTAAATTAATCCTAAATCTTGCATGTTGCAGTTATGGTAATTCATTCTTACCCAAAGTTTTGAGGCAAAGTCAGCATTTCTCCTAGCATCAAAGTTTCTGCTCCCTTTACAGTAGAAGGATCATCTTTCATGAGCTGGTTAAACAGATTACCTGTAGAAATATCAAATTGCTAGTATATAAATATTGCTAAGTCTAAAGCTTTGTCTACATTTAAGTTATGACACTTAGTCACTTATTTAGATGTAAGTTACTTTAGACATACTTACTTTACAACCAACTTGTTTAGGAATGAAATACATACCTATAGGCCTGCCTATAAATTATAGCTTACTTCCAGGCACTTGTGAGCAATAAATCTTTCAGTATACATACTGAAGGGTGAAATTCCAAAGGCACTGCTCAAACTAACATTAAATTTTAAGGGAATTTCTGTCCGACTAAAGCACATTACATAACAGAACTAATCAACTCCACTTACAAAACAAGCATGGAAAGAAAATATTTTCACACAATCCTCTTTTCTTGAATCTTTCCTTTGTCTCTTTCTTATACCTGACTTCTAGACTGCAACTATTACTGGAGGACAACCCAGGGATTTCCAATTTATGACACTACACCAAGCATAACACAATTCAAAAGCAGTGATTCTTGCAAAATAATTTTCCATGGAACATTCATGTGATGGTTCTAGTTACCAGGGTGTTTTCTCCAGATAAAGATGACAGTAACACCAAACTTTCTAAAATTACACATTTATCTCTCACAAGTGCCTTCCATCTTGTGTGTTAATTGCTCAGACTTTGAGGTCACATGTTTGCAATATCATCACCAAGCTTTCAAAGCTGTAGGTCAAGAGTTGAAGATTGCACCTTGGCATTTTCCTATAGCTATTACCCAACAACTCCTTCAGATTAGCACCTATGGGAGGTTGTAAGACACCTCTGACATCTAAGTCTCAGATGCTCATATTGCTTAAACCTAATAATATGCAATACATACCTAATAATCAGTCAGAAGAAGAGACATACCTGGCAAATCTCTTTCTTCACAAGTCACCGGAATATTAGTGAATAAAGTAGGCTTTGTTAGCCTCATCACTGCAAAAATCAGAAAATAAACCACAGGTCAATTAAACTAATTGTTGTGGGGTTTTTTGTTTGTTTGGTTTTTTTAAGTACAAAATTTTCTTGCTCTCCTACCACCAAAAAAACCACAACCACCACATCTTAGCCTGAAAAAGAGTAACACCTTTTTGGATCACCTGGCCTTTTTCCTGCTACTACAAATTCCCTGCTACTCTGAGATCCAAGAGCACTGGTGATGCCATTGCTCCCTCTTGCTTTATTCCCCTGGTGTGCTAACATCTCCTGCTTTCAATCTCACATGCTAATGGTCTTATATCTGTTACAGTCAGGCGCTTTGTGGACTTCAGAAGTGTACCAGTTTCATTTTTTTGTGGACTCTTCTAGGCTAAGTGCCTGTTTTGTGATCCTGGTTGTTCTAGAACGGGACATGATGACTAGTACGGACCCTTTCAGTAAAACTCCAGGCAATAAGGAATTGCATTTACACCCTGATCTCCAAAACATATGCAAGTCAGAGTTACAAGTCTGAAAGTCTACATTATTTATATAACCGCTTTTTCTTTTAGTCACAAACTTTAAACTCAAACCAGCAAAATCATCTCAAAAACCTCAGGAAGACACTTAGGAAAACCTATCTTACTGATACAAAATCAAAATCATTGCGATCTTGATTTTAAAAAATCTCTACTTCAAGAGAGTGGTATTTTCAAAGTTTATTTTAATTAAGAATACTCAAAATTACACAATTATTAGGTGTATTACAGATTTAAAATGTTGTGTCTTAAATTAATTCCTCCCTATTCATATAAACCAATGCCCCTAATCTTCCACATAACTTCTCATGAAAGCATTCACATGGAAGAAAGATAAGCATTTGTAACCTTAGGTGTTGGTTTGAATATGTAAGGATCATTGATTTGTTTTTCTTTGAAATTTAACAAAAATAAAACCATATAATTTCTGAAAACTACAACTAAAAAATAAAATAAAAGGATTTCTCTTGACTGCAACAAGTTAATCAACATCCTTGCATTGACAGATGTGCTTCTGTCTCTGTTGTACTTCTGTACATCTTACATGCCTGGTCAGCATTCACGATTTTCAGTTCTGTAAAATATTTGATTATTTCAACATACATTTGGGCGTAGTGGGCTGTACACACCTCTCACTAGACCAGCTTCCTCAAAGCCCCATCCAGCCTGGCCTTGAACACCTCCAGGGACAGGGCATCCACAACTTCTCTGGTAAAACCTGTTCCAGTGCCTCAACACTCTCATAATGAAAAATTTCTTCCTAATATCTATTCTAAATCTCCCCTCTTCCAGTTTAAAGCCATTACCCCTCGTCCTATCACTACATGCCCTTGTAAAAAGTCCTGCTCCAGCCTTCTTGTAGACATCCTTCAGATACTGGAAAGCTGCTATAAGGCTTCCCTGGAGTGTTCTCCAGGCTGAACAACCCCAACTCTCTCAGCTTGTCTTCATAGGAGAGCTGTTCCAGCCCTTTCTGATCAACATTCAAAATGAAAAAAATAAATACTGCGTTCATACATGTGTATGAACCAAGCATTTCTGGAAAAGTACAAAATGAAAATTTGGATTTCAGCATGTACATTGGTGCTACCCAAGACTAATAATTCTGCAGAGAAACCAAATGTGGTGTTCAGTTTTTATTACATGGCAGTTACCCAGCTGCAGTGCCCACTGCTAGCACTGCACGTATCGTTATTCACGTACAAACCAACCCAAAGCAGCAGAAAGCTGTCAGCTACCAATGAACAGTGACACCTATCTCTCCTTCTGTTTAGTAAGATGTTTGTTTAGCTCTATTGTCAGTTATTAAATAAATATAGTCAGATTGTATTATTAGCAGTCACTTGATTTTCTTCAAATCTACAGTAAGCCCATATAAACTAGTACTTGCTCACTGTTTCTAAAGGAACAGTTACAGACCGTGTTTAGTAACATTTAAGACAATAAATAAATAAATATATGACAGAATGAAGTCAAAGAAATTAAGATATGTAGATTATGAGCTATGCTGGATCTTGTTCTTACCAACAAGGAGGGGCTGGTAGACAGTGTCAAACTCAAGGGTAGCCTGGGCTGTAGTGACCATGAAATGGTCGAGTTTGAGATCTTCGAGGCAGCGAGGAAGGTGCACAGCAAGCTGACCACCTTGGACTTTGGGAGAGCTAACTTTGGCCTCTTGAAGAATCTGCTTGGTATGGTGCCATGGCATGAAGCGCTGAAAGGAAGAGGGGTCCAAGAAAGTTGGTTAATATTCAAGGACCACCTCCTCCAAGCTCAGGAGCGATGCATCCCTATAAAGCAGAAGGCAGGCAGAAAAGCCAGGAGGCCTGCATGGATGAACAAGGAGCTCCTGGACATGACCAAAGGGAAAAAGGAGGCCTGTAGGGAGGGGAAACAGGAGTGGGTAGCCTGGGAGGTGTACAGAGGAATTGTTCGAGCAGCCAGGGATCAGGTTAGACAAACTGAATCCCAGATAGAACTAAATCTGGCCAGGGACATTAAGACAAACAAAAAATCCTTCTTTAAGTATGTTAGTGAGAAAAGAAAGACTAGGGAAAATGTGGGCCCTCTATGGAGGGAAATGCAAGAACTGGTTATGAGGTACTCAATGACTTTATTGCCTCAGTCTTCACTGGCAAGGACTGCAGCCACACTGCCCATGACGCAGAAGGCAACGGCGAGGATCGGGAATATGGAGAACCACCCACTGTAGGGGAAGATCAAGTGCAAGACCACCTGAGGAATCTGAAGGTGCACAAGTCCATGGGACCTGATGAGATACATCCACAGGTCCTGAGGGAACTAGCAGATGAGGTCGCTAAGCCACTAGCCATCATATTTGAGAAGTCATGGTGGACTAGCGAGGTTCCTGCGACTGGAAAAAGGGAAACCTAGCCCCTGTTTTCAAGAAGGAAAACAAGGAAGACCCAGGGAACTACAGGCCAGTCAGTCTCACCTCTGTGCCTGCCAAGATCATGGAGCAGATCCTCCTGGAAACTCTCCTGAGGCACATAGAAAACAAGGAGGTGAGTGGTGACAGCCAGCATGGCTTCACCAAGGGCAAGTCATGCCTGACAAATTTGGTGGCCTTCTATAAAGGGATTATAGCAGCAGTGGACAAGGGAAGACCAACTGATGTCATGTACTTGGATTTGTGCAGTGTTTGACACTGTCCCACACGATATCCTGGTCTCTAAATTGGAGAGACATGGATTCGACAAATGGACCACTCAGTGGATAAAGAACTGGCTGTATGGTTGCACTCAAAGAGTTGCAGTCAACGGCTCCATGTCCTAGTGGAGACCAGTGGCATTCCTCAGGGGTCGGTACTGGGACCTGTACTGTTCAACATCTTTGTCAGTGACATGGACAGTGGGGTTGAGTGCACCCTCAGCAAGTTTGCCGATGATACCAAGCTGTGTGGCGACGTAGACACGCTGGAGGGGAGGGATGCCATCCAGAGGGACCTGGACAGGCTGGAGAGGCGAGCAGTTCAACAAGGCTAAATGCAAGGTCTTACATCTGGGACAGGGCAATCCCAAGAACAAATACAGGCTCGGTGGGGAATGGCTGGAGAGCAGCCCTGAGGAGAAGGACTTGGGGACGCTGGTTGACAAGAAGCTCAACATGAGTCAGCAATGCGTGATCACAGCCCAGAAGGCCAACTGTATCCTGGGCTGCATCAGAAGTGTGGCCAGCAGGTCAAAGGAGGTGATTCTGCCCCTCTACTCCACTCTCGTGAGACTCCACCTGGACTACTGCATCTAGCTCTGGAGTCCCCAACATAAGAAGGACGTGGACCTGCTGGAGCAGGTCGAGATCAGAGCCATGAGGATGATTCGAGGGCTTGAGCACCTCTCCTATGAGGAGAGGCTGAGAGAGTTGGGGCTGTTCAGCCTGGAGAAGAAAAGGCTCCGGGGAGACCTTATTGTGGCCTTCCAGTACCTAAAGGGGGCCTACAGGAGAGCTGGGGAAGGACTTTTTACTAGGGCATGTAGCGATAGAACAAGCAGGAATGGCTTTAAACTGGAAGAGGGCAGGTTCAGATTAAACATGAGGAAGAAGTTTTTCACTTTGAGAGAGGTGAGGCACTGGAACAGGTTTCCCAGAGAGGTTGTAGAGGCCCCATCCCTGGAGGTGTTCAAGGCCAGGCTGGACGTGGCCTTGGGCAACCTGGCCTAATGGGAGGTGTCCCTGCCTATGGCAGGGGGGTTGGAACTCGATGATCTTCAAGGTCCCTTCCAACCTAAACCATTCTATGATTATCACATTTAATAGGACTACTGAGTTAATATTAGAAAATACTGTATCTTTGCAGAATGACCTCTCATCTCTTTTCTTCTAAGATCCTAGACAAAATACAACATTAAATAAACCTAAATCACACTGCATTCTACTCCATTATATCCTTAAAAATACCGATGCGCAATGAAGCTTTGTTACTATTAGTGGTAAGCCCAGAAAAGTTATTTCTATGGAATAACTTTGTTATATAAGCTTTAAACCTAATAGTAAGCCTCAGTTACTCTACACAGCATTTTATATCAATTTTACTAAGTGGTAATATTAAATTTCACAAACACACCAAATGTCAACATAAGACCCTTTTAGCATTCAGTCAAAGTTTAGAAATACATGTCAATGATCCAAACTGAGCAATATCCTTAATCTTTAACTATAAAAAGATATGTAATGCCTATAATAAAATATAATTATTCCAACACAAGGATGTCATAAAAACAAACATGTATGTAAAAATCCAAGGGGATTTTATTCAATTTTTACACAGAGGGAATGCTTATGTCCACTTTTATTTGACCAGTGTTAATGATAATCTAACAATCTACAAATACCATTTGCTTATTTTCCCCTTTTTCCAGATGCCACAGACCTTGACCTCCAGCTACAGCAAAATTATCTGGAGTTAGCAAGGGTGCCTAAGAGAAATACATACCCTTGCAGTCATATTGATCCCAGTTTAACTGCTCTGCTGACCCTCCAAACATTGAATTGAGCAAGGACAGCATGACCTTGAAACACTTTATTTTCAAGTGACAAAAAGTCATGCTAAACTCAGCCTTTTATCACCACAAAATGCATTCAAATCCTCAGGGGCTTATACCTTCCCTAATGACAACAAATAGAGGTTTACAGACAGAAGTCCAATTTCTTAAATTCCTGACCTGTAGCTGGAAGACAGTGCTTTCCTGTTCCCCAATAGAAATAGAGACAAAGGACTAGAAACGTAAGGGGGAAAAAAAGTATCTTATTACCAAAGTCATGAAACAGCAAATGCTAAGCTGTTCACTAGTTTTCAGCACACAACTTCCACTGATGCTTTCATTAGTATTTCTGGGAAAATATGGATAACATCACTAAACCAGCATATATATGCAATAGAAAGTAAGTTTGTACTTCATGTGAGGGTTATGCCTTCATTAAAAAAAGCCATACACCACTTTCAGGAAAAAATCAGATCTTGAAAGTCTCAGTGTCAAAAATTATTACAGATGCTTACAGTGATTAAAACAACTCACTTAAAAATATTCTTCCTTCTCTGAATTTCAAAGAAACACAGTGAGGATGTACTTTGCTTGATTAAAAGCATAAAATTTATTATCTGACACAGCTTGCCATAATAGTCTGGAATTTATTTTTTTTCCTTTAGACCACTGATGTAAAGAATAGCTACATAATGGCATACTAAGCCAAACAGAAACTTAATAATCTTAATAGAAGTATTCGTAAGTCTCTTGGCAAAAAAAAAAAGTTACATAAATATATTATTACAGTTAAAAAACCTGTAGCAAAGTAATATTAAGTAGTCTTCTGCTCATTAATTCATCAGTTGTTTGAAAGTTTGTACATTCTAAGCTGCTTAAAACTCTAGTACTTCAGACAGCAATTTTATTATGAAATCTTACAATTATAAACTAAATATAATTCCAAATTTATGTACAAGCAAATTCATTTTATCTGTAAGACTCAGCTTTTCCCTAAGAATATTTCTCACATATTCACAGTATAATATATCACAGAAAATCCATATCTGTCCCATGGATCTTTGGATAGTAGCATTGCAAGATGGCAGTTCATTCTGCTTGATGAGTCTATTCAATTTTATCCAGATGTCCTCCAAATTCTGATTATTACAAATAGACTGTTCAATTGTCCACTTTGCTCTATAAAATGCATGCAGTTTTAGTCTTTCCAAATTACTTTGCAGTTCTTGAGATAGAGGAAGAATCTTTTCTTTAAGTTTAGGGCTAGGGAGAGAGACACTCCAAGACCTTTTCAATTTTTGTTTTCCATTAGGTGGCAGTTCTCCTTGATTCTCCAAGTTAACTGGTCTGTGAACAGTCTGTGCTTGGATTAAAGTCTGCCTTTGTTTCACATTAGACTGAAACTCAAGGAGATTTTTTGTGCAGTCATAATCAGAAGATTCTGTAACATATTCTGAAGGTGTAGAAAGTTGTTTCAATTCTTCTGCTTCCTCACAAGAAATAACAGGTGGCTGCTTTTTTGGTTTGAGGGGAAGTCGGTATAAATCATTTGGAAACCAGGGTGTAAATCTTGGTAACTGACGAATGGGAAACTCCTTCACTGCTGCTTGTGCAAATTTCTGCAGTTTTATTAGATCTCTCTGATGTGGTCGATAATGCAAGACCACTTCCATGCTTGTTACAATAGGAATCCAGTTATTCTTAAGAAAAGGAACAGTGTCTTGATTAGGATTCTCAAATCTAGACTGAAAGATGTTATTTACATGAATTTCCTTGCCCCGTGCTGCAAAGATCAGTGGAAAACAGGACCTAAAGCAGAAGTATTATGAAAAATAAGATACTACCATATTAAAAAAAACAGTGCTAGGATATTTTACAAAAAAAAAAAAGTGTAGTAAAAATAAGCAAAATATATATCAGAACATTCTACTTCATCCAGGCTGAAGATTAGCAACTGTACTGCATCATTACCAGAGTAACTTCAGTACGCTGGACATTATCCATATGCACACAGTTTACTCAACACTCCCTCCCAAGAGTATTATTTTACTGTCACCAACTCATACTTGCCATCCGTCATTATTCTTGCTATATTTTTGTGATGCATACTAAAAGACATACAATTACTACTGCCTATTTTCTCAAATTTACCAGACATACCTATTCTTTTAAAAAGTGTTTTCCTCCTACACATGAACATTTTATGCCAGGGCATATAAAGCAACTAGAAAACACATGTGTTAAAAACACCCTTCCTGAAACAGAACTGACTGATGTAGCAGTTTTTAAAGTCACAGGCTGAAAGGGAAGTGTTATAGGCAAATTAAAGTTCATATCAGAACTACACATTTAGTTTTAGTCTCAGAGCTTCCGAGCAATACAGGCAGCCATCGTTTTAGTCCCTAACTTAGGGACCCGGTAATTCCTTAGTTTCTTACACTTTCAGAAAAACTAAAAGACTCATCAAGTCCTTACAGACTTTATACTTTCATATACCATTGCTTTATTTCACACAAAGATTAGATTAAATACTGGGAGGAGTTGGGGAGAAGGGAAAACCACAAACACTATGAAACATAAAATGTACTCGCTCTCCTGTTTCCCCCCCCCAACAAGTTTGCAGTCATTTCACATTCCCTGCCAGCAATCAGCAATATACAATGACATTAAAATCAATAAATCTAGGATTGCTGAATCATTACACTGTCAAGATTTTGTTTAA
Organism: Vanellus vanellus; assembly: GCF_965231255.1. Lineage (NCBI taxonomy): Eukaryota > Metazoa > Chordata > Aves > Charadriiformes > Charadriidae > Vanellus > Vanellus vanellus. The sequence goes on from NC_138908.1 coordinate 64,822,022, forward strand.
AATAGTCACAATGCAGATAAACCCTAATACCTTTCTCACTTCTTTTGCAAAATCTACAGCCTGGACACTGCACCAAATTCATTACAAACCCAAGGATTATACTGGTTTCTTACAAAAGCAAAATGATCCATCAGAAAACTTTTTGCTTTTAATTAATTACTATCAAAATGCACTTGCAGTGTCAGCTGATTATGTTCTGTGTTCTCAGTTTTTTTGCCTTATTTTGAGGGCGTGTGCGTACATACGTGAAAAAGGCCTTGTTAATCTCTGAATTATGGTTAACAGATTTTACTGTGACACACACACATCATTAAAAACTCTCTCTAGGAGCGTTGTAAAACTAGTAAATGGGCAGAAAATGGGCTCTGGAGTCATCTACACACCTGCACTACTTTATCCATCTGAGCAGCCTCACTGATTTAGAATGCTTGCAGAACTGAGATTTTAACCAACTATTTATTACTCCTACTTAACTAACAGCACTCATTTTATAAACAGTTAGAAAAAAAATAAAGTAAACATTATGTCTGCTGACCAAAATAAGGTGAAAGCAGATTCAGGCTTTTCAGTATTTCAGTTACTGATTTACTGATATACAGCTGCCAGCAGAAATGATCAAATTATTTACAGGGCTCCCTTAATTGCTATATTAATTCTGCGAGGTACGCGAGAGACATGCGCATTTTTATTTTCACTATTAGCAATTCCTGAATCAAGGATGTCAGCCCAGCAGCTGTGTGCATTAAGCACGAGGTTAAAAGGGCAAAAACCATTAAGGGGAGGGGAAGAGCCAAAAGAAACAGGAGGGAGCTGGAAAATAAAATAAAAGTTTTTCTTGTAACTGTTGAGAGCCTTGTGCGAAACGCGAACTCCCGCAAGCGCCCCGAAGTCCCCACCAAGCACCCCGCTGTCACTCACGGCCTCCTCTGCCCTCGGGCACCTCCCGCCCCGCCGCTCCCCACTCCACCTTCTCCTACACCGGAGGGAAGGAGACGGCCTCGCCTCCGGGACGGACGCGCCGTTTCACCACCGCTTCGCAACACAGACCCCTCGCCGCCTCCCCCAACCCCCGGCCCCCGACGGGCCTGGCCGGGCGCCGCCCCTCAGGGCAGGGAGCGGGGCGAAAGCAGGGCCGGCGAAGGCCCGCGCCATCGGTACCTTTCAGAGCCAGCAAGTGCTCCTGCTTGGGCTGGTTAACGTCCATGGCGCCAGCCTTCAACCCTATGGCAGGGCAGACGGACCAAAACGCTGCCGGTGGCGGAAAACGCTCGGCCGGGAGAAACGGGAGCACAGCCCGGACGCGGTAAACACCGCCGAGCCCGAAAACAGCTGTCCCAGGATGCACCGCGTCACCGCCGCGGCAGGGCGCCGGCACGGAGGCCGAAACTACAGCCCCCAGAAGGCACTGCCGGCGGACGGGGGGGGCGGGCGAGCACGCGGTGGGCGTTCTGAGGGGAGAGGGTGGGGGGGGCACCGCCGCCTCCTTTGCATGCTGGGAAATGTAGTCCTGCAGGAGCCGGCGAGGGGGCAGCCGTGCGACGCGGCACGATGGGAACCGTAGTTCTCTGGTGCGAGTCAGAGGAGGCGGGCGCCCACCGGCCCGGTGCGGCGGCGGGGGAGCGCATGCGCCTACCGGGGCGGTGCCTCCGGGCCGGGGGGGGGCGGGCTGCCGGCTCCGGGCTCCTTGCTGCCGGTGGCCGCGCTGCTCCGCCCTCCCCAAGATGGCGGCCGTAGGTGTAAACAAGGTCGGGGCTGGTGGTGGGCTGGAGGGCAGCCGGGGGTCTGGCGGCAGCGGTCGCAGCCCGGCTGGCGCCGCAGTGAAGGTGAGAGGGGCTGCGTGGCCTTTCGCGCCGTCCGGCTCGACCGCCTGCTGCAGCACGGCAGGCTGTGGCGGCCGGGGTCGCACCGTCACTGCCCCGGCTAGGGGGAAAGGGGAGCGAGGGGTTTCCAGGGCGGGAGGCGTCGCCTGAGGCGGTGCGGCTGGGCTGGGCTCGGGCGGCGGGGCCGGTTTGGAGGCCCTTTCCCCGTCTCCTTCGCGCCGATCCGTGCTGCTGTGGGGCGCTTCGGAGGGGGCTGCCCCGCGGGAGGCCGCTGCCTGAGGGGAAGGGTGGCTGCCTCGGTGCGGGCAGCGGTCTCGGAGCGTTACGCCTGGGCTCCCTTAAGATGGTTAGCTGTCTCTATTGTCTTACAGACTTTATTTTTTTTGTGTGTGTGTGTTTTTCTTTTTTTCTTTTTTTTTTTTTTTTTTTTCTAAATGACAATCAATTTTGCTTTTTATTAGCGGTTTAAGATGTTCCGGTCCCCTGCTGGCTTGTTCCTGCTACCTCGATGCTGCGTTTGTAGCTTCGTAAATGGCTAACTTGGTATGACTGACCTTTTTATATGGATCAGTTATGAAAGGAAACTTTCTCCACCGGCTGATAGTCAGCTTTGGCAGGGTCTTGCCCTCCGTTTCCTTTTGCTGTGAGGACGTTTCTGCTTACTTACTTGTGCTGCTTGGCCGGCGGGCTTTTCTTGTGGCAGTGCACTAAATGAAGTGGGCAAGAATTAGCGGTGATCAGGTGGGATGCTGAAGAGTTAAAATCTTTTGTTCATGTCTATTTATATACTTTTTAAAATATCATTTGTGTGATTGTTATTTGTGCATACAAAGAAAAATTAATGACTCAGCCCTTCTGCTGTGATTGCAGGAATTTCTGTAAAATGAATGAACTGTGTCATATTGCTTACGGTATGAAGTTTTGCTTTTTTATCAGCTCAAACCCAAATGGTCTCTTTTTAAATTACAGGTTCTTGAGTGTGGAGTCTGTGAAGATGTATTTTCTTTGCAAGGTGACAAAGTTCCCCGGCTGCTTTTATGTGGCCATACTGTCTGCCATGACTGTCTTACCCGGCTTCCCCTTCATGGCAGAGCAGTTCGTTGTCCTTTTGATCGACAAGTTACTGAACTGGGTAAGAAAACATAAGTTTAAAGTTCTTAAAACCTGTTAGCCAAAGATATCTAGAAGAGAACACTAGATATAGTTTCTTAATGCTTCACTTAGTGATAGTATTTCTAAGTAACGAATGTGCAGTGTTCCTTTTTATTCAGAGAAGCTCATAGCACTGTTAAGCACTAGTAAAACAGACCTCTTAGAAAGTCAAGATTTTGTCTTTATCTTCTTGAACTTGGGCTTGCAAGCTTTATATCTTAAAGTCCTTTTATACACCTATATATACAAAGGGACTACTCTATTTTAAATTAGTGTCTAAGGGTTCCTGAATGGGTATTATTTTCCTGTTGTTCTAAACACTAAATAAACTATGAAATTAAATAGGTAGTTTCTTTGACAAACACATTTGTGATGAGGTGATATAGAAGGAAGTATCAGTGATAACAAACCTGTTTTTTAAAATGTAACATGATTCTATATATGTAATAATTGATAGTGGCAGGCTATCAACAGGAATTCCCCTACTGTAGGAGTGTCTGCAGGCAGTATTTGAAAGGATAAGATACAGCTTTTATCCAAAAGTGGAAGTTTATTTTAGGCTAAAGATGACACAAGTTTATAATTCCTTCAGAATAGGAATTGCCTATTCAATATAAGGTTACAGAGAAGATGAGTTATCATAAGAATTTGTGCTGTGAAGAACTTGTTAGTAGACCTGGCTTCAGTGGTTTTGAATAGCACATGGGGAAAAAAGCTGGTGGAAGGAGGTGAATCCTCAGAGAAGAAGATCTTTAATCTAGTAATCTATGAAAGAAATGTTTAAATGTCAGATTTGCTCAAATAATAATTTACTGTGCAGTAAGAGATTCTGCTAGACTGTAGACAAAACTGAGAGGAATATCAGGGCCCTCTGTTGGATTTTTTCATGGAAACAGGAGTCAAGAAAAGAAATCACAGAATGGTCAGGGTTGGAAGGGACCTCTGGAGATCATCTAGTCCAATCCCCCTGCCAGAGCAGGGTCACCTACAGCAGGTTGCACAAGAACTCATCCGGGCAGGTTTTGAATGTCTCCCGAGTGGGAGACTCTACCACCTCCCTGGGCAGCCTGTTCCAGTGCTCTGCCACCCTCAAAGTAAAGAAGTCCCTCCTCATGTTCAGATGGAACTTCCTATGTTCAAGTTTGTGCACATTACCTCTTGTCCTATCACTGGGCACCACTGAAAATAGACTGTTCCCATCCACCTGACACGCTCCCTTTAATGTCAGTCTCATGAAAGAGGGGTTTGTTTTCTGGGGGAGGGAGGTAGTTAAGTGTGAACATCATGAATGATTGCCAGTCTAGAAGATGTGGCTAAAAGAGTCATGTGTTTTCTTAATTCTTATCTACGACTGTACAGCTGCACAAGATTTTTAAAGTATGCTTTTAAGGAGGAAAATGTTAGAGCACAACACTCAGTCCTGCTGTTGTGAAACATTTCTGTCCAAGACCACTGCCTGTATCTTGTAAAGTAAAAGTAGCATTTTTATTATGATAAGGAACTTGTCACTTCTTAGTTTTTATAATGCATTTTTCCCAGGCATCTGAAAATATCCTATCTTAATTTATGTGGGTTTGGGGTTTAACAAAAACAAAGCTTTATAAAAATACTTAAAGCTTTTTCATCTTACATAATACTGGGGAGCTTCTGATGAAACACAGTGAAATGTTGTTAAACTTGTAAGGCTCCTACAGATAGGAAGAGGGAAGAAAAACTTCAGCTTTTGTGTCTCGGTTAGCAGACTTGCATTCTATTGGCTAGTACTAGAAAGAAGGATGATATGCTGTGACCAGCAGTTGCTCAAAAATCTGATAGGTAGAAAATTTTAGCAAAACAGCTTGAAAGTAAAAACAATTCTGTGAATAAAAATGTTCTGCCTGGTGATTTGGGTCAGAAGATGGTCATAGCCACTTCTTGTGTCTTACTTAGGTCCAGAAGAACTGACCTAAGAAACATAACTGTCTTAAGAAATGTTACTGCTTTCAGCATGTAAAAATGGGATGTTTTGTGGAGTGCAGTTCATCATGGCCCCTCTTTGAGGCATCTGTTGTCTTGCTCTAATCACCTCGTAGTTACTGCTGTTCATGAAATCTGCGCTTGTGGCTCAGTTTTCCTTCTGAGAGCACAGGAGTGAAGCTGGGAAGGAGGCATGACAACTCTGGGCCCAGGGAACTTCTTGTCTTTCCTTCCCCTCCATTTGAGGGCATGTGAGAAAACAAGCTCCATTTTCACCCATTTCTGCAATTGCTATTCTGCCATTTAATGAGGTAGTCTCAGGAAGCTCTTCAGTATCTAAATCTCGGTTATAGGATTGCTGCCAAGAAAAAGTTCTGTTGAAAGAAAAGCTGTATAATCAGAGCATAAAGCTACCTGTGTTGAACAAACTTCCCTAATCAGTAACTGTGGAAGTTACGGATGCTTTTAGTTGGTCATTTAACCTCTGCAGTTCAGCAGATAGACTTGCTTGTTTTCCTTTGCTCTTATTACTAAATCACTTAATGCTGTATTCATCCAAGTTTTCCCAAGGTATCTTGGGAACTTTGTGAAAGAAATATTCAGGGATCTATATATGTATATATATAGCTGTATTTTCTCCCTTCTAAAGTGGAGGTTGGTTTAAATTTACTGGCCTATTTCTTCTATATATATAAAACTATAGGGGAAGGCATGGTTAGAAGTACTTTGTCAATCACGATTTCTGGAAATACGGAATCTGCAAATGAAAATTGACAACACATCGTTTACATGCTTAGCAAAATATTCTAATCATTCATAAAATTTTGCTATGAGAGAAAATATTTAGTAATGAACTGGTAAAACTAAAGCCTGCCCAAACCACGTTGCTTTGCAGAGCAAACTAAACATAGATTTTTGCAGTTTTCTTGAGAGATCTTTAATGAACTTGCCTGTGATTAATCTTGTAGTGGAGATTTCTAAATAAGTATGTACATGTTGAAGGTATGTAAGATGTCTAGTGTTTACCATCAACCGGATGAACGTTCTTTAACCAGAAAGATGTAATGGAAAAGGCTTTTTCAATTTTTGAAATTATGAAGCCATATATTCTGGAGATTATGTTGACTCAGGCAATATATTTAGGGAAAAATCTATAAAATAATCTTTGTAGAAGAAGAGACTCCTCTTAAAGCCTTTTCCTTAAAGTATCTTCATTTGAGAGAAGAGGTAAATAATTTCTTGCAAACTGCTTTTTCTCTTCTTCCTGCATTGGATTAGTGGGTGGTTGTTGTTTTTGGTTGTTTTGGGTTTTTTTTTTGGGGGGGGGAGGTTCAAAAAAAACAAAACCAAAAACAGGAACCAGAAAACTGTTAGGAATGATGTGCGTATGTAACAGCTTTGGAAGCTCTGGCTTTTGACTTTAGCTGAGCAGCTCTGCTAAGGAAGCCTTTAACAATTCATGGTTCAGGTGATCTCTCCCTACCATCATCATGTTACAGGGCTGAAACTATTTTCTATCATTAGAACTTGTTGAACTGATGTACGTGGTGTTGGCATCCTTCATGGAATCTGTCTTATTGGTATTGTTTACATTTCTATATTCTTTTGCTAGTGTTTGAGTGCTAAGATAAAACTTCAAAACATTGTGCGAGAAAATATGGCTGTAATATAATCTTTCACTTTGTTCAGACATTTAGACAAAAGTTGCTCCTTTATTCCTTGCATTATTTATAATTGTTTTTGCAGACAAGCTTCATGTTTTTTAAAATTACATTTTTGTTGTTGGCTGGAGTTGATCTTAGTATCTTCACTCTGTCACTGTCTCATTCCTGGCTGGCACACTTCCTGCTATTCATGTCTTACTCTTCTTTTGAGAAGAGACAGTCAGATTGTGTAGTGGTTTTGTAATGGGCACAAACATCCCTTGTAAGCACAGGGATGAGATCACTAGACTCTCTTACGTTTGTGACCAAAGCAGAATTTGAGCTAAAGACCAAGAGATTAAATGGATGTATTTACACACCTCATCTTTTAGAGTTTTTAAATATAAAATAAACACTTGATCAGACATGTTGGAAATGTGTATATTGAGTATGTAGTAATTTTATAGTAGGTTTAGTGTAAAAAGAAGCAAAATGACTTTTTCTTAAATGTGTAAACTTTATGGGAGATACCAGTGAAATAAGACATGACTTCCTGTAGATAATGCATGTTTTATAGAGTGCTTATTGGTTATAAATTCTGTTCTAGTAGATTAATAGTTGATATGTAAGCTTTGCCTGTTTTTCCATTAGTGTCCAAGATCAACAGTGTACTGACAATGTATAACATGTATTAGCAAATCTCAGGATATATAATAAAAAGCTAAAGAAAGAATGTAAAAGCAGTGTAACTTTGTTTCCCCTGCCAGCTTTAAGTTATGAACTAGAAAATAAACACAGAATAGCTACAGACATATCTTTTCTGTTGGTTACATTTCAGTAAATTAGTTCTGCTTTGACTTTTCCGGCTTGGCTTTCTCTTCATGCTAGACATGGAACAGAACTAACATAACATGATTAAAATCAGATACAAGAATGTAAACTGAGGAGAGCACCACTTAGTTTTGTTTTTTTTTTTTTTTCTTTTTTAAATAAACATATTGAAACCTGTGAAAGACAATACTTTTGCAAGAAACTATCTAATGATTGAACAGCTTCTTCCTCTCAGCCTTATCCAATGTTTGCTTAAAGGCTAAGACAATGTTTGTTTAAAGGCTAATTTGCTATAATCTATTCCATAAGTAGGTTTATCCTTTTGGTGTGGGTGCATCCATGTATACTCTGCTATTAATGACAATCTGGATTAATGGCTAATCTGGAGATGCAAGGTCCACATTAGTATCAGCAGTCATTATCTTGGTGTGTTGTTAATGTGAGTATTTTATATACTGTAGTAACTGAAGATTGTGCACAGTCAGTTTGCTATGGGACAGTGCTGTTCTAAATAGAACACTGTGGAAGAGAACCATCTAGCCAGTTTTCTGTGTTTTGCTTTTTGGGAGTTAGTGTCTAGAAATCTGTCTAGATACAGTGTAAGCAAGTCTGGACTCCATTTACAAACTGGTTTGACATAATTTAGATTCTAAAAGTGGTTATTACGCTCTGTATCTCTTCAACTTGTAATAAGAGGTGACTCTTCCATGCCCTGTGTTATTAAAAAAAACACTGTGGTCCTGCTAGGAGTGGCTAGAGCTAAAAAATAACGAAGCCCTGAAGTCAGAATACGTCAAGGCACATGACTGTGCTTGTGCTAACTGTAGTTGTGGAGAACCAGAACATAACTTCTGCTGTAAACTCCTTCAAGATCTGTGGCAAACAAAAGTTAAAATACTTTTTTTGTTGTTGTTGTTCGCTCATCACGTTGTTTCATGTTAACCTCTGCAAAATCAGGATGAGACAGGAGTAGACATGGTCTTCTGCTTTGCTCTAGGGAGTATCTAGGGAATATCTTCTTTTTTGCTACATCAAATAGTGTTGTATGTGGGTCTTTCTTTCTGAATATTGTTTTAACTGTTACTCAGGTTTTTACTGGACTGAGATCTGCAATAAGCATTGCATCTTGTGATTCAGGGAATATGAGGTTTTTCAGTGTGAATTCTTCACAGCTTCTATTAGTACAGTAGAAATGTTCACTGTACATACTAATTTTTATGATACACATTAGAGTTTGTGTGTTCCGTGTAGTCTTCAGATATTAGCTATTGTGGATTATTTTACAAGTATTTTTACTGAGTTTTTGTAAATTTTTTATAATCTTGGCATGTTATCAGTAGGGAAAATCTGTATAAATATTAAATAGTTCCATGATGGAAGGAAAGAACAGGATGGAAAGGTAGTGTGTGAGTTTACATAGAAAAAGTGGTAGTTGTATCTCACTCGAGTTAATATCACTGTAGTTAATGTGCTCTTAATATTTGTCAGAATCTCGACTGTGGTTTGTGGAAATTCTTATGATGGTATTTGCTTGAGGTTTTTCTTCCTCTCCACCCCTTTAACTCTTCCTCAAAAATAGGAGATTCTGGTGTCTGGGGCTTGAAAAAGAATTTTGCCTTGTTGGAACTCTTGGAACGGTTGCAGAATGGACCTGCTGGGCAGTGTGGGATGGCAGAAGAAGGCATTGGTCTGTCTGGAGAGGTACTGAGTTTTAAAAGAAGTAAAAAGTTTGTTACATTTACTTAAAGGTATCTCTAGATAGGAAAAAAAACCAACCACCACCTCTTTTTTTGGCAAATATAATTTCACTAGTAATGCTATCGTTTTTTTTCAGTATCTATTATTAAGTCTTCAATTTGTTGCTTCATAATTAAATGCTAATCCATGCTGACTAAAGTAGAAGATAAAAAGGTATTGCCAAACATGGATACTCTTTTCCTCTTTTTTAGGCTTTTAAGTTTTCTAGAAAATGTTACTTATTTGAATATTTTAGTTATAGTGATTTAAGAAGAGTTTTCTAAAACTTCTCAGAAACTCTTCCTAAAGACTTCAACTCTTCTCCCGAGTAGTTGCCTTTTTATAGTAATTTGATATCTCTGCATCATGCAATAGTACTTCATTATTCAAACTAGTTGCTCTAATCATTTCAGTATTAACAACAGGTTTGCAAAAAGTATCATGCAGTGCCATTCTAGGAATAGATAACTGTCCTAAGCGCCTATTTTTTCCATTGGTGTTTTTGTCTGCCTGTAACTTTGTAATTCTTCGTTCTGTAATGACTGCTGGGGGGAAATGACTGGAGCCTGAATTATTGCAGGCTCCAAACCTTTACAATTTCCATGGAGTTTGGATTTATAAAATCACTGTACACCTCTAGAATAATTTATTGGAGCTGACTGTAAAGGAAACTGACTTTTATTTTTAAAAAATTTGTTGGGAATATGATACCAAGTTTTCAAAGTAGTCCAAATATTTATTAGTGTGTACCTTTTAAGGAAGGTCTGGTTTTAGGCTTATAATGGTGGTGGGTCTTCTGATTTTCCTGAGTTATTGGGATTATATGTTAACAAGTTCAGTTTTGTCTTTTTTTGTTGTTGTTTAATGTTAGAGTATCATTCGTTGTGATGAAGATGAAGCCCATGTTGCATCTGTATATTGCACTGTTTGTGCCACTCACCTGTGCGCAGACTGTTCCCAGATTACTCATTCTACAAAGACACTAGCAAAACACAGGCGCGTACCTCTTGCTGATAAGCCTCATGAGAAGACCATGTGCTCGCAACACCAAGTGCATGCTATTGAGTTTGTTTGTTTAGAAGAGGGCTGTCAGGCAAGTCCTCTTATGTGTTGTGTCTGCAAAGAATATGGGAAGCATCAAGGTCATAAGGTACGGCTAATAATCTGTTTCTAGTCATGCCATGGGGTGGATTGCATGATTATTTATCCAATTAAAGTAAAAAATATTATCAAGAAAGGAAGGTAGATTCTTGTCTTGATATGAAGTAACTTCATACTGTTCTTTCATTTTCCCTTCAGTTAACTGCCATGGTAAAATTACAAGAAAAAAACATTATTTCTAAGATCACAATGTTATTTTTTTATTAAGATCGACAGTCTAAAAGTTCTGAAAATTGTTTTCATCTTGCAAACACTAGGTTCACCCAACCTAGTGCAGTCCGACCACTCTTCTTTTTTTATAGTTTATTAAGGTAAACAGGCAAGTTTGTATATTTACTAGTGTAATTACTAGATGCTTATCTTAGTCTCAGCATAATCTGTAACTCCTGATTGCATTTTAAATTGCAAGATGATTTGAAATTCTTATTTGCCTTTCCTATATATATACATACACACATATATTTTAAATATGTAGTAAAATGGAAAACATGATTAAGGAAGATATTTATAATTAATCTTTGATATTTTGCTTTTAATTAATAGCATTCTGTCTTGGAACCAGAAGCAAACCAGATTCGTGCATCCATTTTAGACATGGCCCACTGTATAAGAACTTTCACAGAAGAAATCTCGGATTATTCCAGAAAATTAGTTGGAATTGTTCAGCATATAGAAGGAGGAGAACAAATAGTTGAAGATGGAGTTGGAATGGCCCATACTGAACATGTATGCTTTCTTTTTTCCCACCACTTGCACAGAATATTTGTTTTTTGTAATAACCAAGATAAGGAATTTCTTTGAAAATTATATGTGGTTTTTATAAGACAAGACTTTAAGTTCTTATCTCTACCAAGTCAGTTTTGAGGCTTAAGACAGCAGATAGAGGGGAATTTGTAGCCCATTACAATGTTTTTAGGCTACATGAAAATAGGGAGGCAGCAGGGAAAGCTGTATAATTGCTAGTACAGTGTACTGTGACAGATTGCATCTGTTCTCAGGTGCTGTGATACTATTGAGGCTTTTTTCCCTGGTCATTTTTAGTAAGGTGCGTATACAGACAGATAATCTATTTGATTATTGGCATAACTTCTTGGAGGATCTTGATCTTAGAGCTGATAAGACTTTCTGTATAACTGGGACTTGAACTGTGATGTAACCAAGCAGATGTGAACATAAAGTTAGAAACTGGAATAAAATGAAAAATGTATTTCTGGAATCAACTGGTGTCCTTAATACTCTGGATCTCCTGACTGCAACACTGTAGGTACCAGGGACTGCAGAGAACGCTCGTTCATGTGTCCGAGCCTATTTTTCTGATCTTCATGAAACCCTTTGTCGTCAGGAGGAAATGGCTCTTAGTGTTGTTGATGCTCACGTGAGAGAGAAGTTGATTTGGCTTAGGCAACAGCAAGAAGACATGACCATCCTCTTGTCACAGGTTTCAACAGCTTGCCTTCATTGTGAAAAGACTTTACAACAGGTAGGTTGACAAGTGAGCTGTAATATATGGCAAGACAGGTGGAACTGGAAATTAACTTTAGGCTACAAAGGAAAAGGTTAGATAGTATTCTGCATTTTTATTTCCTTTACAATGTTCAAACAGTAATGATATGAGATTCACGTATTCGTTACAAGCGAGTGTTAAATGGGGATAATCAGTACAAAAGCATCAAATTCTCCAGTTGTTGGAAATCCTGCAGTATGATTCTCATGTCTGGAGTAATTTCTGGTTATTTGTGGGGTTAGTGGGAAGGAGAGATGAAACAAGCAAAAAACCTACAAGTTCTATGGGAAGGATTTTAAAGTTGCAGTTACCTGTATAGGTGTTTCAATATAGTTGTCATACAAGGCTGATGGGAAAAAATGTTTTGGGACTAAATAACTTTTGGTAGTAATTGTAATAATATTAAATGTATGAAGAAAGTGGCTATATGAGAGTATCTGGTTGGTCCATTATTCACTTAATTTAGTGATAGCAAGAAGTAAATGGTATATGCAATGAACAGTAAACAGTGTAAGAAATTATTTCATTAATATTTTATTTGTAATTTTTTTCTTTTTAAAAATTTATTTAGAGTTAGTGTCTGGTTGCTTAGATGTACTTTTAACTATGCAAATGGTCCCATCATTACTGGGTGGATATTAATATTTTGTGTTAGTTGCATTGCTGTACGCTGCAAAGCAGCTGCTCTCTTCCAGCTGCTGGAATGATACATGAATTATGTAAATATTCTTTATATATTACATTCCTGTCTCCTTTAATATATGTTCTTATTCCTACAGGACTGAGAGGTCAAAGAAAAAGTTTTTTAAAACTGCAGAACTATTTAGTATCTTTTAATATTAAGGAACAATGACAAAGCCTTCACATTTGTGTTGCAATTTTAAATAAATCTATTTTGTAAATGTGTGTTTCTTTGACTAGAGCATTTCTATTTAAAATGCTTTCTTTTCAGCCGTCATATTTACATTGTGTTTGGTTATTTTAAGTAAATTACTAAGGAAAGGCATGCTTTTGTTTTCTTTGTCTGTTTAGGATGACTGCAGGGTAGTGTTGGCCAAACAGGAAATTACAAGATTGCTAGAGACATTACAGAAGCAGCAGCAGCAGTTTACAGAACTTGCAGATCATGTACAGCTGGATGCTAGCATACCTGTCACTTTTACAAAGGTATTCTTAATCTCATGAAAGTACAGCTATCTACTTTATGAAGTCCTAAATGTAATTTAAAAGAAAGCAGGAATAATGTTCGTTAATTACGTCACTGTATTTATTGGAGCAAATTTAGACTGTTCAGTATCAGTTAGAGCCGCAGTGTCTTACCATATGATGAGTGCCATCTGGTATTTGAGCAACAAAACCACTGTGCTGTTATAATAAGTGTGAGAAACATTTGTTTGACATTGGCTACATTAGTAGCTTTGATTGAACATTGGCTGCTTTCCTTTAAATATGTAAGATAGTATTTGTGAATTCTAGAAACACCTTTCTGTGGAAACATCCCTGATTTGTTTTACATTGAACTCAGACCAGGAATCTACCCTTTGTTTTTCCATGTGTTTTTGGCTTTCTCGTGAGGACAGCATAACTTATGCAGAATGTTTGTTATTTTATTTCCTGAAAATTGCACACCTATTTTTAAATGCAATAAAGCTGTTACAACTTTCAGTTTATAATACTAAAAATAATGTATGTCTTTCAGTCTGTTGAATGATAGTTTGTCTTATAGTTGCTTTATACTCATGGATAGTTTAGACACAGTTCATCGTCTAAGTAGGTTTTTTTATTGCTCTAATATAATTTCAATACCACCTATTCTTTGAAAGGGATACCATTATTTGGAGTTTCATAACAGTGATACTTTTCATGTAGGAGACTAAATAAGTTTGAAACTCTGAAGAACAAGAAGTACTTTGATTTATGGGGTTTTTTGGTTCTGAATGGGTGAAAGAGGAATAGGATCTCTTGTTGCTGAGATGAAACTGACAGTAGACAGTAAATTATCCATGACCCAGCAATGTGCCCTTGTCGCCAAAAAGGCCAATGGAATCCTGGGCTGCATAGGGAAGAGTGTGGCCAGTAGGTCGAGGGAGGTCATTCTCCCCCTCTACTTGGCACTGGTGAGGCCACAACTGGAATACTGTGTCCAGTTTTGGGCTCCCCAGTTCAAGAGGGACAGGGAACTGCTGGAGCAAGTCCAGCGAAGGGCAACTAAGATGATTAAGGGCTTGGAGCATCTCCCTTATGAGGAAAGGCTGAGAGAGCTGGGACTCTTTAGCCTGGAGAAGAGAAGGCTGAGGGGAGACCTTATTATGGCGTACAAGTATCTAAAGGGTGGGTTGAAGGAGGATGGAGCCAGGCTCTTTTCAATGGTTCCAAGTAACAGGAGAGGGGCAATGGGCACAAGTTAGAACACAGGAAGTTCTGTTCCAATACACGGAAAAACTTCTTTACGGTTCAGGTGACAGAGCACTGGCACAGGCTGCCCAGGGAGGTTGTGGAGTGCGCTTCCCTGGAGATTTTCAAGCCCCGCCTGGATGCAGTCCTGAGTAATGTGCTCTAGGCAATCCTGCTTTGGCAGGGGAGTTGGACAAGATGATCTCTAGAGGTCCCTTCCAGCTCTGAAAACTCCGTGATTCCATGATTTAACTGTTGCTGTTGAAGCTTTTACTATAAGGAAATAGGTGCTTCTATGCAGATTCTGTCCCAGTCCTTGTCATAAATTCGATTTCTTCCAAATAATTTGCTTTGTAAATTCAGTATATTTAAATGTCCATGTAATAACTGTTTTGTCAGATCAATAAATGCAGCATTTTCACTTCTGCCCCTCCCTTCCCTATTCAGCAGAGGCCAGAGTTGTTACAATCAGACACCTCTTCTGCAAACCCCCATTGTTCCATAAATGAAACAGCGTTCACATTTCACAGATGATGAATTGCATTCCGTGTATTCAGAGGTGATTGCTGCCATCTCACAGGGCTCAGTCAGAGAGGCATTTCAGATGTCTGGTTTTGCCTTTAGGAGTTGTTAATCTGACTCAGAAAATTTTGATTGTGAATTTCTGAGCAATTGGAAAAATGGTTGCAGCCAGCTAAGCTGTAGTAGGAGATCTGAAATATGTCTCAGCTTGGAGGACCCAAAAGTCTTCCAGTGTCTCTCTACACCTCAGCTTTCTTTAGAAAAAAATGGGGCTTCCATTGTTTTTCCTCCTGTGACAAATTGGTATTGTTATGAAGTCTTCTGAAACTTAGATTGTGAATTTCAAAAGTGCCAAAGCAAACATCATTTTTCACAAAAACAGCAGCAGCCATGAAAAAGTAAGGTGAAAAAAATTACTTCAGTTTCTTACTTTTTATGTTTCCTCAGTTCTGACAAAGTTTAAAACTCTCTTTCTACACAATGTTTTTTTTAGAATGTTAGTTTAGAATACTGCTGATGGCCACTGTTGTGTCTTGTAGTGAAACTTGTTATACCTGAAAGGTCAGAAAGGTCAGTCAGAAATAAAATCCTCAGATCAAAACCTGTAAACTATTATATCACTGAAGAGGTCTTTCTCAGGAACTCACCTGCACTGAAGGCTGCTTCCATTATAAAATTAAAAAAAATTTCAAACAGTATCAGATCAGAGGAACATTCCATATCCAGTGAGGGTAGTGGAGATTTAAGGGGCAGAGGGAGAAGTCCTTTTCACTGTTGAAAGCGAGTAGTTTTTATCTGCCTTTTTTCTTTCACTGAATCCATGAGAAACATGGATAGTGCTGTTTCCTCCTCCTTCTATCAGGGGAAATGCCACATAAAAAGCTCTGAAGGGAAGATTTGGAGGGTTCCAGAACAAGATGCTGAAAATCTTCCAAGAAATATGTTAGTATATCATATTCTTTTTCCAAATGTTGTTAATATATTGTTTCCAGTGGATCTTTCTTTACCTGTGTATTTACAAGGACTTGACCAAATGAAGTTGAGATGTCTTCATGTACTTAGCTTGTTGGCAGGGAAATGGCTCCTAATCCAGGAGTGTGATCCTTATTTGAAGAGAGAGGTTGCTGGTTTATTCTGGAGACCAGTGGCTGTGGAGTGTTATATACAGGATTAGCAATTGGTCATCCTAAATATTTGTGCGTACATACTGGGGAGAGAGAAAATGATTAAGAAAACAGTATTTGGGATAGTAAAGACCCCTTATCTGTTAATGTTGAAGCAAGTATGGGAAACTGCTAACCCTTACCAACACCAAGAGTACCGAAGAAGATAGTAATCTATCAGAGAGAAAGCATTTAACGCTATCTTTCAGTAAACCTATATACTGCTTTTGTCATGTCATCAAATTTATTTACAGAGACAAAGGACAAGGACAAAACACAAGAGATCAGTTGTGTGGGTTTTTCTTCTGCACTTTCTATACTGAGATTTAAGAAAACACTGAGTTTTACTTGAACAGAAGTCACAGGTTACCTGTTTTTAAGTATGCTGTCAAATTATGCACCTGCCAGAAGTGGTTTTACTGGCCAAATTTGTTTAAATAACATTTTTGATTAAAGGTGCTGATATAGTTGATGCAGAGAGATTTTTTTCATCTGTCAATTTCTAGCTGTGATCATCAATAGTCAATTCTTTCTGATTCATATTACAGGTGCTATACACTGTTTTCCGAGTAGGAACTTTTCTTGTAAGCTTCTTCCTGAAGTGACAGAACTACTCACGCAAAACATGGAAGTTTGGTGTCCATCACAGATTGCATTTTGGTTCCTTCTGAGAGAGTACAAACATACTGACAACAACCTGTTTTCACTCTAAACCTTACAGAAAGTAAACTGCAACAGGATGGCTAAGTTTGACAGAATCGTTCATCTCCTCCACTTCTCTGATGCTCTAAGTTGCGCAGGCCCGTATTCCCTCTGCCCTCCAGCCATGGGAACTGTAGAGGTGACCAGTGAGTGCTCCTGGTGTAGCCCTGAGAGGGTGGCCAGGTTGACTCACTGTCAGCAAGCTCTGGCCATAGACAGGGTGCTGCCTCCAGCAAGAAACCTATGAAATTAGCAGCTCTATCCAGAGCTGCCTCTTTTTCTTCCTCCTTTTCAAGCACCGAGGAGAACTGTGGAGGTTCATCCCCAGAAATTTTAGACAAAATCGGAACTGAGGCATGAGTGAAAAGGGTGCTGGAGGCAGGGCATTTTTTAGACTCTTCAGTGCCTTTTGCATACTTCTTTGTGTTCTTTCTCTTTGCTTGCATTTTTCCTGCTGACATACTTGTCAAGAATCTGCCCACAGGTTTTTCTTCTCCAAAAGATAACCCTTTTTGATAACATGCTGTGTTGCAATGTTGTCACTGAATTTCATAACTTCAGCTCTGAATCCAAAATCCCAGAACTTAAAGTAAATTTATTAAAAAGCAAGTAATTCTCAATGCTTTATTTTCCAAATCTCAATTATTCAGTTAGTCCTTTGGTTTTGGAGCATCAGCCTTGTGTAGTATCAAAGCTGTAGCACTGAAACTGCACGCCTTATACAAGTTTATTTCACAGATTCAAATAAAGTAATTTTTTCATGACAAATATTTAGCCTGTGGAGTTCTATGCCAAGGATCTTCTGGGCCCTGGTCTGAGGTTTCAAGAAGCAAACGGATGAACAGATGAATAATACATCAAGATCTGTTAGTTGCAGAAACCACACTGTTGGCTCAGTAAGTCCATGAGCTGCAAGCTGTTAGGTACAGGGAGGGTGCTTTCCTTTTTCCTTACTTTCACATGTATCCATCTTTACCTAGTTTCAGAGAACATGCTAGATTAGATGGACCTTTGACCTGACTCTTACGCTTAAAATTGTGACTTGCTGACTTTCGCATTGTGGTATTTGCATTATTTTTTAATTTTTAAAATTTTTTTTAGAAAGCAGTTTCTGAAGGTGTTTTTACTGTCTTTGGAGATTGCAATAGCATAAGGTCATTGAATTAATCTGTATTTATTATTCTGGAAGTATGCTAGTTCATCTGTGACAGAGGGGAGCATGGAGCTGCATGTCATGATGATATAAATCCAACTATGTAATGGATTCTGTGTGTATTGTGTGTATGTATCAAGTTGCATCATGTGGATGTTTATACATCTGATCACACTGATGCATGTTGGTCTTGTACCAGGAGAGGTTGTAGCATTTGTGCACTCAATAAATAGCATTTCTAATGCAGGAAGAAATAAAAAGCTGTGTGGGGTAGACACAGGGTTTTGTGTATTATTTGCCTAGCACGGTGCTGTCTGGATTTTGCAAGAAAAGAAATGTATTGCCAAATAGTTCTGATGATTGAAACTCTGGTATTTCATCAAGGTAGCATTTCAAAATACTTCAAAATATGTTTCAGGGCTACATTGTAATCTTAGCTTATGTTGTTTATTTTACATTTTATGGTTTGCTGCTTTATATTAGTAATACCACTTGATTGCATTGTTAGTAACCGCTCATTCAATACTACTGGTAGCTTGGTCTAAACTACAAGTAGGAAGTTGGTTCTTTTTCCTTGCCTCCAAGCAAGACTTGTTTTTTTTTGTTTGTTTGTTTGCTTTTCTTCACTATTTCAGATTACTGCTTAATGCTAATAATATTGCTGTTGTAATGGGGTAAAGGATTGGAAATGGCTTGAGGTGAAGAGGCGTAGCTATGGAGCCTCCAGCAAGGAAATAGTTTTGCAGCTGGCAGCATTTATAATGTGATGAAACATAGTGGAAAAGCTACAAAACCGATAGAGACTTCTCTGGTCAGAGAATTCTAACTAATTGCTATGAACAACTCCTCATGCGGTTTAAGCCAAGAATGATAGAATTTGAAATTTTTTCAGGTACAGACATACTAGCATGAGATTGGCTGTCTTTCTAAAAGGCATGGGATAACTTAGGCAGAAGTCACAGGTTCACTAGAGAGATTATTGGATATTTTGGCTTATGTTATTGCTGGAGGTGATTGGTGGTTGTGCCTTGTATTTTTGGAGTCCATCCATTTAACCACTTTATAAATAGTGACAAGGTAAATATCTTAAGGGGTTTCTAATTTGAATTTCCTAAACTTGCTCTTGTTTTGTGTATGCTGTTTCTTCCAGGACAACAGGGTACATATTGGACCAAAAATGGAAATTCGTGTTGTCACTCTAGGGTTAGATGGAGCTGGCAAAACAACTATTTTGTTTAAGTTAAAGCAAGATGAATTCATGCAGCCAATTCCAACAATAGGTTAGTAGCAACAATTTATATGTAATTTTTTTGTTTGGCTTATCTGTAGAACTTGATCATTTTATATTCATATAGAAAAAGACTATAAAACTTTAATATTTTTATTCTAGGTTTTAATGTTGAAACAGTAGAATACAAGAATTTGAAGTTTACCATTTGGGATGTAGGAGGGAAGCACAAATTGAGGCCTTTATGGAAACATTATTATCTCAATACACAAGGTGAGATTAATACAACTTTTATACTGTATTTTGTCTTCTAGCTTCTATTTCAGAGCCAAAAAGATTAATAATAGAAGTAATTTATAACTGTAAAAAATAGTTCATTTAATGCAAAGTACAGCTGCTAGATTCATGAGCTAAGAAATTTTAATCCAGTTGGTCATAGTGTCTGCTGCACAATAAAGGTGCATTCTCCGTAAATCCATCAGACGGTTCATGGAGCCAAACAAAATTAGAATCTCGTTTAAACTGGTTCTAGCTCACAACAGATAAGGTGCAGTGTTCCAAAGTTTGCATAGTGAGAGTAGTACTTGCCAGGTATGAAACTTAAATAGCACTTGAAATGAAAATACTCAGCCTTTAGGAGCATTTAGTTGGCAACTTAAAACATTCTACAAAGTTCTGTAACTTCTGACTTGGTATTACAGTGTAATATCTGCTCATAGACTAGATTGCTGGCACTGAAAACGTTGACCTAAATGGTGTTGACTTAGAAACTGATGCTGTCTTTCTGTAAATCGTCCATAGCTGTTCTCCAATTTAGAAAGAGGTTCCTCTTTGTTAATTAATTCTGAATTATCTGAAATACTTAGGAATGACAAATGTCAGTTTATATGCTCTGCTTTGTGCATTATTTCAGCCTGCTTTGCAAACTTTTTAACATTTTAAATTGCTTGTGTTTTCAAACTTTTAAAAATTGTATTTGGGGATTTCTGTTGTCCTCTTAAAACTAAACATGTAAACACTAGTAGCGTGGATTCATGTCTGTTTTGAAGAATTGTGCATTGGAGAGAAAGCCTAAGCAATTAACCTGGTGCATACCTGCAGTAAGTTTTGTTTAGTTTTGGTGTTGGGGGTTTGTTCATTGCAAAAAACGTAAGTTTAAACTCTGTCCTGTAGCTCTGCCTCCCTGAGTCTCCAGTCTTTGTGGCGTCCTGATTACTCTGTGTTGGATAGTAAAATCTACTGCTGCTGTGTTGGGTCTATGGCAATCTTCTCTGGATTGTGTAGTCTGTGGTTGAAGGAAGCTGTGCTGATTTGGCTGAACCTGTAGGTTTGTTTTACAGCCAGTTAAGGGTAACTGGAACAGTCGTGTGGGAGTTGCTTTGAGTATAAATGGATCAAGAAATGGTTTAAACTGAGATATTTAAACCACACATAGTAAATCTGGTTTTAGACCTAAGTAGTTAAAATATCACAGCCTTTATGTTAGACTAGGCAAAAAACTTCAGACGTTTTTCCGTGTCTTATGATGAATTGTAGATTTTTGTCAAAGATATAGAGGTATGTAAGGCATTTCTCTCTCTCTGGATTTGAAATTGAAGTTGCGCACTGCTGAGAAACTTCACATAGAAGACTGCTAGAAAAAAAGAACTGTGTAAGTTGAAAGATAGTTTTACAGAATTTATATTTGAATGTGTGTAAAATATTTCTTTTTTTTTTTGTAGCGGTGGTGTTTGTTGTTGATAGCAGTCACAGAGACAGGGTCAGTGAAGCACACAGTGAACTTGCAAAATTATTAACAGAGAAGGAATTACGGGATGCCTTGCTCTTGATCTTTGCTAATAAACAGGTACTTGTGATTTTTTTTTTTTTTTTTTTTCACTCTGTTACTCTTTTCCTCAATTTGTATATCATATTCCAACTTCCTGAACCCTCTGCTGTGGGTAGGGTATGGTAAGGCGGAAAGGATAAAATAGAGATGTTTTCCTTATGTTTAATGCTGGTAAAATAAGCAATGCTAGCATGCTTAGTAGATTCAACAACCAGGTTTTGGTTTATGATAACAGGGAGTAAACGCGTAACTGTTTAAAATGGCTTTTGTGTTTTTTGAAAGATTTTTATATGATCTGTAGCTTCAGTCTAAGCTATCAGTTAATAATAAAATGCTTCAAACATAATACAGAAGAATAATTGAGTCTTTGTGTCTGATTCTGTTGCAGGATGTAGCTGGTGCACTTTCAGTGGAAGAAATCACAGAACTGCTGAGTCTCCACAAACTCTGCTGTGGCCGTAGCTGGTATATTCAGGGTTGTGATGCCCGAAGTGGTACAGGACTTTATGAAGGATTGGATTGGCTTTCGAGGCAGTTAGTGGCTGCTGGTGTCCTGGATGTGGCTTAATTTTTACAGCAGCTGCAGTTCAAGGTTGTAGTTTACTGTTGTGTTTTGTTTGCATGATTTAGGATGTTGTGGCGAGATCTGCTGTCTGAAGAGGGGACTTTATTTAACTCGGTGGTTGCAGAAAAATACAAGCCTTTATCCTAGATTGGGTAATTGGTGCAGCAAACTTGTGCAGTTACAGTGTTTTTGAAATTTGATACGTTTACAAGTAATGGGATGGGCTAGTTACAAGGGTGCCTTGAAATTCTTTTTGGTGAAATCAGGTTGTTACAAATTAAAATTCTTCCCTGATTAAAAAAAAATGCATTGAAATTTATCTAATAATTATAACAAGGTTACAGTAGTTAATTCATGTCAGAAAAAGTTTGAGTGGTTTAGAAATACTTTCCCAGGAAACTATTCAAAAATCCATCTGAAGTTATTAGAATAGCCAACTCTTTAGTCAGAAATAAATGGTGCTAGTCTAATATCTAAAGGTGGCATTGAAAATTACATGCGCAAACACCACAAAAAGAAATTTTTTTCCCCCGTTATTTGTTAGCTTCCCTGTTTATTACCAGAAGGCAGCATAACTGGGCAAAGAAAACTGAGAACGGGGACCAGTGTTGCAGTGCAAGGGAGCTGTAGCATCATTTAGCTAGTTGTTTTCTAGTTGTGGGGGGAGGGAGTAGTTGGGGGTTTTTTGTTAATTGTACACATGCTAAATTATTTATGGACAGACTATAGTCGTATTGAGGTGAAAGTATTTTGTGCGCACTTGAGGACATAATCTGCCTTTAGAGATTAATCTTACTCCTCAAGAAGTCGAGTTTTTAAAAAACAAACAAACAACTCAAACTTCTTTAAGAAGTAGTGCAGTGTAATGTCAATCCAGCTATGTACTTTTATCTAGAAGTCATGCTTCCAGATTAAGGTAGTGGCCTTAAAATATTAAACAACACAGTGTAAAAGCAGTGTACACTAATTATAACTCTTACTTAGAAGAGCAGCTGGTAAAATGTGATATAAACCTTCCATAATTAGATTTTAATTCTTACTGTATCTTCGACATGGAACTGTCACCAGTGCCTCTATTTTCAAAGATTACTCATTCACAAACCCATGAAATATGGGTGTAGCGCTGTTTAAATTTAGAGAAGGTTGCAGTGATGTCTTTTTCTGCGGCATATGCAACTCTGCTAACAATTTTATCCGATCCGTGCATCAGAATCTTCTGGACTCCTCTTTAAGTGCACAGCCATTGCCAGTTGAAGAATCCATGCCATGGACCTCTTCCTGTTGTTAGAGGAGCTACGAAGAGCATGTCCAATAGATCAAAACTGCATATCATGACTTTTCTTACTGGAGTAGAGGTGAATAGGGAGAACCAGAGAGTAGAAGTGAGCAGTTATTTTACAGATGGGTAGATATTTTTGCCACACTGAAAAGTGTGCTTACCTGTGAGAGCTCTGAACTTCACCCGGCAAAGAAAATGTATCCCATTGTCTCTGGCTATGGCTTTTATTGTAATATCGATTTTATGATGTTTTCCCACTACATACCTTAGGTAAAGCCAAGAATGTATAAACAAATAATTTAGTGCATTTGCACTTTTCTTCAAGAGAAAGCAGTTAACTACTGCCTCATAATGACACTTATTTGTAGTTTTCTCTTGTTACTTATGTTTCATGTAAATGGGGTTAAATGCAGCTTCAGTTTCAGAAGTCTAATCACTTGAATAGTAGCTGAAAGAACACTAAGCTTTAAAGTAGTTAAATGTTTGTGAAACGGGCTTCAGTGTCTACCTAAGTAAATAGGTACTGAGAAAGGGTATTTACTTTTTCTTCAGACAACCTGGTAAATTTGGAAATAGTTTACAACAGAGTGAAGGGTGTTTTCTTGTACCTGCCGACTAAAAATTGTTCACCCTTCCCTGCCTGTAACTTCTTGCACACTAGACAGTTGGCTGCTCTGACCTGAGCATCTGCTTAGCCTGTACTGCAGAGCAGTCCCAGACCTAGTTAGGGCTGACTGCCCCTTCATAGCTCTTTTTAAAATGTGCACAAATTCTGCTAAGCATGGTAGATACCTTTTCCTGGAATATTTTTAACATAGAAGACATGTATTCTTTAGAAAAATCCTGATTCTGTAATTTTATTTTAGCTGGCTTATGCTTCAGTTATGTGTGCCTCTCGGTATAGTTCTACTTCAAAACATTCAAGGTGACCAGTTTGGATTTTTTGTAACATTACATTTGAGAGCAGAGGAAAAATCTCACTCATGCGTATTTTTGAGTACAATGGATTGCTTGTGACACATGGAATGCTACCATAAAGTGTTTTTAAATGGAATTTATTTAAGATGACTTGAAGTAACTGTGAAAGTGTTGCGTTTGTCTGTGAACTGCTCAGTGTAAACAGTTACACTGAGGTTTATTTGTATTATAAATTAATACTACATATAAACTGCTTCAATTATAAATTTAAGCTTGTTTCACCAGTTTTACTGAACTTTAGTTTTTAGTGTACTGACTTAATTGGAGTATTTCTTCAACTAAACTCACTCAAGTATTACTAACTATGGGGATTATTTGAAAAGATTAAATAACTTTTCATAAGATTTTGGCTTAATTGTGAAACTGAGTAAATATGACATCCAGTGACTGTGTTGTGGCTTTTTTTTTCAAAGAATCTCAGCTCAAAAATAATACAGCTAGGCTAACTGAAAAATAAATGTTTTATCAATTGATATGGTCTTACTGTATGCTACCTTCAAATTTATTGTGCACTATGTGGTACATGAGGGTTTCATTCTGAGATAGTCCTTATTCTTAACTGTCGGAGTAGCTGTGGATGTTATGTAAAGATTTCTTGAAAGAAAGGGCTCTTTTAGTGGAAACAATTCATGAGCTGCTGCAATTTGAATTGCCCAGAAAATGAATTCTTTTCAATAAAAGTATCTTAAACTTTATTAAAATTAATTCTCAAACTTGCGTGTTTGTTTTTTAAGATCATCTCAGAATAGAGGTGTGCTCCATTTAACTTACTGTAGAATTTTTCTTACTGATCCTTGAAGATATCTCTTTATCCCTTTATCTCACTGAAGATAAGCTTCCTTATCTGGTAGCAGTTCTTGAGGGACTGAATTTGATTAGCATGTATCACATCTCATTTCATGAATGAAGTTACCAGAACTCCTGAGTTACGTGAACATAAACAGTCAAAGTTAATGTGACTGTATTTAGAGTAGACGTAACTATCCAACAGAGTAACAGGACCATACTTAGCCACAAATTCATGGCAGCTTGAGAATTTGTCTAAGCTTTCATTGAGGACTTTCATCAGAAACACTTAAGCTTAGTTCAGCTAAGTCAAGTTTAGCTTATCGTTTATTTTAAACCAAGTATAGAAGTAGAAGTGGTAATGTTTGTAGGACTTTGGGTAAAAATGAAGCCAGAAACAGACTCCCTGGGATAAAATAATGAGAAAGCAAACATAAAAAAAACATTACTGGCAATGCCAAACATGTTGCACAGTACTTTATACGCTGGCATTCCAAGAGTTGATCATAGCTCTTGCACACAGGAGACGTGCACAGCCATTTTTAAAAGGACAGAGGTAGATTACATACCTTGTCACAGCAAACAGTATTACAATTTAATTTAATTTTTGATGCACATACCTATGATTGGTTTACTCAGCTTAGGATTTCTGACCTTTTCCTCTTGTCAAAGATTTCAATACTGTGAAAAGGATTAATTAGATATGAAAGATCCAAATAAACACAAAAGAGTTACAAACTATACCCTGATCCTATTTTATGAACACTATCATGATGTAGGTCATGGTTTAGTGGTGGTTTTAGCAGTGTTAGGTTGATGGTTGGACTCCATGATCTTAAAGGCCCCTTCCAACCCAGATGATTTTATGATACAGGGTGTGGGTTTTTATCTTCAGTTTTGCATAGACAAGATGCAAGAAAAACAGTAGACTTTGTAAGAAACATGCAGATGTTTTTACTTTAAAATACAAAGATACCAGAAATACAGACTTAGGGCACTTTAGGTACATTAGAAATAGTAGAACTGGTAATTGCTCTGTCCTGGCACTTCTTATATCCAGGAATTAGCAAAAATGTTTCTGTTCTATCTGGGTCCCCTTTTTGGGTCCCACCGTGCCACGTTTTTTCTGCTTAAGCTGGAACCTTCAACTCCTGGCTTACTTCACTGTGATATTAATGATGCTGATATCCTCATAAGGTTTGTCAGTTTTGGGATTGACTTTTACATTTGAGATTCTTTGAACGACTTCCATTCCTTTAGTCACCCGTCCAAACACACTGTGCTTGTTGTCTAGCCATGGCTGTTTGAGGGCAAGAGGAAGAAAAAGCATATTAAAATAGAAAGCAGCATGTAGGTTATGTACCAAACCAGAAAGAGGCTGACCTAGAATAAGTGAACATGAATACATCTTGTATGTTCCATCTATGAAACTTAACACTAATGTGTACTTACTTACTCATATTTACGTAGTGTGGCTAATACACTCATATGCATTTAAACTCATCACCTTCTAAATTTTTTTCTAAAGTATTACAGAGGTGAAGTTCTAGCAATGCGATAGCATTTCATAGTTTATTTTAAAGTGTATTCTCAGTTCACAGTAATGCTCTTTCGTCTCTCTATTTCATGGTATTTTCACAGCTGAATTGTAAGTGCCAGTCCAGAATCAACTTAATTCAAAGTCCTATCCATACAGTATGCTCAGTTGGCAATCTGAATATGGGCACTGTGATATATATAACTTAGTAACCTTCAAAATTATGGTACATGGGGGCTTTTAAAAAAAAAAAAAAAAGATTTTGAAGTAAGTGCTATACGAATGCAGTCTCTGTAAGTGTTACCTTAAAGGATTTATTTTGTACCTGTTACATTCACATACCAAAGTTTCTTTTTTTGGCTCTCAAATTGTACCCAGGTCAAAGGAAATCTTCAAACCTGAATATTGGCTTTTTTGTGTAGCTAAAATTAGGCAATATTAAGGAATCATTCTGGCACCATATCCAAAAACTTAAAACAATCTAAGCAACAGCTAAATTTCCATAAACTTTAAATCAGTATATTAACACAAAATATTCAGTAATAAGCAATTGCAACCATGTCTGATTTACTAAGAATTTGATGTTGCCTTTCTTCCCATTAAAGACAAAAGGCCTCTTGGTCACTATTGACAAAAATACTTTTCTATTTCTTAAAGGAGTGTTTCAGTGAAGCCTACACAGTATACATAATTTATTTGCAAAATAACAGTAAGAGATTATTTAGATAGTACTGTATTACTTCTACCATCAGAAGAAAATATATTTCTACTATCTAGTTAGCATCTCAGGCCTTAAATTGAGCTTTACTACTTACAGTTGGCACTACTGTTATAAAAAACTGGGATCCGTTGGTATTTGGTCCTGCATTAGCCATGCTGAGCGTGTATGGTCTGTCATGTCGTAAAGTCGAGTGAAACTCATCTTCAAATTCTCCTCCCCAAATACTTTCACCTCCCATTCCTGTACCAGTTGGGTCACCAGTCTGAATCATGAAACCCTGCACAGAAATTAAATGTTATGACAGCAGCACATAGAATAAATAAGCAAAAATGTTTTATGCCAGGTGACATTTTTTTAATCTTACTTCAAACTTTTCAACAAAATATAAGTGTTAAAATGCTGTGGATAAGGGACAGAGCATTCTTTAAGTGATAATCGAGTACTTGGGGGGGGGGGGAGGAGAGCCTACTCACTGTTCCTGCTAGTGAAGGACAAGAAATCTGACTATCTGTACATCATGGAAACACTTAGGCTGTATCAGGTTGATTCTGGTGCAACAGAAATAAGAAGCCTCACAAGAAATGCCTTCTGACATGACAAAGTCTTAATTCAAGTAGGATTGCTGAACTAATCTTTGTCTCAATTTTCATATTTCTTCCACCTTGGCAGCTGTAGAACTGACAACTATTAAACAACTTCAGTAAGTGATAAAGCTGTCTATAACCTCAGAGTTCTTCAGACTTTACAGAGAACTCTGAAGCAATTCCAGAAATCCTTTGTGCAAAATGGAAAGGAAAAGATTAACAGAGAGGACTGACCTCAAAGGTACTTTATCTAAACCAATAGAAAATTAGCTTTTTACAAATTACCTTGATGATACGGTGAAATATGTGTCCATTGTAGTAACCATTTCTGCTGTGCACACAGAAGTTTTCCACTGTTTTGGGGCACCTAAAATTGTGTAACAGAAAATAACAGGCTACAATAAATAACTTAATTGTATGGTGGCAAGGCCATGAAGATTTCAGCTGAGACTAAGATCCTGTTGTACTGAGCAGTGTTTCAGCACACTGTAGAAAGGGCTTTCATCAAATAAGAAAAAAAAAAATCCACACCAACTCAAACCCAGAGCTGGAAGCACAAAAACTTGAGAGGAGTACAAAGTTGCATAATTACACAGGAAAGCAGCAGCAGTGTTGGTAACACAGGGATATTTTAGCTATTGCTGAGCAGTGCTTACACAGCATCAAGGTCTTTTCTGCTCCTCACCACCCCAACAGCGAGTAGCTGGGAGTGCACATGAAATTGGTAGGACACACAGCCGGGACAGCTGACCCCAACTAACAAAGGGATATTCCATACCATATGGCACCATGCTCAGCAGTAAGAGCTGGGGGAAGAAGAAGGGAGGGACATTCAGAGCGATGGCACTTGCCTTCCCAAGTAACCATTATACATGGTGGAGTCTTGCTTTCCTAGAGTGGCTGAACACCTGCCTGCCCATGGGAAGCAGTGAATGCAATCCTTATTTTTCTTTGCTTGCATGCATGGCTTCTGCTTTACTTATTACACTGTCTTTATCTCAACCCACAGGCTTTCTCACTTTTACCCTTCTGAGTCTCTCCCTGTCCCACTGTGGTGGATATGAGTGAGCAGCTCTGAGGGGCTTAGTTGCCAGCTGGGATTAAACCATGACAGTCAGGAAATAAATCTGTTCTTCAAAGCCTAGTTCAAGGCACCACCGATTAGATGGTCATTCCCCTGCTTTTTACTTACATAGTTTATTTACAAAATCAATTAAGGAGTGTATGCTCCATAAGCAGAAAGCTGTTCACTCCTTTACCTCTGTAATTCTATTAAGTTATATATGTAAGGTCTCCAGTGTTGCATACAAGAAGTAAAATCTAAAAATAAAGCGTTTTAATATTATAGAACTTGTAGTCAGCAGAGTCAGTTACCTCCTCTGAAACTACTCACAAACATTGTTTGGAAGCAGGTGGAATATTGATGGAATAAAAGGGGAAAAAAAACAACCAACCCACCCCTTCACCTCTGTGACTTTTTTTTTTTTTTTTACTTCCGAGAGATTTGTTACCAGAGTGAAAATTTTTTGTGATAGTTCTTCCACTGGTTTTATAAAATGGATTACATTGACAGGTTTACACGGTCACACACGTTTTCCCAGCAAATGAGAAAATAGCCAAGTTGAGTCCATAGCTGTAGAGTTACTTCAGCTGTGACAAGGAACACTAGCTTGGGATTAGTGATATTCTAAACCATCTTGTGAAAAAGAGCGCTAATGACATCAGTAACAGAACAGACAAGATTATAGTCCCAGTTCCTGCCAAGCCGTACGTAGTCATTCACAACTTTATTCAACAAGCACATGGCCAAAGATTTCAAGGGCATACAAAGCCACATCCTATATGCTCGTCTTTGATTTTTTAATTACATTCACCTTAAATGGATTTTAAATTCAAAGCTCAGCTGGGAGAAAATACTAGAACAAGAAAGAACAAACCTAACAATAACCAAGCCTGGTAATACTGAATTTAATTTAAAATTGCATACAAAACATTGCAGTGAAGCACCTAGCAATACTATGCATGCAAATATAGTGAACACACTGGCACTGGGAAGTCAAAAATAACGTAGCTTGGCCCATAACTCGCTGGTAAGGGCTGTTCCATTACTGCAACCTATATGCTACAATTATGAATTCCAGAAACTACAGCCTGATGCAAGGAGACATTGGTGAAGAAAGCAGTAAAAGATGAGCAGCCCTGCAGCTCAGAATCGAGGTTGTGTTGCTTTACCTGCACTCATGACAAAACATGAACTTGTTTTTGGAGACGCATGGACTACACTTTAATGGTTTAAGTTTCAATGTATAGCAATATATCTATAATAATACATAAATTTACTGCTTTGTAACAAAATCTTTGCATATATTAGCCTCACAAAGAAGAGATGCTGACACACTAACTTTAGCAATTGTCATCCGTAGAATGCTTTTTCAATTATATGCCTGGCTTTCAATATACACAGTGGCATAAACTGTATGTTGCTCTTGAAGGAGCTGCAATGACATAAACTGAAGTAGAACAGCCACGTTTGGAAGTTGCAAAACGTACTATTCCTCTGGCTTACCAAGACCTGTTGCCAAACCTACTGCTGCTGCCAATGTCATTCTTTTTCAAGATGGAATCAAACAGCACTGCCTTACAATAATGTGTAGCATACACAGAAGAGCATCATGACCTATCCACATCTGCAGTTTAGGGAAAGAACAAATGTTAAGAAAGGAATAATCCCCCTGAACCAGTAATTAAATAAAAGCAAGAATAATAAAAAAAACAAAAACAAAAAAAAAACCCTGTCCCCCCAACCTTTATTTAGACCTATTTTTACCCTACTTTATTTGTATTTGTCAAGAGTTGCGTTCCTAGCTTGATGTATTAAGAAACTGTCAGGAAACAAGGACAGTAGAGAAAGGGGAAGAATATATTCCTAGCTTGAAATTTAAATCTTGGATATTGCCACCAAAAAGCACAGAAGGAAGGAAAAACAAAATAACAGAAAAAACTACCAAATACATACTCAACAGGAAAAAGTTTGATATGAATATCTCCCATGCTTGTGTGGATGATGGCACTGTCTGAAACTCTTTTGGGACCTTCTGCCTGAGTGGCTGCCATGACCTCTTCTTTAGAAGGTTTCTCATTAAACACATCTCTGTCAGAATCTGCACTCTTTGTATCTTCTGGTTCACGTTTAGTAAACTGAAGAACAAAAGAACAGAAGGTTAACTGTTTGGTTTTCTTTGTTTTGGGGTTGTTTCCCCCCCCTCCTCTTTATCTTAAACACCATTCACCACCCTCCACCCAAGTCATCAATGCGGTTATTCAACCTGCTAAATGCCCAACTAGATTTGAAATGCAGGGAGAGAATTCATAGACAGTCTATCCTTGCATTTCAGCGTCGTGTGTTATCAGCATTTCCACCATCACAACTTCCAGTACAACTACATGCAAATCTGAGCAACTTTTTACGATCTGTTATCTTTAAACTGTCTCCCCTTTTCAACAGAAAGCCCACAGTAGATCATCATCTTTTCATTAAAAAAAAAAAAAAAAAAAAAAAAAGGAGAATATCAGCGTGTTCTGTTATATTCAGACAAAACTGGCAGGTTTCATCATAGGACTTATAGTTTCACTACAAAGTCAAACTAAATCCTCTTATTCCAATACTGCATTAATACAAAACTACAGAAAAACAGCAAATTTAACTCAAAACATTAGAAAGCTCAGAAATGTAATTTTTATAGTACTTACAGAAAAAACACAGAATAAATATACAAGTACACAAGCACCCACTTGAGTACTACACTTACATATCAAATGACAATCACTGATCTTTCTGCATGCAAACTCATGTTTTCTGTAATGGTGAGTCATGTTTCCAGGCTTTGTCTAATTTTTCTTCCTCGCTTGTGAAATCATTCAGAGTAGTGTATTCCATTATATACTACACACTAACCACACATAGCTTTAGAACGTATACTATCTTGCTCCAACAGAAAACATGATCAAATTCAAGCATAAGTATCAACAGACAGACTGATCTCTAACCTCTATGGTGATCACATCCCAGATCAACTACTAACTACTCTGGAATTATTTGTGTGCTTGGCTTATTCATTGCATTTCACCTAAGATCTAAATTGTGAACAGGAAGCGGACTCCTGTGTTAGTTAATTGCCCGTAATGTATTTGGTGCTACCATGTCCTGATGCTGCTTTGAATTTAATTATTTTTTATTACATATTTTGTACAGTTAATTATTGTTTCTTTATCAGTATGAGATCCGGTTAGGTTTTTTAAAATGTTCTTATTTGAGGGTTGGTTTTTTTTTTTTTTTTTTTTTTTTTTTTAGACAGCCCAAACCATCCAAGTTTATGTAACTGTTTGAGCAATAAGAAAAAAATTAAAGCTATTTCTAGTCAATTTATAGCTAGTCCAAGCTAAAAATTCTATATAAATATATATAAAGGGACTCCTCTGGAAAAGTTGCGTTCACAAATACTCAAGACAAAAAGCACTGGAAAGGTACAAGAAGAAAAAGGAAAAATAATGCAGAGAAAACATCAATACAAGAATGGAGTTACTTAAATAGAAACCACACACACCATGTAAAACCTATTTTTTTTAAAAGCTGTGCAGATTACTGTCGGATCTGCCTGGATATTCTGGAGAACAGGATTTTCAGATGCCTTCATCTCTATAGTGATTGCAGCACGATGTTTCTTTGCTACTCCTTGGAACAAAGCTAGTTGCATCATTCTGATGTTCTCTTGTTTTCCCAAGATACGAATACACCTGAAGTACAAGATGTAAAAAGGTGTAACTACTGTTAGCTCTTCACAGTCAGAGAATATCTCCTTTCTGACTGCAAGACTCAAAGCAAAATTCCAACACCCTCTCAAAATAATTTTTTACTAATTGTTTTTATGATGCTTCTCTACTCAAACTTGCTACGTGATTTATTAGTCAGCCTCCTTATGTAATAAAATCCCAACTGCATGATCCACATTTCCTTTACGTTATCACATCTAGTTCGTTGGAGACTAATAAATTACACATTTTTAGTACATATATGCTTGCCATGTTTTCTCCTCGTTTTACTAAGCTTTAAACTTCAACGACTCATTACAAAACATGGGAGTATCTTATCTACAGTCTAATGTAATGCTCCCAAATAACAACACAAAAAGATTAGAGGCCCCCACAGTCATATCAAGTTTTAAACAGACTACAAGTTTGACTGAATATAGACTTTGAAACAAAGACATCTACCTCAACGTGTGTCATTGGAACTTACCTGTTAGTCTCTACATTTATGACCTTAATGCCCAACATTGTTCCATAGAGAACGAAGTGTCCAGTCTCATCAAAAATTATATTAATTAATCTTACTGCGTCCACTTTCTCCAGCTCACGCTCAACTGCCATACGTCGGCCAAACTCCATGTCTGGTAGTTGCTGTCTCATCTGCTGAAGTTCAGTAAACATCTACAGAACAAAAGAAAAAAAAAAATCACTATTATATGAACACATTTTAAACTTTTGATCCAGCAAAACACCGATCCACATGCTTAGAAAATACAGAATTCGAATGAGACTACTCCACTCAAACTTATCAAAGAACTGAAATAAATACAGGTGATACTCTATTTTAATGACCCAATAGGCTTGTCATAGTACTAGGCTTAAGCAAAGAAAGAAAAGTGTGTAGCTGATAACAAATTTCTTAGAAGGTGACAAATTTAATTCATTATTATGTTATTTGAAATGGGCATTTTCCATAATTGCTGTCTAGTAAAAAGTAATCTAGCAGAATGGACACACAGATGAAAATCAACAACTCAGTTTCACTACATAACTAACACAGATCAGTAAGAATTAATTTGGGGGCAAAGCAATATAAGAGACAAGGAAAAGAAAACAGAAAACCTTTTCTGCAAGAAAAATAAAGCAAGGAAGCTCAGCCTTAGAAGCAGATGATAACTTAGGTGAATGTGCTGGCAAGTAAATTCAAGTAAGTAGAGAAAGAGCCTCAAAAACAGAGAAACAAGACGAAACTCACACTCAGAGATTCATCAAAGACTCTCATGAGCTTCCCCGTCAAAAAACGGAAAATTCTAACTTTTCTGTCAGACCCAAGAGTGGCCATTTTCTTGCCATCAGGTGAAAAACTTATACTGGATGGATAGGCCTTGCATTTAGCAAATTCATATAGATCAGTGTCTGTTTTATACTCCCAGTACACATTCTTGGGAAATTTATATTCGTGAGGAGTACCAGTCCAGTACTCGATCATTCCTGATTTGTCAGAAGACACTACTACTTTGTAGACAGGGTTCAACCGTATCTGAGTAAGTGAGGATGTATGGAGTTTATCAAAAACATGAAGTGGCTGGTTATTTCCTCGTCCATCATATATGAATATTTTTCCTGTGCTCTTCTCAGACGTTGCAACAGAAGATATGGCATCTCCAGGGCAATACACCCACTCACATTGGCCAGGGTAGTAGCTGCAACAAAGAGTGGAAGGAGAGAAAATAAAAGAAAGAAGCACTGGCGTTACTTAGAGAAGATTCAAGTTGTGCTATAAACTTGAAATTAAGTATCAGAAGCAAATTTTGAACTTTATTTACAAGTCTTGCTAAAATTCAACAGTGCTATAACCAAGCTTTTCCGAGCAACACAATTCAGTGGGTGGCTCAGCCAATTTCTGTTGTTCCCATATCGTTTTATAAAGAGGCTGTGATATAAAGCAAAGGTAGAAAGTGAGTAAAGAAGAATAAGGCTGGAAATCCAGCTAAATAGCACAAGTGGCATTAATGATTACTACTGAACTTCTACAACTCAATAGCATTTCCCTCTCATCTCTTAAGTGATTAATGCTTCAGCAGAAATGAAAACTGCATCTTTGCCATACGCTCACAGAAAAGTCCAACTAGGTCTTGCCAAAACGAAAAAAACAAACAAACAAACAAACGCAAACCCAAAGAGTGATACAAATAAAATTAAGACAATCACCCTATATTCAATAAGTGTTCTGAATGTGTTTAAAAAGGAATTCATTTGCTACCAGCAAAAACATACTCTACAAATAAAACAAGCCAGACATATGGGCAATAATATGTCAGTTTTTAAAAAAGTTGGTAAGCAAAGACTTTGAGAACCAGAACTGAGAAACTAAATGACAGACCACAAAGAAATGATAGAGTCTCCATAGGAAACCTGTATTTAGAATCTTTTCACAAATCAAACTAACAACTACTGAAGGACTGACAAATGTCAGACACTAATAATTTGGATTTTCAATGCCTGTCTCGTAAAGATTCCCATAAAGAGAAACATAACCAGAACTCTGTCTCAGGTTCACTAGAAAGAATAGGATCAAATAAATATATAAATAAATAAATACAATGTCGCGTTGATCTATGCATCACTATCCAAAGTTTCTGCAGGAACAGCTGTCCTTCTCTGGATCACTGCTGTAAGCATAAAGCATGGGGATTTGCAGATAGCCACATTGTATAGATTAGTTAGAACTGAAAGGATCAGAAGAATTTGAGACAAAGATAATCAACCCTGCAATGTGCCAGCATATCCCTACCAAAGATAACATGAGCTGAAAAGACCACACAGAACTTAGGATTCTACATTAACCATTGCAAGCCTGAGCAAACAGCCATGGAAAAATTCTCAGGCCAACAGAAACTATCTGCTCAGTAAACAGTAATGCAGAAGATAGAGCAGCAACAAACACTAGATTTTAAAAGGCTATTCAGGACAGTGCTTATATTACAGCTGTATACTGGTCTCTTCTTCAATAAAGAGTTCATGTCTGGTAAAACCCAATTATCTCTGAAAAAAATATATGGATCTTGATTACTGAGGTTGAGAAAAAAAAAATCTACTTAAAGATAAATCAGGGAACCTACTATAGAAAAATGTTATAGGTAGCATTCTCAGGGTGTCCCTGAAGCAAAATTGATTTAAATTCTACCTCAGCTTTCCCTGAATTCTCAAACAGGAAAAAACCACCTTCCATTGTAACATCAAATTAAGTTTTGCTACTACGGCTAACTACAATTTTTCCACATCAGGCTAAGTACATTATCTGGAGGATGATACTAGAACTATAACCAGCAAAGCAGATGACGTAAGGTTTTATATAGGCATTCTGAAAAGCTTTTTTGGTTTTTTAGTTTATACTTCTATTGAGTTTCACAATTAACCAACAAATGGTAGACTAGGTGGACTAAGTTTTCCAATTTTAAAAGGCTTGTGGAACCATCAGTATTTCCACCATTCCTGGTACATTCATTGATCCTCCAACCCTCCAAACCCAGCCTTGTAACAGTGTGGGGCTGTTTTCCTCTGACATTGTTATAATTCCAATAACGTATGTTCCTATTTCTCCCAGATTCTTTAGCTACCTAGTGTATAACTACAGAAATCCTACAACAGCAAGACTAAGGAAAACAACAACTATTCTTTCTAACAAGAATGAAATTTCTATCCCTATGACAACAAATAAGGCCAAGTTCCTTCTCTACTGGAACTATTAGTTGGCTGTAATTTTTAAATTCAGTGCCAAGTAACAGAAAAAAAATATGCCTAGCTACGTATTTTGAGAAACACCACATCTTTGTGCATAATATTTGACACTGAGGAAAGGCACAGACCTACTCCACTAATGTACTGTTGCGTACAGAGTCACAAATTTTTCTATTCGTACAGGCAGTCTCCAGCCACTGGAGGCATTTCAGATAATACAACTTACTAAGCTTCATCTCATTTAAGGGAGAAAGATCTCAAAAACTTCAAATTATTGACTGACCTCCTAGCAAAATAACTCCCATTTATAACCCCAAACAAACATTTTAAAGAATTAAGTAACTTACCCAAGTTTCAGCATGTTGATCATATCAAAGTTGACTACATCAAACACCTTCATTGCTTTGTCATCTCCAACTGAACAGAATAATGCCCCCTCCGAACTAACAGCAATACTCTCAATAACACCTATTAAAAAAGTTAACTTACTATTAAGAAACAAGAAAGGGACATCCTTCATTTCAATATTCCACAGGAAAAAACCCTACAGAGGTTTAAACCTGTTTCTTGGCTGTTTCTTCATCTTTTTGACTTAAAAAACTACCTGACTTCAATTAAAAAATAAAAATAAAAATAGCACTTTGTATCCTATCACTGTTTATAATCAGGTACATGATAATGAACTACTTACCATATATATAGATGAAAGACTATAATGGCGATTATTTTCATTTTAAATGTTCGCTTAAAAAAATTCAGAACAATATTATGATGTGGTAAAAAAATATGTGCTCTTCAGCTTGCATCTCTCAAAAGAAGAAAAAGTACAAGAACTCTATAGTCCTGCTATTAACACACATAATACTCAAAAATACTCTGCAACTGAGCCTTCCATAAGTTTTTCACAATACTACTTTTGCTTTGTTCTCACATTTTGTTTCTATATATAATGAGAAGCTGTAACATTTTTTTCTAACTCTAAAAAGAAACAGTACTTTTACTATCTATTATTCAATATTTTTCTTATTGTAACAGTATGCACATCAGGTTTTTTTTATCAGGCATACCGTCATTTCTAATAGCAATCAGAACCCAACTTTCTGTCCATGCCTATTTAGTGCTTAACATACTATAGAAGAGCTATGTGTACTGATTACCTCAGAAAATTGAGTTTAAATTACTAATTCTTAATTGCTTAATTCAGATGATAATCATGACAATGATGCAGAATTTAATCTACAATTGTAATAATTCCAGGTGAGAATAACTATTTTTTCTATACTTCAGGGAAAAAAAAAAAAAAGATAAGGGATGAAAGTAGCCTTACTAAAGTAACATCTTTTTAAACTTCTCTGGATTTTATGACCCCTGTTATGTACCTTGTTCACTTATTTTCACATAAACCGCTTCTTCATGTTCTAGACATTCTCCCTACAGGTGGGGCGTAAGGCAATGCAAAGGATGTAGGGATCTATGCAGGAGGAGTCCCCACATGTTTTATTCTCACCCTATCCCTCTTGCAGTTTGGGAGCAAAATGTAACAGGATGGGAGAATCAAAGAAGATATGTACATATCATTTAATCCCTGACTGTAGTAAATGAAACACAGAACCCCTCTCCTCTTTATTTGCACTCCCTCTTCAAACGACTAAGAGCAAGGGGGAAGAAAAAGTGAGGTCTTTTAGGGAAGACAAAGCAACTTCTCACCCAGGTGACTCCGGAAGTGTTTAACAAACTCAATCCCTTCTTCTATTTTTTTCCAGAATTTAACATGTCCATCATGACTGGCTGTTATGATAAAATCTGTCCTACAATTACAAAAGAAACAAAACAAAACACATATTATGCACTTTCACACCACCCCGGGGCAGTAATTTCCACGATAATTAACACTGTATAGAAAATGAGCTTTAAACAAACTACTGGGACAATCTGAACAGGTACTATCACTCCCAGAAAAGCAAACATCTCAATCTGTGCAGTTCTGCTGAATCATATTTTGTTCAGATGCAGTCAGTTGCCCTTATTCCTGTAAATACTGCACATTGCAATAAGGATTTTAAGACCCTCTTTTAGTCTATTTAAACAATTTTTATCTTGCTTCCTAGTAAGCCCTTTCCTTTGCACTTAGTTTTTAAAAAAAATCCTTACAGTACCACCTCTGGACACAGTAACTTTCCAGTATTAAACTTTTACAATGAAAACTTCCTAGCATATACACAAATACATCTCTGACAATGAGATACAGTAGAAAAAAAAAAAGACACTTACTTAGTACATGCTACATGTGTAATGACATCTCTGTGCATGTAACTGCGTTCATACATCGAAGCACATGGTAGATTTTCAAGATAAACGTGTTCAAATTCAAGAACTAAACAAAACAAAAAGAAAAATCAGGAAATATTTTTTTCATAAGGTTATATTTAGCTACTGTTTTCTCTTACTTACCCTTGAATAGCTTACTCCCACTTAAGTCATGAATATGCTAGGATTTTGTGCAAACATAATAAAATGGGTTTCCACTGCACTCACTTACAGACTCTTGGTAAACTAAACCCACTTGAATTCTGCTTTAACCCATACAGATGCCTCCTTTTAATGCAACAATTATCTTGGCTGTCTGAATGTATACCAAAAAAAAATCAATACAACAATTTTTAAGTTACTGCCAGAAAACAGGTCATTTGCACCTCATTTTCTTCCAAAACCAAATGTGTCTGTGTTGTTGTTAAGTGATTCAAGGTCCCACGCAGGTATTGTGGCTTAAGTTCTAGACACTAGCACAATTTCATTGTTTAGCTGGCCCACCTAAAATAATCTGATTTTCTGCTTTCGCCTCTGATTTTTACATCCCAGCCGTTAATACCTGCGCAGTGACATTTGTTACTGAAACAGCAGGTTTGCAGCTGTTGAACACCGCTAAACTCACAGTTACTTTACATTGCGAGCCAGAGAGCTGCGAGTTGCCAGACGCACCAATACCATGCGTCAAAACACAGCCTAGAGGCTTCTCCTCCTCCCCCTGCTTAGGGCAGCGATCCCTTTGGATCCTCTTAGGACTCCGCGGCTGTCAGCGCCAGGGCCTCACCAACGCCGACGCCTCTGAGCAGAGCCCCTTAGCCTGGGGGCGTCTAACAGCGGAAGCAAAAATATAGTGTCCCGGTCTGCAGTTCTGCGCCCGAAGGGCCCCTCCACAGACCAGTCATTGTAGGTACGAGACACCGCTTCGGGCTCCCGCCCGCCTCGTCCTCCCCGGCCCCCCTACCCCTACCCCCACCCTGGGGCCGGGGCCGCTCCCGGCGGGGCCTGAGGCCCGGAGGCGATCCCACCGCTCTGGACCCGCCGCGGGCGCCTGCCGGGCTCGTTCCCCAGAGAAGGCGCAGGCGGGCGGAAGGAAGCTCCGCGCCTCCCGTTACCTCTCCTCTTTTTCGCCTGTGCGGCCTCCCCCGGGAGCGGCCCAACCCAGCGCTCCTCATCATCATCATCCTCCTCCTCGTCCGCTGCCGCTGCCGCTGCCGCCTCCTCACTGTCGCCCACCGCCTCTGTCTGCTTTCGCTTACGCTCCGACTCGGACGACGCCATGCTGCCTAGCGTCACTTCTCCGCGACGCTTCCCTATCTTCGCCACACCCGCGCCGGGCGCTTTAAAAATGACGTACCGATAGGGGACAGCCAGTGAACGCTGAGCGCGCGCGCAGAAGGAAGACGCGAGGCGGGCAGAGCCTGAGCAGAGCGCGGAGCCGCCATGGTAATGGGCGGGAATGGGGCCGCCATGGGGCGGCCGCCGGCCCGAGGGGGACGGGGGGTTCCTGGCTTTCCTGAGCGCTGCCGCCGGCTCGGGGGGGGAAGCTGCCGGGCTTCGCGCACCGAGCGGAGCCGCTCCTCAGCCGTGGCAGCCGCGGCGCCTCGGGGAGGGGGCTGAGGGAGTGGGGAGGCGGCCGTTAGGGCCGCGGTGGCTCTGGGCAGGGAACGGGCTGACCCCGGGCTGCTCCCACGCGGGAAATGGCTGCGTTTCAGCCTCAGCCTGTGAGGAGAAACTGCCTTCCCCACGTCCTCCTGTCGCTGGTGTCGTTCTGGGGGTCTGTTGTCAGGGGGATTGGGAGCTCCTGCTATAGTTCTCTGGCCTATACCAAGGAGAACGGGCGCTCCCTGTCTAACCGCTTTTGCGATCTTATTTGTACTCTGCTTTTAGTCTTCTTCCTGAGGTGAACTCCCGTTTTTCTGTCTTTTTATTTTATTTCTCTTTTTTTTTTTTCCCCTATCAGTTTTTACAGGGCCGCCGTTACTTTCCTTTCTCATCTCTGAATTTCTTCCAGTAGTTGGTGGTTTTGTATTTATTGACCTGAAATATTTCCCATATAGCTTGCCTGTTTGCGGTGCTGGCAGAGAGCCTGCAGTGCACACTTGTCCCTGGGTGCATTTTTTTAATCTAATTATGTAGTTCTAAAATGAGGTAAGAAGGAATAGCATATTCAAACTGGAATACATTATTGTTAATGACATGCAAAAAAATAAAGTCCTCACATTTCAGGTTTAATGTACAAATAGAAACCTAATATTGCCATACAGAAATAGGGAAAACTGCAGCTTATAAGGAAAAACCTCTGAACATGGCACTATAATGCATATAATTTACAAGGTAACTGACAGCTCAGTATTAGGGACCGCAAGTCATTTTGGTTTGTGTTGCAGAGACCTGTGGGATCTCCTCATGTATGCACATTTTGAAATTTTGTGTGAAATCAAGCATGGAAATTTTGAAGGTCAACGATAATAAAATCATTTTAATAATTTAAACATTTTTAGGGTTTTTTTGGCGATACATTCACAGATTTTTTTCATATAATGTTTTCATGTTGACGGATTGTATTATTGCAAGGGAACACAGAGGGATAGGACTTTTTTATTCTACCTCAAAACCCGTTTCAAATTTCCAAAGGTTATATCTTCTGATCTTCCTCTTCTCCCTGCCCTCCCCCCTCCCCCCGCTTTTTTTTTTTCTATCACGCCCTCTTAGCTCTGCTGCTGAGCCTTTTTCCCGTGATGAAAATTATCTGTTCAGACTTTTGTTTGTGTCCTTGATAGTTTTTGGTTGGAGGAAAAAAAGTACATTGCATCTCATGACTGCTTAACTTCCTTATTAGCCTTCTGTGACGGACCTCCCTGGAGGCATTTCAGACGTGTTAATAAATTATGTAAACTAGTTCTCTTTTATGTTGTGGAGACATTCCAAGACTCTTAAGACGATAATGAATTTTCCTTTGGAAAAACTGTGCTCATTAGACCTTATCAGATCATGGCAACCCAGATTGTCTGGTGTACTGTTTTTGATTATTGAGGCAACAAATTTGCCGGTAAGGCTTAGTAGAAGTATTGCTGCCTTTCAGTTCTCTAGAATACTTCAGTGTTCAGTGAGACATTCTGATTATTTTTTTTTTTCTTAGCCACTCTACTGTGGCATACTTGAACTTTGGAGGTACTAGTTGAATATTTCACTCCTTTTAAATTATTCAGGTTATCAACATCACTTTCTCTGATGCTGCATTTTTGTTCTGAAAATGAACAAAAAGTTGAATTAGGAATTTGTGCATAATTAAGAAGGCAGAAATATTTATTTCTTCTTTAGAGCTTTATCTTTTTTAACTTTAAGTATTTGGTGGTCTGAGTGACCCATTTAAGTATTTTGAAAGGCTTCCTGCGTCTTGGACATTCAGGAAATTCCTGTTTTACCTTCAAAAACAGAACTTCCCCGAGTGCTGTTTTGTCCCTTGGTTTTCCCTCTTAATTGCTGTTGCCATTCATGTATCTTTTTATAGATTTAACTAGCATTAAATTTCTGAATTTGTATGTTTTCTATCTGACCCAACAGTTTCTTAAACTTTTCAATTTAACTTGGGTTGATTTTTCTTTTTTTTTTTCCTCTTGGCTGTCCTGGTGCCCTCTTTCCTTGGTTGCCTGCATAATAATCAAAGCAGTTCTGAAAACTTAGGACTCTGTGATTCAATTTTAAAAAACATTATTAGTGTCTTCAAATTTTACTGTAGTAATATAGTTAGCTGATTTTACTGAGTGATCGGATGCTATCTGAAAGCTTTGGATTCAGAAGGATTGCTGTTACATGTTTGACCTGAAGTAGCAGGTATGATTCAGTAACCTGTTAACAACTATTGTGGATCTATGTGATAACTGTTCTAATTTGCTTGCTGATAGGCTCACTGTACACCAGAAATCACCAAGGACTATGTCTGTCCTATAGATACCAAGGAAGAAATCTTGAATGAATGTGAGATTCTTTGGAAGCACATGGAAGAGGTATGCAAATCACAAGTGACAGAATAGATTTGTTGTAAACATGCCTCAGCATTTTTTTGTTCATATCCCTGTCCTTCACTGCATGCTTACCTCGCGCCCTCCAAAGAAACCACAGCAACAAAACAAGAAAAAGAAGAAAAAAAAAAAAAAAGGAGAGGGCAGTGAAGAAAAGATCTTCAGAAAGGCCAAGGGTAGAACTGCTGACAGGGGTGTCTTGCAGTGTCAAACTCTGTTTACGGTGTGTTGATGTTATGATTTAGTTAAATAGAATGGGAGTGTTTGTTAAAAATAGAGAAAATTAAACAATTTACTTGTGTTCTGGTAGTACCAGCACACTGAGGCTTGAGATCCTTCTCTCTAGCCTCCTGAAGATGGGATTCAACTGCTGTTCACGAGTAGTTTGGACCTTAAAGGTGAGAGAGAATGGGAGGAGAAGTGGCTGAGAAGGATATTAGCATGTGCTCACACAACCTGACAGTTACATCCTCAAGAATAAAATTTATCTCTCTGGATATATGGTCCAATATGCTAACAATAACATTTTAGAATAAGTTATTTTTTATTTACAAGGATCCCAGGAAAGATAAACTTTTAACAGTTCTGAGGGACTGCTATGCTATGCATGCTGTAAGACTCTGATGAAAAGTCATGCTCCAAATTATATTTGGAGAATCTTAATAGTTTCACTCAATTTTATATTGTATTTACATGCTATTTGCTTGAGTTCTGAGTTGCAGATTCAGTATCAGAAACTGAAGTAAAAATACTTCCAAACTTGAAGTAGAACAAAGTATTGACAACCCACAGTGCGATCATTTTACAGAATTAGATTTAAAACTACTAATGTGATTTTTATTTGTTACATGTAAACTTATCATTAAATATTTTGAAAAAGTGACAGAATCCTGTGTCTAGGTTTCTGAAGTACTGTAACAAGTTACTGACAGAAGTTTGTTTGGCACCAATTCAGAGGATGTGAACTTTCTTTGAAATTTTCAGATTAGAAGGGAAATTAGAATGTTTATTATTTTGAATTTAATTAAAGATCCTTGGTATCTTGTATCTTGTCTCCAGCATCCCCAAAACAATACAGGAAGTGATAATATGCACTGGTTTTGGAAGCTGATTTAAAAAAAAAAAAAAGTAGGATTTTTATTACTTTGTGATTGTTTGCATCCTGGATGCACACGTATTTAAGCAAAAAGTTTAAACAACTAATAGTCATCGAATTAACTCCTAGGTTATGTGGTTTGTGATGTAATGTTCCAGTGATTGTGTGTCAGCATTAGCAGTTTTATCAGAGAAATCCTGTGTTGTGTTTTGGTTCTAAAACGTTAGCAGCAAGGTTTCCAAAGTACTGCTTAGTAGTTTTGTTGCTTAGTAGAATACATACCGCCTTATCATGCGACAAGTTAAATTGCTGACAATTATAAAACAAGAAAGAGTTTAGTAGGTGTCTCCTGCTGAGCCCTTGGATATCTGTGGTGGCCTGAATTTCAGACGTGATATACATTCCATTGTAGTCATGAGAGCTGATGTAGTGCACTTCTAAAAATCAGACCACTTCTGAAGTGTACAGTATGTTGCCCTAAATGAGTTAAAACTAAAAATGTGTATTATAATGCGAGTACTTTGTTTAGAGAGCCAGAATAGTAGCAGCAAGTGTTAACTTCTCAGCAGCTTCCCTATTCAGCCTTGTTGATGACTCTGTCTTCCTGGTTTCTCATGTTCATCTGTTGTGTCCTTCCCCATCCTTGCTTTTCCCCTATAGCCTGCCTTTTCCCTCAAATCATACATCTTTTGTTAGCTGCTACTTTTCAATTAATTAAAGTCCTACTTTTTTACTGTGGTATGATTTCAAAATATTTCTTAATTTGCTGTTCTGTGTCAGACTCTGAGGGATGTGGTAGAAGTGAAGTCAAAATTCTGTTTCCTGTACTAAAAAACTTTTTTTTTTTTAATTTCCAAGCATTGTGTTTCTTTCTTACAAAAGAGAATAAGTAAATACTGTTTGTGTTTTGTTTTCTACCAAGTGTCAGAGCAAGCTAACGCTTCAAGGGACAGAAACACTGTTAAAATCGGATGTCAAGGTAAGACAGTATTTCTTTTTTTATTTTTCTTTAATTCTCCACGAAATATTTCGTTTTCTGTAACAATATGGTGTGTTTCCAAAAGAGGGAGACTAAATTGTCCTCACTTATTCTCTAAAGCTGATAGTCTTACTTTTTATTAACTTTGAAGGTGTATTCTGAAGCATGTATCTAGCAAATACTGAAAAGCTTCATTTATGTCTAGCAAAAAGGTTAGATGCAGTCCTGCTACACAACTGATAAATGACAACATGGGCAGCAAAATGGAGTGCTGTGTAACTTCAATACCCATTTTGACTGTTTCCTAATCCCTTAAGTTTTACTCTAGAACTTTGGGGGAACAGCTGTAGTTTACAATACATTTGTGGATGTAATTAGGAAACTGATGTGCTTGAACTAGAAATAAATTGAGTGATGCTGACTGCATGAATGTGAGCTCCTGCATCCCTCAAATTTTGGGGAACACGCAAAAAAACAATGCTGACTCACTGTTTAGTTATTTATAGTTCCTAAATAGGAACCTTTAAAGTAGAATTTATATGAGGACCCCAAATTTGGAAAGTATAAATATTTAAATATTGGGCTAGTTGGGTGAAATACGTAGGTCTTATAAATCTCCATCTTGCG
Organism: Vanellus vanellus; assembly: GCF_965231255.1. NCBI lineage: Eukaryota > Metazoa > Chordata > Aves > Charadriiformes > Charadriidae > Vanellus > Vanellus vanellus. The sequence continues at coordinate 64,866,844 of NC_138908.1, forward strand.
TGACTTCAGTAAGAGTATTTGGATAGTTAATTCAATACACTTGACTGAATAATTAACAAAGAGCAATTTTCTTCAGAGATGTATCTGAATACATTCAGATGTTTAACTACTATGTAATTGCTAACATTAATCTCTTCCTAGTAATAAACTATGTTCTAAACTATTATTTAATCAGAATAAATGAATGAAGATGCATATTCAAATGCATAAAATACAGCCTTTGTCCCCTTCTATGACTCTGAGTAAAATACTTTAAGTAGAAATAAATTTTGTATAATTTTATTTGGGTGTAGACTGAGGTTTTTATGTTTCTTTGCAGTTTTACTGAAGCACATCATGCCCTTGTAATTAATACTTAAACTTTTGAGAATTTTTTTTTAAAACTGTCATAGCAAGACAATGATTAAATAGAATTGCAAAACTGAAGATTAAATTAAGATTGTACTTCATGATAGAAAATAGGGAGGAGAGGAAAAGGTCATGTTATATCCTCTGTTAGCAGCTTTCATGGGATCTCATTGCAGCCCTAACATAGGCAGTTGTATTGACCTGGGAAACTACAGACCTGTTAGTCTAACATCAGTGCCTGGAAAAATTATGGAGAAGATCATACTGGGTGCCATTGAAAGACACTTAAAGACCAGTACAATCATCAGGCACAGTCAATGTGGGTTTGCAAATGGAAAGTCCTGTTTAACTAACTTGATATTCTTCTAAGATAAGGTCATCTGGTTAGTGGATGAAGGCAAGGCAGTGGATGTAGTTTTTCTGGATTTTAGTAGGGTTTTTGGTACTGTCTCTCACAGCATCCTTCTAGACATATGTTGCATTAAGGAGCAAAGTAGTTTTGGCAGAAAATAAACCCCCTTGCGTTCTAACACTCCTCACTGAGGTGGGAGGCTAGGTGCATCAAAGTTTAAATTCTGAGTGATGCCCAATTCACCACTATCAGTCCAGGCGTGTTTAATATTTTAAACTGTTACGGTTCTGGATGCACTAATAGCAGACTGCACCTTCAGCCTAGTCATGTGTATGAACTGTCACGGCCTCACTTCGATCGCATTCAATGAGAAAACCCAGATGACTAGCTGCCTACACAGTACAGTTTATTTAAGCAACAGATACACAAGTTCTTTTGGATTGCCGGTGATAGTGACTGTCTGCAAAGCATGTGCGAATACTAAAGATGCTAGCAATATAGCTCGGTTACAAAAGCGCTAAGTTATGTAACCACTCTATATAGAGATTACGAAGTTTCCTGGGGAAGCACTTGGTATAGCCAAGTGTTCGAATCTTACCCACAAGCATCCTTATGGGGAAGCGTGTGGGGGGCGGGGGGGGAAGAGAGGCTTAGCCCATCAGCTGGTCCCAGAAGTCCATGATGGTATCTTCACTTACATCCCCCTTTTCTTGGGCTATTTTTATACTATTTTATCTTCAAGGTGGAGTTTGAGTGACTCTAGTCATAAATACTTTCATTATGATTGGTGTAAAATTTTCTCGCCTCACAATTAAAGGTATATTTTACAAAAAATTCAAGGCGCAGACTCAAGGAGGAGTGGTCGCAACTTGGGGGCGGGTAGCTTTTGGGATGGAGGTATGTTTTGGTATTATAATGACATTATAATGAGCAAAGTTCACTAAAGGACAACATTTCATCAAAAAAATGACAGATTGTTGGCTCAGGGTAACAAGTGGGCAGTTTATAATTTCAATAAGACCTTCGAGGGCTCCATTTGGTCCTCAAGTTCCCATTTTATCAGAGTTTTAGCCACAGTGTCAACACTCTGCTCCATCCTTCACACTGTTTTCCTTCTACGGTGCTATCTCGTTCCCGTGTTTGCATGCGTTTGGCCTTGGAATCTCCACCCCACTCCATTCTCTGTGTTGCTTTGCAAGCAATGTTGTACAGGGAATCACAGATGTAGTGGATTCTTCACATACCAGCTGCGGCTGTATTTTACCCTAGAAGCCTTTGGATTTTATACCTTTCCTTAATGCGTGACCGATGCTGTATTATTGATCATTATTAGTAATCATTCCACAACATGTTGTCCAACTGTGAAATGAACAGGTACATGGTGCGCTGGGCGAAGAACCAGCCAGATGGCAGCACTCAAAAGGTTGTAGTGAAGGGAGCTACATCTGGCTGGTGACTGGTCGCTGCGGTGTTCCTCAGGGCTCAATTCTAGGGCCAGTTCTGTTCCATATGTTTATCAATGATCTGAATGCAGGAGTTGAATGCACCATTAGCAAATTTGCTGATGGTACCAAACTGGGAGGTGCTGTTGACTCCTTCAAGGGACAAGAGGCCTTGCAGAGGGATCTAGGTAGACTACAGCATAGGGCAATCATCAGTGGGATGAATTCTAACAAGTCCAAATGTTGCATTCTGCACCTGGGACAGAGTAATGCCAAGCACAAGTATAAACTGGGAGAGGAGTGGCTGGAGAGCAGCCCTGCAGGGAGGGATCGGGGGGTGCTGGTCGACAGCAGGCTCAGTATGGGGGGGTGCTGGTCGACAGCAGGCTCAGTATGGGGGGGTGCTGGTCGACAGCAGGCTCAGTATGGGGGGGTGCTGGTCGACAGCAGGCTCAGTATGGGGGGGTGCTGGTTGACAGCAGGCTCAGTATGAGTTAGCGGTGTGGTGTGGCAGCCAAGAGGGAAAACCACATCCTGGGGTGCATCAAACACAGCATCACCAGATGGTTAAAAGAGGTGACTATCCTGCTGCATTCAGTGTTGGTGCAGCCTCACCTGGAGTACTGTGTGCAGTTCTGGGCCCCACAATTTAAGAAGGATGTGAAGATCCTTGAATATATCCAGAGGAGGACAACAAAGCTGGTGAAAGGGCTGGAAGGCATGTCCTATAAGGAGCAGCTAAGGAATTTGGGCTTGTCTCTTGTTTGGAGAGAAGGAGGCTGAGGGGTGACCCTGGTGCTTTCTACAGCTTCCTGAGGAGGAGGAGAGGGAGGTGCTGAGCACTTCTCCTGCTTATCCAGTGATAGGACATGTGGGAATGGTTCAAAGCTGTGCCAAAGGAGGCTTAGACTTAACATTAGGAAGCATTTCTTTACTGAGAGGGTGGTCAAACCCTGGAACAGGCTTCCTAGAGAGGTGGTCGATGTCCCAAGCCTGCCAGTGTTTAAGATGTCTTTGAACAATACCCTCTATAATATGCTTTAACTTTTGGTCAGCCCTGAAGTGGTCAAGCATTTGGACTAGATGATGGTTGTAGGTACTTTCCAACTAGAACTATTCTATTCTATTTTCATTGTAGCTGGCTGTTGTTGTGGTTTAGCCCCAACTGGCAACAAAGAACCAGGAGGCTGCTTGCTCACTCCCTTCCCCACTCCCCAGCAACAGAGACAGGATGGGGGAGAATTGGAAGAAAAGGCAAGAAAAAGGCTGTGTCCCATCCCAGATTCTTGTGAGAATTAACCCTGTCTTTGCTGGAACCAGGACACTGGCAAAGAAGCTATGTTTTTCTTCTGTGTTGGCTTTGTCACTCATGTTCATTTCTTAATCCCCTCAAGACTGTAATTTGCAATATACTCTGTGGTTTTTATCCTTTAAGTTTGGGGACTGATTCTGGTCTCCCAATGTGGTGTATTACTTACTGAACAGCATATTTTGGTAGGAATAGAGCGAAATACGTGCACATCTCTAATGTGTGCATGCCTGCAAAACTATGATCTAATTGGCATCATGGAAACATGGTGGGATGGCTCCTGTGACGGGAGTGTTGGAATGGCAGGATACAGACTTTTGAGGAAGGACAGGCAGGGGAGACAAGGGCAGCCTGTTCCAATGTTTGATAATCCTTTCTGTGAAGAACTTTTTCCTAATATCCATCCTAAACCTACCCTGGTGTAACTTGAGGCCATTTTCTCTTGTCCTATCGCTTGTTACTAGCGAGAAGAGACCGACCCCCACCTCGTTACAGCCTCCTTTCAGGTAGTTGTAGAGAGTGATAAGGTCTCCCTCAGCCTCCTTTTCTCCAGGCTAAACAGCCACAGTTCCCTCAGCCGCTCCTCATAAGCCTTGTGCTCTACACCCCTCACCAGTTTTGTTGCTCTTCTCTGGACACGCTCTAGTACCTCTATGTCTGTCTTGTAGTGAGGGGCCCAAACCTGAACACAGTATTCAAGGTGGGGCCTCACCAGTGCTGAGTACAGGGGGGTGGTCACTTTGCTAGTCCTGCTGGCCACACTATTTCTGATACAGACCAGGATGGTGTTGGCCACCTGCGCATGCTGCTGGCTCATATTCAGCTGGTTGTCCACCAAGACCCCCCGGTTCTTTTCTGCTGAGCAGCTTTCCAGCCACTAGTGTTGTTGTGGCCCAAGTGCAGGATGAGGCTCTTGGCCTTGCTAAACCTCACACCATTAGCCTTGGCCCATTGACAACATCCACAGGCTTTCCCTCATCCACTAAGTGGGTCACATTGTCATAGAAGGAGATCAGGTTTGTCAAACAGGACCTGCCTTTCATAAACCCATGCTGGCTGGGCCTGATCACCCAGTTGTCCTGCATTTGCTGTGTAATGACACTCAGGATGATCGGTTCCATAACCTTCCCTGGCACCGAGGTCAGACTGACAGACCTGTAGTTCCCCAGATCTTCCTTCTGGCCCTTCTTGTGGACGGGCATCACATTTGTTAACCTGCAGTCAACTGGGACCTTCCCGGTTAGCCAGGACTGCTGATAAATGATGGAAAGTGGTCCTTGCCAAATGACAGTGTTAATTTATTTGAAAGTAGGTTTTTTTTGTCCAATCAACTAGAATATCCAGAACGTTTCAGACATCCTTTTTTATCAAGTTTAAAGGAACAAAGAATCAGCTGATAGTGTTGTCAACAGTAGTGCTCCATGAAGAAAGAGATGACACAACCTGATCTAGAAAATAAAAGAAGTTTGTATGGTGGTTATTTCTTTTGTTTTGGATTTGTTTTCGTTTCCTTTATTTAAAAACAAAAAAAAACTTTACAAAGTCAATTTTGGTAGTAAAAGCTAAGGTTAAGTTGTTGATTCTTGATATTTTTATTCTAAGAACTTGGATGATGATTCTTGGTGTATTTTTCTCTTTTTAGTTGATGTAAAGCCAAATGCTATCTGCTAGTGCTTTTTGTGAAATGCTTGACCATATCAACAGTACCTTTGTATTTAAATGTATGCTTAATTTCTTATCACATTACTTGTAATATGATATTTATATGTAATTTACAATATTTAAAGAGAATTACAGGTGCAGTCCTCAGTTTCAGGAATTAGAAAGAATATATTCATTATTACTATTCTCCAGAATATAGTAATATAAATATAGTAATATACTAAAATGAGTACACTTCTAAAAATCTATGGTTGTTTAGTTTGTTTTTTTAATAAACTCTTCTGAACTGGTGTTTTTTCTTATTGCTCCTATATTTTCAGTGATTACAGTGAGCTAGACCACTGGTTCTAAAGCATTTTTTGTTGAGTCTGCAGATGTGATTTTGATACAAGACTTATTTGACTGTTTTTTTGGAAGCCAATCTTTTGTTTAGTCATCACACATATCCAGCACCGTCCATTTAACCTTCAATGGGAATCAACCATGCACCTAAGGAGGAGTGAGGACATGAAGTATTGACACTGGTTCTCATGGCTTATCTTCTGTTGTGGTCATTGTCTGATATTACAGAGGAAATGAGAGGAAAAGTTCCAACTCTAACTATTTCTGATTTCCCCCTTTTGAAAAAAAAAAAAGTTTCTAGATGCCTGCAAATGACTTTTTAAATCTTTTGACGGAATAAGTGGTCTATTATAATATATGCTGTTTTGTTTTCTGCTGTATAAACTTAATAACTGAATTTCTATCCTACTCTATCTCATTTTACTCCAATGCAACTTAAGACACTTCAAGAGATGCTTCTTTTATTGTTTTTCAGCTTTCCTTGTTAATGATGCGAGTGAAAGCTTTAACAGCAGAATATCATCTATGGCAAAAAAGAAGTCCTGAATGTAAGTAACTGCATCTAAATAAGGTATACTTATGTAAACTTCTGCAAAGTCTCTTTCATCTAGGCATCTTAAACTGTGTATATAGCAAATGTCTGCTGACTGTATTTTCATACTATAACTACTTAAAAATTAAATTAAATACTTCCTGCAGTAGCATGTATGTTTCTCTTCTATATTCTTTTTGGACTTCAGTTCTAAGTGAACTTAAAATTCACAGTGAATTCTACTATAACTTAATCTTATGATTCTGAACAAATAAATGCATGATTAATATCACCATTCATCAGTCAGTTAACGGAAAAATAACTGTTAGCAGATCTAACAAAAGTTCATAAAAAAAGTTCATGTTATAGTTTCTCCTTTCAGTAGTTGCTTTTTCTCTCTCTTTCATTTGTATTTCCTTTTTGTGACAGAACTACTTTGGCAAAAATTCTGTCTTCATTATGTCTTATAAGAAGCTGACACATTTTTTTATCTTTGCAAATATTGCTAATAAACTAACAATAATCTAACCAGACATATTTTTATCCATATCTCCTTGGATTTTTTTATTACTCCTTCATGAAAGTGTGTTATATTATGACGTACTAGCTGAAACTTTGAAGTAAACTTCTAGTGGTAAGCCCATTACACCATATCTAGCTTGGATTTAACAGGGGTTGGAGACTTCAGGTCAAGAAAAGGTGGTTCAAGACACCTCAGTTTATTTGAACAACACAGGAATCCAGATCACTTATTGATCCTGAGAAGCACAAACCACCAAGACAAGTGTAGCTCTTATATTTGTTAAACATTAGCAGTCAAAAGGTATAAATTTCTCAGTTCTTCAAAATGCTTTTTGTACATAAGCATCGTTGCTGACTGATCTAACTCTGTTGCAAGGCTGTTGTAGCCAGACACTGAAAATAAAGCCATTCAGAAGTGTGAGGACAGTAATCTGGTCTTTCAGATGTCCTATTTGGAGACTCCTAAACCAGATCATACTACCCTATCATTAGTATTCTGGAGGCACTCACTGTTACGTCTCCTGTCAAGGAACTGTTAGCAGCTTTCAACCCAGTAAAACTTATTAGTTAATCTTTAAATGGATACATTGACTCATTTGAATATTTTTATGCCAGAAGAGGCTTTGTTTTTTTAGTGATTTTAAAACGATAGGGATGTGTTTTAGACAGCAAATTAAGATTTCCGATATTTTGTCATTGGGCCAAATCAGAATGCATTTTCAGATAAGCATTAAAAGTCACTTTTCCAGCTTCTTTCAAAGTTCATATACTTTCTGCATATCGTGATTAAATAATAGGAGCTTGCAGAAAAAACCTTCTTCCTTACAAATAGATGTTATTGCTTTATTAGAATAAATTCATAGTTCATGTGCTTTGTGAGTCCGTCTAAGAATGGTCAGCCTCAAATGCTTCTTAAAGGTATGTAGACCAAAAGCATGACATTGAATGAATTTGGGAAATACTGGTTCTTGGCTGCTGCTTATGAATAAGTTGCTGGCTTAAAGCAAATGAATTGAAAGCACTCATAGTTTTTATCTGGGTAAAATACCTGGTGATGTTGGGTTTCCTTACTAAAATATATAATTATTTTTAACTTTAAGCTATTCACTTAAAAATATTTTTGGGGCTTGACCTATTTTTATTGGCTTGCTGACTTACTCTGCTCAACCATTCTTACTTGTTCCCAGGTGATAAGATTTATTATTAGAAATCTTAGTTTTGTACTAGAGAAATGATCTATGCATATTACAATGCAAATAATATTTTGCAGCCAAAGCTTTGCCTTTTTGGCTACCTTTCTGAGGGAAGAAAAAAGAAGTTGTTGCTAAGAATTTAGTAATGGCCAGCTCATTTCTTGTAAATGAGGGCTTGTCAGCATTTCAATTTTAAACCTTATTTTCTGAGGTTATAACTTGGCAGTTCTACATTTCTTTGGGCACAACATTGGCAAACAGACTTGAATCCACTATGCAAATTTTATTTTTGCAAAGCTTTTACCTTACTTTCTTGTTCTTTCTCAATTTCGGGCACGATTTATGTAGCTCTAGAGCTGCTAAATCAGCTGAATTAAAACTTTTTAACAAGCATTTCACCCATAAAGATAGAATTTAGCTTTTACCTTTGCAAAGTAAGGCAGTAGAAGCAACCATTTTTTAAACCATGTAATAGCTGTGGTTTCTGCATAATTTCATTGCAAAATGTCAGTATTCTTCCAAATACCTCTTATTTTAATAGAAATTTCTGTATAAATATGTGCATAGTAGTTGTTTTTATATTCCTCGCATCTGGTAGTGTTTTGCTTAGTAATTTTACTATATATCACTAGGCAATTCTGTTTGACATTTGATTTTTTGCAAATGTAGTGATTCATAACTGAAAAAAATTTAACTGATAGACAGAGCAACCTGTGGTCTTCACAGTAGCAGCTGCCATAAATGTGTTGTCCCAGTGTCTTAGATCTGCCCTGTTCCTTTACTAAATTAAGGTTAGTGATTTCTTTCCTAGGAAGATGTGGCCTTCTATTCTGATACTCACACAATATGAATATTGAATGGGAAGCACATACTCAGGATTAAGTATCTAAAAATGAAGAAGTGTTAGAAACCAATAGTAGAAATTGATAATTCCAGGTAGTGAGGACTTGGGATAATCGGGGGTGGGAGTGGGGGATTGGGGGTGGCAGGGAGAAGAGTTGTGTGGGTTTCTTCAAATATGCCAGTAAATGTGAATAAAAGCACACCAATGGATTTTATCATGTGTATGTAGGATATTCATATCATTAAAGAAATCTTGCTCTAATAATAGCACAGATCACTACCTCCCACAGCTCTTAAATGTAAGCTTAATTTAGGAGCACTCTACTCAAATTTTGTGTCAAGATTTAGAGACACTGTGGTGGTGCAATCTCCCCTCACCATCACCTTAGGCCTCTTGGTACTTGGCGTGATGTCCTCCCCACCCGGGACACATAAGAATACGCTGGAACAGAACGTAATGCAACGGTCTAACATGAAAGAAAGAAAAGGTGGAGAGCAACGGACCAAGAATACAATACTGTACCTAGTCCCCCTGGCTCCTACTGTTTAAAGATAGTAACTGTAATCGATCACTCCTGACAGTATATGGATTGTGGCCACAGAGAGGGGGGTTCTACCCCCTCTTCAAGTTCTAGCAAGTCTTGGGCTCACATAACCATGGAAAGTACCAAAATACTCCGTTGTCCAAGCTGGGGCGGAGTGGAAAAGTACTTGACAAAAGTCAATTATCTCAGATCCTGTAAGTGGCGATCCCAGTAAAGGCCCTTTGAACCCTTCTGGATCACAGCAGGGTGTGGCCAGTATCTCTCCCAAGTTGGGATGCTGCTCAGGCAACGCCTCAAGGACTAGAAGGCCAGGGCGAGACAAACCTTTCTCGAGCTTCAATTATTGCCCATTGAGGAATGCCGATATATTGTGAGTATTTAACTCAAGAAAAGGTAATTTTAACGATAGGCTAGCCTCTCCTCCATCCACGTCTCCACTTAGATGTTTACGATAAATATACGTTAGCTTTATGAATGTGGATGTTCTTCCATCTGCCCATGCACCCATAGAAGTTCAAAGCAGTACCCTCCAGCTCATTAGTGTTGTGCGATATTAAGAGATCTTTGGTCTCAGCAGTTATAGACTGGTGTGTGTATGTGTGCACTTATATACTTTACTTATATGTGTATGCATTAATCTGAGATCTGTGCTTTTGCTTCTATGTATACTTATTGATTTGGGATACTTTGTAGTAAGTGAATGTGAATCTTGCCATCTTCGAATCTGTAACTAAGTCACTGTTTAGTTATTTTGTTAAATCACTTTGTAAAACCTTTAAATCAGTTAATGATTAAGTGATGCTAAAATTCAACCTTGTGATCCGTCTCAAATTACTAATACATTTCGAATCGCTGCTAAATCATAACTGTGTCAAATACTTCTATCCGTGACAGACAGTAATTCTCTCTCTAAATGAAAGGAATTTTACTGTGACGTGTAATTTAATGTACTTTGAACTTGGTTTTGCTGATTTTTCATCTCGGAACAAACACTGCTTAAAAAACTGCTAATCCAAGGCTTCTCAAAATTTGTGGAGGTAAAAACTATAAAATTACTTTAACAAAAATGTATTTTTTTTATAAATTTATTAAATCAACTGTATTGTACTTAGGAGGTACTTAGTACTTTTATGAGAGGATTAAGAGTTTTCCTTTTTGTTAAAGGAAAAGCTTTTATTGAGGTAATTATTTTTAAGATTAGAGATTTGGAGCCCAAGCTTGGACAAAAAATATCCCTGTCATATTAGATTTAAATCTGTTTTAGAGTATCTTTCATTTCTCCTGTTAATAGATTCAAATACTTCAATTTTTCAAAAGTCATATGTTTATGGAGATGCTGCAAGTTGACGTGAAATTGAGAATTGATTGGAGTCTGTTGAAGGCTATCAAATACAACAATTCACTTTTTGTTCAGAAAATTCATGAGCTGTAAGTCACTGTGTTTTGCAGAAGCTTAATGTGGTAGCATTATCACATCCTTGAATAGTACCGTACTTTTCCTTAAGTAGTACTGCTGTTGCTTAGGGTTGGCGTTTGGACATTGGCCTTGCTGGGCCATTCATCTCCCTACAGGTAGCTGTTCTTGTGAACAGTAAGGATGGTGACATGCTTTTTAAAAAGCATTTTAAAAGTTCTTGAAATCTGATAGGTTTTACAATCCTGATCAAGCATTTGGGAGGCTGTTTATCAAGGAGTTGGAAGACTGGAAGAATTTGATTGCTGATATTGGTAATGTTGATGGAATCCCCTCCACTGAAAAAATCAGGCTGGCTTATCTTGATGTATGACTGTACTTCACATTTCAATATTACATACCTGAGCTAGTTCAGGTATAAAAAATAATGCAGAAGCATTAACACCGCACTTTTTTCAGTCTAATCTAGCTTACTGAAAAGTGACAGTAGGTTAGCCCAGCAGGACACCACAAAATGTAGTTAAACTGCTGCTGACATCCAAGCTAGTTTTTTTAGAGGCTACACAAGTTTCTCTCTAGCCAGGCTGCTTTTTAGTATAAACAAGTCTATATCATCCAATGAAAAAAACCCAATTTTATTTTTCAGTAAGTTCTACCAATCCAGATGTACTGTTAACATTAGGAAAAGAAGAGGTAAGGGTTTTGTTTTGTTTTGTTTTTTTTTTTGTTAAGAGATAATAAAATTTCATTTAAAAAATATATATACAACTGCTGCATTTTCATATGACTACTGCTGTTGTGGACTACTGCTAAGATGCTGTGTGTGTTTCTTCAGGCGTTGTTGTTGTTCTAGTGTTTTTCTTCCACTGTATTATAACTACTGTAATTTCCTAGTTGTAATGAATGATCTTTTAAACAGAAAGTTTCTATATTTTGCATTTCATACTTGATACAAAATAATGTAACACTGTGTTGCACAGAAGAGTCATTATTCTTAGATCTAGAGTTCTGTGGCAATAATTTGCAAATATTTTGTTGAGTTATTCCAGCCTTGGAAGAAAGAGCAAGCAAATCAAGAATGTCTTAGGGGTAGCATTTCACTATATTGATTCAGGATTGGTATGCAACATGACCTGAGAATATTCCTGTGGTTATTGCTTAAAATAAAAAAAAAAAACCACAACTGTTTGGTTTTCTTCTTCCTAACAGCTTTCCTCCCGCTACTGTCACTTACAACAGGGAACCCAACTGCTGTTGAGTCACTATTAAAAAGTTGTTTGGTTATGAGCTTTCATTTGACCGTGTTGCTATGGCATGTTTGATCCGATATCCCATTTTGTGGCCTATTTTATTGAGGTTTCCAATTTTTTTTTCAGGTGTTGCACATATAGAGCATACTTGCTTTTGTAGAATATTTTCACAATTTTAATCTTTGATCTAAATGTAAAAGTTCTCATGGTTTGCATGGAAGGAGACAAAATACATCTAGATCTTATGCTTTTATTAAAAACAAACAAACAAAAAAACCCAACTTAAACTATTAGAATTACAACTTTGTAGAACATAATGCTCTGAGACCCAGTCCACTGAGAGTCCGCTGTTCCCTATCTTCAGCAGTGCATATAACTTCTGGCTGCAGTAGTTTTATTTCTCCCTCTTTCCTCTCCCAAATATGTCCGTATCACTGAGGACCATTTAATTCATAGATGCAACTAGTCTTTCTTAGCAGCATCTTTGTTTTCTGAGTGCTATACGTTTTACATTGGTGCAATTAGCACAGATTCAGTCTTGCAAACAGCTGCAAAGATTTAGACAATGCAGCCCTGGTGCTGTAGGTGTTTTCTCCTCAGTCTTTCATCAGATGAGCAGTTCCTGTGTGTGCTCCATAATCTGCTTTAGGTAAAATCAACTATGTTGTTTTATAGAGCTTCTAACACTAATGAACAACTGGTGACAGTAACATTTTAAATAGCTCCAACTGGATTTTAAGTGTGACACTCTGTAGCCTTATTACTTAAAAAATTGAAGATAATTTTGGCCCTCTTTACCAGATTTACAGATGTAGCCTTGCATAGAACAAATACTACAGACTGGGCTATCTGCAAACTGTAGGCTTATTTTTACTTTTTTATAGTTGCAGAAAGTAAAGAATGATCTTGAAATGATGCTGTCAACAGTTCAGTCAAAGAATAAACAACTGAAAAAAGATCTGAAAAGGTAATGCAATAATTTGGACTTATCAATGCTGTAAGCTTTTTTTACCAAACCTTTTTTTTTGACTGTCCAGGAAAATATTTATCTGTTGTCACATTTCTTACTTTTCATGTTTCAAAGAGAACAGCAGTGGCATGAGGAACAGGCGCAGCTAGTAGATGCTCTTGACAGAATTGGAGAGAGAAAAGCCGAAGTTCAACTTTCCGTAAAATGGTATTTCTACAGTGTTGTGTTTTTATATTGAATTTAAATATCAACAAGAGCAAATGAGCGAGGGAACAAACTCTTAAAAGATACTAATTTTGTTAAGTAGATCAGATAACTCAGTAATCCGTGTTTGAAACATGGAAAATGTTGCTACTATCTGCTTATATCCTGGGATTCAAGATGTTGAACTTATAACCATGGAAAAACAGGTGCTTTTTTTACTTAGAAATAACTTTTTAATTATTTTATTTAATTTCATATTCTATTGCTGTGTTTTTACTATTAGTTTGAATACTGAAAATTTTATTGAACTGCAAAATAAAATGATGAAACTAAAGGCATATAAGGAAGAACTCTTGAATGCTCTGGGTGAATTCCTAGAAGAACATTTTCCTCTTCCAGAGAAAGGTGGAAGTGCTAGAATGAAGGTAAGATTTTCTTAATAACTACTAGATTTGGAATGTTCAATTTCTGTTTAATTAGATGCAATATCTTTTTAAGTTACTGGCATAGAATCTGCAGTTATATTTTGAAATAAGTATGGTCCTTACAGGTGATCCTTTAGGTTTAATTGATGTTTTTCAGGTTGGTTTATACTGAAGGCTGTTCCCAGCTGTGCATTTTCTTTTTTAGTGCGTATATCCTTTACCCAATGAGATGCATAGCAATGTATTGTATTTCTTACTGAACTGCAGGTTGTGCCAAATGTGGAAATGGTGAGGGGCTCACTCCAAATTCTTCCACTTTCTTTTTTACTGGATTAGGCAAGTGGATTCATGTTTTCCTTGGCAAAGCAAATTTTAATTGTCTAACAATGTTTTTGGAACAATAATAAGGACAAGTGTTTATAATTACAGAGTAGTTTGGAATGTTAACCATCAGTTTCTGTTCAGGCAAACTGGGCCAAAAATTATCTTAACTCTAGCGAAAATAGGCAGTCAGGGAGTATTTTGCATAATAAATTCAAAGTCTGCAGTAAAAATAAGCCTTTTACCATTATTATTTTAAAGAATAGCTTCAAAAAAGGTGGAGGTCGATTTTGATTTCGGACACACTTAAGAATTAAAGAAATAGAAAGGATTTCTCTAATCCAGTTCCCTGTTATTTCAGACAACCACATAGTATGGTTTCTTTAATATTATCGTTGAGCTCTATTTTAAAACTAATTATTTTTGTTACTACTGTTTCTATTGGGATTTGTTCTAGTACCTCAGAACTCTGGTTAGAAACCAGCTCCTAACTTCCAGTCTAAATTTATTCATGCCTAACACAGATCCATGTATTCTTACACCAGTTTTGTCCTTAGAGTAGCTTTCTTTGTCATGTCTATTCCTCGTGATATATTTATATACGGCAATCTTACACCCTCTTTCTTTGTTTTGCCAATTGAACTAGCAAAGCTTTCTTGTTCTTCTCCTGTAAGATAATTTTTTTCAGTTCCCTGGTTTTATCCTAGTAACACCAAATTTCTATATTTGCTTCCACTTCGATTCATCTTTTTTGGAACCTGGTAAAAACCAATATTATAAACACAACTACTAGCTTGCGGTCATCACAAAAGCAACTGATTACACCATTGTCTTTTTTTCTTCCTCTTATTTCCAACTGATGAACCCTGAGCTTTTAATTAAAAAAAAAAAAAAAATCTTGTCTTTGCACAGAAGTACATATTTTGCATATAAAAGTGCCAAATGGAGCCTTCAAGGCATGATGTTCATTTTCAAACTCTTATTCAACCATCTTCAAATATCTTATTCTATTACATCTTAGTTCTGCATATCAGTGCCTTCCAGTTTCTTGCTATTACTGAATATGATACATTTTGTTCCAACATTAAGAAATTAAAGCATCAAGGATTTAATTAACAATTGTCTTTCAATCATATATTTCCTGATTTCAGACTGATGTCATCCCCCTAATCTGCTGATTCTTATTAACCTTTCAATTGTTCTAGGACATGGCTCTTCAAACGCTGACTTTCCCAGCTGCATTTTAAGTAATTGTCTATTTTTCCCATGTATATATATCATTAGTATTTCGTTAAAGATATATTTCCTGTAATGAGATACACAAATTTATTTGCTCCCATTTATGTGATATCATAGAAAAATATAGGCTGAAAGTGACCTCTGGAAATCTTCCCTTTCAACCCCATCATCAAGGTAGTGCCAATGTCGAAGTTGGATCCAGTTGCTTATGGTCATAGCCAGCTGTGTTTTAATATAAGAAACAGTGAATTCATGTGTGTGTTTTGGAACCCTGAGGAAGATTTTATGTAAAATCTCCCACCCTGGAGCAAAATCAACTGCTTGCATTTTCTCAGCCTCTGTTGTACTATCAGAAATTCTTAGTACCTACCCTGCCTTCATCTCTTCCACGCAATTTTCCTTATTAAAATCTAAAGAAAAAAATAATCACTCAAGTTGTTTGGGATTAATCAACCCTTCCCCTGCTCACAGAAGTTCACCTTCTACCTCTTTTTATTTTACTGAAGTTTAAAATTTATTTTGATAACTTTCCAAGCAAGTTCTTGTCTTATTCTAGTTTTAGTTTTATTTACACTTTTTCTGAACTCTTAAACACAGTTTGTTTTCTGACGAGTCTTTTTCTTTCTTTTCACTCATTGTGAATTTGTAGGTTCTTCTATATCTTTTTACCTCAGTTGGATTGTAATGACTGAACTGCAGGTCACCTGGAATCTGCATCTAAGTGATTAACTGTGAAGGCAGGAGAGACAGCCATTTTTACCTGTATTGTTTTCTTTATTGTGTCAGAAATACAAATTGATGGCATTAGCAATGAAATTTGCTGCTACATTGATTGAGGGGAACATGTTATTCACATCTGTTATCAGCTTGGTTCAACACTCTGGAAGCACTGAACTCTTAAGTCAAAAATGCATCAATAATTTTGCTTCACTTCATGGAAGCTTCTTGTGTTCTCAGCAGTCCTCTGTGCGGGGCTGATGACTGTAGGGCACGGCTCCAGAGTAGCGTGAACAGCTCCAAGCCTCACTGTTCTGGTCCCACCCTCCTTTCACCAGGCACCCCTGTCTGAGATTGGGAGTGGGAGGGAAGGCTGAATCACAGCAGGACAGGTTAGCTTCTGTTGCTATGGCCCAACAACTTTAGTTTAGCTAGTGATTGAGGTAAGAATTGTCTTGCATTTTACATCTCAGATAAAAAAAGACACATTTTTTCAAGATAAGAAATATGAAAAGTCATATGCTGAGGAATATTCTTTACAGCAATCTATCTCATGGAAGGGAGAAGAAGGTGCCTTTCAGGTTAAATAAATGCTGAGCTTTCTGCTTAAAATTGACTTTATAAACATTAATTAATTAGAGGTATTTATTTTATTGGTGACACCTAAGTAATATAATTTTACAAAACAATATTGACAATGTATATTATAAACCTTATTTGTTTGCTAATTCTGTGAGAGTGCAAACATCTTTATCCTGATATCCTTAAGATTTTATTCTTTGTATATCAGTTTTAGTAATTACTGAAGTCATAACCTAATTTCAACTTTGAAACGTGAATATTGAACCCACTACCTAAGTTACAAAGTAATACTTTGGCCAGGGAAGTATCTTCATGATTGCTCCAAGAAACCTCTTGCTGCTTCTTATCGTGGGTTCTATTTCTTCCGCCTAGTACCAAGATAAAGGCACAAAGATAAGCATTGTTGAACACAGCTCCATGGTTTGCAAGATTTCCATGGAGCATGCAGTATTGTCCCCCTCGTGTCTTTCTGAAGATGAGAATATTAAGAACTGTGCCTGGAAAAAAGGAGCCAGAACTTGCCTTCACAAATTCTCCTTTATTGCTTATAATCTTCTGTTCCAGAAGTGGAGTTTGTGTAAGGTGCTGCAGATCTGTTAATATCTTAGGACTTAAGCTGACATATTCAACAGCCGTACTGAGTAAGCAGCCACCAGTGCTGTATTTTCTCCTTTATTTTGTTCAATGTGGAGCAGAAGGGGAAACAGGCTAAAACTGAAAAATAAAAGAATCAGGTTCACTGTGCAACAGCACAAACAGATTTTTTGGAGTTGCTGCCTAAGAAATATGTATCAGTTTATAGGCAAATGGCTTGATTTCCTTGCTACAAATGAAAACAAGTAATTTTTTTTAATGGATTGCTGTACAAATGCTATTTTATCAAGGACTTTTTTTTTTCCAAATTTTTAACAATTCTATTTCTTCAGTTAAAAAATTGCCCAAGCTTAAGTCAGTAAAAGTAAACAAAAAAAGTAAACAAATCAGCAACTAAGGAAAAAATATTAAGGCACAATGAACTCAGTTCTTGAGCTGTGTCAAATTTGCATTGTAAACATTTTTCTAAAGTTCAAGAAAACTATTTTTTCCTAACAGATCATATTCATAGAATGTTTTGCACTGCACTACATTTATAAATATGATGTACTTTGTCTTATTGAAATGTGAACCCAGGTAGATATACTATGATCGTTTAAGGTTAAACTTTTTTAAGAATTAATTAGAAAATATTACTTTTAAAGTGTATAGTATTGAACTGTAGATGAATAATTTAAATACTACTTTGTATTTTTGTCGTGACTAAATCTAAGTAAGTATTCATCTGTTGTGTACTATGCAATCAAATAATTCTGTGATTATTTTTCTTTGTCAATTAACATTTTTCCTGACTGCTTAGTTTTGGTTTCTGTTAATCAGTGGTTATCTTTGCAGAATTCTTCTGAAGAGCCAACTGTAGAACTGATAACGCTGAATGAAATTTTAGAGGTAAGATGGTTTTGTTATGTGGGGATTTTCACTTATTCGATCTGCTCATAATATATTAATAAGATAAATAACAATATGACATAGGGTAAAGATGATTAATTGAAAAATAGAATGCTAAAGAATGTTATGTCTGATTTCTATTTTAATTTGTATCAAATTAAACCCCCCTTTTTTTTACAAGAGAGATGGCAATAATTTACATAACCAAATCTTCAGTTTAAGCTGGAGAATGATTATCCCTTATTGCTTAATTTTATAATGATTATTTAAAATAAGTTTTATGAGCCTTAGTGGCTCATATTAGGGGACACAAATGCTATGCTTAACGAAAATATCAATAGGTCCATTTCATGCTATATTTTGTACTGTTTCACTGAAATGTAATACAGTAACAGCTACAGAAGGACAAATTAACGTGTAGTCTTGTGTATGAACTAGATTTCCTTCTCATATGAGGAAATCAATAAATCTGATTCATGCATTTTTGATGGATTTTATAAGTATGCCAGCATTGCTTAATGTACATTTTTAATCGCAGTGTGATTTATGAATTTGAATCACAAAGCATAATTTTGAAGGAGGATTGAAAGTCTTTTCACTAGTATTGTTCCTTCTTGTCTTAAATGTAGCATTTGAAGTGAAATTTCCTATTCCTCCTCCATCATCGTTTAGGCAGCTGTAAGCGTCTATATTTAAGACCTCCCTGGGGGTGAAAAGTTTTTTTTTTTCCTGAGGGAATAACAACTTTCTGGTATTAAGACGCTATGATCGGGTCACTATGACATTGTTCCACTTTAGTTTACAGCCCAGACTTTGGGCTTACATCATCAAAATCGTTTTACGTGCTTCAAGTATCTCAGCGTGCCTATTAATACCAAATTAGGCAGAGCTTGAAAATATATCAGAATTAAAAATAGTCACATTCCCTATGGAATTCAAATTTTAAAGCTCTTCTATTGCTTTAAAATTGCCCTTCATATTTTTCTGACATTGTTAATCTCCTCACCAAGTAATGTCTGATTTCCATTTGGAAGAACATACTAGTTCCAAAAATTCAGACTTACTTTTAATTCTAACTGTCTTGGCATGAACTGTCAATGCCTCTTATCTTTGTTTTATGGTTGTTGGTTTGCTTTTTCTTGTTGAGCAACTTGGTTGTAGCATCAAGTGCCTGTTAAATTTCAAAAGTCTTAGATAAAGATAATAGTTTCTTAAAGAGACAAAGGCAAAGTGATCTTTGTATTAGGATTACAGGTTTAGGATTTGCTGTTGTAAAAATGCATTTCATTCACAGAATTACAATCAGTGCATGTGTTCCTAACCATGTCTCCTCAATCTCCATGTGTTTTGTTAAATAATGAAAGTATAGATTTTCAATAAATCCACTTTGACAAGCTAGGTGTATACATTTATATTATTTAGGTATATGAGTACCTACTTTATTAAGTTAGTGTAAGTAGTAAGCAAGCAGTAAATTTTCTCATGCAAACCTCACAATTTTTAACATACTACTCTTTATTCCAGTAATGAGTTGTAATTTTTTTCAAATGTAGTAATTTCTTTTCCTTTTAAACAGTTTAAGGATTATTCCCTTCTGATTGGTAATTTAGTGAACTAGTTGAAGATTTGAAAGACTGCTTACAATACTTTGCAGTCCTGAGTAATGTGCTCTAGGCAATCCTGCTTTAGCAGGAGAGTTGGACTAGATGATCTCTAGAGGTCCCTTCCAACTCTGATAATTCTGTGATTCTGTGATTCTGTAATACAAATGTATGTAAAGTTACAGTCGTAAAGGTTATTTTGGAATATCAGATGACAGAAAAGACTGTGACAATTAATCTGAAATAATGCACTTGGGGTAAATATTCAGAATTAGGGCAGATAAGTACAAAAGACAAACTGGAATAAGTACAAAAGACATAAACTGGAATAATTCTTTGGAATGCTCTGAAAAGAGCATTGGGGTTTTTTTAAATAGCAATAGGTGAAAAAATAGTGATGATTTTGAGCTTTTCTTTATCAGTTAAGATGCAGACAGAGTATTTTGTACCTACTTAAATTAGGAAAGCTATAACATTTAGAAGCTCTAGATAGAAAGATGAAATATCTGTGATAAATAGAGAGAGCACCATGGGATGGGTAAGATTATTTGATCTGTAATGTCTGCAATATTCCCCTTGAGCAATATTATGAGGGCATAAACGTGGTCTCCAAGAACAGAAGAAGAATGTCAAAACTGATCTTATTAGTGAGATGAAATTGAGAAAAAGTGTAAGATGGACATTCTTCTCTGATAAAATCTGAAAGACTTAAGGACAGCGATTTGTTTACAGTAAGTCATGGTTTTGAGGCAAGTGATTCCCAAAAATCAAGCTTTCCCTCTTATTTAATGTTTTTAATCTTAAATTAACAGATACTGATTTAAAGATTAATTATTTAAGGATTTACCACCTTCATGTTCTGATTTTTTTTTTTTTTTTTAGGCATTTACAGTTACGCTATCTAAATTCCACTAAGAATTTTTAACAGATGGTGAAAAACTTAGTCTGGATAAAAGGAGAATTCTGGTTCTAATTTTTTCATCGATAAAGATGTAATGAAGTTAATTGGAAGTTCTTTGTTTTAGTTCTACCTTGAACAGGTCTTGTATTTCCCCTGTTGTCTTTTATTTCTTATATTGCCTACATAAGTGTCTCATTACAATAAATTGTATAAATTTGGTTAAGGGACATAAAAATCTAGCTGTTTTATTCATTTCCTAAATCTTATCCTTTTGGTCTTCCAGATTCTTATAAACAAATTAATGATCACACCACATGAACCCTATGTAGCCATCAATGACTCATTTTGGCCACCTTATGTTGAGCTGCTGCTGCGATATGGAATTGCCCTAAGACATCCAGAAGATCCAGGCAGACTGCGCCTAGAAGCCTTTCACAAGTAGTGTGACCTATGTATCTGCGTTAAAACAAAGCAAAGCACCAGTACTCTTCCTTGGGGGCTAAGAAATACTAATGTTTTAGGATCAGCTTTTTTTAATATCAGCATGCTCTTCTTTAAATACTGGATGATTTTATTATCTTTAAGAAGTGTGTATTAGGTCAGGGTGTGGAATATGAAAAAAAGATAAAATTTTTACTTTAACTGCTCACAGTTACAGTTGGCTTTTAGTTTTATGGCACTGTAGGTTAGGTTTTTAAGCTTTTAATAAGATGCAAATTCAGGTAAAGATGTTTAACAGTCCCTTTCACTTTAAAAATCATACTTTTATACATTACTTTTCTCTTTTATGTCCGTTTCTTAGATTGTTTTAACTCTTCTCAATTTCCTTTAGTATTTTGTTGTACTCTGTAGAAGCAAAATTTGAAATAATTCAGCTCCTCCTGTACGTGGCCTTGCAAATGTTCAGAACTAACAGTCAAGTAGCATCTCAAGAATGTGGTGGGTTTGGTTTTTTTTTTGGTTTTTTTTGTGTGTATGTGTTTTTGTTGTGAAGTTGGTTTTGTTTTTGTTCCACAGAGCCTTTGCAAACAAATTTATTGGCTTTAAGATAAACACTTACAAAAGCTGACACATCCTTCTATACAAAGGGCTGCAGATGTTGAGCATCCAAGTCTACAACTGCATGCTTCCTAAACAGCCCATAATGTGTTATGCTGTATTGGCTAAACGGTATCTGTCTTCACTTTTTCAGATGTAGTTTATCAAGGCTTATAGCAGATCTCTGTCCTGTTACGATAATTGATAGTTACCTTCTGAATAAATGCTGGCATTCTGCATCATCCTAATCTGCTTTTCTATAACCTTCATTATTGTAGTCTGTGGGTGCACAAAATTCTACTCTCATATCTATAGTGACTGTAACCTTTATTAACCAGATTTCTGTTTATCGAGAAAGGAAATGTTATGATTTTTCAGTTCATAGATGAAGGGTTGTGTAGAATCATAGAATGGTTTTGGTCACTTAGTTCTAACCTCTCCTGCCATGGGCAGGGACACCTACCACCAGATCAGATTGCTCAAAGCCTCATCCAGCCTGGCCTTGAACACCTTGTCCTGGTTTGAGGTAAAACAGGACCAATTTTGTGCAGTAACTTTACTTTTTAGCTAGGCCTCTTTTAACTACTGAAATTAACAGCATATTGTGCTGAAACTTCGCTCTCAGAGTGATTATACTGATGTTTATAGCTGATGCCCAGGCATGGTAAGCAGAGAGGCTCCTGCTTATACTTAGTGCTGTAACACCCCAGGCCAGATAACTGGGTTATTTGCTCCGTTGGAGAGTCGGAAGCAGAAAAGTGTAGAGGGGTCCCACCTGTGGGGAGGAGTGGACAGGACAGGTGACCCAAAACTGACCAACAGGGTATTCCGTCCCATCTGCCTCATGCTCAGTATAAAAGCTGAGGGATCAAAGGGTCAGCTCTCTTTCTTCAATGGCCGGAGTCTGAGGAGGACTCTGTTCATCTGCCTGTGATCCCGATCCAGAATCCAGTTCTCGTCTGTCACCAAGTCCAGTCTGTGACTTCTCCAGTGCCACCCAGTGACGTGATTGTCATCCTGGGAGCTTGATATGATTTTGTATATATTTCATTCTTTCCTTTTTATTCTATTATTAATACTTTGTTAAAGTGGTTTAGTTCCTTCTAAACTTGTAAGTCTCTCTCTCTCGTCTCTCTTTGGAGAGGTAGGGGAGAGCATCTGTCATTCTGCCGGAGTGGCCAATCTGGTCTAAACCACAACACACCTCTAGGGACAGGGAATCCACATCTCTGGGAAGCCTGTTCCAGTATTTCAGTACCCTTAGAGTAAATAATTTCTTCCTAATTTCTAATCTGAAGCTACCTTGTTCCATTTAAAACCTCTACCCCTCGTCCTATCACTACACTGCCTGGTAAAGAGTCCCTCCCTATCTTTCTTGTAGGCCCCATTTAGGTACTGGGACAGTCTGCCTCACCATGGTCTTCACTGTGGGCTGCAGGGGAAGCTCTGCTCTGGCACCTGGAGCACCTTCTACCCCTCCTTCTTCGCTAACCTTGGTGTCTGCAGAGTTGTTTCTCTCACATATTCTCACTCCTCTCTCCCAGTTGCTTCTCCGCAGCAGGTTTTTTCCCCCTTAAATATGTTATCTCAGAGGCACTACCACCATTGCTGATGGGTTTGGCATTAGTCAGCAGTGGGTCATCTTGGAGCTGGCTGGCATTGGCTCTACCACACATAGGGGGATCTTCTAGCAGCTTCTCACAAAAGCCACCACTGTACGTCGCCCACTCCTGCTCCCCCCGCTACGAAAACCTTGCCACAAAAACCTGATACACATCTCATCAGGTCCCATGGATGAGTGCACATTCAGGTTCCTTAGATGGTCATGAACCTGATTTTCTCCTATGCTGGGCAGTACTTCATTCTCCCAGTCTCTGCCTTTGGATACTGTGAATTAGGTGGCATGGCTACAGCACTTGCCAGTGAAGATTGAGGTATAAAGGTTGCTGAGTTCTCTTTAATGTCTTTATCAATGACCTGGACGAGGGGATCGAGTCCACCCTCAGTAATTTTACAGATGACACTAAGTTAGGTGGGATTGTGGGTTTGCTTGAGGGTAGAAAGGCTCTGCAGAGGGATCTGGCTAGTCTGGATTGATGGACTGAGGCCAACGGTATGAGGTTCAACAAGGCCAAGTGCCGGCTTCTGCCCTTGGGTTGCAACAACCCCATGCAGCGCTACAGGTTTGGGGAAGAGTGGCTGGAAAGCTGCCCAGAGGAAAAGGACCTGGGGGTGTTGGTGGATGGCCATCTGAATATGAGCCAGCAGTGTGCCCAGGTGGCCAAGAGGGCCAACACCATCCTGGCTTTTATCAGAAATAGTGTGGCCAGCAGGACTAGCAAAGTGGCCACTCCCCTGTACTCAGCACTGGTGAGGCCCCACCTTGAATACTGTGTTCAGGTTTGGGCCCCTCACTACAAGACAGACATAGAGGTACTAGAGCGTGTCCAGAGACGAGCAATGAAACTGGTGAGGGGTGTAGAGCACAAGGCTTATGAGGAGCGGCTGAGGGAACTGTGGCTGTTTAGCCTGGAGAAAAGGAGGCTGAGGGAGACCTTATCACTCTCTACAACTACCTGAAAGGAGGCTGTAACGAGGTGGGGGTCGGTCTCTTCTCGCTAGTAACAAGCGATAGGACAAGAGAAAATGGCCTCAAGTTACACCAGGGTAGGTTTAGGATGGATATTAGGAAAAAGTTCTTCACAGAAAGGATTATCAAACATTGGAACAGGCTGCCCAGGGAAGTGGTGGAATCACCATCCCTGGAGGTATTTAAAAGACAGATAGACATGATGCTTAGGGCCATGGTTTAGTGGTGGTTTTGGCAGTGTTAGGTTGGTTGGTTGGACTCAATTATCCTAAAGTTCCCTTCGAACTTAGATGATCCTATGACTATGATTCTACATAGATATTCCTTGAGACCCTCCTGGAGTTCCAGACTATCTTAATACATTCCCTAAAGCCTTTCTGCTCAAGCTTAGGAGATGCTCAGAACCCAAAACTTCAATTTAGAGCTTTTTCCTTATGCTTAATTAAGTCACTTACGACAGCAAAAGAAAAGCTGTAGAGAGGTAATCAATTTTCTCTCATGGCCTAAAATGAATTATCAGGTTTTAAGGGAAACCGGTTCAGACTGAAACAGAGTTGCTGGAAGCTGTAGCTCCTAGAAAAATCTTGGTAAGTAAACGGAAGAAGTTCAAGGCAGTAATGAAGAACATATCTTCCTTATAAGAAAAGCTTGGAATAGGATCTTCCACCAGTAGTGCCAACAATCAGGAAAGTTGGGGAGTACATATAAAGACAGATTTTTCTCCATGCACATCTAAGTGACAGTTGTTTAATTGGAATTAACACTTCTGAAAATACTAATATTGGGACTCTACCTGTGTTCATTCTATGAAATAAAGATTTGTTTAGCTTAATGCCAATTTTTAACTCTACAAAGCTAACATTAAAAAAAGCTGGGGATTTCAATGAAGATTCAGAGCTACTAGTCTGGGTAAGATGAAAATTTCATCTAACCCACAGTCATCCATTTTTTGTGACCTTTTAGTGGATAGTGTGAGCGTGGATAGTTATGAATTTTCTTAGAGGAGAGATACTGATAGGTTCAATTAGCTGGACCTCTCCCTTCACAGTAGTAATTTTGTGCCTGCTCCCAGTCAAGGGCCAGCAATGAGCAACCTGCATTTATTTTCTTTAGATAAGTATATCAAGTACATTTGCTAGTGTATAAATTAATACACAGTTATGACACACTTCATTGTGAAAAAGCCACAAATGATCAGAGGAAAGAGGTGAGCTTTCTACCCCTGGTAAAGCTATGGTACTAGAACTGCTTAACTGGTACTTAGCATGCAGCGTGTGGTTGAGTTTTCAAAGTGAGCCTGTGTGCACCATTTTGGCTGCTTGGGCCAGGAAGAAAGCCAAGTCTCTTCATAATTACCAATGTGAAGTCCTTAACAGAGATTCTTATACATTTGTGTGATCACTTTTTAAATCCATGTGCTTTTTTTAATATCCAGAATGTCCTGTGACAAGCAGTTTCACAGTTTACCTATGATGTGAAGTAGGTATCCAGTCTTTTACCAGACATGATACTGACCTGGCCTGCGTAATATCAACAGACATTTTCTGTCAGGACACATTTTCACATAGATGAGTTACACTGAGCAACTCGCAGTATAGAGGGATATATCTACACAGTAGATTTGCTTCAAGGTGCATTTTGATACTCCTTTACTCCTGCATTATACTGCTGGTAATGAAGGGCATGTAGGGTTATTCGTCCCTACAGGGTGTTCCCCAGGCTGCCTTTCTCATTTCCTGCTACTTGGGATAAATTATCTTGGTGATGAGAAACCTCAGTAGAAAGGGGCAGACCGATGCAGTGGGTTTAAATATACCGCTGAGTATTAAATCTGTCACTTAAGTATGCCGTCGCACTTCATGGAAAAAAATTCTATTTTGCATGTGGTTCAGTGTAGATTCCATTGTACATACCTTTGTACCTTAAGTATGCAAGCTCATAAACTCTTGAATAGCTTTTTCTTAGAGCTATATATATACACACACCTTGTATGTTAGTGTAAGGCAAAGGTCGGGATGGAATTGAAACTTCCCCTCCTATTGCTCATGGCACAAAGTTGCAGTCTGGATCGGTATATGTTCAAATCCTATCTCTGAAGAAAAAAAGTACTGTTTTTTACATAAACATTTTTTTTTGGTATGTTAGACCCTTGTTCCCCCTAATAAGTCAGAGAACACTCAGGCACAGACACAGATATTCCTCCTCCTTCCCCCCCCCCCCCCATCAGTTATTGATAGTGACTGAAATTAGTCTGTCCTAATTGTTTCACATTGTTAATCAACAAATATAGCAGGTAAATCTTCTGCCCCCAAAAAGTACACATCCCTGACAAATGGTCTTGCTCTCTTTCATCCCACACCTGAATACTCAGATATAGCACTCGAGCTATTCTTATCTGTTACTGTCCTTCAGCCAAAATTTTAGAAGCTTAAACAGTTACCCTTACTTCAAAATAAGACGGCTGTAATTCCAAGGGGAAGAAATATAAAAAGCATTGTGACCATTGATACCAGCATGTTTATAAGTAGCTGCACCTTGGCATCTATGACTTTGAGATTAATTTCATCAGCATCAGCTCTGTGACCAAGAGATCACATGTTCGGTTTCACATGCTTGGTGCCATATTTATAAACTAGTACAAATGCATCCAAATTAAAATGAAAAGTCAAGCAAAGCCAATTCATGAAAATGTGTGGAACAATAACAAAAGGCAGGGATAATAATAAAAAAGGGTTCACTGCTGAAACCAAGTATACCAGCATAGACAAGACACTTCTTCCTGGTACCAAAATATGGCTTTGAAAACACTGTCCATCTCGATATGCTAGATATGGCAGTAGTAATCACAAAACTAAAGTGACATTTATTCAGCTAGTTTTTATTGTATTTAGAGGAATCTCTTTCTGTAGGGAAGTGTGGCTTTGGGGAAAATTCATTTTTTCCCACCTTTTTAGGAAA
The DNA here is from genome assembly GCF_965231255.1 of Vanellus vanellus. Lineage (NCBI taxonomy): Eukaryota > Metazoa > Chordata > Aves > Charadriiformes > Charadriidae > Vanellus > Vanellus vanellus. Next base: position 64,893,626 of record NC_138908.1, read on the forward strand.
TTTGGTCTGACTGGCTGCTGATAACCTACAGATCTTGAAAATAATTTAGAGCTTAAAATTAAGGCAACAATGATCCAAGAGAATGTACCCAAGTTATTCATATCTTAATCGTCAGCTCTTTAGTGTTCATATGGATCATCTGTGTAATGAAAGAGTTTTTAGTGTGCTTGGACCATGGCCATGGGAGTCACGATTCAGACACCTATTTAAAGGTGTCTGTAATTCCAGCTGAGGACAGTATCTTATCTGTCTGTTCTTAAAAGAATTGACTGCCTAGTCTGCAATTTCATGACATGAGCATGAATCACATTAAGACTATGCTGGAGCTAACTTTTGGAAACCCGGGTTCTACTGGACATGGTCAGAGACTACAGTTGATAGTTGTACAGTAGACATTGTCAGCAGGTGAACATCTCATTTTGTGCTTGTATGGCAATTTTTGCACCTCACTTCAGTAACTCTTGTAAAAAGAAGTGGTTGCTTTGATTTACTTTGGAATTGTAGAAGAGAACAAGCAGAAGTGTAAGCAGAAATTCTTATTTTATTTTTCTGAAGAAGAGGAAACTTCATAATATCCTACATCAGAGAAAACTGAACGGTCCCTATATTGCCATGGCTTCTGAATGGCAATACTCGTTTCTATCATTTCAGAGTCATGTTTTCAAATTAGAGTTCATTTACATTATATTGCTATCCATCTGATCTATGAGAATTGTACATGAGATTCACAGCTGAGCCAATCTTACTTACATACAGAACTGCCCTTGGACTCTGAGATCTAAAGTAAAATCTTGTCTGTCAATTCATAAATAGAAAATTGGCGGATGATAACAGAACAGTCTTGAGAAGTGTCAATCAGGCTTCTTGGTGAGCCTCAAGTAATATTTGTGTTTTGTATAATAACCAGTGGTGATCAAGATAGATGCCAGGACAGCAACAAGTGCTAAGGACAGGCTTCTTTGACTTTGATCATTACTGAGTAAGGTAGGATTGTACTTGGCTGGGTTTATTTGATTAGGCCTATACCTCTGGGGTATTGATGCTGCTTAAAACCCCTCAGAGCTCTGACTCTGCTAAGCATCAGATAGCAGGAGGCTTCTTCATCTAACTGATGTCATATTCTCCCAGTATTGAGCTGGGAGGCTTTAATATGGACAACAAAAAAGTGTCAGTCACAACCCTGTCACCTTCCAGGGCATAATTCGTGGATAAACAACCACCTGCTGAATGAGGGGGCAAATCTGGGAGAAGGATGCTTTCAGTTGTGACTGATTCAGTAGAAAATCTCAACCTGAGGGAGCTCTGCTTGCAGTTCAGACTTGATGACTGCCACATACGTGAAGAGGAAAAAACAACACATTCTACAGTAATGTTTCTTCTGGACTGTGCGTACAGCGTAGAGCCCCTGACTCTTCTCACTTTTCAGAACATATAGGTACAGCAAACTTCCTATTGTGAGGAAATTGATCTAGCAACATGAATACCTTCTAGCAGGTAGTATTACAAGGTTACAAGGAAGCACAGACCACATCTGCCCTCACAAACTCAACTCTGCAAATAATTGCGATTGGTACAAACTTACTGACATCATTTCCTAGCGAATTAACTAAATTGTTCTGCAGATGGCTTTTCAACTTTTGATGGTGGCATTAAAATTAACCGTAGTATTTGTCCGGATTTTGCTGCAGATAAAAGAATTGTGATTTTGAAAGACTGGCATAAAAGTTGCTGGATATAAAGTTTTGGCAGAAATACACACAAGCTTTTTGTTTGTGTTTTTGAGAGAGAATAGATGATGCTAATGGAAGACTGCTACATCTAGTTACAGGCATACAACCTTGGAAAAAGTAAGTCTATCTTGAAATCTTGAATAGTCTTTAGTATTTGGTACATCAGCACTACATTATCTTATATTGTATTTGAAGCTTTTTTTAAAAAAAAACTGAAAAGTTCAATAAATGGCATATAAAACAGTCTGGGAAGGTACTGCTACCTCACGCCTGTTTACTTTACGTCTGCAATTCATCCTTCATGAGTTATTCATTCACAAAAGATAGCCTACACAAAAGATGTACTTTCTAAGAAAAAGGTGGGGGACTTCAATTTTAGAGTTCTGGTTTTGTTTACTGTTTTTTTTTTTCTTGTTGGATTTTTATTTTATTTGCTTGTTTATTTATTTTGCTTCAAACTCTTTTAGCATAACAACTTTTTGATCACAATACTTTTACTTATTCCCAAAGATGAAATCCTAGTGATTAAGCCAGTGAGACTTTTTTTGTGCATATTCTCAAGCAATACTAACGGTATGTTTTAGTTCAGATTGTTTCCAGGTTAAACAATGAGCATTCCAAGGTACCTCAGCAGTGCCGAGCTACTCATAATTATAATCAGCCATGGTTACAAGAAGTTCTTTGTTCTGCACACATTTTAAATTCTCTACTGTAGAAAATTTATTGTGTCAAATGAAACATAATCTTGCCTTCTCTATTTGGCAACAAATGCTGCATGCAGGTGCTTCCAAATGAACTTTTGGATTATAGTTAGCCAAGACAAATATAATTTTGGTGGTATTCCTATTCTAATTGTAATTTAGGTTGCATTTAAATGAGTTGCTGGAGACTGTTTCAGGCAGAAAGACTTAAAATACAAATTAAACTAGATTAATGTTTCAGTTTACTTGACAAATAACCAGTCCTTTACTATATATAATAAACCATTTTCCCAACAATCAGTTACTCAATTTTCCTTAAGATTATAAATTGTTTTTATTTTGTTTAGCCAAAAGCTGCAGAATTTTTATTGGTGATGAGACAAGCTATTATTCTTGGTGTCATGATCTAGAGATGTCTTTGTCAGAACACTAATTTGTCCACAGAAACAAATTACAGTGCTTAAAATCTCTTATAATAGTTCGTCTTTGGTAATTCTTCTGCTTTTATCTAACAGAACTGTTTCCATTTTATGTCTATTTGCACTGACTGTAAAGCTCTTATGGTTAAATTATTAATTTCTATTAATAAATGTTGCCAAAGAGCAAGTGTTAGCTTACAATGCCGCTGTGTATGCCTAACCTGGTGCAGTTGCATCTAGGTTTCTGTTTGAACGTGCCGCACACTTTTATTTCAGTATCATTCCTTTCTGGGCTCGTGTCTACTGCACTTTTAGAGGGTTTTGTTTTGTGAAAGTCCTTGCATTGAAAGTAGTATTTTGATTAGATCCAGGAATGTGTGGGTTATAGTCCTACAACGCTGAACCACAACACTGGAAAACTAGGTAATTAATTTGTTGAATTTAAGAGAAGAATCCAAAGGCTGAGGTCAATGTGAATGAAGTTGCTTAATAGAAAGGGAGCAGATCTGTGTTTCGTCATGGACATGTGAAACTCTTCAGCTGAGCTGAATTCAAAGTTAGTCAGTCTGTTCAGAATAGTCCTCCTTCTACCTGTCTTTTTCCAAATTAAAAATTCAACTAGACTTTATCAGGTAGTTCCCAGATGGCTCTAACTTTGCAGGGCAGCCCCTGACTACAAACAGGAGCTTAGTTTTAATGCTCTGTGCACGTGAAGGCTAAAGCTGCACAGTCAATTCATTCTTTCACTGACTGCGTGCAAGCTTGACAAAAAAAGTGAAAGCTGATCAAAGTCTCTTGTATACGACAGGATTCTGGCAACATTGCACATAGTCTATTATTGAGGAAGATGAAATATTGAAGATTTGTAAAAGGTATAAAAATAATACCTTAACTGCTAAGAACAACACACAAATTTGAATGTAACTTTCCTCCTACAGTTAGGACTGACATGGGCGGTAACAATAAAGCTGAATTTAAAAAACATTTGCAAGTCTCTGGACTTCTAAGTTTGAGATGATTAACTCAGAAAGAAAAGTCTCACATATGGGTTACAGTTCAGGAACACTGAAGCTGAGAATAACAACTGTGTCTTGACTGAGTTAGTGACTGTTCTACGTCAAGAAAAGCGTAGCTGCAGCAGCGTTCAAATTTTATAATGTAACACAGATACTAATTTTCTGAAATATTACATCTCTACATCAACAGTGAATTACTGCAAGAGAAGCAGCACTTTTTAGAGAGCCAAGAGTCATGTAAACCAAATGAAATTGTGAGAGGACAGATGGAGCCCCTGTAGGATGTATGGTAGGAACAGTACTTACAATGAGAAGTCTCCTACACCATGCCAGAAATATCCTAAAACAAATCAGCTAACTCTATATAGAACTGTTGGGAGTTAGATGTAAACCTTCACCGTAAGTCAAGAGCGAATGATTTTACTCAGCCAAATGAAGTCCTGCTGCAGGTTCTTTTCCACTAGAGGTAGGACAGTCTGTGGGGCTACAGCAGGGATGAAACTGTCCCACTGGATTACCGCAGCATCAATGTTTACAAAGAAGCATTGTCGTGATTGTTGAACAAAGTTATCTTTGCAACTTTTCAGCAAGGTTGTTTTCAAGCTGCGACTATTCAGAAATGCAATATGGACGGGAGGCAACGTGTACATAATTCTGCAAGGGACACAAACCCAGTGCCAATTTTAAAAAGCAGGAGTACCTAGAAAAAAAATAAGAGACTGAAATAATCAATCTGAATTTGATGTGTTTCACTTTCAAACATCTTATTTGTGGTAGCAGTTCAGAACTCAATTTAAGAAATGAATAATACTGAAGTAATATTAGTATGTAGTTTTCCAATAAACATGCGTATGTATGGCAGGGATCAAGCTTATAAGAAAAAACATTATCAGATATGTCTGTTTGGCAAATTATTAGCAAAATACAATTTCCCATAAGCAACAAATCAGTCTGAATCAGATGAAATGGAATATTTTAGTATATTAATTAGGGTATTATATTTTCCCACTAAAATGTTTTATTTCAGATTTATGCCTGCTTTTTTCATGGTTAAGAAAATCCTTTGCATGCATTTACTGACAATAGTAATAGTGTTCAGAATTTCACTGTTCATTCACAGTATGTTTCAATTAAACTTAAGCAGTAAGAAATCATCACGATGGTTTATTACTACTCTATATGGCAGCTAGATATTAAAATAGAAATTTTTTTTGTTTATAATCACTATTCCTTTCAAAACATTTGATAATTAAAGGATAAGACAAGAAGTGATCAGTTTTAGAAAGTTGGTTTCCCATTTTGGCATATTGATACATAATGAAATGCAAATAGCATGCTACTGTTTTCATATACTACTCAATACATGAAGCACTAATGTATCCTTTAGTAACCTGAAATAATTTTTAAAAAAATTGTTACGTTACTTGCTATGATGTTAAAATCTCAGTCCATGTATTGTACATGGAGTAATTCTAGAGTAAGAATTACCATTTTATTTTGGAAGAAAGTGTCATTTCTTTTTTTCCTTCTATCATCTTCACACCATTTGTTCATACCATTAAAAAAGATCATATGATAGATTTTCTTGAGAGATTTTGTCTCTATTTCTTTTTTCATCTTCCTCCATATACATTTTTCTTTCTTTATATTTTATTCTTGTCTTTCTCTTTTATGTTTTCTATTTCCTTTCTTCTCCCATTTCTCTTTCCAAAATCAGTACCTTCTAGGTCAAACGATATTCACAACAGGGTATTCCCTAACCCTATTTTAACTCAAAACAGACCTATCTTTGGCCCTGAGCCTATATCCAGTCGCTTTCTTTGTGGCACAGCTTTCTCTGAAGATTTTCCCTTCAAGGCTAATACATTAAAAAAATATTTTCATTTGGTTTCTGAGGTAAATCTGAGGGATGTCTCTCCTTTTTCTTGTAGAAGTGTCAAGAGGAAGCTAAGGGGCAAAAAACATTCCCTTTCCCATCAAGAAGGTTACCAGATGCAGAATTTTAGCTGCTTTGTGAGCAGGGTACTACCTGCAGTTGTTCTTCATTCAAAATAATTAAAAAATCTCAGTTCAGCATATGTTTTTCTTTTTTAGACTTTTCAAAATACTTTCTTATAAAGATGGTCTTATTAGTACATATATTATTTCATTATGTTGTAAAACTGTGAAAGAAAATTTGCAGCATTGCACTGAAGCATGTTAGAAGGGAAAACCTTGGTATGAAAATAAAAGCAAAATAGTCTAGATCCTTCCCAACACATTAGAAGGTATATGAGAAGAACATTGTCCTCCAGCAGCTCATTATGCTATGCCTTAACCAGCAGAAAAAGTGTCAGCCTTGTAACAAACCATCAGCTACTGGGAATCATCTTGGGTCTTCAGGTGCCTTCTTGTTCTGTGCAGCCAACCTTCATCCAATCAGGATGCTGCTACAAAAAACAACTACTTTCAGAGACGGGTAGATGCATCCCTCTTCCAATCCCAGCTTCCAGGAAACCCAGAGGACCTGGTAAGTCTCCTTATGGAGGAAAAAACAGTTGCATTCCATGCAACTACAAAGTCTGTAAAATTTTTGATCCACACACTACACCAATATCTCCTGGGGAGGTAATTCTTAAGGCTATTCATCTGCCACTTGGTCCTGACTACAGAGAAGCAAGTCACCAGCACAAATATCAAACTGTCTGTGAGAACTGCACATCTGAGCTGCTAAAGTGACCAAGAGGAGTTGAGGATGGAGATGCGATGCAGATACTTTGGTTATCTCTGTGAATCATTTGGCTGTCCCTCTCCCATCTTCAGTGGAACACTTGTCACAAGATTAGCTTACGAAACTGAGAGACCAGAAGGTATTTAGTGTTACACAGAAAATCTGCCTTGGGTTCCTGTATCGACGTGGCAAAAAGATGAGGGACAACTGATCCTGGTAATTCCATCCCTGCACAGGGACAGGAATCTGGACCCTATGGGGGAAGTCTGAAAATGTTGTGAGTGAACCTGCATGCCAGGTCCAGCTGGAAAATGCTGAAATACTACAAAAAATACTCCCACAGAAGGAAGCTGTGGACCTCTCTTCTAGGTGGCCTCAGACTCTGTTACGCTTTCCTTCCTACAAGCCTACTGCTTGATGCCAAGCCACTGGTAATGAAAGTATTTTAAAAAAAGATTGTGCAAACAGGCCATAGGGATCCAGGTCATAGCTTTTATTGGGCTTTCCAGTCCTTTGTTGCCAGAACATAAGAATTTATTCCCATCAGAAAAGGACATAATTTTCTCAACAACAAATTTTGGTACGAGGTGAACTCTGCCACACGCAAAACTAGGAAGGTGGAAAAAGGAGTTGCAATTGCAAAACCAAATAACATTTTGTTGGAAGAGGTTGACAAATAGCATTTATAAATTGGTGCTGCGCACTTAGCTCTGTATTTAGTCCCTACCCGAAATGACTGTATTTTTAAGCACTTTGAGTGTCTAGAGCTTCCATTATACTTTGTATACCAGGAAAACTGTGGATCAAAGATCAAGTACAAAAAGATCAAGTACATTCTGGGTACTACATTTCTATTTGCTGTTTATTTATTACTGTTATCTGTCCTTACTTATTTAAAAAAAAAAACAAACCAAACTGTTATGAGTTAAGAGTTTGAAAAAGATAATCTTTTCTTTACAAAGGTTTTGTACTTCGCTTGCTGATTGCTGACATTCTTCAGTCCTGGCAGATCAATCTATAGGAGCATAGTCCAAATTGTATTCCCTTTCTTAAGCTTTATGAAAAGTAAGAAAACTGTGGAAAAGAGCAACTTTTTAAATAGCTGAATTGAGAAAAAGTTTCTGTAAATGCAATGACGGAACAGTCAGAAATCTTTCAGTGTAGGGTGTGCCATTTCATCAGCTTTTTTTCACTCCTTGTAGTAGTTATACTCTATTGTAGGCGAAACCAATAAGGATCTTTTTTTTTTTAGTTTTATGGAAGTTAAAATCCAGGCCATAGACTATAGGGTGTTGTATTCTTTTTATGGAAAGGTTTTTCAGCTCTACAAAGGCCAAAATAAAAAGAGAAAGAACCACCTCCCCATCTATTACCAAGGACTCTTAGATAGGATGCGTAAAACCTTAGGGCAAAGCAAAGGTGACAACCTTGATTTGTGTTACTGAATGCCAGGGCAAGAAATCAATTTACCAGTCAAGCATGGATCTCTCCCCAGTTTTATGTTAAATCAATTCCAGTTACTCCAAATAATATTGACTTATTTGAAGCAGGGTCCTGAAACTGGGTTTCCCACAAGTCAGCTACGTACTCTGGATGTACAGTTTAACAGAAGATTGTATGTTGTCTCACTGTTAAACGGAAAGATGCATGAATTTTTTTTATCAGATAAACCACTTCCTTCTCAACTTCACCATCACTATTCCTAAACTCTTAAACACAAAGAAAGGAGAGGAAAACTGTGACCACTGTAAATGACAAATCACAGGTGGATATAAGCCCAAAGATTTGATCACAGGTGGATGAGCCCAAAGTTGTGGAGCCTTTATGGCCCCAAACACAAATGGTGTATTGGATAGGAATGAAACAGCAGTGGAGGTGGTGCAACCTGAAAAGCATTTGGCTTGGATAAAGCCTCTTTTCTGCTAAACTATTATTTTATTCAAGAAAAATTGTGAGTAATATTGACTGTGACTTAATATAGGGTAGACATTGGAATATGATCGTCACACAGAAAAAAATCCCAAAGTTCTCGGTCTAAAAACACAAATCTCTCTTTATTTTCTAGTTAATTTCAGTGATATGCATACAGATTCTGAACATCTGGCAATGATTTTCTTTTTCCATCAAGTTAGTATACATTCATCTCAATGTTAGTATACATACTAAGGTTGTCTACAAGATGTTTTAATGGGTCATTCCATCTTGCTTATACTTTAAAAAGGTTTGTAGGAATAATGCAAACTGGAAACAGTTACAGAGCCCTTCGTGTCAAAATCAGATTAGTAAAAATAAAGAAGCCAATCCTGCTTTCATTGAAGCCAAACAAAATTACCTTGAGTTCATTGTTTACAAAATCAGAGAATCATGCTTCTGCTTCTAGAATAGTTGCATTTTAGTATTGATCTCTTAAGCCAAAGTTGTTGATGTTTATTCACGTCCTCTCCGCATCCATCAGGCTTACAACACACGTGGCTGGTTTATAATATAATATATTTTGAGATAAAGACACTAATTCTGCAATTAAGTTTTCTCTAGAATAAGTGGACATCAGAGAACTCATAAGCACATGGGTTAAATAAATGTCTGCCGAGTCATACAGCCAGCGTTTGTTCACTTTCCTGGCACTTATTTTAAACAATCACAAGAGAAGGATACAATGATGCTGCTGTATGGTGTTGGATGAATCTTATGTATTCCCAGGAACAGTTGAGAACCCTAACTAAAATCTGTTTTCATGAAGTGAAAGTGAATATTCAGACTATTTTCCTCTTCCATTCCTTTCTAGAAAATCTGCATTCAGTTCAGATTTGCTGGTTAAACACGCACATTGCTACAGACAACAGTAATTCATGACAGAAATGAAGCAGTGCAATCAGATGGGGACTGGCACAAGTAACAGAGCCAAAATGCTTATTGATGGCATGTTAGGTTGGCTATATCTGCCACGTTTTCCATCTCACTGGAACTTCCTTTTAGAAGGAAAGGAAAGCAAAGCATCATTTTCAGTAAATTTGTTGATGGCTAAGATCCCTTTCTGAATCCAAGCTGGCCAAATCATAGGAGTTCAGTGTTGAACCAGATAGAAAGCTTAGTATGTAGGGGTGGGAGGAATTTAAATTTAGTAGCTGTAGTGTGCCAAGTATATAGTCATTTTTCTTCAGGGAATTGGTTGAGTTCAGCACATTGGCAATGGGTAAGGGGAAACCTATTTTGCTTCCAGCTGGCCAATCTATGACTCTATGGCTCAGGGTTTTAAAGTATTATGCTGCCTGATGTGTGACAATTGCCTGATGACCAAGTGTGAAGTTGGGAAATACAAATTACGTACCCTGACAGAGCTGTAATATTTGTAAGGTGATTCTGATCTTGTTACCAGTGTTATGAAAAAACAGTTACATATGTTTATTTTAGTAAAATAACAGGAAGAAATATGGATAAGAAGTATATCCAAAAGAAAGTGTATTTTAAAAAGGGAATTCTTTTTCATTACTTTTATTTTTTCCTGAAGGGTAAAAAGCAGTGTTTGTTAATCTTGCAAATTACTTTCTAACTATATATACAGTTAATTAGTCCAAGTTAAATTTGACTGTCTTTTAAAAATAAGTCATTTGGATAGTCTAGACTATTTTTATTCAGCCTCAAACACGGAACTACTTGCTGTGAGGGCCTGTACAGCTGTCGGAAAAGCTGAATCTAAACCAGGTAATCAACAACAGGAGAGCCCTTTCCCCATTCTCCTATAAGAACTTCTTAATTGTAAATCTATAGTGCTTATAAGTTCAGTAGTATCAAATCATCTGAATGTTTCTGAAAATGCTTATTCAAAAATGGACATGAGAAAAGCTAGGACTCTGAATTTACACACAGTACTCTAACCATAAGACAAGATCGGTTTGGTATTTTTTAATAGCAAAGCATTATTTTATGGAAATTACAAAGAATTAATTTAAATAGTAGCCCTGCCCACCCTCCCAATACCAGCATATGCACATTTTACATTTATACGTACATGTTGTTTTATGAAACACATATATATTTAAATCTATATAAATAGAGCTGAATGAAATAGTTTAAATCTTTTACTATACATTGAAGTCACTAAGCCCATGTGACCTTGCCAACTAATATACAATAAACTGTTTCTTGTTTTTGAAAAGTTGTTTAATAAGCTAAGAGGGAATGACCACTGGACTGCATACACTTACCATTATTACTGCACATACTTACCATTAATATTCTCAATGTATCTCAGAGGTCAGGGGAAGAATTCACTTTCTCCCTGAACAGGGTCAGAGAGGGAGAGGGAATTGGGATAGCCCTGATGTATTGTTGATCCTGCAGTAGTTCGTTGTCAGTGGACAAAGCACAGCATTCATTATTGTTGGTCACAGTGCCATTGTCTCACCTGAAAACATTGTAAGATTCAATAAGTATATATTACATACTTAAATGCTTCATAACTGAGAAAACACAAAAAGTAGTGATAGTCATCTTTTTCTACAGCTTTTTCGTATTGAATCATGCAAGATTCGTTCCTCTGTTCCACATAAAATAGGTTACATGAAACAACTGGAAGAATGTCCGACATGCTTAAAAGCCTAAATGTTAGCAAGCAACAGAAGACACTTTGGTAGCAATACGCCCACCCAGGCATATTTACTAGGAAATATGTCATATTTAATAGCACAAGCATAATGAGGTTTTTTTGAGAAAAAATCATAATATCTAATCATAGTTTATAGAGACTGTGGGCATTTCGTCATCCAAAGTTCTGTTCTCAAGGTGAAAAAATACTTTCCTGCATATGGCATTCCATTAGATTCCCCAAATTATTGAACAAAAGAAAAGCATCTAGTCTCTGTCCTTCTTAGTTAGAGAGCAGCCATTAGACAAACAAGCACAAAACTTTTTATCTTCAAAACTACAGTTGGACTTCAGAAGAATTATAGTAAGGTATTTTACACTCTATTTTCAGTAAGAAACAGAGACTTTTGTGTAGTTTTACTGTAGAGCAGTGCACAAGGAATGCCGGGCTGCCCTGCCTATTCTGAAAATTTTGCATCAGGCATTTCAAGCTTCTGGATTTCTTTTTTTTCCATGGAGTCCCAGAAAAAAAAAAAAAAAAAAAAATCAGAGAAAGTGCACAAAGTGAATTCCCTGGTATTCTTTTGCAGTTAATTTATTTCATCCCCCAAAAGAAAGACCGCAATAGAAGAGCATCCATTCATGTGCAAAGCCGAGAATCTGGGGCAGAACAAGAGCAAAGGTTACCCCTGCACCCTCCCCCGAGCCTGTTCAGAGAGAATCCCAATTCTGTTTCTCACCTCTGAAAGTCAGGCATTGTATCTGGGGACAGAGAAAGAGAATGGCCCAGGGACAGCTATTCGAAAATGAGAAATAAAAACGCTCCCTGTCTAGACTTGAAATAGAAATGACAGGCTACACCCACAGGTGATACATAAAATTAATGATACTTTAGAAGAGGTATAAGCCTAGGCTAGAGGAATAAGCAGTCTTGCCGTGGTGGAAGTAGCTGTAAAATACCTCTTTTTTATAATTACTAAAATGTATTTCAGCGTGATTTAAATTTTGTAGCAGCTGAACTGGAGGTGTGATGTTGCACAAATTTAAACTACTTGAGTTATGCAGATGCTTGAATTATGAAGTAATTAATGCTTAATTACACCTAGGTCTCTTGTAATCCTATCTGATCACTTAGCAAATACCAAACACGTCTTGTAAAATGCAGAACTAAACTTTCAACTTGTGCACTACTCAGGATGAGCACTAACTGGCTTAAGAAACAGGCAAATCTTTAAGTCCTTCTTTTAAAGACAGCAGAAAAAATTCACCGTAGATACACACTTGCAGGTGGGATATCTCTGTCTGTGTTTGTACTCCTTATGTGTGTATGGGATTGCCCTTGTAAATACAATGTTAAAACAAGACGGCTGTAGGTACTTACTGTTAGGCAAACTTTATACACACTGGCAGTACTGGAAGTGTTCTGATATGTTTATAAATAAATCTTTGCAGAAAACTTCATGCAATAATTTATACGGGAGCTTACTCTATCTACTGACAGATATCCTAATCTGTTGATGAAATTGTATAGATTTATAGATGGCTGCAATTGTGGATGCAATGAGCTAAAAATGCATGTCCAGCATTTTCTGCAAGCCTGTAGATTTCTTCAGCTGTTATTCCATTTGCTTTGAGTACTCTTATTTTGGCTGACAAATCTCTTGATATACTATTAATTACACAGTTTACAAAAATAATACATAGAAGTGATTACAACTAATTGAGTTTCAGGCATGGTGGGAGTACAGAGAGTGGTGGGGGTTTGTGTTTTGTTGGTTGTTTTTTGTGTTTTATGGGATTTTTGTGGTTTTAGTTTTTTTTTTTAAAAAAAAGAAGAACTGAAGTTAGGAGAAGTTAGTCTTTCAGGAGCTCAGAAGGTTGCTGCTAGAATCAGCTTGAATCCATATCAGAGTTTCCAGTGATGACCACATGGAGGATGAGGCCTCTTTTGATCTTGGCTCATCATGTAAATACAAACACAGGAACAAGTTCCTTTTCCCTCCTCCTTTGCCCTTAAACGCCTGTAAACATCCGTGCACCATCATTTTCATATCCCTGGATGGGTTTATGGTTATTGCATGTTAGAATGCAAAACTGATAGCATACACTGTACAAGTCTGTTGAACCATCATATTAAGTATCCTGAAAGTTTTTGAGAAAAATTGAATCTTATCCTTTTCCAGTATAACTTGCCTATTGATGCAAATGAACACTTAATGGCTATAGCAGGAACAGAAGTACGCTAAATCCAGTTCATATTTCAATTCACAGATTGTGCCCAGAATATAGGCTTGTAACTAAGAAATGTAATCTTTTGACTCCTTAGAAACAAAAAGTTGTTTGTGATTTTAATGCACAGCTGAGTTTTCAGCAAAATGTGAAAAAGACATTTTTGATGGTGGAAAACTTGTGTTGTGATCTTTGATCTTTTATTGAAAGTCCTTTATTTCAGTTTTATCTCTAGACTTTAACAAATAATAAACAAAAATATATGCAAGACAATGTATTTCAAGAATATGTAATGGAATAACAGAATATTCATAGGACTAAGTCCCATGGAAGGGTTATATAAATCTCAACCATCATGGTATTTGCTCTTCCTCCTAGGCTTTGTATGAGTGGCAGAGGGCTTTGAGACATTAATTTGACAAATAGCTGCAGTCGTTACTAGGGGAAGAGTAACTGTTCTTTTTTGGGACTTCTTTATATTACTGTTCTCTCATGGGAAATTACTGCTCTCACAGCAGAGCAGCTAAATGCAATATATGGATGCTCTTGAGCTGCCTCAGAGTGAAACCCAACAGCACAGTGGACTCTTGTGGATGCCTGTGAATGCCAGTGGATTGCAGTGGAAAGTAGTGGGAGGTGGGCAGTGCTTGTAAGTTAAGCCACCTAAAATTTGTACTGAAGAAGATGAAGACTCCTCTTAACATAAAAACAGCTGCTGGGTCATTTTGTCTCCAAGATTGGCTGCAAGTGGATCACTAGGGTTAACTGGGCAAATGAATGGGACAAGAATATGTGGCAGGTCTCCTTTCTACTCTCCAGTCTCCAGTGTCTAACCTGTTCCAGGTTAGGGACATATATGAGGGACAGAGCCCTTACTACTGCACAAACCATTCCTAAATAAGTTGGAAAAGGGAAACTCCGAACTTTTTAAAGGGGCCTTAATGAACTCCTTCAAAGCAGAACACAAGGAGCTGTTAGTGCTGTGATAACCCTGTCAGAAAATGAACAATGAAGATACTTGTGTGATAAGAGGAAAGAAATGTATTTACTAACCACATTCACATAACACCTTACTGCATTCACAATAAGTCTTTGCATTTTGGAGGGATACCCAAAAGTTACAAGGGGGGAGGTGAGCGTTGTACCTTTTTTTTTTTTTCAGTTCTTCTTCAAACCACTGGCTTAACAGCTTTTATTAAAGATAGTTCCATTAATAAACTGTTGCAAGACACTCTGGTAGAAAGAATGCCAGAAAACCATCTAAGTTAGACAAAGTTGTAATCTGTGTCCAAAGCAGTACGCACCGTATGCTCTAGAGTCTTTAATAAATCTTTTCCAGCTATACAGTCCAGGAATATGGAAAGGCAAGTCCAATTCTTTCCATTCAAAATAAATCTGTGCTCATTTCACGATCCAATTTTACAATCTCTGACTTTAGTGTATGTGTTCATGCCTTTATATAAAGCATACCAAGAAAAGGGGAATCACCACATAGTTCAGCAGATGCTAAATTAGCAGTCTGTGATGCTCATCAGTACGACTACTGTAATTGTCCTGCAATTCAGAAACTAAACAAGTCACTCAGGCACCTGAGACCGAGGTGCCCAATTCTGCACTGGGAGTGCCATTCCTAGAGCTGAGTGCCAGACTGCAAAACGCTGCAGTGCTCTCCATGGTAATAGCCAAGTCTTCTTGTGAGTTAATTCCAGATTTTTAATTCTAAAATCAAAATAACTGAATTCTTATGTATTTGCTAAGATTTTCTGCATAGCTTTTATATGTTTCTGTGTGCACTGGTCTTGAAGGGATAGCATTTGCCAAATTTTTCCATAGAGATTTTCCATACACATTTTCCACATATTGTATAATTTGTCTCAGCTTTGTGCTCCATACGTCTTACAGATTGTTCAGATCTTATGAACAACTTTCTCTGGAAATAGGAAAATAACAAAACAAGAATACACAGAACAACTATAACACATATAGCTGGAAAACACTCCCTTTAAACACACTGTTATGCCTACTAACCTAATCTTCTCTCTGGTATCTCTCTCTTGACTTGGAAAGCTGGAAATAGACAAAGCAGGAAAAAATACTGTCTTTGAAATAAAACAACTCCCTCATCTGAGTTACCTCTTCTTTTCTGCTTACTACTATTCCTGTTCTTGTGTGGAATTCTTGTTTTTTCTATACTTTCTACTTTAATATTTATGTGGATAGGATCGGTTCCATCTTATTTGCCTGCAATATTTGAGGCCAACATCCATTCTGCTATATGAATTAGCTTGAGTAGTCTAAGATTCCTCCTCTCAGGTTTACTAGAGAGATATTTAATCATCTTACCCTCCCCACGTTTTGAACAAGCTCTGAGTATTACTCTCACCGCATTCATATTCCCAGCTCTTCTCTCTACCCTGCCTCATCTGTGTTCCACCAGGGAGGGAACCGGCCAGGACATGCTGGAGGATGCCAAGCTGACATGAAGTTTTCCAGTTTCATTTCCAAATCTTATATTAAAAAAATCGGGTTGGCCAGGTTCACAAGGTCTTGCAGAAAGAAGGAGGCTTGGGTGATAAAGAGGCTGATAAGGTGTAACACACAAGGCTGCATCCCAGAAAAGGATGGTCTACAATCCAGCCTTTGGTAAGGCTCTTCCTATTTAAATGAAGACATTCTTGGCAATATCCACATTGCAGAAGTAGCTTCAAAGCCATACTCAAAGCCAAATGCATCGCTGTGAATTTTGTTTTAGAGGGCCATCAAGGACAGCTCAACTCAAAAGAGGCCCATTTTCCAATTGCAAGTACGCTTTGTTATGCATTCTCTCCCTGAAATACAATGTGGCAGGCACAATCGCTCCTACTTCTGATGGCAAGTGGTTGGTACTAGGCTGAACACATGGCCCAGGGTCATTTCTAGAGATGTTTTTAGATCTCTTCCTGCAAGGGGAGATGAGAATTGTAAGCAAGCCACCTGAATTCAGGCTATTTACAAGGAAGCTGTCAGTGAAAGATACGGGATCTCAACAGCACTATTACCTTCAAGCACCCATAGAATCTTTTTGTTCAGGGGACTAAAAATGAAGGCCTTAAGCACATCAAGAGCTTTTCTCCCTGTAGGCACAGACAAAGCACAGAAGCCATAGCACACACAAATGCAAGGTTATCATGTATTATTTTTTTCAGCTATATGGTCAACCAAAGTATTTTAGCAAGTGTATTTGTGTAATTTATAACATATTTTTATATTTAATTTTTTGAAATGATTATTCTTTCCCCGATCACTGCTGGGATATTTCTAAATATGACAGGTTAAATATGACAAGGTAATAATATATCCTGGAAAAAACCCACACTTTCAAGCACATCCATTTAAATGTACAAGTAACAAGAATCTCATCTTACAGAAATGCACTGCTCACCAAAGACTTGTAGCTGTCTCTTCTACATTTATTTCAGTTAAAAGCAGGATTCCTGGAATCAACCCCAAATACCTCCAAATATATCTAGCAATGTTAAATTGAAGTTTAATATAAATATTAAACTCCATGGATGCTCCATGGACCTGCTGGAGCGTGTCCAGAGGAGAGCTGCGAGGATGATTCGAGGGCTGGAGCACCTCTCCTATGAGGAGAGGCTGAAAGAGTTGGGGCTGTTCAGCCTGGAGAAGAGAAGGCTCCAGGGAGATCTTATTGCGGCCTTCCAGTACCTAAAGGGGGCCTACAGGAGAGCTGGGGAAGGACTTTTTACTGGGGCATGTAGAGATAGGACAAGGGGGAATGGCTTTAAACTGGAAGAGGGCAGGTTCCGATTAAAAATTAGGAAGAAATTTTTCACTTTGAGGGTGGTAAGGCACTGGAACAGGTTGCCCAGAGAGGCTGTTGAGGCCCCATCCCTGGAGGTGTTCAAGGCCAGGCTGGACGTGGCCTTGGGCAACCTGGTCTAGTGGGAGGTGTCCCTGCCTATGGCAGGGGGGTTGGAACTCGATGATCTTCAAGGTCCTTTCCAACCTAAACCATTCTATGATTCTATGATTTATTTAAACAAAAAAGTGTGGTTGCCAACCTTATCAGTTGTTGACTGACATACTAAAGGATTCAAAGGCCTAAAGTAAAGAATGCTTTAGTTGGCTACTTCCATGGTCAGCAAAGCCTAACAAACTGGTTAAGACATGGAGTAGTACGTTCTCTTCTCAACAAATGTGTAAACCTCTCCAGAGCTTCTGAGACACAGTTGCCCAAATGGTTTATACATATTACCAGAACTCACAGTAGAATTCCTATCCCTGCTAGAAAGACTTCTACTTGCAGCAAAGAAAAATTTATGCTAAGAATCTGCATGCTACTTTCTGTGCAAGTTTCTTTTCTAAAATGTGGCAGATCATAAAAAAAATGTATGTAGATAGTTTTGGCTGATGAAACAAAAATAAAATTTGTCAAATAAGCTCACTATTTTTATCTGAATGACGTTCACTCTGAACACTGACTTTATGCAATAAAGCAAAACAGGTAAGTCAAACTGTATTGGGAATTCTGTCAGAAATTCTAATCACAGATGGTCAGGAATTTTTTAACTGGAGCCAAAGCGTTTCCTGGTAATATACCAGTTTTGACAAAATTGCTATTGGAAACATTTTCTCAGTGCCAGCAACGGGTGTAGGCAAGAAAATGTAGTTGTCTGGGACTGGGAATAAATAACCTGTTGGTCTGAGCAAGCAGCTGGGTTTTGCAGAGCCCGTGTATCTTTGCTTTGCTTGATTTAGAGCAGGGACCTGAACCCATGTGAGGGCCCTAACCAGACAGTGATAAGCTGTCTTTCGTTTTAGCTTGATGAGTATTTAATCAGTTATACGCAGTGGAGCAGCTCCAGCCACGGAAAGGCCAGTCTTCCACACCAGAATAGTGCCCAGCCTAGCCGTCAGACTGGCGTAAGCATTCCCAAGTATGACTCAGGCAGGGTCTGATTTGAAGGCAGGTCTCCCAAATCCCATGAGGATACCACAAGGATGAGGCAACTGGCTATGTGCCTGTCGGTTCAAAAGGTTATTTTTGGTCCTCATGTGGAATGGGGAAAAAAAACTCTCTGCAATCTGTCCTCTCAAAAGGATAGGCTCTCCCAGTTCTCCATATATAGTACCAAGTTTGCAGAAAAGGTTAAGCACAACCTGTCACAACGCCTGCCCATGGAGATAGATGATGCAGCTAAGGTACACCTGGCTGCATCTGCCACACAGCTTGGCTCAGTGAGTGCGGTTTATCCATCTGATCACCTTACCTATTAATTTGCTGCAGAAGCAGGAATTTTGGAATATTAACAAAAAATACTCATCTCAACAGTAGACATACCTGTTTTAATCACGTAGACATACCCACCAAAGCAGCAATTACCCCCCCGGGCTTACGATGAAGACGAGGGAGCACAAAGGAGGTGGCTCCCTGCGCGCCCCGGGCACTCGCCGCCCGCCCCTCCCCGCTGGCCGCGCTCCCTCCCCGCTGGCCGACACAGGATGGCGCCCTCGGTACGAGCAATTCACCCGGGGGGAGCAGGTTGATAACCGATTTCCAGAATAATTTCTCTTTCCGAATGGCCGTATTCCTGGGGAGCATTGTTTTTACACCTCCGGTGTTCAACGCGCCGATATATGCTGCTACTCCCCGAACCACCGTAACATTAACAGCGCAACGCCTGTTACAGGATCCACCAAACAGGCGTTTATTGTGTTTAGCGTGAAGTTTCGGTATGAATGATGACAAATGCGACTACCTTTTCAGGGAGTTGTGCTTATTTTGCTAGAGCTACTGTTAAAATGAAATTTCACATTAGATTCAGTAGAATCTAATCCCACTATAGCAGTGCTTCACATCCCGAGACAAGTAGGCATCGCTTATCCGAACGGGTGAACGCCAGCCCCAGGCCCGACTCCCCCACCTCGCAGGGCACGCAGCCGGCCCGCGGTGACCCGGAGGGCTACCGCAGGCTGTCCCTTCTTCTCGCCACCCTCGGGGCCGCCCCGCAGCAGCCGCGCTCCCGCACCTCCAGCCGGACAGCTACTGTCAGTTCGCCGGGAGACTGACACCTACGGCCTCCGCCTCGGGAGGAACACCTGCACCCGCGCCGTCTGGGAAACACTGCTAGCAGAAGCTAGAAACTTTAGAAATTCTTTATTTTCCTCTTTTCTCCTCTTTTTTTTTTGGCTATCGGAAATTAACTTGCCGGTGAGTCCAGCAAGTGTCATATTCCTTCTCCCTCCCTTTCCCCCTCGGGCACCCCTCGCTTCACGGAGGACGACCGACCCCGCACAACCACAGCTGCCCTCCGCCGTGCCCACCCTCCTCCGGCGGCGGCGGCGGCGGGGCGGGCGACACAGCGGCGCTGCCCCCGCCTCCCGCTCCTCCTCCGCCCCGCCGCCGCCGCTCCTCCCCTCCAAATGCCGTTATCTTACATTTTTTTCTATACCATCCCCCCCCTACACACCGTTCCTCGTTACCCCGGCTGTACCCCTGTCCCCCCCCCTCCCCCCGCACCGCCGCCGCCGCCGCCACGTGACGCGGGGCGCATGCGCGGGCGCTCGGCCGGCGCGGGGCACATCTGGAGGCTGACGTCAGCGTGCTCCGCGCCGTCCCCCGGGCGAGGCTGCCAAGGCTCCCGCTGCCGCCGCGCTCGGCTTGGCCGGGGGCCGGCAGCGAGAGGAGGTCTGGGGCTACTTCAACCAAACTTTCCCGAGTCCTTCCTGCTCCGCCTGACTTCCCTCTCCCTCCCCACCCCCCAGACCACCCCCCCCCCCCGCTCTCCCTTCCCCTCCCCTCCTCTGTTTCTCGCTCCCCCCTCCCCCCCCCGCCCCCCCAAACTCAGATGATATTCACATGGTATTTTGCACAGAGGAGGCTGCTCAAGAGGAGGGCACCCACCCCCACCCCAATATAAGCCTGCTTTTCCTTCCTTCCTTCCTCTCTCTCTCTCCCCCCCCCCCCCCTTTTTTTTTTTTTTTTGTTGAGAAGACAAAATGTGCAGGGTGATAGGTTGGGTGAATTGATGGCATCCTTCCTCCTGCCAAGCCAGCCCGTTTTCTAAAAACCCCTTTTAGGAAGACTAGAGAATTTTACTCTGTTGGAGAATATAACCCTGATGGTTGCTTGCACAGAGGGAAAAAGCAGAGAGGAATACGGGGATCGTCCTGTGCAATCTCTATTGTTTGAAACTTACTCTATATCAGAAATTGAAGATGAAAACGGTAAGGAAGACTTCACGCTATTCAATGAAAGTTTTTTGCTTTTCTTGTGTCCCGACAATGGTGCGTGCAGGGCTTTGGGGAGCGGGGGGCGGTTTGTATTGCATTAGGCGAGGTGGATTTGGAGTAATTTCAGAGAAAAACCTTGGAGGATGGGAGAAGGGGGTGCGAGGATTTTCAACCGAAAAAAGTAGTGATTTATGAAGTACGGTCTCGAATACTGCATTTTTTTTTTTTTAGATTTTTCATACTTTTAATACTAAACCGTTGGGGGAGGGTAAAAAATTTCAATCAACAGCTGGAAACCACAGCGGCCCCCAACCCAAACCCCACCGACACCCTTCCCCCCCCCCCCAGCTATTCCGGCTTGCTTTGGGTTTGGAACCCCGACGTTCGGCCGCGCCGTGCCCGCTGCCGCCGGCGGACAAGTGCACGTTTTGTACCGGGGCTCGGGGGAGCGGCGGGTGGGGGGGGTCGGGAGTGTCGGGGCGGCCGCCGGTCCCGCAGCCAGTGCCGGCGGGGAATGTCGGGCTCTCGCCGGGCTCATCAGGAAGATGGAAGCGTGTGGTTTTGATTTACTTGGAGGCGCTCGGGGTTTGCCAGACTCTTAACCCCGCGGAGCCGTGTTTATCGGTGGGTGCCTGTCCCCGGAGCCGCCCGGGGTACAGAGGGACTTTGTCTGGTGGGAGGAGGTAAGTGGGCTCGCGCTGCCTGGCGATGCGTGTGCGGGTTTTGTCTTCGCTGTTTTCTTTCATTGTTGTACAAGAGAGAAGAGAGAGTGGGGAGAGAGAGAGAGAGAGAGAGAGGGAGAGGGGGGAGAGGGAGAGGGAGAGGGAGAGGGAGAGAGAGAGAGAGAGAGAGAGAGGGAGAGTCAGACTCTTGTTTTTATTTGGGCTGCCGGTGCAACGCGCTTGGGCCAAACGCCAAGTGTCTGGGTCACACGCGTTTTATCCAAATAGATTCAGCGCTGCTGTCTGGAAATGGGCTGCTGAAAGTTAACTTTAGGATCAACTCCACCACAGCAACCAGACTCTTCCCTTCTTCAGCCTCTCTAGGGAGGAGGGCTTTTTTTTTTTTCCTTTTCTCTGTTTTTTTTCCTTTTTCCTTCTGAATTTTCTTTGACGGATGTTTGTCTGGTGACTTCCAACTCGCTTCAATACTATTGTTTTGTAACTTTTTGTGCGTGCAGACGTGTGTATATAAGATGCATGCGTATACGTGTTGGGTTGAGTGTGTAGCCAACTATTTTTCTAACAAAACTAAACTTCTTTTTTTTTGGAGGGTGGTTTGTGTTCGCTTTTTTGCATCATCCCCCCTCCCGAAATGCAGTGACAGCTGATCCCCTCGGCAGGGCCGGGGGCAGGCGGTTGAGGGGAATAGGGGCACTGCTCAGACGGCGGCAGCCCCGTCCCCGCCCGGGGGGCAATTCTATTCCTGGCGCTTCGTTTTCTGGTCAAATCCCGGCGAGGAAGGATCCGTCCTTTCCCTTTGTACGTGTGTGTGTGTGTGTCCCGCGTCCCCCCCCGCGCCCCCGCCTCCTTTCACCGAGCCCTTCCCGGCGCGGTCTGCGCGTCGCTGTGTTCGCCGGGGGAGCTCCCCGGGGGCACGGCTAATCCCCGGCTTTTGAAGCCCGGCAACGCTTTTCACGGCCAGCCGCGGTACCTGTAATTGAATTTGTGTGATTGATGCCCGGCCCCTCCTCTACCCCCCCGTTTCGCCCCCTTCCCCCCCACCCCCTTCCATTTCCTTAGCAACCACTCGTACTGCCGGCGCGGACGGCCGCCCCCGGCCGCGCCTCACCCGCCGCCCGGGCTGGGGCTGGGGAGGGCGGGAAGGCGACCGGCACCTCGCGGCGGCGGGGGGAGCCCGTCCCCGCCCCCCCGGCCTCTCCTCCACACGCAGCGGGGGGACGATGACGGGGACCGACCCGTCGTGGTGACACCCCTCCACCCCCCTCCATCGCCCCCCGGCAGCGGCGGGGCCGTTTCCCGCCCGTCGCGGCGGAGCAGCTGACGGTGCCGTGGTGGACGCCGCCGGTGTTGGAGACCCCGGGCGCGGTGGGGGACGTGGCAGTGTCCCCGGGGAGGCTGCGCGTGTGGTGATGCGCTTGGGGATAGCCGTCCTCCTGGCCACCTTCAGGTTAAGGGGCACTGTAGTTGCTCCAAGGCGCCGTTGCTTGGATGGGGGCTCCCAAGGTGACTGGTGTGAGCAAGTTTGGCTAGTCACCCCCCCATAACCCACTGTGTGCCCCAAAGTTGTCCAGTATGTGTCTGTGGCCTTTTTTTCCCTTCGTTGAGGGGTTGGAAGCTCATGGCACCTGTGACAGGACGACCACTCTTGTCATCAGTGCTGCCACAGAAATGCCAGTGCTGTGCACCTGCTTTGTCATCAGCATTCCAGGCTTTGAAGAACATCTTGTACTTTCTCTTTGCTGCTTGGGAGAGCTCTTGGAGTTAGGAAGGAGCTGTGGTTTTAAGCAGTGGTTCAGGACACAGAGCCATGCCTGCCCTTACTAGTGGGTGAACGTGTAGTTCAGCCATGAGACAGAGGAAACACTTCTTGTTGTAGGCTTAGTGTTGACCAAGTGTGTTGTCTTGACAACAGTCAAAAGTGGAATGCTGAATGTACGCTACCAAGATGGAAAGAAAAAAGTGTATAGGTAGTTGATGTGTTGAGTTTCCTACCAAACTTCACACTGGCAGTCCTGTATCTGGAGTTACCCAAGTGCTTTATCCTTCACGCCCATTACTGCTCCTTAATTCGGAGCAGTAATACAGCTACATGTGGTCTGCTTGTATCAGTGCTCAAGCTGGCTGTAATACTTTTGGAAAGGTGGTTAAGAATTCTGCAGAAACTTCTAGCAAGCTTAATGTGAAAGGAGGTTTTTCTTGTGCAAAGCTTGGAATGAGGGAGACCATTTCACATGGACACTTGCAAAGACAGTAGATGTGGGTGACTGTTGGACACTGTTGACCAGTGCCCACTATGTGGGTGATTGGTGTCTAAATAGTGGGCACTCTGAATGTCCAGTGTTCTGAGCTATGTAGCTCCTTAGGTGCTACAGTTTAAGGAGATCGTAATGTTTGGGTAACTTATTATCAGCCTAACAGGCTGAACATGAGCTCCCCATTAAGATTTTTTGGCTAAGTAAAAGCTGTGAGGCAATGTTACTTCTACATATGGCAGTAACGAACCATTACTGGACTGCAGTGTCCAGTATCTGGTATCCGTGCATGAAAAGGGATGCTGACGAATCGGAAGGGGTTCAGAAAAAAACCTGCAGAAGTATTTAGACATCTGGAAACTGGGTTGCATGGAGTGAAGTAAAGAAAATAGGTTGAGCTGCTTATCAGGAAGTGTCAAGAGGTGCTCCTATCAGATTATAGCTGTCCATGCAAGGAGAAGACAACAGCTCATTAGCAGACAGGGGTAAAGCAAGATTCAGTGACACAGATATGAAACTGGGTGTTCTCAGATTAGAAATAAGGCACATTATTTAGTGTACTAATGTAGCTGAAATGTATGGGGTTGATTAAGTCTCTTCAAAACTTGTAAAAGTCTAAAAGCTGTAACTAAATATTAGCTAGGAAATAAAGGTTTTACATGGAAGGCCAGGCCAGAGATTTTATTAATACGCTTTGAAGCCATGCCACATGTGAATGGCATCACTAAATGCTTATGCTTCCCCAGGAAAAAAAATGCTACTAAACGTACGCTATGCTTGCGAAGTGTCTTTTATTCCCTCTACAAACCTGATTAAATCCTGTGTGCTGTCTTGAAAGGTACTTAAAAAGTAGGTTTTGGAATTATCACATTAACCCCATTTATGTTATAGCTAATTTGAACCTCATCTAATTATTAAGAAATTTCCTAATATTCACTGTGCTGTTAGTAAATAGGATTTGTATGATGTTGATTTTTCTTGAGATGATATGCTACAACTCTTTAACCTTTACAAATAATCCACTGGCTGCAGGAATATTACCTGTCTGAATGAATGTTGTAAATAATGCCCGCAATTTTAGAAAGGCAAATTGATCTGGTGCACATGTAAGTGACTGTATGCTTTTGGAAATCTGTTTTTAAACAGTCTTCCCTTCTTAGGTATTCTGTTTCTCCATTGTCAGCCTCGGCAGTTTGCTCTATGCACAGGTGTGCTGCAAGTGCTTAAGAGGCCTGATTAGTACCAGCTGACACAACACATGGTTCTGTATCCCTTGATACTAGACTGTTAGTTGACTGCATAGATCTTCCATTTAATCCCTGGCTGCAGCTAGAGATACTTTTTAGTATTACTGCAATAGTGTTTTAAATGAAAAAAAAAATAAAAAATCATAGAATGGTTTAGGTTGGAAGGGACCTTGAAGATCATTGAGTTCCAACCCCCCTGCCATAGGTGGGGACACCTCCCACTAGACCAGGTTGCCCAAGGCCACGTCCAGCCTGGCCTTTAAAGCCATTCCCCCTTGTCCTATCTCTACATGCCCGAGTAAAAAGCCCTTCCCCAGCTCTCCTGTAGGCCCTCTTTAGGTACTGGAAGGCCGCAATAAGATCTCCTCGGAGCCTTCTCTTCTCCAGGCTGAACAGCCCCAACTCTCTCAGCCTGTTCTCACAGGAGAGGTGCGCCAGCCCTCGAATCATCCTCGTGGCCCTCATCTGGAC
This sequence comes from Vanellus vanellus, assembly GCF_965231255.1. Lineage (NCBI taxonomy): Eukaryota > Metazoa > Chordata > Aves > Charadriiformes > Charadriidae > Vanellus > Vanellus vanellus. The sequence goes on from NC_138908.1 coordinate 64,918,904, forward strand.
CTGCTCCAGCAGGTCCATGTCCTTATGTTGGGGACTCCAGAGCTGGACGCCGTATTCCAGGTGGGGTCTCATGAGAGTGGAGTAGAGGGGCAGAATCACCTCCTTTGACCTGCTGGCCACACTTCACGGAATCACGGAATTTTCAGAGTTGGAAGGGACCTCTAGAGATCATCTAGTCCAACTCCCCTGCTAAAGCAGGATTCCCTACAGCACGTTACTCAGGACTGCATCCAGATGGGTCTTGAAAATCTCTAGAGAAGGGGACTCCACAACCTCCCTGGGCAGCCTGTGCCAGTGCTCTGTCACCCTCACCATAAAGAAGTTTTTCCGTGTATTTGAACGGAACTTCCTGTGTTCTAACTTGTGCCCATTACCCCTCGTCCTGTCACTGGGAACCATTGAGAAGAGCCTGGCTCCATCCTCCTTCAGCCCACCCTTTAGATACTTGTACGCCATAATAAGGTCTCCCCTCAGCCTTCTCTTGTCCAGGCTAAAGAGTCCCAGCTCTCTCAGCCTTTCCTCATAAGGCAGATGCTCCAATCCCTTAATCATCTTAGTTGCCCTTCACTGGACTCGCTGCAGCAGTTCCCTGTCCCTCTTGAACTGGGGAGCCCAAAACTGGCCACAGTATTCCAGTTGTGGCCTCACCAGTGCAGAGTAGAGGGGGAGAATGACTTCCCTCGACCTACTGGCCACATTCTTCCCTATGCAGCCCAGGATTCCATTGGCCTTTTTGGCAACAAGGGCACATTGCTGGGCCATAGATAATTTACTGTCTACAACGACCCCCAGATCCTTTGCCTCCGAGCTACTTCCCAGCAGGTCCACCCCTAACCTATACTGGTGCCTAGCATTCTTCCTTCCCAGGTGCAGGACCTTGCACTTGCACTTCTTTTGATGCAGCCCAGGATATGGTTGGCCTTCTGGGCTGCGATCACACATTGCTGGCTCATATTGAGCTTCTCGTCAATCAGCACCCCCAAGTCCTTCTCCTCAGGGCTGCTCTCCAGCCATTCCCCGCCAAGCCTGTATTTGTGCTTGGGATTGCCCTGACCCAGATGTAAGACCTTTCACTTGGCCTTGTTGAACTGCATGAGGTTGGCATGGGCCTACCTCTGCAGTCTGTCCAGGTCTCTCTGGATGGCATCCCTCCCCTCCAGCATGCCTACCTCACCACACAGCTTGTTATCATTGGCAAACTTGCTGAAGGTGCACTCGACCCCACTGTCCATGTCGCCGACAAAGACATCGAACAGTACAGGTCCCAGTACCGACCCCTGAGGAATGCCACTCGTCACTGGTCTCCACTTGGACATCGAGCTGTTGACTGCAACTCTGAGTGCGACCGTCCAGCCAGTTCTTTATCCACCAAGTGGTCCATTTGTCGAATCCATGTCTCTCTAACTTAGAGACCAGGATATCGTGTGGGACAGTGTCAAACACTTTGCACAAGTAGATGACATCAGTTGGTCTTCCCTTGTCCACTGCTGCTGTAACCCCTTCGTAGGTGGCCACCAAATTTGTGAGGCATGACTTGCCCTTGGTGAAGCCATGCTAGCTGTCACTGCTCACCTCCTTGTTTTCTGTGTGCCTCAGGAGAGTTTCCAGGAGGATCTGCTCCATGATCTTGCCAGGCACAGAGGTGAGTCTGACTGGTCTGTAGTTCTCTGGGTCTTCCCTGTTTCCCGTTTTGAAAATAGGGGTTGTGTTTCCCCTTTTCCATTTGTCAGGAACTTCACCAGACTGCCACAGCTTCTCAAATATGATGGCTAGTGGCTTAGCGACCTCATCTGCTAGTTCCCTCAGGACCTGTGGTTGTATCTCATCAGGTCCCATGGACTTGTGCACCTTCAGATTCCTCAGATGGTCTTGCACTTGATCTTCCCCTACAGTGGGTGGTTCTTCATATTCCCGATCCTCGCCTTTGCATTCTGTGTCATGGGCAGTGCGGCTGCAGTCCTTGCCAGTGAAGACTGAGGCAAAACATTAATTGAGTACCTCAGCTCTGTCTTTCTCCCGGGTAACCAGTTCTTGCGTTTCCTTCCGTAGAGGGCCCCCCTCTTCCCTAGTCTTTCTTTTCTCGCTGACATACTTAAAAAGGTTTTTTTTTTTTGTTTGTCTTAATGTCCCTGGCCAGATTTAGTTCTATCTGGGCTTTAGCTTGTCTAACCTGATCCCTGGCTGCTCAAACAATTCCTCCGTATTCCTCCCAGGCTACCTACCTCTGTTTCCACTCCCTATAGACCTCCTTTTTCCTTTCTGGTCATGTCCAGGATCTCCTTGTTCATCCAAGGCATGTAACATGTTATTTGCTCAATCCTGAGACCTGCAAAATATTCTACTACATCAAATTGTAATTAAGACGTATGCGAAACATTTTTGACAACAAATATTTGCAAAATTAGAATATGTATGATGAATAGCTTCAGATACTGAAAATTGTTCTTTGGTATTAGAACGTGCAGCATTGCCATTTAAGTGTATAAGAATTCTGCCTGCATAAGCAGAACCCAGGCCCAAGTAATAACAAAATATACGCTGCAGAAAGATCAGATAACTGTACTCTGGATTGTTTCCCAGGTTCTTCCTTTGTCTACTAGTGTATTTGGTCTAGTTATTCTCTGCTGAAATCAATGAGTGCTTAGCATTGATTATAGCTGGAACAAGTTTGAACACAGTATTTGAGCAACGGCAAACCTTAATTTTGCGAATCTTTATGCTTAGTTAACATAAAGTTAATATGTGCATCAAGAAACCTTAATTTTATGAATCCTTATGCCTATTTAACATAAAGTCAATTTGTGCATCTTAAGCTGTATGGATCTGGTGTTCAAGGTTAATAGTAATTCATGGTTTTTGTAAGGTTATGACTTTGGACCATAAAAGTAATAGTGGCTGAATATGATTTCAAAATGTTACATTGCATAGTTCACTATGACGTCTTAGTGTTTTGCAGTGTAGATCTGTTTTAGTAGAAAGAATTTGCCTTGACTCATTTTCTTTTGTTTTTCAGGAAAAGAAATGGAGCCAGTTCAGTAACTATCAAGTCTAACGTCTTACTGATATCTTAAGGAATCTTACAAATACTGGTTTTGAATTGAGAAAATGACTGCAGATATAGAAGAAAGTACAGGTTGTTGGAAAAGAATACCTGTCAAAATGTGGAACATCCAGTAGTTAATTTGGAAGTAGTATAAAATAAACATACCTGTTATGGTGCGATTCTGGAGTGGAGTTAACTCTATAGCACACAGGTAGCTCTCCAAGGAGGAAAACAAAAAGAGCTTTCTGTTTTTCTAAATTATGGAAATTTTTTGGAAGACGTGGACATGGATTTTGAGCCTAGTCATGGTTTCGTCGGAATTTCACAGTGACAGCAGGCTTTCATATAGTTCTCAAGGTAGGGTTCTGACCTCTGTAGCTGACAAGAAGCATCTATTTTTGCATTGCATTTGGGTAATATTTTCTAAACCATGTTTATTTAATTCATGAGACATATGGGCACTCTTCGTAGTCTTATGATTCATTGTCATGGAAGTTTTAAATGCAGCAAATCTGATTAATTTTTTTGTGTGTTGTAATTTCTGTCTACTTTTAACTGTAAAAAAGCCTTGCAAATTAAATCTAGTAAAATGTTGTACTTGATAACAGTTTAGAGGCTTGCCGTAACAACATTAACATGTTTTTAGAGTAGTAAGTAAGGATCTAATCTTAGTTTGATCGATTAAGATTTATAGGATTTTAATGAAACGAAGAGCCATTTTACATGATTGTTACAATATAATACTTTTTCAGTACTACTGTTTTTATTCTTGCAGGTGGATCTAATAGCTTTTCTCTTTGAATGTTATCGCTGGGAAGAATGTGTCCTCCTTAGGTTAGAATTTAGCCCCAGATGTTTACATATTTTGGGTAAATAGGAAAATATATGTAGTTAAAAACTTTTGTATTTCCAGGGACATCACATTAATAGGAAACTGAACACATTTTTTTGGCTTAGAAAGAAAGACAAGAATGTTTTATTTTGTTTAGTAAAACGCTACATCTTGCACTTACCTGCCTATGACTTTTACTCATGAGGGTGATGAGATTTAGCCAAGTATGGTTTATGTTTATACTACTACTTGTTGTTTCCTGTTATATTTTCTCTCTCTTCTATGCCCACTCCCCGGACTGTCTTACCTTGTGATTACAAAGAGGAATTCCTGTCTTACCTTGAACACTACCAACTAACAATCCCAATAAGGGTTGATCAAAATGGAGCCTTCCTCAGCTTTACTGTGAAAAATGCTAAACCCTCAAGAAGGAGGAGGAGCACAGACCCTTATGACCAAGAACTGGCAGCATCTAAATTATTTTTTAAACTTTCTGCCTATGGCAAGCACTTTCATTTAAACCTGACTCTCAACACAGATTTGGTGTCCAGACATTTTACAGTAGAATACTGGGGGAAAGATGGACCACAATGGAAGCACGATTTTTTAGACCACTGTCATTACACAGGATATTTGCAAGACCAGCACAGTACAACTAAAGTGGCATTAAGCAACTGCAATGGTCTGGTAAGTGCACATTATGTAATCTAGTATAATAGCGCGCTTGTCCCTTTTAAATTACTGAAGAAGGACTTAATTGGCGTTTCTCAGTTTTTTTGAGACCCTGCGGGAAGCAAGCAGACAGGAAGATGCAAAAAAACCCTAAAACCTGATCTGGGTCCTGGGGAAAAGCAGTCATCGTTTTTTCAAGCGTAATTTTAAGTATTAAGACCTGATTCTGTAGTCCTTTTGGCAGGCAACATTTTCGGTGTTTACTGTGTCTGCTCTAGGGCTGCAAGGTGAGGTCTGTGCTGAGACCCTCACGGCTTGTGAAAATGTTGCAAGCTCAAGGGGCAGGGAGGAGGAAACAGTGGATCTTTTAGGATGCTGAATCTCTCCAAAGAGACGTTGATTGAACTGAACACCCGCTTGTTGTCTTTGAGAATTTGGGTTTAGAAACTGAGTTAATAACAGAGGAGAGGAATTGCTTGGTGTAGAAGTCATCGTTGCTCTAAATTCAAAGGGTGAAGAGGAAAGTAGGTCCTTTGCAAGTACCAGCATCAAGAAGTAACGATTTATCTTTTTTTTTAGAAATAATTTGTTTACAAATTGTGAACAGTTGCATTTAAAAGTAGGACTGGAAATTCTCATCTCTTTTATTCTCGTCTCTTCTTCTGTTTGATCACGTGATCAAAGCTTCTTTTATTCCCAACGGAAATTAGAAAACAAATGCAAAAAATTAAAAAAACAGACTATCGAGTAACAAACTACTGAAATATAAAGGCATGACTAGGAAATACTAAATCAAGACCCTGTGATTTCCCTGGCAAAAATACATGTATTTATTATGGTTATTCAGTCTGGTTTTAGTTGTAGTAGGACACTGATCAGTCGTCTTGTTAGGAATAGACAGATCTACCTAATTGCTAAGGAAAAAAAAAAAGATTACACAGGCTTACTAAACTAATTCCTTTTTATCCTTGGAAGTGCTATTGAATAATACATCTGGGGTTGTTATTTACAAGTAAAAGCCAGCTGTTTCAGACCGAGATAGGTTGCATGACACCCAGCTACTTGTGATATCCCTGATACAGCCTAGGTTAACGTTTTGGAGTACTCTTGAGGAAAAAGAATTTAATGGGGATTTCCAGGGCTAAGTGAACACTTTCAAAGAAACATAGTTGAAATGGTGTTCCGTTGAGCGTGGTATCACAGTTTGGTTAGTGCAGACTTGTAGTGGATAGGTCTGAATTTAGTACAATTTTCACTTTGGTTTTGCAGTTCCTGTGTAGTAACTTTTTTGTCACAGTTATTTAAGCTCTTGAACTAATACAAGGCAATCATTTTGCTTCTGAGTTCTTTTCAGCTAAAAATACTATATGGAGAGCAAGTCCCCACTTTCAGGACTTGCTGATTTAAAAGAGGCTGCATGCCTCTGTATCTCCAGAGTTTCTGCCCATTGGGGCACAGACTGGTTGGCCCCTTTGGAACCTGCAGTCCATGCTATGGTGCTCCCTTTTGGGTTCCTCCCTAACTTTGGCCAGGGAGTCAGCCAAGAATGCCTGCTTTTGCCTTAGCCGACTCTTGCTTTCCTTTCATGTTAGGAAAACAGAATGGGATGAAGCAGAAGTCCACGTTCTCTTCTCAGCTTTGCCAGTCTCTCACTCGTCATGTCACTTCTTTTCTTCGAACAATTTAGCATCATGGAAGGTGCCATGGGGAAGCAGAATCTTTTTTTTTCCTTCTGTGCCTCACACCCTGAGGTGACATTTAGCGTTCCTGTTGCTGCGTGTTTTCCCTCTGCCCTCAGCCTTGCTGTTTTGCTGGAGTGAGGCCACCTGTTGTTCTCTGGTTTCTAGGTGTCAGTACATTAACTTAGTGTTTGTAAGTTAACTTTAGTGCGGAGTGCTTCTCAGTTAAATCATCATTTTTAGTGCTTTTAGTTGTCGGCAGCTCCTACGTATTTCCTCTAGATATTCCTGTTTAGGATTAAGGCAGCCTTAATCCAGTCTCTGGGCACACCACGGCTGGCAGCCTTGAGTTCTTCATGATTGCGCCTCTTACTTGGGACTGCGAGTGTCGGGTGTCCACTGCACCTCCTAGAAAGGCCAAGCCGCAAGCACGTGAGGCTCCTGCCATGCTCCAGAAGCAGCAGGGGTGGGTGACACAAGGCTCTTTCCCAGAGAGGCAGGGATCCTACAGAGGGGTGCAGTGGTGGGCTCTACTCTGTGTCATCCTCTACCGTAGAGAAACTCCTGTGTCGTCTAGTGTTGGCAGGGCCTTCTGGGGAATTGAGTATGGGAGTTACCACTCCATTCAGATAAATCCATCACAGAGTTATCTTTAAATGAGGAATCCTACTGACGAATATTTTGTTTTACAGCTGCTGGTTAGGGCATGTTTAATAAAGCGATTGGCAGTGAATATTGAAGATGATACTACTTGCTTTAGAATTAGTGATAGTTCGGAATATGCTGTGCTTAAGGCATTTGTTGTGTTTTCCAGTCTGATTCTTGGTCTGAAAGAGACTGCCAGTCATATTCTGCATAGTCCTTCATTAACATCTGTCTCAAAGTAAGTAATTTGAAGTTTAGTTCTAAAACAAGTAGCAATCTTTAACAGTGAGTGTTGGTCACAAGCAAAATTCAAGCATTCCATTTATTCCAGTTGTCCGGTTAGGCTTCAGTATTTCCAAATGAGTCAAATTTCTTCTCCTTAGTGAGTGTTTTGAGTTATTCTGTTTAGTTATTCAGGGTGGTCAGGTGAGACCATGGTCTAATTAACATAAATTGTATGAGTTTGAAGAACACCTGCAGTTTCTGAGATGAGTTCTAGTGCAAGGAGGGCTTTCTCTCAGTTTTGTTGTAATGAAAGTGATGAGCAGTCAGTTCATTTCCCTGTCACTGTTTCCTGTTTCAGCCTCTCCCTCTATATTTCTCATTACCAAGTGCCCCAGAATTACAGGCTGCTACTTACTGAAGTTTCATTCCAGCAGTTTCCATCTGCTGGGCCCTGATTATGCTATAAATTGTCTGAAGTTATGAGGAAAGCTCTATAATCCAGTGAACAGTCATGTGAGGAAATTGAAGGTCTTGTCCGGCAGGCTTTTTGGCTTCCAAACTCATATTTACTTTAGTGGATGTTACATTTGTGGATGGATTGCAGGTTTGGCCTTCTCATGAAAGTCTGCAACGAGCAGTATTTTGGGGCCTTTGGATGTTGGGTGCAAGGCAACAAGGCTGAGGCATTGCCTAAGCTGAGCATGTCATACTGAAGGAAAAGAAGAGAAGAAACGGTGGTAGACCGGCTGAAGAGAGAAGAACGCCTCAAGGGAAGGAACTTTGTCTAATTCTGAGGGGAGCAAGTCTTAAAGAAGAAAAGTTTTGGAGCTCATAGTAGTGGAATTCAGCAGAAACCAAACTTTTTGCATTCTGACCGACCTCTGTCCTCTGCCAGGTATCAAAGCTCTTAACTGAGTCCTCAAATAAGTTTTCTGCAGTAGCAGATTTTCTCATTTTGAGCTGAAAAGCCCAGTAGTGGGAAATACGTTAAAACGCGTAGAAAGTGATTATTATTAGGAAAACGAATGAGAGTTTAAATCATATTTTGAGGCTACTGTGGGTGCAATATAATGTTTAATGCACAAGCCCAAGTATTTCCATAGGATGTGAAGTTTGATGCTCATTGTGCCAGGTAGCACCGATGTCTCCATCCAAAAAGAAAGCATAAGAAGTAAGCTGTGGCTAAAAGCATGACCTACTTGGTTAAAGGAGGAATTATTTTGCTGGAGGACTTCATTTTTGTTTCATGTATTCCTAAATTCATATGTATCAATTAATCATATTCTTCTTAAATTAGCTCATTTGAAAGCTGATTATACTATAAAGAATACATCTACTTTTATAGATTATAAATTGCATATAGTATGGTGTTTTTTAATCATATGTAATGTCTAATTTCCAAAATAATTGATAAAGATCAGGAATTATATTGAAAGGGATTTAGTGTTGTAGATCAGTGTCTTTGGAGTTCTCTTTGGTACTAATATGTGTTTGCAGTATAGACTTAGTATTTAGAAAATTATATGTAAGCTGTCCCTTTCCTTGTTTTAAGGGGTCTTGTTAGATTCCGTGATGTACTGCCTCAAGCCAGATCACTGTTTTTTTCATCTTTAAGAACACAGTAGGCTAATGCAATCTTTTTCTTCAGTCATAAAACCGCACTGAAGTGTGTAGCCAGCTGTAGGCATACTGAACAACACTGACACACTTTCAGAAGTGCCATTACTACTGCTTTATATTAAAAATGGATAAGGCATGAAGTCTAGAAAGGTTCAGGGCATGGAGAAATTGTAAAACAGTAGTACTGCTTGGAAAAGGCATACACTTACTTGTCCTCCACAATTCACTTTGCTTCTGCGACTGATGGACATCCCCCATCTGAAGGAGGTTCAGGCTCCAGCTGGACAACCTGACAGAAAAAGATTCCTTTTCACAAATTCAGGGGAACTCCATGTGGATTCACAGATTTGTCTGAGCATGTCAAACCACTGGATCCAGACATTATATATGTTAGCAGGAGTTGGCAGTCTGTAGTGGGATTGGATAACACAGGACCTCAAACAATCTGCTTTAGATAATAATCTTGGGAATGTTGCTTGTAGTAACCTACTTGAGGCATTCAGCTTGTTTTATAAATTCACGGTATTTTGTCAAAACCTTTTGCTGGTCATTCTTATGTTGTAATGATATTTCTTATGCTTTGGAGAAGGAGTTTAATTTACAAACCGTTCAAATACAATAGCAAAACTAAAACCAAAGTTAATTCCTTTTAGTGCTTTTAAAGGGCATTATTTCAGTCTCCTTTTCCAACTGAAAATGTGTCTTGCTCAAATAGTAGATTATAAGACGAAATGGGGTTTAGAATATTGGTTTGGATACAATATAATTCCCACTGTTTATTAATCAGGCATTGCTGAATGCATGTACAATGGAAGTATCTTTAGTCACACAAATTTTCTAAACTCAATTAAATGTTGGTTGTCACTGACATACACACTTTTTATATACGGAATTTGGAGTGCTTCTTAAAAATCAGTCACTGCAGCTCAATGAGACCACTGGCATCAGCTTGATATTGGAAGAACAGTTTTGTTTGACAGCAAAATTAGTAAGATAGGTTTGACTGACTGCATACATGTTCTGACGACCTGGTGCTAGGTATAAGTTAAAATTTATTTGCAGTTCCTTAACTAGATGTTACGAAGATCTGTTTTCTTAAACCACCATAGTGTTTGGGCAGATGAGATCAGATGTCGACTGGGCATAGGAAAAATTGGTGCTACTCTCCAACCTTTTTCACTGCTGGTACCTGAAGGAACTGTGATCGTAGTTCGCAGACATTCATAATAGTTTTTGCATATTTGCAGCAGCAAATACACAATTTGTATGGAGAATTAATATTGCAGTTAAGTGTTGTTTATGGCATCTGAATTGACTCACTCCCACTGAGGTCATCTCACTGCTCAAAACTATCAGTTTCAATATCTGATATATATGTCTCATTCATGCTTGGGCTTGTTAACCTGAAGAATAGATGCCCTGTAGTAACCAGATTTAGATTAAGGCCCGCTCTGTTGCAGAGACAGAGCTGCAGATTGGATGGTACCTCTGTCTCCTCAGGCTTGGCATGAAGTGGGCAGCCTGATGGGGTTGGCCAGAACCACTCTGCAGGACTCTTTTCTTGTGGGAACATGATACTGGAGCTTATAATGGCTCAGGATTCGCGTGAACCCAGATGTCTGACATCCAGACTGGATACAGTCCAGACTGTCAAGGTTCTTTCTGCACATCTGGCAAACCCAGTTACGATTTCATTTATATTTTCAAGACTACTTCAGCAGCAGTGTACCAGTAAATGATTTATTTTCTAGCAAAATCTTAGACTCCAAGTAACAAGAAGGCATTGTGAGAGGAATTTGATACCGGCATCTTCCAGGTGAATATAGACCCTGATGTTGCCTTCTTGAGTAAATAATTGAGTTCATAATGAAAAATACCACTGAAGAGGAACACTTATTGTTATAGTCACTGTGCAAGGAGTGTGTAATTGAAAGCTGCAGTGCGTTCATACATCAAAATTTATAGTAGTCTTGTATTTGGAGAACACTGTTCTTTCTGATGTGTAACACAGGATTTTTTATTTTGTAAGTTTTATGTTGTTACTGAAATCCCGTTGTTCCAGGAGTGAAGAACAGCAGGCATTTTATGTACAAAACAGCAGCAGGACGAGAGCTTTGACCAAGAGTACAATGGCAAGCCCTGATCTTAGCAACAGCTTTAGGATATTTAGAGCAGATATGGAATGAATGGTTTTACGGTTGGTCGTAGAGTTATCATCGGAGGAAAAAAAAAATACCTCCTTTAAAAAAAGGCGTATGCATAGTACTTGCTTTACAGATCAAAGGTGTGGTAGAAATTAGTGATTCATCAAATCAAGATCTGAATGCTGAAGTTCCTGCTTCCAGTCTCCTACCTGATGAGTAGCTCTTTCTCCTGGTGTAGAAAGTTCATACGTTCAGAATTTTCTAGATATGGATACCAGAAATTTTTATTTAGCAAATATAGGTGTGGGAGTCTGTCAGGGCTTATTTCCTAATATTTCTGTATCTGAAAGGATTCCAAAACTGGATTTTCTACTAAAGTTCAGTTTTAATTGCTGAAGGTTCAGGAAATTGCATAGTTGGCCTGAAATCTCCCTTTTCTTCCATAAACCACTTCCTGTTTGGAAGAAGCTGAGTTCACAAATGCGAGAGTTATGAGAATAGAATATCTACTATTCTGCACTGCGGTATGAGGAAAAAAGTGTTCGTTTATTATAGAAAATGAGGTCCCAGTGCCAGTCTGCAACAACTTGGATTTGCCAGATTTGTGGTGAGACCTTTTAAGGAATCAATGCTTTGTAGATAATGTGTCATAGAATGGTTTAGGTTGGAAGGGACCTTAAAGATCATCTAGTTCCAAGGCCCCTGCCATGGGCAGGGACACCTCCCACTAGACCAGGTTGCTCAAAGCCCCATCCTAAGTTAAAGTTAATAATTTGATTTTAATAACCAGCTCAGTTTTGCACTTCAGCATTTGGATGTAAAATGCTGAAATTTTCCCTGCATATACGTTCTAAAATTAATCCTTCATTCTGCTTTTCTTTGATGCAGTATGTGGCTTTAAGCATCTACCGGTATGGCGTCACAGAGGGATACTGGTCTCACCATTTGAGCAAGGCCATTTTGGCTTGTCATCACTTTTAATGGATATGAATCATGTACATGTAGTTTTGGAGCATCACTGTGAAGAGATTATTTGTCATATACTGAGAATATTTCTTGCTATTTTACCACATCCACCAAAAATGATGGGAAAGAACTCTGAAACAGGGCAATGATATGTTTATCCTTTTCTGATTATGTCACTTATAGACGCTTACTCCTGCTGCCACTAAAATCAGTGGAGGAGAGCTGGTCCGTGCATTGTTGTCTGTGTTGTCATACAGTTGCGGATTTCTTCAATTACATAGATGATAGGAAAATGTTTTTTTGAAGTTAAGCTTTTTAATAGGAGTTTTATATTGTCTTTTGCAAGCTTTAATTTTCTTATTTTCTTCTTTAAGCATGGAGTCATTGCTACAGAAGATGAAGAGTATTTTATTGAGCCTTTAAGGAATATAACAGAAGATTCTAGTAGCTTTAATTATGAGAATGGTCATCCTCATGTTATATACAAAAAATCTACCATGCACCAGCAACATCTCTATGATCACAGTCACTGTGGAGTCTCAGGTAAATGAGTATGAGTGTCAATCCTCTTGAAAAAAATTGTAACTTCAAATGTATTTTAAAATCTTGCTTGGTTCACGTGTAAGACACAGTGGAGAATGTAGCAATGGGAATCCTGCTTTTGGGTGATGCAATGTGGCCGGTTGAAAAGAAGTTTTTCTTTTTTTTTCAGATTCAGATATAGTGTCTTTCAAAAACTGAGACACTGGGAGTAAGTCTTGTTTTATGCCTGTGTTGTATGCAGTGGTGGTAATAAGTACAGACTTCCTCAAAATGTGCTACAAATATGTTTAATTCCCCAACTGGAAAGTCTGATTGAGTGACTAAGTATTACAGTTCAATGTTTAATAAGTGTTCTGTCTCATTTGAGGAGCCTTGACATACAATAAATGTGTTAGTATTATGATTGGTAATACATATGGAGCTGGAGTCCACATCTTTCTTGTTTATGGAGGTTTATTGTGTTCTGATACTGGCTTTTGGTTCAGTGGGTTAACATTATTCCATAATAGTCACGTATGTGATTTACAGGTTCCTTATGGGAAGGATTATATAGTTTTGATTGAGAGGTATTTTCATTGTAAAGCAGTTTTAACTTCCACAAAGACACTTTTCAAGTACTCTTTGACATGACTTTCACTTGCTTAAACTGAAGCTGAAAACTAACTTCTTGAAGACAGCATGGAGTAAATCTGACAAGTTATTTTAGAGCACTGAAATAATGGGATTTTTACATAACAAAAAAATGTTCTAACCTTGTCATTTGTTCATGTCTCGGAAATAGCTTGTTCTCAAAAGTTCAGTCCTGGACAGTTGTATTCCATGAGATTCAGTGCACAGGGCAGGCTGACAAATACTAATCTTAAAGTAAAGTAATACCACTCTTCACTGATGTAACTTATTTCAGCTTCTTTTGGAGCTTGTAACATTTTCTGGCACCAGCTGACTAAACTTACAGTACAGATTGTCTACAAAGGTCCGTGCTTGGGAGACAGTTTTTCCTGAGTGTTTCAGTTAACTGTTTTTAGGGAACGTCAGACTTAATGTATGGAACTTCTGTTTTAGTTTGGAAACATGATTCCGTCTACGTGCTTCTAATACTGCAAAAAAGTCTCCTAACTACTACTGCTTGCAAACTGTAAAATAAGAGTACTAATGTATGTCCATTTTGTGGGGAAAGCTGTCACTTAATCCTCTTGAAATGAGTGGACGGGTTATGAAATGTAGGATGATGTGATTCTTACCATTATTATATCCCTAGAAAAACGAAAGCGTGTTGGCCTCTGTCAGATGGTATCTTCCAGATTAATGCTTAGGAAGTCATTCTCCTCCAAGCGAGCATGGAGCAGTGGCAGCTTGTTTGGCCAGGTTGCATTCAGTCATTCTGGCGGTATCTGTCGTAGGGTTCATAGGTTGATCGGAGCTATGTATCTTGCATGCAGTTTTTGTGGAACATGCAGTAATCTTTGGCATTTATTCATTTGCATAATTGATACTGCCTTTGCTCTTGGCAGCTCCTGTGCATTTCCTGAGCTTTCATATCTGTCACATCCTGAAGTCCTTAATTACTGAAATACTAGAGTGCTGCTTTTTACAAGCCTGAGGCTACTAACATGCTCATTCATCTCAGTTTCTGCTTTTGTTGTTGCTGTGTGTACTACTTCTCCATGAAAATTTCTGAAAAAAATTGCTCTCCCCCAAAACTGCAAGGTCTTGCTTTTCCAGGTGACATGCTATTTTAATGTTCCCCTCATGGGTACCAAACCTGTTTTAACTCACTTTTCAGACCCTAGCACTAAAGCAAGGTTTACAGTAATAACTTATTTTGCTAGTAGCATAAATCTTTGGTGCTTTTGACTGATTTTGGAAGTTCTGAGCAGTCCAGTTTTGTGTTTTAAAATGCAGTTGTTTCAAACCTGTAGCTGCCGTTTGCCAGTAAATAATTTATTTTGTCTGGAGACTGATTTTAGCTTTACCTTCAGAAGAGTTTTGCCAAGGCAATATGCTGGGAGGAATCTGCTTGTGTAGCTGTGCCACTATTCACAGTCTGGCAAGTTTCCCCTACTTTACTCTAGACCTAAATTTATTGTGTACCTGTTCTGTATCAGGGAAGTGGTCTGTTGGTAGACAAAGGGGAGTGTTATTTCTGACGTTTCGGAGAAAAAATTGCAATAATTGATAGAAAGTGGGGTGGGGAGTTCGGTGAAAGGATGATCAGAATTGGTTGGGATGAGCAAGTGATGGACTACTCATAGTAGATAGTAGGATTATGGTGACTAATAGAACAGAAGAATTGGAGAGTCAGGGACATTCAGATAAGAACATGGGATAGATTTTCATAACCTGAATTAGATTTTAAGCAGACGTAAGAACATTTAAAAAATAAAAAATGTTATGTTACTATTTCATGTATGTATCGTCACCAAGTTAATTATGTTTTATTAAATATGGCTGAAATCATTAAGGCCTTGGTAAGAAGTTCAGCACCGTCAAATTCCAATTGCTTCGATGGGATTTGAGGCCACTGGGTTATCTTGCAGAGTGCTGTGTTTGGATAGGATTGAGAAACAACATAAGTTGACATCAAAGCTGCAGAGCGCCAGATTAGTTAGGTATGGCTCTACTATGTGCTGCCTTTTGTAGTGGTTTTACTCGTGCCAGACTTTACAGTCAGTGTATTCTAAAATGAAAAAACGCTTGTATATACATTAAATAATGATGATAAAGTAAGTAAAAACCAGCACATAATGCTTCACTTCAAAATATTCTCATAGTTGCATCTTACATAAATAGCTTTCTGTTGTGTTTTGAGATCTTTTTCTGTTTGTGTTTGTGTTCTCTCCTCTCTCTCCACCTTCACCCCAGCCTAACATCTCCAGGGGACTGACTTAGGAAAACTTGGTGTGAATTCCATGTCTACACACATTTGGATTTCTTTTCCGTTGCAATTTAAATCCTAATTGCCTGCTTTTGTAGTAATTATTTTGGGGTTAATTACAGTGTTTTTCTGAGTTTTTTTTCTTTCCATTTTTGCTTTTCTTACTTCCTAATAGCTATGTTTGATGTTAATGAAGTTTAATTTTTTTCTTTTTTAATCTAGGAATATGGTGGAAAAATGACATAACTTGCCACAGGACTGTTTTTGTTAAATATATTGCAAACTTTTATTGGCATGTTTTACCTTTTTTAAAGGAAATTCAGTCAGCATTATTTAGTGTTTTTAAAGTAAAACAGCATAATCATTGATAGATCCTGGAGTGTGAGCTTAAGTACTCAGGATTGTTTCCAGCTTTTCCATTGTTTTGAGACCAGCTGAAGCCTAAGCTTCTCGTCTGATAAGAAAGGGGGAAATGTTTGTTTTTGTGAAGTCTTCTGAGACCTTTGTTTGAAAAACACTGTCAAGATGAGTCCAAAGTATTAATTTACTTTTTTCTCTGAAAGTTTTCTGCATAAGCTCATCAGTTTTCAAATGCTTAGAACAGATTTGCATCTTTGAGTGAAAAATTATGAATAAATGTCGAAACAGGATTGCATTTCTTAGGTACTCCTAGCACTCTCAAGAGCATCAGAAACCCTCAGATGTCACCATTTGTTATTTGAAAATGAAGAGTGGATTTTTAAAAATTTTAGTACAGAAGCTGTCAGAGAAAATTCCAGACTCCTAAATCACTGCTTAAGTGAGGTGAAAATCTTTGAACAATCAAAGCAACTTTGAATTTCCTACAGTAGAGATTAAAAACAAGAAGTAATTTAGTATTCATTATAGAATCCTCAACAGGTTTTAATACTTGATATGTTTTTTTGCCATTGCAGAATGAGCACAATTTTGTTACTGGCATTTTTTCAATTACCAGGTTGATTTTCATTTTTTGACTTTTCTAAAATACTCACCTTTTAAAGCCAACACTGTGGCCTCAAAAATTATGAAACACTGCAACAGTGGGAACGCTGAAGCTTTGCGTTCCTGGTTTTGACTTGAACATACATTCTTTGTGCTGTAGTTACTGCTTTTTGAAAATAGCGTGCTTAGTTGAATTGCATAAAGCACTGCTTTTTCATAGCAGGTACTTGGTCCTATCTCAACTGGTCCTTAACTGAACCCATTTTAGTAGAGGTAAGAATGTATCTCAGAAATTGTTCACTTGAGCAGTCCCGTTCAGACAATTACAAAGGTAACTAACTCTTAACATTCTTATGTTCATCCGTTAACTAGCAAGAATACCTTAGGTATTTTGAAATCCTACCTAGGTGAAACCAACCTAGTAATATACCATGATAAACTTAAGGTTGAGATCTGTGTGGACCTTTGTGGAAAAGGGACATTTAATACACAAAATATGCCAGTTTTGAAGGAAGGGCGGGTTCAATTTTGTCCTGAGGACAGGAATTAGAATTCAAAGAAAGTCTGTAGTGTTTGTTTTGCTGATAATTACAGCTGTTTGGATTTTTAATAATCAATCTGTTGCATGCAAGAAATATTTTCTTTCCATATGTTTACATGAAAGGAGTTCAAGAATCAACATATTTCAATTAAAATTATTGTTAAAAGTAACTATAGCAATTATGCCATGTCAGGCCATTTTAAACTTCCCATTATAGTTAATTCATGAGGTAGATAAAACATAATCTGATAGCTTTCTGAACAGAAAAAATAATTTATTTGGCTCAAAACCTATTGAGGCATGTAAGCATAATTGCCTAATAATTACAGAGTTTCAAAGGAGGGAAGAAGCTTTTTTAATGCCTTATGAGCATGTTTAATTCCTTAGTATGTTTTGATACCTTTTACTTTAATTTTGAAATTTTGGTTTCCAGTATGTTTTTTTGCAAATGTTATAGCTGTCTTGTTCTTACCCTTAAAATTCTGAAGTGTGCTTGTGGTTAATTATAATTAATCCTTAGTATTAACATAGATGTGCAGAATCAGATCCGTTAAAAGAAGATTGATGATTTATTACCCTAAGTTAACTTAAGGAGAGTTGAGAATATTAGAACTCAAAGTTGGCTTACCATTATATAAGGTATTTAGAAATAATAAAAAAGATTAGATAATAAATTTAATTTTTCTTTGCCTCAAGAAAGACTTCTTTTTAGAAGCTTGAAGATGGTGATCTCAACATAAAACAGCTGCATCTGACTGAGTTTTACTAGTGACGCGTCTGAAGTGTTTAATTATTTCTGGTTCCTAGAAGACCTCACAAGAAGCAGTAAACCTTGGTGGATGAGTGATGCATCTGCTTTTCCAACTTCACTTCCAGTCAATGGCACGTTAAGTAGTCATAATCGACAGAAGAGATCAGTAAGCCTCGAACGGTTTGTGGAAACACTGGTAGTAGCAGACAAAATGATGGTGGGATACCATGGTCGCAAAGACATTGAACACTACATTTTGAGTGTAATGAATATTGTAAGTTTCATCCCTCTCTGTGTTCATATCAATATGTATGTACTGAAATGATTAAGCAACTGTTAAGTATTTCTTTATTGACATGAATAATGCTTTAAAATAATGTATTGGCTTGCAGGAATTGACAGTTGAAATATGGCAAATGTTAGCATCATGGGAAAGATAAGATGCAGTAGCGTTTCTGCCAAGAATTACTCTATGGTCACTTTTAAATTGTTTGTCTTTAATTTTAGATCCATATGATTACATTTAGATTATACAGTTCTATTCTCTTTAAGTCAACAGTCTATATGCTTCTTGTGCTGGATCAGTTATGAAACATGGTATAAACAGTTTTCATTGAAAAGTGTGACCCAAGAAGTTTGTTTTACTGAATGGTCATTTTTGGTCCAAAAATAACTCATTCAGATGGTAATGATAAGTAACATTATGAAATTACACTGAGCAAGAAAATAGGTTAATTTTTAACCATTTAGGAAACAAGTAGTGTTTCTTGTCTGACTTTGTGCCTTTTCTTATTTTCTGGAGGTCAGGTTGCCAAACTTTATCGTGATTCCAGTCTAGGAAACGTTGTGAATATTATAGTGACACGTTTAATTGTCCTCACTGAAGATCAGGTAAGAGCTGTTGGCGCTAAGCTTTATATCCTTGAAATACAATTTACATTATTGTGAAATATAGATTTCATTTATTTATTGCTTGAAATGGCTGCATCTGGGTACAAAACCTATCTTGTAATCTTTCACTACTTTAATCAAGATGAAACCGTTCAAAGGAATATTCCTCTTGTATCATCTCAAAGATATCTGTTCTTTACTTCAGGTGAATATTAGTAAACCTTCGGGGATGTCAATTTTATTTTTAGATCTATATTTTGATATTCTGATTTTTTTGCATTGACATAATCATTAATAAAGTTGGAGCAGAAAGAATGCCTGTTCAGTAATACACAGCTGAACTTGGGGTCAGATTTTACAGAGATAAAATTTGGCAAGAAGAGTTTATTCCTAGAAACCACTGCTTCTAATTATAGTCCCATTTTAGTCTTCAAAAGGCTTAACAACTGACCTTAGTAATTTGTTTGGAACATTTCTGGTATGCATGTTGTATTGCAGCCAAACTTGGAGATAAACCACCATGCAGACAAGTCCCTCGATAGCTTCTGTAAGTGGCAGAAATCCATTCTCTCCCACCAAAGTGATGGAAACACCATTCCAGAAAATGGGATTGCCCACCATGATAATGCGGTTCTTATTACTAGGTATGGTCATTATAAGTATTGTGTTTATTTTACTTTCTTTCTGTAGCTTTCTTGTTCTTGCCTTATATATATATATACATAGGCTAGTTTTAAAGTAATATAATTGGTAGGTAATCTTAAGAGGAGGAAAATTAATAGATGGCTTATCTTAAATATATCAGACTATTAAACTACAGAATAAGAATTTGGAAAAGTAAGATCTGCACATTACTTGCTTCTGCTGTTATTTTCACTTCGTAATTGCCAATGCAAAGTATTCCAATAGAACAGATGGATCCTATTCAACGCTTTATACTTTTATAATTGAAAAAAGTTCATAAGATTATGGAGAACAAAACAACATGGAAAATATTTTGTTAACCATATATAATGTTTTTTATAAGAATTTCAAGCCAGAACCTCAACTACTGTAATAGTATTTCTGCTGAAAAACAGGTTCTTGAAGATTCAGGCAATGTAAGAACCTGCTTTGTAGCTGTTTTGATTTATTATGCCTAATTAGGATGAGAACTGACAGTTTTAATAGGTAGTTTCAAAGCCTGCATATGTGCCCGTTCGTTTGCTTGTATTCCAAATTCAACAAAGCTTGCACTGTAATCTTGCAATCCTGATAAACCTATTCCTGTTTGTGCTTTGTGATTACAGAGAGGCAACTGTACTTTTTTAATAGGAGATCAGTTTCTGTGTTGTTTTAAAGGATGCTATTTATTATTTTCTATTTTGTTTAAGTAGCAGCAGGTGCAGCAGTACTAATTCGGATTAGGATCTTTTTATTATAGTTTTGGCTTTCCAGGACAAATTCTGTACTGCTTTGTATGGGACCTATTTGTGGAATCATTGTGTTCACTGCAGAAGTTTTTAAATAGTGATTAAAGTGGTGGGTCTTTTCTGGAGTTCTGCATAAAAGGTGTAAAAGTGGCTGTTTTTTTTGGGGGGATGGGTGGTTTTTGATGATTTTGTTTTGTTTAAGGAACAATTATTTTTTTAGAAGAAAGAAGAGCTAATGAATGTGTTGCGTGTATTTTTGCATTTGTATTTCAAATGTAATTGTTACCTGTGGTCATTATTACTACATAGTAAGAGAATGATTAAATGCCAGAGTAATTTAGAGAGCTGTTATAGTCCAAGTTGTTTAAAAAAATAATATTAAAGTCCCTAATACAAATAAATGGAATGAAATTAAAAAATAAAATACGGTTACGTTTTAAGATCTTGATTTTTCACAAAGGCCTTCGTTTATTTTTTTGCATATAAGTAGTTCCTTCACCAGGGCTGCTCACATGTAAAATTAAATACATCTTTACAGCTGGGCTGCACATCAAGCTTTTACTGGTATAATTTAGGCAGTGAGTGAAAAAGTGTAATCTGTAGGTGGTATGGTTGTGTGGGCTGAAGCCCCCCAATGCGTATGTACAAGCTGCGTTGGCAACACTGTATTTTTACTGTTATGGCTGAATAACTTGACGTTTTGTTAGTGTTATTCTGGCATTGCAAAGCGCGTTTGTTTATTTTCTTTCACTTCTTGTGCTTCAATCTGTTTTATTACTGTATATTCATTACTGACTTCCCTGTTCTGGTAGGATGTTGCCTGCACAGTTAGGAACAATTCTGTGTTCCAGACGAAGGCTTAAGTCAGTGCTAACTTGCAGGCCTTTAGCTGCAAAAGGAGCAATTTTTTCAGAGCACATGAATAATACCCATTAAAAATTAAGCTTTTTTCAGCAAGAAGTAGTAAATATTAAGGACTTATTTTATTCATTATGGGGGCTTAGTAGTTGTATAAATATGCTGCAGAGCTTCTTTAGGACTTGTGTATACTGTCTTTTAAAAAGGACATAAGAGCTGTAAAAATAACTTCCGAGTTTACTTCTGAGAAGTTTACACTTTTAGGTATGTATATATATATATATTACTTAAATCAACAAAGTGCCTCAGTATAGTACCTGCAGGCTAGCAATACCTACCTTTATAAATCATGGCTGAACTTCTAAGTTCAGTTATATATGCTTTCATGATAGAATGCCTGTATTCATTTATTTACTTTAATAATTGTAATTTCTAAAAATAATCCCAAAGGCTACACTAATCAGTTTGAGTGGATCAATCAGGCTTTTGCTAAAACTGCTAGCTATCCTGGCTCTTACTAATAAAATGTATCAGCATATGCAAAGAATGGATTTTTCTTTTTTTTAGGTTGGAATGAGTAAAGATGAATTTATATTAATATAAACATGTAAATCCATTAACTTTAAATAATTGTAAATTAATTACTGAAATGGTAACATACTTGTTTTCATTCTGTTGTCTATCTCTCACCTCATGAACCATAGTTAATGCATTATATGTGAAAGAGAAGGGTATAGCTCCAGGGCTTTAAACTCCTAACATGTTGGAGAGGTTTTTAATAACATCTTCTACCTGAAGGAATTTGAACCTGTGCTACCAAATATTAAGTTATGTTTTAGCCACTGTAATAGTGTTTTGAAAGCAGTTTCCTGACTGTCCCACTGATGCTGCTCTGCTTTGCATGGGGTAATTGCATTTTAATTGAGTTTGACACTGGAACCATTTTTGGTCATTGTGTGTATTACTATTTTATGGAAAGTAGGGAAGCTTCAGTTCAGCATTATGAATAGTTTTTTTGTGGATCAAAACCAGATTTTTCAGATAGTAATTGATGTATTGGAAAATACTACCTAGCCCTAGCTGAGTATTTAAGTTTGCAACTAACAACAATCTTTATCTGAAAAGCGGGACAAAGTTGTTAAGAAAAGAAGTCGTTATCATCATCTGTGCAAATGAAGACAGTACCTCAGCTCTTCTTAGCAAGAGGTGGCTTTCCTCCATGGTGCTTTCAAAGGCAGCATGCTCTGATCTGGGAAAAAAAAAACAAACGCAACAGTATTAACGGTGCTGATTCCCAAGGGGTGACTACTTGACCAACGTAGACAGACTTTTGTACCCTAAACTAGCTGTATGCTAAAACCAGGTAGTCTCACTGGCACGGAGGTATGGCAAGCTAATCTAATTAAAGTCTCATGAAGATGTTACCATGCCTGCTAAGCTACTGGGCTTCGCTGTTCTGGTCCCGCAGGCACCTTGCGGTCTGCAGAGCGCTTATTTTACTAAGTGGGTAGGGAATTGCACAAAACTTCTTAACTGATAATAAAAAATGAGGCAGGTAAGAGACTGGTCCAAGTAAGATCCCGATTCCCAGTCAGGAGAGCAAAATGAAATTTTTTCATATTACAAATTAGTAGAAGTGGGAGAAAATCTTGTATGATTCTCTTATCTTAAGTTTTTAAGTAGACAAAAAGTAGTCTTTGCTTTTGGTTCCTGTATTCCTGCATCGTGGATGTGGTAATCTTACATTTTAGTACAATGTCAGATTCTCAGATTTGTTATTTTAAGACTCAATGTAGATTTTGGGAGTCTCTGTGTATTCTTCCTTGTGCATCCTACCCCCAGCGTAGAAGTATCTGTTTCCCTTTTTGAAGTTAGTTCTTGTTTATTTGCTGATTTTTTTTTTTTTTTTTTTTTTTTTGGTATCCTTCATTGGTAGCCTGCTTCCTCTTTTATTTCTTCAGAAACTCCCTAAGAAATAGAGTATCCACAGTTTACCTTAAAAAGACAAAACTTCTGAGGTCAGAATGTACACTGTGGTATTGTTACTTACTTTTGAAGAACACTCAACCCAGCTTCCCTTCCATTTCAATCAGTTGCTTCCTCCTCTTGATCTTACAGATCGTAAAGTAGGAATTACAGAATTCTTCAGCAATAACCGGGTTAACTTGCAAGAATATACATTATGAAAAAAACCTTTTCCTTGTCCTGCGCACATACACAGAAGAGTAAGGGCCAGAGGGTTGCATTCTAGGTTATACTTTGTAGCAGGGGTGGAGGAGAAGATGGCAAAATTTAAAAAATGTCTTTTTTTTTTTCTTTTACACCCTGAGAGTTCTCTAGTACTAATTTGTATATAGCTCAAGATAGTTAGTTTGATTTGTCCTGGTAATAAATAGTTGTTTTTCCAAATGACATGTGTGACCGACTCTAAACTTTGCAGCAATGAAGTCTTTTTCTGCTGGGAGTGAAGATCCAGAGCTATTAATTTGCCTCCTGGTGTGTCAGTAGATGAAGTAAAAGGTGTACAAAACAGCCCATGGAGAGGAAAGTTTCCGGGAGAGGCTGAGATGCCTCTGTGTTTGTATCTCTACAAGCACAAAACTTGGTCTTTGAGATACAAATGTTTTAAACAGAGAAACATTTGAAACCTTGCTCACTTAAAGATATAGTACTTCTCAAAAGTTTGTTTGAAATGTCATCTCCTATTGGTAGCATTACATACCAAGAGTTTGTTTTACGTTTTTTACAAAGAAAACAAAATCCACTATGCTTGACAAAAGCATTAAGATCTCTTTGATGCAGCTACAGTGCTTTTATAGGAATGTGAGTGATCCCATGCAAAAGACTTCATAAAGTTTTACTTTTGAGGCTGTAAACCTCCATTTCCCCCCCCCCCCCCATACACTTTTAGAGACGCACTTATGTACATACAGCTTCTGAAATTAATAACTTACAATATCTTGAACTACAAAAATCTTTTACTTGGCTTGGAGTCCACTTGAGTTGGTTTTACGAGTGGTTTACTGCTTTAGCAGCAATTTATTCTGCAGTCCCGCTGAACTGATGTACTCTGTTGGAGTAAAGAATCCTGAATTGAGTAAAGAATTTGGGCCACAAGCTTTTCTTATTGATTAAGCTAAATGCACCTCAATTTGTAGGATAGACTGGTGTCAGTAAAAATGTTCAGTACCACAGGTGGTATAATTTTTCTCTTTGGGCTTTAGATGGGCTTGTACATGTTAATTTTTGTGAGACAGTGGATGAGGTCTGTCTTAGTACAGACTCTTGTATTTTTGCCAGGTACCACTGTACTTGTAATTCAGTAAGTGTATTGCTAAGCAGTGTGGTATGGCTGCTGTTAGCCTTAACCCTGGTATTAGTATGCAACATGTCTAGCAACACTGCTGAAGCCCATATGGGAGTCATTAGCATTATTACACAATTGGTTGGTTTTTCAAATCTTTCAAGGAGAGAGATTTTACGTGATTATTGTGTATGTACAAGACTAACTTCGCAGTGCTTCAGTTAGTCATTCCCTCATTCATGTGCCCTCATGGACAGGGTATGCTCTCTTTCATTTGTCTGCGGGATAGCATCCCCTGTGCAGGCCAGTGCCACTGGTTTTTCCAAGGGGGCAGAAGGTACATGTATATGGCAGCAATCCTAAACTCCTGTAAATCCTGTGGTTCATAACCTAAAGAATTGCAATGTTTCTGGCATTGCTGTAGATACTCGACATGGGCAAAAAGTTTCTTGTTTCGTTTTGCGTACTTGCATAGAGCTGGCCACAATCATGCCCCCCCCCCCCCTTTTTTTTTTTTTTTTAATAACATTAAGGGGGTTTAGGCAGCTGGGGAAGATTTGGTAGTTGCATTGTCCTGATAGCAGTCCTAAAACGAAATGTATTTTATGGACACAGTTGCACTTTTGCCTGTCAGTTGCTTATAGGTTAGTGAAATACTTCTATTCTGTAATAACAAGTAACATTCCACTGTCAGGTTCTGTACTAGTTAAGGCATTTGGTAGTGAGGTAGGGCCAGCCAGGACTCTGCACATTCCTTTCCTCCTGCAGGTCCAAGATTGTTATGCTGCTTTTCTGAGGCACTTTTCCACTTTTTTCTTGGCTTTAACTTGTTGCAAAGGCACTCTCACATTGCTGTCAGGACAGTTTCCTAGCCTTGTCTAATAAATCTAGACATCCAAAGCATTTCTGTTCCCATGAAAGCCTGTCTCCCATCCTCATCCTGCAGTTTCTTCCTCTGTTAATGAGAAGGGCTGCAATTTTAAGAAGTAATACTGATGTCAGTGGTATGTGTTTGCTGCCTTGACTCTTAGTCCATTAAGCGGTTTTCACCCTTGTTTCTTGTACAGCATTTTGACTTGTTCTACTGGAGTTCCTTGTGGTAAATTTAAGCCCCTGACTGTCAGGAGGCTGTTTTCCTTAGTTAATTTTTGTGCAAAAATTGTAAGATTGTCCATTGACTTATTGTCCTGGAGACCACATGTATTGGATATTACTCCTTTGAGAGAGAGGGTTGAAAAGCCGAGTTGCTCTTAATGGCTGTCTCAGCAGATATTTAGAATGCGGGGAGCCCACTTTCCAGATAATAACACTGAATTCCCTATGCCTCTTTGTTTTCAGGGAATTAAAGGGGTGTAAGTTAAAAATCTATCTGCATATTCAAAATGATGTATTTGGAAAAAAAAAAACCCAAACAAACTTGAAATGTGCTAGGGCTCTGCTACAGCAGATTGAGGAAAGTAAGGCATTTGATGTTGTTTGCACGGCGTTTTCCGTAATAGCAATATTTGTACCAGGGTTTCTATACATGACATGTTCCTTACACTCATTTTTAGAGACCTGCTACAGACAGGTACTGACAGAATCAGTATGTTGCTAGGTACTGCTTGGGTACCACAGTGCTTAGGTTCCTACTCTTGTGTCAAAAGAGTTTTGTAGGTCTTCACTACCCTAAGGCATAGTCTTTCAAATGACTACCCTAAGATTGACAAAAGCGAAGTTGTGTCTGAGAGATGCAGCATAACAACAGTGAGGCACTACAGCAATAGGGAAGAAGATTAAATAGTTGGGAATTAATTAAATCAGTTGGCATATTACATAATTTATGTGACAGTTATAGACTTACTTGTTGGGTAGGTTTTTTTGTTCCCTGGCCCCACATTAACAGAATAAGGCCTGAAATGTTCAAGTTTCCACTCTTGGCTGTGATGTTTTGGGGAGAGGAGGTTAGTGTAAATTGTATCTTTAAATTTTACTCCTAGATTTTGTAGGTGAAAGGAATCAAATAGACTCTGCGGGATTTGAGGGAACTGACATGGAACAATAAAGTAGCTAGAATGTGAATCTGAAAAACTGCTTATTGCATGGCAAATGTCAACCAGCGGGTGATTTGCAGCTAATTAACAAGCACACTGTGTGAGCGGAATGTTTTCTAATCAATAAAAAGGCTATTATTTTTAATTTCTGATGCTGTTAGTTGAATCTTAGTTTACAGTTGGTTAGTTAGAAGATGTGTATTCTGATTTAGTTTGTAAAATTTGATTCTGTGAGGGTGGAAGGGTGGAAAAGGTATAAGGTATACCCAAAGTTTGCCTAATCCATTCCAGATGGACAAAATGTGTTCAAAACGTGTTTTATTTGATACCAAATCCAGGAGAGTGACCGGTGTCATGGAGTAAAGCTCAGACTTTCATGCTCTGACTAGAGACTTTCAGTCTGAAAGCTGTTTTCTTTTTTTTTTTTTAAACTTTTTTTTTGGTAGATTGATTGAAATACTTGATACTGACTAAAAAGACAAATAACATTCTCCTATCTCAATTGAAGACAGAAATTCTGAGTGTAATCCCACAAACATCTCTTAAGATGGGCTCACTGGGTGGAACTGGTTACACACCTACTGATTTCCTGAACTGGAAAACTTGAGATTATCTACCAGTACGCAACGTGGGCAGTGCAACTCCTTACTGCCCCAGTTAAAGTCTTTCTCCAAATGAAACCTTTGGTAATTAAAAATCCATTGAGATAAATCCATAAAATATCAAACTACATTTGCTGTTGATAGTAATAGTACATTAATGCCTGCTGTAGCTTACAAATAAAACTCTTCCTTTTACACACTAGACTTACTACAGAAGAAAAAAATCAATGAAAAATACTTTTGTATGCTCTGTTTTTTTCCCCCCATTTTTTTTCTCCAGGCATTTACCTTCTGAGTTGCACAAAGGGTCATAAAACTATTCAAATGATAGTTTTTCCAGGAAATGTTTGGTGGTAATAGTTTGGGATATCTGTTAAAACACTCAGTTACTGCTTGGCCAGATATCTGAGGAAGGGCTTTCTAGCAGTTTGAAATGTCGTATTTTTCCTTCTTTTTTTATAAAGAACATAGACTTGTTTAAAAATCTCACATTTTAAATTTTTCTTAGTAGTCTGAGTAGAATCCTAGCATACTTTGCTTTTTTGGTTTTGTTTTTTTTTTTTTCTTTTTTTCGTTTCTTGCTTAAGTACAATATCAGCGCTGTTATTATTTTCACAGCTTACAATGACTGGCAGAATGATACACATGCAAATGAGTAGCTGTGCTTCTCATTCTTAACAATCTAGAAAAACATATTAGGCCAATTTCTACCCTGGATTTTCACCAGTTTT
The DNA here is from genome assembly GCF_965231255.1 of Vanellus vanellus. Taxonomy (NCBI): domain Eukaryota; kingdom Metazoa; phylum Chordata; class Aves; order Charadriiformes; family Charadriidae; genus Vanellus; species Vanellus vanellus. The sequence goes on from NC_138908.1 coordinate 64,946,234, forward strand.
GGATTTTGTCTGTGATCTGTTGCATAAATTCGGTCTCTTGCCACATGTGACTATATGCTACATTTTCACGTTTACTTCACATTTGAAATATCAGTCCGGACTATTTAGCTCAGCTTTATAGCTGCATTTTATTAGATTGCTTATGTATAAGAATACACTAAAAACATGTGCTTTTGATTAGGACACAGGTTGTAAATTAATTCCTTTAGTAGCAACGTCATATCCGTTTAATTTTAGTATTCAGTATTCTTCAGTTTCTGCTAGCTTACACCAATCTGTCCTAACGAAGGGCACGATTACTTATGCTTTGAGGTCAATGGTGGCGTGCCCATTATTTCAGTAGGATCTGGATAAGATCTCAGTTTGAGTTTATAGCTTGTTCATTTTAAGTATGCAAATAGTCATGTAAAACCTGAAGTGAGCACTGTTTGTGCTGTTCCTCTCTTGCATTTTTGTAACTACTATATAGAAAGAGAGAAGTGGCTTTCAGTTCTAAGTGCTGTTAACCTAGACTTCAGCAATGGTCAAGATCAGTTTTAACTATTTACCACAAATAGGAAAATACTTTTATGTTCAAGAAGCTTTTTTTTTATATTTAGGTTTTGCATATTATGTATAAACATGAATTTTTTTCAAGTGCACCAAACTTTAAAATGAGTAGGGATGTGCATCCTTTATTTTAACACCTGTCATCGTATATAATTCAGATGGTAAATTCCAGCAATATCATATTTAACAACAGGAAGTATTAGACCCAGTGAGGGGAGCCCTTGGGTGCTGGCAACTCAGATCGGCATGTATATTGTTGCTGACAGTTTGACTTGCAAAATTGTACCAGCAGTCACTAAGTTTTGAGCACACATTACAATAGTGAATTTTCTCAGTATCATTTTATGCCAGAATTGTTTCTGTTTTTCTCTGAATAGTGAAAGCAAGCTGAAAACCATGATTAAAAATTATTTTGGGTGGGCTTTAAGTACCTGATTTGTACCTTCAGAATAACTCCTCAAGTGTGCTGTACTTACTTTTGTATCCAATGCAAGTAACCTCCTGCAAAGACCAGTCTTAACCAGCTAAAAAACACAGAATTTTTTTTTTCTTTTTGGTCACCTTTGGTCTCTTCTCATCTACTTTTCACCATGAATTGTGAAGGCATTCTTTAATTTGGACCAGAAGTCCTTCTGTACCTTCTTCTCTATTTCTTCTCTGTTCTTCACTGTTTCTTCTTTATTTTCAACTGGGTGATTGTTGTAGGTCCCTTCCAACTGAAATACTCTATTCTTAATGGTTTATAGAAGATTTAAGTTGAAACAATTTATTTGGGCAAGCACTGAACATACCAGGTGTTTTTAGGTCAAAGTATGTAACGGTGAACTTGCATTCTTTCAGAGAGATGGGAGGTATTTCTTTTCAGTATGCATTTGCCTGCCTGAAGATTAAGATTTCCTTTAATACTCTTTATACCACAGTATGAAATGGTTTTTTTGGTGGTAGCACAATGCTGTGAAATATACTGCATTCTAATTGTAGCAAAGTCAATATTTGTTACAGGTAGCAGTTATATTTCAACAAATTAGATATGCTTATTTATTTGTAATAGAGAAATTACAATTGTTCTGACCATTAGAAAAATCCAAAACATAATCTAAAAACATTTAGCTGTCAGACACATCGTACAGTGGGGTATCTTTGGCTGTAAAGGAAGACTTTCATTTTCCTCACCCTTGTCCTAAAGAGGATGCCTGTCTGCCATCAGAATAATATATAATTTTATCTTGCTTTGCTTATGACCTCTATACATTTAGCTTCTCCTTAAGTGGTTCTGTTTAGTGAGTTATCAGGAAGAGTATTGACTGTGGCAACAGTCCTGCATTTTGATCTATAAGTCAAACTCTCATGCTTATGCCAAGTGCCTTAAATATTAACTTGGCTCTGTATGTATGTATATGTAAAAAAACAACCCTGCACGAGTATGTCATATTGAAGGATTGAAGCCATATAGAAGGTAGAGTACTTTCTTATTCCTGCTTACAGGTGACAACAACCAGATTTCATGTATGGCAGGGAGGGGAAGGAACACGAGAACATTGTGTGTGCGTGCATGGGGAGCAACACTCAAAACCTCTTTTTCCACACTTTAAAGCAAACAAACAAACAAAGCCCCGTGGATTCCTCAGCCTGAAACACCAGAGTGTCACTCTTTAAAACTGTAGTACTTAGGACTTCTTTTACAATGTCACAGTGTGTCCTGGTTTGAGGTAAAACAGAACCAATTTTGTTCAGTAACTTTGCTTCTTAGCTGGGCCTCTTCTAACTACTGAAATTAACTGCATATTGTGCAGTCAGTGTTCACTGTCTCAGAGTGATAAGACCAATGTTTATAGCTGATGCCCAGGCATGGTATGCTGAGAGGCTCCTGCTTATACTTATTGCTATAACCCCCAAGGCCAACCAACTTTGTTATTTGCCCCGTTGGAGGGTTGGAAGCGGAAAAACATAGTGGGGTCCCACCTGCGGGGAGGAGCAGAGAGGACAGGTGACCCAAAACTGACCCAAAGGGTATTCCATCCCATCTGCCTCATGCTCAGTATAAAAGCTGAGGGATCAAAGGGTCAGGGGCTCTTCCTTCAATGGCCAACGTCTGAGGAGGACTCTGTTTGTCTGCCTGTGATCCCGATCCTGAATGCAGATCCAGAATCCAGTTCCCGTCTGTCACTGAGTCCAGTCTGGGACTGCCCCAGTGCCAGCCGGTGACGTGATTGTCATCTCGGGAGCTTGATATGGTTTTGTATATATTTCATTATTTCTTTTTATTTTATTATTAATATTTCATTAAAGTAGTTTAGTTCCTTCTAAACTCATAAGTCTCTTTTTCCTCCTCTGCCTCTCTCTTCGAAGAGGGGTAGAGGGGAGCATCTGTTGGTCCCGTCTGGGGTCCCCCAGGTCCCCAATGGTGGATTTGGCCTAAACCACGACACAGTGTTATTTTTAAAAGGCATTTCTTCTGACTTTGCTTGCTTTTTTTTTTTTCCCCTGCCATGCTGATGTTGTGACTTTAGTTCAAGTAATATGACTTTTGTAGAACTAGGAAGGGAAATAAGAATGTTAATGGTATTTTCTTTAAACTGCAAAATTATATTTACTTCAGGGATATAACTTAGAGCTATGCTTTCTGGTAAAGGTCACTGATCTATGATGTGTGCCATAAGCTTTTCCATTATCCTTGAGGTTCAGGTGCATCCTCTGCTCCCCTGCTGCATGTTAAAGAGATTTTGAATCAAGTGTCTGGTGCAGCTGTATGATAGTACTTTCTGTAAGGTGGTCTGGAGCAATGTTCTCTAGGACTGGTGATACAGATGTGTTTTAGAGTCCTATTTCTAAAATCACCTCATCTGTAGAAATAGAATGCTCTATTGTTAAAGGGTTATTTGGAATCACGGACCCGTAGCAACGTAAAAGAAATTTTTACTTTAGAAATACTTCTATTTTTTTAACTCTTGAGACTATAGATTATAATATGCAGTACTTGAATTAATTCCAAAGATATCTCTCACCACATATATATCTAGTTAACAAAGATGAAGCATTCATCAAGGCCCTTCGGCTGAGAGTTTAGTTCATCTGCTATTCTGTAGTCTTGTGGAAGATTTGCAATGGGGACTCATGCTCCACTGGTAAGGATTTCTCTCATTTGTATCATAGAATGGTTTGGGTTGGAAGGGACCTTAAAGATCATCTAGTTCCAACCTCCCTTCCATGGGGGTGTTCCACTAGACCAGGTTGCTTGAAGCCCCATCCAACCTGGCCTTGAACACCTCCAGGGATGGGACATCCACAACCTCTCTGGGCAACCAGTTCCAGTATTTCACCACCCTCAGCCCGTCCTCATGGGCAAGCTGCTCCAGCCCCCTGATCATCTTGGTGGCCCCACTCTGGACTTACTCAAAATTCAAAATTCTTTCCAACCCCATAGGGTATTTCATTAAGGAATTTCAGCCTTTCTGTTGCTAGACCATTGTCTTCACCTTTGGAAATGCTGGTGTCCCTTGTTTGGATGTAGTTAGTGCAATCTGTAAAGTCTGTTCAGATGCTCAGAGAGAAAACATTTTCATGCTTAGTAAGGCAATGTACAATCCTCAGTTGTGTGAACCTTCTTCATATAAATAAATGAATTTTCTATTTTGTATTGTAGTTGTAAATGTATTTGACACTTGTAAATGACAAGCATATGATGGAATTTATCAATGTGTGTTTTCAGAGACACGACACTTTGATAATAGGTTTGAGATGAGCTATTTCCCCAAGTTAACTTTTAACATTGCTGTATCAGTGTGTAGTTTCTTCTAGGTCACAAAAAAAGCTTAATTTCTGGAATTAGTGTTTCCATTGTATCAAATACTGTGATTTTTTTTTTTAGATAAAGTACTTCATAAGATGCTAGGTTAAAAACTGGATACAAATTAAGGAAAAGAGCCTAATGAAAAAAATACATTTTGTTTCTGATACCACAATGTCAATGATACTCGCGTCTGTGAACTGGCAGTTTAGTGTAATATGTGGAGGGAAGGGGATTTTAAAGACGTAACAGAGCAAAGGCCATGACTATCTCATACATTGAAGGCTGTTGCAACTCTGCAAAATCAGGAGGAAAACGGAATCAAAACCTTTGCTTTAGTAGAAATGCCACTTAATTTGTGGTTTACAAGATCAGACGTTGTATTTGCAGGTGTTTATTTTTCAGCAGTAATGTGAGCATGTAAGCTTGAACTACGTGGAGAAGAGAATGCTCCTTCCTAAATCAGTCATCTGGGATATGTTCACTTCCACTTTTCTGTTGAATATTATACTAACACAGTGTTTTAAAATATTTAAGTTTCTTGCAGTTCTCTTTCTTTGAGCCACAGCTGTTCTAGTTTCATAGTGATTTTTATGCCATGAGCATAGAAAGCTCCAAGTCATATATTTATCCAAGTCTTTCTTTCAATACTGAGGAAAAGGATTTTAGATTAGATGGAGAATGATTTTTTTTTTTTTTTTTTTTTTTTTGCTTACATTTCTCTACCCAGAAAACTGGATTTTTTGGAGTGGCGTGGTGTATTTTTAAGCAGCTTAAGGAACCGTATGTAGCGTAAAAAGATTGCAATGCTTCTGTGAACCTTTCAAACATAATCTGCCTTTTTCTAATTTAATTATTATCAAATAGGAGTGCTTGATCTGCTGTGATCAGCTCACTTACAGTAATATAATTGGAAAGCGACAGGCCTAGCTAATTATTCTTGCCTCTGCATGTTTACATAACACATAGGTACCGTATGTAAGCACTCCAGTTCTAGAATTTCTGCCTTTGCATAATCAGCAGGCTGTCCCCTTTCTCCTCAATTGCCCTAGGTTGAGATAGGCCATTTTCTCTTGCAGTAGGCCAAACCTCCCTTCTCCTAGCTATTCTGTTAAAACCTCTTTCACTTAATTGGTGTAAAGAGTTTCACTTGCATGTGACTAAACTTCTTATTACAAGCAAACAAGCATTGCCTTTATAGTGGAAAGATCTGAAGTAGCAGCAGTTTAGTGAAGATTACCAAATGGATAATGGCCTGCTCAGGAAGGCCTTGCCTTGATCTTCAGAGCTCATTCTACCATGCTTGAGGTGGTAGCTTTGTTGAAAAATATTTCCGTACCTGACGTCTTTGAGACAGGTGTCAGCATTCACTGTGAGCGCTGGGTGATTGCTTGGGATGGATGCAGCCCTGGGTAGGGAGGGGCACGCAGTCGCCATTGCCCTGGATCCCAGGAACAGCTTCCAGCAACTTAATGCTACACTGAAGTCCTCTATAACAAAGGTGCTGTGTGTTGACAGCATGACAAGAGAGAAGCAAAATTACTACTGGTATGTACTGTGCATCAGAACCTATCTTGGTGCACCATGCTTCCCCAGCTTCCTTTTAGCTTCCTCAGTCTCTACACAACCTGGGGTTTGAAGATGGGAGAAAACAGTGAGGATGAGTATGAGTGTAAGCGTGTGCGTGTAGGAGGGGAAAATAACATTTAATCACAGAGCAGGAAGAGAGAGAACGGTTGTCTGTCAATACTATGGCGAAAAAGAAGTCCGTAATCACACGGGTTGTATGATTTTTATGAAAATGTGCATTTGGACAATGTATCTTAATCTGTTGGTAAGTAACTTCATTGATGCAATCCACCAAAATATTATATTTCTTTTTGACTGTCATTGTCACGGCATGTATTGTTCTTAGGAATTATGTCTGGTTTATATGCTGAAACCAAGCTTGAGAAGCTCTTGTCTTTCAATAATATAGATTCCCTGAACACTATATGAGACATAATTTTGTAGTTGCTCTCAAAACAAAAATCTTGATGGTCTCCTACTCCACGCATTTATTTTTCCCAAATAGTTACCAAGTAATTTCCTGTTACATGTGGTGAGGTCAAATCCAAGACTGCCAGCACATGCTTCCTTCATATTTTCAAATACAGCTTTTTGGAGGAAACTTTAGAAACAAGGTCAGATGTTTCTTAAAGTTTTGTTTTCCACAGATGAAATCTTTGGAAAGAACATTGATGGTTTTTATCCTCCCCCCCCCTTTTTTTTTAATGCCCATCACAAAACTGATGTTGATTATATTTGTGTAAACTGTCATCTGTATGTATTTGAATATGTTTTCCCACTAAGATAGTAAAACACAAGTGAGGTTGAGCTATTTGGTTGAAAAATGTAATGAGAGGGATGAAGGACTGGAAAGGGAGTGCTATGCAAGTACTGTAATAGTCTTTGCACAGCTTTTAATTTCTGCAGGGGTTCCAGTAAGGCAGTTTCCGATTGTTTTGCTGTGCTGTATTTGTAGTAAATATGTGAAAATTTCCTATCCAAGTTTTTAAAAATAAAGGATCTCTATACCATGCTGTTCTGCAAAATTTTTCAGTGTTTCCAACTGTGTTGAACTTGATGAAAGCTGCTTAGGGCTAAGCACTTTTGAAGCATATTTCTGCTTTTTAAATTGCCAGTATTGAAGGTTTTTTATTTTAAGAGTTCTTTATTGTCAGAAACACTATTGGCAAATAAGAAAGTAAGATTATGATTCCATCAAATATGCAGTAGTTAAAATTGTCAAATCCAAGAGAAGATTTTGGTAAGCAAATAGGGCATATCACAGCTACTAGTATCTAAGCTTCATATCCAGCTGATTGCTCAGATCTCCCAATTACTGTAATGTTAGTTCTTTGTGGAAGGCAAACTGTCTACAAAGAAGGACTGTTCATTTGAAAGAGCTATTTTTTAATGTTAGAAGCTTGCAGAATCTAAATTATCACACACAGAGTCAACGAATGGTAAGGGTTGGAAGGGACCTTCAGACATCATCTAGTCCAACTCCCCTGCCAAAGCAGGTTCACCTAGAGCAGGTTGCACAGGAACACATCCAGGCAGGTTTTGAATATCTCCAGAGGAGGAGACTCCACCGCCTCTCTGGGCATCCTGTTCCACTGCTCTGTCAGCCTCAAAGTAAAGAAGTGTTTCCTCATGTTGAGATGGAATTTCCTGTGTTCCAGTTTGTGCCCGTTGCCCCTTCTCCTGTTGATGGGCACCACTGAAAAGAGTCTGGCTCTGTTCTCTTGACACCCACCCTTTAGATATTTACAAGCATTGATAAGAACCTCTCTCAGTCTTCTTCAGGCTAAACAGACCCAGCTCTCAGCCTTTCTTCGTAAGAGAGGTGCTCCAATCCCTCAATCATCTTTGTAGCCCTCCGCTGGACTTTATGACTTTCTACCCCACTGTCTGTTTTCCCCCCCCTGTATTGCATGTTCACTGCTGAATATTGTGTTGAAATAAAGGTTTGATATTTGTGTGGTAGAGAAGTTTGGGCACTTAGTGACAAAGTCACATTTTCTGCATATACTCTTTAATATTTCAGAATAGGACCCTTAGTATCAGTTCACTCCTTGTAAATATTGTCTTTACAAACATCACGGGGGAAGAGATACTCTTTTTTAGAGCTTGTTTGGTGGGACGATTTTCTGTTTTAATTAATCTTTTTTTCTGAAATAGCTTTCGTGCATTAACAAGTATTTTTTTTAAAGAGAATGTAATTCCTGAGAGCAAATTTAAAACAAAATTTAAGTTATACCCATGCCTTTCAATAAGACATTGGCAATGCAGGTTACCTTCCATTTCTAGTAATTTTCACTGACTAGATTTCAGTTGTATTGTACACTGTGCAAATGTATAAAGGGCATAGCAGGAATTGGTTCACAAACATCCAGAACGAATCACTTGTGTTCTACAACTTATGTTAAAGAATTTTGAATCTATAGATAAATAACGTTGTTCTATATTTGGCAATGAATGAGACTCAGAACACACAAGGGTTACATACTTTCCTTTGACCACTGTACATATTTCTGGAAGTAGTTAATTTTTCTGCAAAGATATACTGTCATATGTTACAGGTTGATTATCAACAAGTTTGTTAACCCAAAGGTCAAATAAATTAAGAATATCTTCTGTAACTGGTTCTCCATGTTTTTCTTGTTTAATATTTTGTCATCCAGCATAGTTAACCCCATATTCCAGAATCTTTTAAAAAGAAAATAAAATGACATCTTCCCTTTGGAAACTAAAGCTCTTAAATTAATTAAAAACAGGGGCATCAGCAGCCTTTCAGAATTATTTTAGGTGTAAGTATTAACTTGGCTAAAACACTAGCTTGCTTGTTTAGAAACATAGAATCACTATCATATAAATTGCAGTAACATTTCAAAATAAAGATTTGATTTTCAGTAGGAGATAGAAGACTCTTTAAATACAAGTTAAAACCTCCTTTTCTATTTCATGACAAATATGTGATTTGTTGGTTTTATTATAATTACTGACTCAGTAGATGGCACTCTTCCCTCTGAGTCACCAAGGTGCCCAGGTCATCTGTATTTAAGGTTTCCTTTTTTTGAATACAGTATGATCCTGACTGCTTATGCTCATTAGAATGCTCAAGAATATCAGTTGCCATATTCTGACAAAATTTCTGTTTAATTATTTCATTCTTGCTTGTCTCAATCTTGGTTATTACTGCTGCTGGATAACATTTTTTTCTCCGACCTATTGTGTGTGTTAATGTTAAAATAGTTGTAACACCCCTCTGTATATACAGTCCTTCACCCTCCACTCCCCCAGCTTGCACCTAACAGAGACTTTACTCCCATGACTAAGTCTTATGACTTCAGTAGAGTTGTTTTCATCCTAAGCTGAAAATTCCCTGTGTAAGACTTATCAATCAATTACCATTTAGTAAATTTTATGTGAGCCTTGGAGACATGCAGTTGTGCTGATGCTCTTTGGTCATAATATCAAAACAAGATCTCTTGCCGTGACTTCTTATCTGCTTAAAGGTCTGATTCTGCTTTTACAGACATAAATGCAAATCACCAATAAACCACATTAACTGTGAAGTACAGTCTTTAAATACATAGAATAATAGAATGGTTTCGGTTGGAAGGAACTGTAAAGATTATCTAGTTCCAACCCCCCTGCTGTGGGCAGGGTTACCTCCCACCACATCAGGTTGCTCAAAGCCTCATCCAGCCTGGCCTTGAACACCTCCAGGGATGGGGCATCCACAACCTCTCTGGGCAACCTCTTCCAGTATTTCACCACCCTCAGAGTAAAGAATTTCTTCCTAATATCTAATGTAAATCTACCCTCTTTCTGTTTAAAAATGTTACCCCTTGTCCTATTGCTACACTGCCTGATAAAGAGTCCCTCCCCGTCTTTCCTGTAGGTCCCCTTTAAGTACTGGAAGGCTGCTGCAAGGTCTCCCTGGAGCCTTCCCTTCTCCAGGCTGAACACTCCCAACTCTCTCAGCCTGTCCTCATACAGGAGGTGTTGCACCCCCTGATCATCTTGTGGCCCTCCTGTGGATTCGCTCCAATATGTCCATGTCCTTCTTATGTTTGGGGTTCCAGAGCTGGACGCAGTACTCCAAACAGGGTCTCACAAGAGTGGAGTGGAGGGGCAGAATCATCTCCCTTGACCTGCTGGTCATGCTTCTTTTGATGCAGCCTGGGATGTGGTTGATTTTCTTGGCTGCGGGTGCACATTGCTGGGTTGTGTTGAGCTTCTTACCAACCGACACCTCCTTCTCCGTGGGGCTGCTCTCAATCTGTTCTTGACCTAGCCTGTATTTGTGCTTGGGATTTTCTTGACCCACGTGCAGGAACTTCCACTTTGTATTGTTGAACTTCAAGAGGTTTGCATGGGCCCACCTCTCAAACCTGTCTGGGTCCCTCTAGATGGCATCCCTCTCCTCCAGTGTATCGACCTCACCACACAGCTTGGTATCAGTGGTAAATGTTGCTAACAAAGTGACAGCATCAGTCCCAGTACCAGCCTTTGAGGAATACCACTCATCACTATTCTGTGCTTGGACATCAAGTCGTTGACTGCAACCCTTGGAGTGCAGCCATCCAGCCAATTCCTTATCCAGCGACTGGTCCATCCATCAAATCCATGTCTCTAATTTAGACCAGTATGTTGCGTGGGACAGTGTCAAATGCTTTGCACAAGTCCAGGTATATGATATCAGTTACTCTTTCCTTATCCACCAATGTTCTAACCCCGTTGTAGAAGGCTGCCAAATTTGTCAGACTTGATTTGTCCTCAGTGAAGCCATGTTGGCTATCACCAATCACCTCTTTATTTTCCATGAGCCTTAGTATAGTTTCCAGGAGGGTCTGCTCCGTGATTTTGTCAGGCACAGAGGTGAGAATGACTGTCCTGTAGTTCCCCAGGTCTTGCTTTTTTCCTTTTTTAAAAATGGGGGTTATGTTTCTTCTTTTCCAGTCACTGGAAATTACACTGGCCTGCCATGATTTCTCAAATATGATGGCTAGTGGCTTTGCAACTTCATCTGCCAGTTCCCGCAGGACCCACAGATGTATCTCATCAGGTCCCATAGATTTGTGCACTTTCATGTTCCTTGGATGGTCTCGAACCTGATCATCTCCTCCAGTGGTCGGTTCTTCATTCTCCCAGTCCCTGCCTTTACCTTCTGCAACTTGGGCAGTGTGGCTAGAGCACGTGCCAGTGCAGACTGAGGCAAAAAAAGTCATTTAGTACCTCAGCCTTCTCTATGGGTGAGGTAACAAGGTCTCCCATTTCCTTCTGGAGAGGGCCCACATTTTCCCTAGTCTTTCTTTTGTCACCGACATACCTGTAGAAGTTTCTCTTGTCCTTGATGTCCCTGGCCATATTTAATTCTATCAGGGCTTTAGCTTTCCTAACCTGATCCCTGGCTACTCAGACAATTTCTCTGTATGGCTCCCAGGCTACCTGTCCTTGCTTCCACCCTCTGTAGGCTTCCTTTTTCTGTTTGAGTGTGTCCAGGAGCTCCTTGCTTATCCATGCAGGTGTCCTGATGTTTTTGCCCAACTTCCTCGTTGTTGGGATGCATGGCTCCTGAGCTTGGAGGACGTGATCCTTGAATATTAACCAGCTTTCTTGGACCCCTCTTTCCTCCAGGGCTTTATCGCATGGTACTTTGCCAAACAGATCCCTGAAGAAGCCAAAGTCTGGCCTCCTGAAGACCAGGGCAGCTATGTGCCTTCCTCACCACCCTAAGGATCTTGAACTCCACCGTCTAATGGTCACTGCAGCCAAGGCTGCCCTTGAGCATGACATTCCCCACCAGCCCCTCCTTGTTGGTGATATCAAGGTCCAGCATGGCACCTCTCTTTGTTGGCTCTTCTATCACTTGGAGAAGGAAGTTATCATTAACACATTCCAGGAAACTCTTGGATTGTGTATGCCCTGCTGTGGTGTGTATAATGCCTCCAACAGATATCAAGGTGGTTGAAGTCTCCCATGAGGACCAGGGCTTATGTACGTGTGGCTGCTTCTGTCTGTCTGTAGAGGGTCTCATCCTCTCAGTCTTTGTGGTCAGGTGGCCTGTAGCAGACCCTCACTGTAACATCACCTATCCCTGCCCTCCCTTTAGTCCTGACCCATAAGCTCTTGGTGAGCTCCTCATCCATCCTCAGGTGGAACTCTATGTACTCCAGCTGGTCATTGACATAGGTGAAACCCTCTATGCTCTTTACATGTAGGTTATTGAAATTAACTTGAGAATTTTATTTTACTGCCAGGATGCTTGGGTCATATAAAGTTACAAGCTTACAATTTTGACTACCAGTGTCTTTGTCCATACCATGCTATGGGTGTCTGTGTCCCCTGAACCTATGGCAGCAAGGGAAACTGGGCTTCACTATCTCTTTCATTAATCTTACTACTTATGCCAGAGACACCAAACTCTTATATTATCCATGGATTTGTAACTCCATATGCCTTTTCTTTTAGCCTTTTATATAGCCGCAGGTTAGAGTGGTCCTGTTTTTTCTGGTTTTGTGCAGCTTGGTCATTGAAAATAATATCCACAAGATCTGCATACCTTTTCTCTTGTTTCTACAGTAAAGAGAATTTAGCTAGTTACAGATGGAAATAAGAACTATTAGGTTTTGAAATCTGCCCTTCTTTTAATGCAGCTCATTCCATTTTCTGATACGGATTTGAAATGACATTATTGGGCACATCCAAAGTATTACTTCCTTTTTTTTTTTTTTTGAGAAGACAAGAAAAACAGGAAAATCCATCTTAAGGTTTTTATAGTATTCAGTGAGAGTTTCCTAAAAGAAGAAAAGAATGCTATCTTGTACTGAACAGACACCTTCTGCTATTCTTCCTGCATTTTGTTTTGTTCTTTAAGAGTAAAAGTGAGTTTTTCCTTTTCATTGGAGTCTGGTAAAGTGAAAAGACAAATCCTCTTCAGCCTCCCAAACACAATGCGATTTACAACTGAGATGTGTTCTTCTGATGTTTTGTGGCACTTTGGTCCTGATACCTGTGATACATTCTCAACCAGCAACCCATAGCTGGTTTGGTAAAAGCCATCAGTTATCAGTGCCCTTGGGACTGGTGATCTGTGATATGGTGTTGAGCACAGAGGAGTTCAACAAGGGCAAGTGTAGGGTACTGCATCTGGGGAGGAATAACCAGGTTAGGGGCTGACCTGCTGGAGAGCAGCTCTGTGGAAAGGGATCTGGGAGTCCTGGTGGACAACAGGATAACCATGAGCCAGCAGTGTGCCCCGGTGGCCAAGAAGGCGAATGGCATCCTGCGATGCATCAAGAAGTGTGGCCAGCAGGTCGAGGGAGGTCATCCTCCTCCTCTACTCCGCCCTTGCATGGAGTATTGTGTCCAGTTCAGGAAGGACAGGGAACTGCTGGAGAGGGTGCAGCAAAGGACAACAAAGATGATTAGGGGACTGGAGCACCTTTCTTATGAGGAAAGGCTGAGGGACTTGGGTCTTTTTAGTCTAGAGAAAAAAAGACTGATGGGGGATCTTATCAATACTTATAACTATTTAAAAGGAGGGTGCCAGGTAGATGAGAACAGTCTTTTTTCAGTGGTGCCCAGTGACAGGACAAGAGGTAATGGGCACAAACTTGAGCATAGGAAGTTCCATCTAAACATGAGGAGGGACTTCTTTACTTTGAGGGTGGCAGAGCACTGCAACAGGCTGCCCAGAGAGGCGGTGGAGTCTCCAACTCTGGAGACATTCAAAACCGGCCTAGATGCATTCCTGTGCAACCTGTTTTAGGTGAACCTGCTTTGGCAGGAAGGCTGGACTAGACGATCTCCAAAGGTCCCTTCCAACCCTGACCGTTCTGTGATTCTGTGATTCTGTGATTCTGAGTAGATCTTCCCAGAATCAAATTTCGTTCTGTGGTGAGTTTGAGAGCAGAATCATTGTGTTGTGTCCTTTGCTATTTGAATGCTCTTTTAATGCACTACCAGTCACAACTTCTGCTGTTCTCCAGATTGGATGGTAGAAGACCTATCTTTCTTTAGATTTTTAAATTCTATTTCTAGATTTTTATATATCTAGGTGTTTTTTTTCTCTAGAAGAAAATTGCTTGTTTTCTTCCTCTCTCCTAAACAACTTAAGGAATCTTCATGTGACTTGAAATAAATAATAGTTAATTACTTGTTCTTTTGCCCAAGCCTTACTGGTCCGACAGATTATCCTGAAAATGCCCCACAGTTTAAGCCCATAATAATTTTGACTGGATACCTACATGAGTATTCAGAGTTTTGACAGTTTACTGCTACTCTGCAGTCTGTCTTTGTCCATGTGGTATGCAGCTTGCTAGGAAGATACACTCTGTTCTACATACTGCAGAAAAAGGATGCTTCTACAGGTGTGCACTTACCAGTATATTTTTCAGTTAATGAGCAATCATTGTGACTTTTTTCATAATTTGGAATTGAAAGCATTTGTATTATTGCTGAGAATGCAGTTACCAATTAGGAGAATTCTCTGTGGGTAACTTGAACTTTATTATTAGTGTTTCTCCAGATAGAAGAAGATACATGTCCATACTACAAAAGTTGTTAGTGACTGGCATTTTTTTAGCAATCAGACTGCGCAAACATTTTAATGATCTTTGATAACCGAGTCTTGTATCAGTTTTGGAGGGTTGTTATGAAAAAACTTGTTCTGGCATTATGGGTACTGAAGCTTGTCCGTGGATAAGTGGGGAGACTTTTTTTCCCTGTAAAACCAAGATATGATTAGTTCTTATGAATAACAGATTCAATTAAGAATACTTAAAAATGTAGAAAATAAAAAAAACCCTGAAATATTGAATTTTTCAAGTCAAATACCTCTTTGATTTTTTTCCTGTTTTTAATTCTGCCAAAAACCTCAAAAGAGTAAGAAGTGATTTGCAAAAAAATGATACAATTTCTGATCTATTGTCATTTAAAAAATTCCAAAACATTGGCAGTAAAATTTTTCTGGTTTGCAGCAAGATGTAATTTTCATAGTCTGGAATTCATGTAACCTTGCTAGTTACGCATTCAAGAATGATGAATCTTACGAGCTCTTTTAGTAATGGCTTTAGGTTCTGTATAGGACTAACTGGAGTGTCAAATCATGGCCTTAGTCTGTGAAGAAGGAATAATACTCTGATCGTGTAACTAAAGTATATTTTCATGTGTTTTAGTGTTTAGGTTCTTTCCAAAGTTGAGATGTAGTTCTTAAATGACTTACAGTTGATATGTTTTGGTGTTTTAAGAGCATGTTTTCCTACATGATTTTTGTGGGAAGACTTCTAGACATACACAGAGTAACACTGATGCCAGGGAAATGTAAGAGTCTGTGTAATAGTTTAGCCGTACAAGCAAATTACCACAAAGTACCAGCAGGATAGTATGAGTTAGCTTAGTCCTGTTTTGTCACACACTAAGCTGACTCAGCTAATCTTTGTCAATAAGCTTACAGTTACGCAGTTATGATCTTGAAGGAAAAGGTGCGTTAATGTCAGAACTAGAAGGATAGAAACTGCCAGAATTCATTATTTCTTTCCCATATGGCCACTTACAAATCTTTGTTATAAAATCAGCTTTGTACTGAGTTGCTGAAGGGATGATATTTCATGACTATCCAATGCTGCTGTTGGAGTCAAATCTCTGTTGTAGGTGTTTGTAATATCAAGTTAGAGCATCAGGTGTTCATTATTAAACATACCATTATAAACAGTTTACTTATTTCTGGACATTTTGTTCAGGTTGTGTTTTGAAAACTGTGGAACTTGGTACTTTATAGCCCTGATCACATTCAGCTTCCATGATTCAGCTTCCATCACATTCAGCATGATTCTTTTCCAGACCTTTTAAGCTGGCTCTTTGAATAGCACTGAGATTGCATTTGGATGGTCTTCAAGCTGCTTCAGCCAGACCCATGGCAAATCTCTCATTTATTACTCTCAGCAGCTTGACAAAGGGAGTGCTAAGTGATTGGATAAATAGGGAGGAAGAGGTACAGGAAGTTCCTTAGCTTGCACATTAATTTAGCTTTAATGAAAAGGGTTTACTTGTATTGTAATTTTAGGACAGTTAGTCCTGCTTAAAAATTGCAAGGTCATAAGTAATGCAGACAAATATTCATTGTCTACCCTATGAGCTCTTTCAACCACCTGCCAAAGTGGAGTGAAATACATTATGCAATTCTGAACAATACATTTGGAAATACTAAAGAACAAGAAATTGTACTCCAAACACTAGCAAAACCAAGGAATTTTTCAGATGTGTGAAATGCAATCTGTTAAGCCATGGAAGTGTTTATGGGTCTTTGACCAAGATTAATTTTAAAGTTATTCCGTCTTAGTGGTATTTTGGCTAAGATTGGTAATTATATAGTGGTTAAAAAAATTATCAGCAAACAATAGCAATAGTAAGAGGGTTAGTTGATCAGGAGAATTATGATGTTTTGCAGTTCTATTTTTGGTTATGTTAAGAGTCAACTAAATGGATTGTTTGGCAATCCAAAAAACTTTGTTCCTGTACATGACTCTTTAAAAATGGGATTTAAGTACTATGGTGCTATGCTATGGGTAGTAACTTCACTGAAATGCATGATTCTTCTTTGTAGTCTTTGCAATGCTGAGTTTTCTGAGTTTTCTCTCTTTCCCTCCATTACTGGAAGGAAACTCTACTTCTGCACGTTCTTTTAAGTATTTCTAGAACTTAAATGCATTTATTCATCTTATTATTTTTACATTTTTAACTCATAATTTTAATTTTTTTTTACTTTTTTTGCTTCAGGCTTTTATAAGTTCTTCCAAGCAAAAATGGGAATTTGGTTAAAGTATTCATATTTGTAAATGACTTGTATTTATTGAATAAAACTACACTTAACATTATAGAAACACTAAAGTAACTAGAACTCAACAAACTAAGAATCAGCCTATTTTGCACAACAGAAATCACAGCTAATACGTTGAGAAAAAAAATCAAATACTGGTATTTTGTGCATGTTATCCAACCTCTTTCCAAGCATCCTTAGTTTCTTAAACTTCTATATTGATCCTTATTTCTGTATAATTTGGGTGGAAGTTAGATGTTCCGATTCACTAACTTTACATAGATCAAAGTAATGAGATAATTTTGTGATTTTTAAGACAGTGAAATTCTCCCTATTTTTCAGCCACAATGGAGAGAAATATTTTATTGGATGTTAACTTTCTTGTTTGCAGATCTTACGATACTTAGTTATAATGGTTTAACTACATTAATTGCCCAAACTTACTGAGCTGGAATAAGTAAGGCATACTTTTTTTTTTTTCAGCTTGAACTTCTTGGATTTCTTACAGTTAGTGTTTTAGGCAGTTGTGTTGGCATTGCAGAGGAGAACGAGTTTTTACAGGGCAATGTCAGGTGCTTAAAATTTAACAGTCAACTAATTGGGGAATGTGGTTCAAGAGGTTTCATGTGTAGTAAGATGTAGGACTGTTCCAACCAGAGTGGCATGGGGAGGGAGACTTTTTTTCCTGTTTTCTATGTTGATAAAATATTTAGACTACAATAACTCTGGCTGTAATTAAGCTTCCATTTTGAGTATGTAATTTACTTTTCTTTTCAATTAATATTCTGAGGAGCTGTATTAAAATATCATTTTCATTATTCCATGATTATTAAGTAAACATTTTGAAGATTTTCAGATAAAACCTTCTTAGAATCTATGGGGTTCAGGTTGGAAGGGACCTCTGGAGGTCTTCAGTCCTCCTCTAAGCAGGGTGAGCTATGAGATCAAACCAGGATGCACAAGGCTTTATCCAATCAAGTCTCGCAAAAAACATCTGGGTAACCCGCTTTACTGCTTGACTGCCCTCATGGAGGGAAGGTTCTCTGTATAGCCAGTCAAAATTTCTGCTCAGCATTTAAAATTTTATAAGACTTGGGGGAATAATTATTTTAATAGTCTCATGCTAGTATTCAGTATGTGGTAAAAATAAAAAAAACATAAGTTCAGGTCACTTATAATACAGTGGAGTAGTCTGTTGATTAAAAAAAAACAAAGGGAATTATTCTTTCATAAAATTTGTAGATGAAACCAAACTAGTTTCGGAAATACAACTGCAAGTGTTGTTGGTTTTATGTTTTGGTTTTGTTGTTTTTGTTTGTTTGTTTGTTTGTTTTTAAAGTGGGTGAATGTTTAGTGGGCTTAAGAAAAGCACTGAAGAGGAATTTATTTTCCTGCTTCAAGATAGGTTAGCTTTGAAAGACTAGTTTACAAAATTAAGACTCGAATAGTGTATGGAAGGTTAAAACTAAGGAATCAGTGAGGAATTTCTTGTGACAATCAAGCAGTTTTAATATGGAATTAATAGCTTAGTTTAAAGAGTTCATACACAGGGAAAGGAATCTGACAGGTGCATCCCTTTGCAAGACGGATTGCTGTTGCTGCAGCCCATTTTCTTTCCCAGCTAGCACTGACTCTTCTGTGGTTCTTTATTGGCAGAAACACTAAAATAAATGGCAGCTGCTCCACTCTTGCATTCTTTGAGGTATGGGGAACTAAGTGTGTGTGTGTGCAGATAGTCTGGGTAGACGCTGTTGACTAATTTCAACTTGTATACAATAATGTGGTTTGTGAAGAGCCGCTATTGTAAAGTAAGTTACTATGCTCATGGTATTCAGCCAGTCATTCACAACAGTTAGTTGGTCTTGTCGCTAAAATGATTTGTAAAAAATAAGCTAGGCAGAAAATGATAATGTATGCCAGACAGAACTTTTCGTCTTGAACAGAGCAAATACTTCTTCATGCTGTGTATTATGTGGAGAAGAAGATGAAACAAAGTTTTATGTGCAGTTCTGGGTTGGATGCGTGGGTTCCGTTTTTTTGATACAGACAGACTTCAGAGATCAGTCTGAGGTGCAAGTATTCCATTTGCCAGCACGTTTTTTAAAAAAAAGAAAACCAAATTACGTTCCTTTTGGTCTTAACATGACAGGACCTTTGTGCTCTCTTTGTGTGGACAAGACCTCAGTCCTGTTACTTTTCTTGTAGACTTACTGTCTCTTCACTCCTTTTACACTTACCTTTGTTTCAACAGTCGTTTTTTCTGCTGCCATTTCATTCTGTCACTCTGTGCATCTATCTTCCTCTCAGTTCAGAGGCAGTCTACAAAATTTGTTAGCCTCAAAATATGTTAGCTGTAGAACACAGCAGCAGCCTGTTTGATGGAATTATCACTTCATTGGCTTTGTATCGTTCTTTAAACACTGGCAGTCAAGTTAGCTGCCGTCATTTCTTGAAGAGGAGAAATCCTTTATTGTAATTTATTGTGATACACACTTGTAGAAACAAACACTAAACTTGTAAAATAGGTTGTTTTGGGTTTGCAGTTAAAACAAAAATTCCTTTTGATACTAATCAGAGTTAATAATAATTTCAGTGGGGTAATTGTCCTTTTTGACCTTAAAAAGCAGTCAGCAAATAGATTTTATTCTATTGACTGAAGAATCTTTTAATTACCATGTTCAGCTACTGAAATTTAGCCCTCTATATAAATACAACTCTGTGATTACCTTAATACTTTGTGATTGTTTAATTGGGCCCAAGCACAGGGCATTTTGTTCTCATCATGTTCAGGAAAAATAAGTTGTAAGAGTACATGCTTAAGAGTTTCAATCCTTTTCTCAGAAATTTTGTAAAAATATCGACCAGAAATAACAGAAAAAATCACTGTTGCTCTTTCCTATTTTGATTCTATTATTTGATAGTACTGTGATTTTACTGAAAGATTTGGACTACATGTAGAGTATATGTTGTTAATCCAGCAAATTAAGTATTAGCAATTATTGGGAAAAGAATAAAGAACCGTATTAGGCCATTGAGTAAACTGGCTATGATACGCCTATATCTTGAACTGTTTGTGTCATTCTGGCCGTCTTATCTCAGAAGGTTTTAGGAGAATTGGAAATGAGAAACAAGGATTGACAAAAAGCCATGGGAGTTCCTTTACAAGAAATGCCTAGGTTTCTGACTCTCTTACTTGGAGGATTCAAATTTTGGAAAAGTCAAATCTGGGAGGATATTACAGTGATCTACAGAGTTAGAGATTGTATGGAGGGCATAAATAAGGAACAGTCATTCATTGCGTCTTTCAGTACAAGAGCTAGAAGCTGCTTAGTAAACTTAGCAGAGGAAAGGCTCTAAACAAGGAGAAGGGAGGCAGCCCTTTATGCAAGAGTTAGCTGATGTTGAAACTCCTTGGCTAGTCACTTTATGGAAGCTGGACATATGCATAGGTTGAAAGGTTGGCTGGGCAATTTCACAGAAGAAAAAAACATCGAGAGTTGCTAAATATGCAGAAGCATATCTGTCGTAAAATCTGAGCTGAAAATTGTTGAAGTTGAGAGAGTAATGGGGTAATTGCCATTTTACGCTTGCGCTGGTGTTATTCTTTCTTGGGCATTCTCTCAGATCATCGTGACGGCAGGGTACTGGAATAGTGGAATCTTTGCTATAGCCCATGTTGCAGTTCCTGTGTTCTTATTTCTGTACCAGGTGTGGTCTGTCATCCTAATGACCTGCTGCTCTTTACAACCTACCTCAAGTACCAAGCCTTTTATCCCACATACAGTGTGAGTAAGGGCAGATAAAGTAGACATTTTGTTTGTAAAGATGTGTGTGATCTTCTGAGAGACTTTTAAACTAATCATTTACAATATTCAGCAAGTCAGAAAAGGAAGAAAGGCCATATCCACAGCAAAACTTATAAATATATTTGCAGTATGTTATTGCTATAATTTATCTGATTTATTTCTGTACAACAGAACTAAAACTTGGTTAGTAATCATAGCTGCTAGCTGGTTTCCCTCCTGCCAAAGGTCTAGACTAGTGGCTTCCTATAAATGGTTTAGCATAATATTTTCTGCTGTGTGGCAGGATGCCCCCAACCACGCCTATGTAATTAGTTTTGCTAGTCTTCCTTTTTCCCAGACTTTGTTGCATTAGCACACTCTAAAAAGCATTGCCCTACAAGCTGCTGGAGCTTCTCTGAGTGAACGTGCTTTGAACAAAGGCTTTATGTATTAATTGCCAGACTTTTTCCAAATGCACTGATATAGAAAAATTATTAGCAGTGTACTTGGAGTAGATATGCAGAAATTTCTGTTCTGTTCTCTAGGCCAGCTTTAGCTAATCACATCCATGTAACTCCATCTAAATTTTGGCTCAGTACTGAGAATGCTATAAAAATATGGAATCACTTTTGAGTAACAGAATACAGCAAGTATTACCTATGTTCTACTGATAGTGCAAATGCTAAATTTCTCAATTGTCTCTGAATGTTAATGAAGTCACAATTGTCACTCAGGTAGGTAGGTCTACATTTCTGATGAACTAGCATAAACATTTTTACTGTGGATCAGGAGCTATCCCATGGAAAGAAAATTAGCTATGCCACAGAGAAGTTATGAAACACTCCATGTAGTTCTGCTAGATTTAAATTCCCTGATTATTTTTATAGGTTCACAGTCTTCAGCTTGCAAGTTTTGTACCTTACTAACATATTTAATTTTCATATTTCTACAATTTTGAAATCTACATATGGTTTAGCCAGGTAAAGGATTTTTGAAAGATGCCTGGTTGAGGAGTCTCAGTGTTCAAGGGGACTTAAAGCCTAGCTTGAACTAGAATGAACATGTTCTGAAGAAGACAGGTGGATTCATCTAAGATTGGGCTACAACTGCTAGAAGGCCTGGAGCTCGTTCCGTATGATGGGTTATGCTATTTGCACTGCTATCAGTAACGTGATTCCAATATACTGAAGACTCAGTCAAACCTCTTTAGCTAGTTTGGGTGCTGATGTTAAATGCAGAAGCACAGAACTTGATGCGGGGTGTAAAAATGGGAAGAAGAAAGATAGATTTTTGGTAGCTATGCTAGGCTGATGCTGCTATGACTGCCGTGTGGTTATCACTCAAAATTATGTTTATAATAGGATAGCTTATTTGTATAAGCTAGTTGACAATAGCTTGAGCCATCAGTCAGTCTTTGGTAATCTTCAAGCTGCGGGGAGAAAACTCAGCTGGATCTTACGTTCACTGAGGATCACAAAAGAAAATACACGGAGGAGGGAGGAATGAGTTAGAGTAGCAAGCCTGTACATGTTGGATACAGAACAGGAAAGAGGAAGAGATAGCTTCTTATGATGGACAAATCAAGGCAGAGCAGAGACTGAAGTGACATTGCTAGTCCAGGGCCTGCAAGGGACAGGCTTTGGAACCACAAGTGTCTGAGTGTTTCTTCAGTGCTAGAGTTTGCTTATAAAGCTGTCTTTAGAGTAATTCTAGAGTCTACATTATCAACTAAAATAGTCTAATGAGTTTGTACAGCATTCATTTGCCTTTATGATATTGCGGTTGAGCTGATACTTTCTTGCCCTGTAGTCATGTATGGTCTACAGAAAGGTTCTGATTAGAAGGAGAATGAGGGGACGGGAAGTATTCTATCTTTTCGACAGTTTCAAATTATGTTAACAGTACGTGAGTGGACAGCAAGGAATTACCTTTATTTTCATGCTACTTAGTTTTAATGCACTTAATAGTACTTTCATAGGAGCAAAGATCACTCTGTGATGTGTCGTATCTGAACCAGTCAGCAGTATTGATGCTGTTTGAGTCATTTTTTTATACTAGCAGAATACTGATATTGCTTGTTTAAGTTTCTGTAGGTGTCTGTCTTGGATACTTAACTATACTGTGATCTAACAGTTTGTAGCACTTGTTATTCTGTACTTTCCGTTACTTTATTCTCTTCTTATTGCTGTAGCTGGTAAGGACACGTTTCTGGATGAGGATCATAACGTACATTAGAAAAGGAAGCTTTCAGTCTGGATGGCTGTAAAAGAAACCCTGAAAATGCCAAATATGTACATAAATAGAGATAGTTTTAGAAAGCAGAAGATGACTAAAAAGCCTCAATGTATTATTTCCTCAAAACAACAAGATTTTAAAGGTAGTCCTCTGATTTTTGGTGTGATAACTTTTTATCAGTTATTTGAAATGGTGTATCATGTCCTAGGGTATGTCTCAAGCTGAGAATTGTCTCAGGATCTTCATTTTGTCTGTAGAACTATTTTTGCTTACAAACTTATCTATTTTCACGTAATTAGTATCTTTTGCAAGAGCTCTGCTATATGTTTGAATGACACATCAACACAGTGTTGAACAAAAAAAACCTCTTGAAGTATTTTTCATGAACTTAATTGAAAGTTTTTTTAGACACTCTTAGGGGTGGAATTTGCATTGAGTGAATCTCTTATTAAACCATAATCTCAAAATCGGCTTTGTACATCTGTCCTACGTACACTGATAATACTACTGATTATGGTAGATTTGCAACTGCTATTCTAATGTTCCATTGCCAAAATGGATGAAGACAAATGACAGCATTAAAAAAATTGTTTCAGAATAGGGTTTATTTTTACTGTTCTGACTGCTTTTGCAGTTTAGAAAAAGTGGTATGGAAGTGTTTCACCTACAGTGCAATTATTTAAAATATTTCTTTTGATATAAGTCAGGAGAATTAGGACTTATAACAGTAGTAGTTTTTCTTGTTGTAACTCTTGTTGTAACTCAGAATTTCATTTATCCACCCAAGCTAAGTATAAGAAGAAAGCCCAACGGAGCCAAAATTCGGTTGTCTATGGCAGTTTTAAAGACATGGAAAACTAATAATAGAGAAAGCTATTTCTGTTGAGTGATGTGTAACATGTATATTATGCTTTTCCTTCCTTGGTTTAAATAGCTCTTTTTGGTTTGAGGTTTTTGAGGAAGAAACCAAATAAGACGTGTACTTTATTTTAAGGCAGAATGCTGTTGCGGTGTACCACTTTCTGTAAGGCTAAGGATGTGCTGTAGTAAAGCTTTTAGAAAGACATCAAAAAGTATTGTGTTATAAAGAGTATTGCTGTTTGTAACCTATGCAAATCTAATGAACAACCAAATTATCTTAAAAGCGTTGAACTGTTGAAGAATTATGATACACAGCTTTTTATAAAAACTGACAAAAAATCAGTATTTGTTTTTTAACTATTGTTCCACACAATTTTCTAGCATTAGAGACAATATCTGCACTTGCAAAATAACCACTTTTTAATCATAGCCAAGTATATATATGCAAAAGAATATGGTGAAACTACAAGCTACTTGCTGTTTTCTTCTTTTTTTTTTTTTTTCCCCCATAATTTAGAAATAGGAGTTGGAATAGCTTGAGGTTTCTGATCCCTTTAAGGAGAGTCTTGAGATTTCATTTTGATTCAGCAGTAGTTCAGTTTATAGTTCTAGGTGTTGGGACTAAGTTAAACTAATTTTTTAAAGTAGGGATTTTTTTTGTCTGGTCTTTTGACACTTATTCAGATAGGAAACATACATGATTGGGTGCATTGATAAATCATGTTGCATAGTATGAAGAATAAAAAGTAAAAATATTGAATTCTAATGAACCTGTTATGTTAATCATTGAGTGTATGAAAAGGACAGTCCTTATTTGAATAGCTTATTGTCGAGACCTACAATAACAAAAAGCAAGTGTCAAAAAATATAATTTGGTTTGAAACAAATAAAAAATATAATCTTCCTTTCAGAGGTAATGTATTTAGAAATGTTCCCAAAAAATGAACTCTTAATTATTTGTAATAGTTTGCTGTTTCCTCATCGTCAGGACAGAACCAGCTTTATTTTGTTTTCTGACAACCTTTTCAATCAGGTTAATTGGCAAATCCTGTAGTATTATATATATGAAGTACATTTTCAGCTGTCTCAAGGTTATGAAGAGATTTATGTCTGGTATACCTATTTGTTGGGTTTGTCTAGCCTGAATTTTCATATTCTTTTTATCTTTATATTCCAGCCATCTTGGTATGTTTTTCCTCAGCAATTTGCTGTGATTGTATTTTTTGTTTCCTAAACTCTGTTCCATTAAGAAATAGTCCTTCACAAGCCTCAATTTTTTCTGTCAATATCTATCTCAAATATTACTCAGGCATATTGGTAGCTTTCAGGTAATTTTAGAGTAGGTTTATGTGCTTGTAAGTAAATAGCTTGTGTTTCATACTGGCTTTGAGCAGTTTGCATTTCCAGTAAGAATTTTCATGCTTTATTCATTTATCATACTTAAAGAAAATATGTGCTGTGGGTTGTTCTTGTTGATTAGTTAAATTCTTTAAAGTGTATCCAATGCGAGTATTCATATATGTTTCCAATCCTGTTACAGGTATATTTCTGTCTCAGTGTTAACTTGATGCAGACAGTCCTTTCTGGCACAGTGAGCATTTCCAGTAGCACACAGCTAGTAATAACTGCTTTATAGGGTCTCTTTTCCTTTAGTGGACCATTTGACATAATCAGGCTGGTGAAAAGGGCAATGTTATCCTTGAATGTATAAATACACATTAACATGCAAGAAGAAGTAATTAATTTTGCCTTTGTATCTACTACTGTTAATACCACTGTTAGATCAAGTTTTTTAATTGTTAATACACATGCTTTGGAAAGCTTAAAAAGCCCTACAGCTCAAAGGAAGGTGGCAGAAAGGCCGCAGTGTAGTGGTGCACCGCTGACAAAGTCCAATTTATTAATCTGATTTAAAATAAAATAATAAAAAAATATTTCAGCTTGAAAGAGATCTCTGCCAGAACAGAGGCACAAGTTTGCTGATAAAGGCATAACAACATCCCTTAGATAGACAC
The DNA here is from genome assembly GCF_965231255.1 of Vanellus vanellus. Lineage (NCBI taxonomy): Eukaryota > Metazoa > Chordata > Aves > Charadriiformes > Charadriidae > Vanellus > Vanellus vanellus. Next base: position 64,971,839 of record NC_138908.1, read on the forward strand.
TGAAATAATTACTTTTTTAAGATTGAAGAAGAATTAACTAAGTGCTAAAGACATTATAAGAAAAATCAATTAAATACTCTTCAGTCTCTGCCTCTGAAGTTCCCTAAGCCACAAAGCTGGGGGCTTTTACCAGAGAAAGTATCAGTCTGTGCTGTCCTGTTATCCGTGCAGGCACTCATGAGTGACTGCTGTGGAGGGAAAGGCAGATGAAGTAGATAACCTAGTACAGGTGTTCTCAAATTATGTTGAAAACAACAATGTGAGATTGCCTAGCTTTTGAGGAACAGCTTTTCCTTTTTTACTTAAGTGGAACTGGCTTTCTTCTTAAACATCCAGTTCATCTAAGGATATATGCCTTTAATTTGGTTTTTTTGTTTGTTTTTTTTTTTTTTCCCATTAGCATTGGGTATTAAAAAACATTAGAAGACCAATACTTCCTGTGTATTGCACAGACTTCCTTATATTCAGTTCTAAACGACATTTTAAAGAATTCGAGCAAGTTTGGGTTTTCTCACTAAATAAGCCTGAGCTCTGTCTGCTTTATTTGAGGAATAATTTCACATGAACTTCAAATGGATTAGGTTCAGGCTCTGTCCTAAATGTAGAAATAAGAAGTTTGCTTCCTTAAATGTGTAAAAGGCAGGAAATACTCAGTAAAAATCTTTCTTTCACTCTGCATCTGTTTCACCTTAAAGCTTTGTGACATATAAAGCAAGAGTGGCATGGCTGAGTCAAGACCTGCTGGTCAAACTAAAGGGCAAGAAGGGAATGCATGGGCAGTGGAAGCAGGGACAGGTATCCTGGGAAGACTACAGGGATGCTGCCCAATTGTGTAGGTTGGGGTCAGGAAGGCCAAGCAGCAGCTGGAGCTGAATGTGGCAAGGGACACAAAGAATAATAAGAAGGGCTTCTACAGGTACATTAGCCAGAAAGCGTACCCCCCTGATAAGCAAGACTGGCAAACTGGTAACAATGGACGAGGAGAAGGCTCAGGTACTTAACATCTTTTTTGCGTCAGTCTTCGCTGGCAAACTCTCTTCTCACACCTCTCAAGTGGATGGACTGCAAGGCAGGCACTGGGGGAGCAAATTCCCTCCCACTGCATCTCAGAGTCCTGAGGGTGTTGGCTGATGCCAAGCCACTCTCCATGGTATTCAAAAAGTCATTGCAGTCAGGTGAAGACTCTGGTGACTGGAAAAGGGGAAACCTTGCACACGTTTTTGAAAAGGGTAGAAAGGAGGACCCTGGGAACTACCAACCTGTCAGCCTCACCTCTGTGCCTGGGAAGATCATGGAACAGATCCTCCTAGAAGCTATGCTGAGGCACATGGAGGACAGGAAGGAGATTCAAGACGGCTGTCGTGGCTTCACCAGGGGCAAGTCCTGCCTGACCAACTTAGTGGTCTTCTATGATAGACTGACTACTTAGTGGACAAGGGAAGAGCTATGGATGTCATCTTTCTGGATTTCTGAAAGGCTTTTGACATGGTCCCTTACAGCATCCTTGTCTCTAAATTCAAGAGATGTGGATTTGATGGATGGACTGTTCAGTGGGTGAGGAATTGGCTGGATGGTCGCATCCAGAGCATAGCAGTCAACAGCTCAGATGGAGGTTGGTGATGAGTGGTGTTCCTCAGGGGTCCAGTACTGTTCAATATCTTCATCAGTGACACAGACAGTGGGATCGAGTGCACCCTCAGCAAGTTTGCAGACAACACCAAGCTGAGTGGTGCGGTTGACACACCTGAGGGAAGGGATGCCACCCAGAGGTAGCTGGACAGGCTCAAGAAGTAGTGGGCCTGTGTGAGCCTCATGAGGTTCAACAAGCCCAAGTGCAGGGTCCTGCACCTTGGTTGCACTGGGCAACCCCAGTACCAATACAGGCTGGGGGATGAAGGGATTGAGAGCAGCCCTGCCGAGGACTTGGTGGTACTGGTGGATGAAAAGCTGGACATGAGCCAGCAGTATGGGCTTGCAGCCCAGAAAGCTGGCTGTATCCTGGGTTGCATCAAAAGTGTGGCCAGCAGGTTGAGGGAGGTGATTCTGCGCCACTGCTCCGCTCTGGTGTGACCCCACCTGGAGTACTGCATCCAGCTCTGGAGTCCTCAACACAGGAAAGACATGGACCTGTTGGATCAGGTCCAGAGGGGGGCCACAAAAATGATCAGCGCGATGGAACACCTCTCCTAAGAGGACAGGCTGAGAGAGTTGGGGTTGTTCATCCTGGAGAAGAGAAGGCTCTGGAGAGACCTTATTGTAGCCTTTCAATACTTAAAGGGGGCTTATAAGAAAGATGGAGACAGACTTTGTAGCAGGACTTATTGCAATAGGACAAGAGGATAATGGTTTTAAATTAAAAGAGGGTAGATGTAGACTAGATATAAGGAAGAAATGTTTACGATGAGGGTGGTGAGACACTGGCACAGGTTGCCCAGAGAGCTGGTAGATGCCCCATGCCTGGAAACGTTCAAGGTCAGGTTGGATGGGGCTTTGAGCAATGCGATCTAGTTGAAGATGTCCCTGCTCATTGCAGGGGGGGTGGACTGGTTGACCTGTATTGGGTTTCTGTGGCAAGGTTTGGGTAGTTGAGGGGCTACAGGGGTAGCTTCTGTGAGAAGATGCTAGAAGCTTCCCCTATGTCTGGTAGAGCCAATGCCAGTCAGCTCCAAGGCAGACCTGTTGCTGGCCAAGGGGCCAGCAATTTGGCCAATCGATGATGGTGGTAGCACCTCTGTGATAATATATTTAAGATGGGGGGAAAAATGAATGGTGCAATTGCATCCATAGAGAGGAGTGAGAATATGTGAGAGAAACAACCCTGCGGACACCATGGTCAGTGAAGAAGGAGGAGGAGGAATTGCTCCAGGTGCTGGAGCAGAGATTTCCCTGCAGCCCATGGTGAAGACCGTGGTGGGGCAGGCTGTCCCTGTGCAGCCCATAGAGGTTAACAGTGGAGCAGATATCTGCCCGCAGCCACGCCACAGCAGGTGGATGGCCTGAAGGAGGCTGTGACCCTGTGGAGAGCGCATGCTGCAGCAGACTCCCGACAAGACCTGTGGACCCCTGGGGAGAAGAGTTGGAGTAGGTTTGCTGGCAGGACTTGTGACCCTGTGGGAAGGACCCATGCTGGAGCAGTTGTGAGGAACTGCAGCCTGTGGGGAGGAGTCACGTTGGAGAAGCTTGTGGAGGACTGTCTCCCATGGGGGGGACCTCACGCTGGAGTAGGGGAAGTGTGAGAAGTCTGGCGGGGGAGGAGGTAGAGAAAATTGGGAGTGAAGTTGAACCTGGGAAGAAGGGAAGGGTTGGGGAAGGTGTTTTAAGATTTAGGTTTTATATCTCATTAACCTATTTGATTTGATTGGTAATAAATTAAATTAATTATCCCCAAGATGAGTCTGTTTTGCCCGGGACAGTAATTGCTGGGTGATCTCCCTGTCCTTATCTCGACCCATGATCCTTTCATTACATTCTCTCTCCACTGTCCAGCTGAGGAGGGGAGTCGCAGAGCGGCTTGGTGGGCACCTGGTGTCCAGCCGGGGTCAACCTACCACAGTCCCTTCCAACACAAACTATTCTATGTTTCTATGATTCTATGAAAACCTGATTATATTCCAACACATTTTGTGTAAGAATGCTGATTTGATTACCTCCCCCTCTCCAAACAGCAAATGGAAAATCTGTGAGATCTTTATGTACATATGGGATGGCAGAGTTTGAACCGTCTTGATGAGATCAGTGATTATTCACATTTGAATTCAAAATTAGAGCTTAATCCCGCAAACTGCTCTTTACTCAGTACCTTTAAAAATCACAGGATTTCCATGTGGTCACAGCAGTCTACATGCATAGAGAGTTTACTGGATTTATTCCAAATTTTAAGCTTTGTTATTTTGTCCATGGATTTGGCTTACAGACAGACTTTAACTCTTTTAGCACTGAAAGGTATATGTCTCGTGATCAGACTCCTACATGGTAACAGCCCTTAGGTTATTTTTAACGGGAACATCTGGTGGCGTGAAGTTAGTAACTATTTGAGTTACAAATTAAAGCATAAAGATAGTATCTTTTCCTCTTTGTTTTCACTCACCATTCAAAAGAATAGAAATTATTCTGAAACATACTGCAAAGAAATCAGTATAAATCCTTGAAAATCAAAGGCATTGTAGGAGTGTTCTTGTATCACTAGCCATATCATAGAGTTGCATATTGAAAATATGAAGGTGTAATTAATGAATTGACTGCTGCGTGACTACTGCTATTATTATTAGCTATGCTACAGAAAACATTTTAATTCCTTTTTCAGCTCCAGGTACTTACATGTTAACTACACAAAAGCTTGTTGAGTTTCTGTATTTGAAGGATTGTATCTAAAATGATGAAAATTCTCCTTTAAAAGACATTATTTAGCTTTTCGCAAAAATGTTTTTCGTTTTGGTTTGTTATAGTATACTCTTTAGACATATGTAATCATTGGAAGATAATGAGAAGGAAACTATAATGGCAGTTCCTAGATTTTTTTAATATAGTTGTTGGTGTAATAATTGAGAGTTACAGTTTTTAATTAGAATCAAAGTTGGGATAGTAGGAGTTTTAATTAGCATTGTTGAGTTGATAAGTGTGAGACTGTAAGAGGATTCCAATTACATTCAAGAAGTAAGTGTTTTGAATCAGTAGCAGTCTATAGACATGCTGCTGTAACTTCGTAACAGCATGGTAGTCTGCTTTATGGAGCCAGTGATTACAAAGATCCACATTAACCATTTTTTTCTTACTGGCAGGTGTCCCACTGGCCTGAGGCCAGCGGCTGTGAGTGTACTGCAGCTTGCGGTTTACACCAGAGTGTAGAAAATGCCGACACCAGCTGGCTGCACATAATTAAGCTGATTGCGGTCTGACAACTTGAACTATGATACAGATATGTGATAGATATACAAAATATCTTACAAATTTGATTCTCTGACATGTTCTCTCTACTTTTTTTCTCCTTAACAGATATGATATCTGCACTTACAAAAACAAGCCTTGTGGAACACTGGGTAAGATTGTAAAGAGTAATTTCAGCTTGTATTTGCTGTTTCCTTGCTTTATATTCAGCTATTGATTTATTAACTGATTAGATCTTCTTAAGTTTATGCTTCCAAGATTTGGCAGTTTTATAAACAATAAAAGGTAACCTAGGTGGGTTTCAGCTTTGATACATTGCTGGAAGTTTAAATTAAGTGAGCTGCTGCTGTGTATTTCTTCTCTGGCCACTGTAGTTCTGGTAAAACCTAGCAGATGTCTCAAACCTACTTCTTACAGAAGAGAACTTGCTGTTTGTTTCTGTTTAACCTGTCTTCATGATCTAGTTAAAAAAAATACAAGTAAAAGACCTTAGGAAAGTTAAAAACCAAACCAACCAGCCAGACAAAAAGTCTTACAAAAGAAACAGGCTTTGAGGTTTGCAGTGTTGCTCTCTTGTACGCAGGGAGTATAGCTTCAGATTCTTCCTTTCACAGACTTAGAGAAAAATACCACAGTGATATAAATTACAGTAACACTGAAACTCTTTAAAGCAGTGCTTTGACAATGCAGAAGCACACCTAGTAACCTTAGGTGCAGGATGGAGAGCTATTGTTCTCTCCATACTTAAATTTGTCAACAAAAGTTATTTACTATAGTATAGCTATTACATTTAATAGTTCTTCAATATATGAAAGAAACAATACTGAAAGATTAATGTAACATTTTTTTTTCAATTTGCATCCTTTCTTAAGCTTTCTTCTGAGAAGTAATTAAAGATACAATTCTAATTTGGCTAGTTCAGATTATTAATACTTTTCTTAATCAGAGCTCATAATTGTATTTGCTTTGTCTTTCCCTGTGTTACTGTATGCTTTGATAGCCTTAACTCATGTTAATTTTTCTACAAGTCCTGCTAAAGTCAGCACGACGCTTCTGGCACAGGGATGTATTTTACATGGGGAAGGGTACCAGAATTTTGCCTGCTGTAAATATAAACAGTACCTGCAGCATGTTTTAGTAAAAGGCAAATGATGATGGTGAATTTCTAAATGTAACTGGTGTTCTTTGACATCTGTGTAGAGGAGACAAAACCGAAGAGAGTGTCTATATTGATGTCATAGAATTGTCTTTGCAAGTGTTAAAAGAAGAAAGTTTTAAAGCGTTTGCATTCACACACAAGCTATTTGATATTTTTACGTGATATTTTTAACACAGATCATTAGTATACTGGTTCTTACTGTATCAGACTTTGGCATAAAGGCAAATTCTGCTTCACTTGAATCCAGCATAACAGAGGATAGACTTTGGCAAATGTTTTATTAAACAAAAGGCTTGATTTTTTTAAAATTTAAATAAAAATCACATATGGTATCAGTTCCAACTCAGTCTTATAGGACTTTTGGCAACACAACCATGACAATTTATTTGCATTATAGGCATTGAATTGGAGAAGAGACAAGGCCCTGTGGCCCTCTTTTGCAAGGCATTTAATATGCTTCAGTCCCACTGACCTCCAGTAACTAAAGTTAAGCATACTTTTAAGGAATCTGTGAACAAAAGTCTCAGAGAGGTCTCAAAAGGTCAAAAGAAACCTGAATCATTGGTATTCTAGGAAGAAAGAGAAGTAAAGGATTTCTCGTGGCATAGACATCTCTCTCCTATTCCAGTTTCTTAAACCAGGGAATCTTTCATAGAATCTCTTAGAAAAGATAGATCTCAGGTGTCTGCCGCACATCTGTGGCTCCTGTGAAGGACAACTCCTTTTTTAAATCTATGCCGTAGACTGAGTTCTTGATTTGATCTCTGTGACTTTCTGCAGGCGTGGTGTGGAGTTACTTTAATCTGGTCCTGTAAGTCACTGAAGCAAGTTCTCAGTTATAAGATCTGAAGATAAAGATGACTTAATCACTCAAATGTGGTGGACTTTGCAGGGGAACATGCCATTTGGTATACAAGTATTACCATATTGTATTCAGAATGTCATACTCAATTAGGATAGTGTAGGTGAACTGTAATTACTGTATTTTCTATAGGTTCCACACTGCCAAAAATATACAGATTTTTCTCCATAGATGGTCTTTTTTTCTTCTGAAGTTTTATCCTGTTCTCAGCAAGTGTGTCTACAAAGATGATTTGTTTATAGCACTAGTACTGTTGTGATGCAAATTCTACTGATACACATTGTCACCTTTTGCCCCTGCCAGTTTGGTTATCAGAGTAGTTTTGGTGTGTGCAAACTAGATTTGTTTTGGAGAAAACTAAGTCAGGACACGCTCCCCAAATGCTCCACATATACTTACAGGAGAGATTAGGGCCTAAACCACTGCATGAGCTGTATTCTCATGATATCCTGTAACATTTTTTTCCCTTTAGAAAGCTTTGAACCACGCCTGATGAATATGTTCAGCCTACAGGATTGAACTAGTCCAAAGTAGAATGTCCAACCCACCTACAAAGAGATGTGAGGAGCCTCAATATCAGTGCTTCACTCTGCTGATCCGTTAGCAAATTGCTTGCTAATGTAGACACAGTCAAGAAGCATTTCTCATCTTGCTACTTGCTTACTGTTAGGCCAAACAGAATAATTTGAAGTGCCTGCTCATACAAAGAGTATGACTTCTCTCTTCCCCCCTCCCTGCCCCATTCTCCCCAACCCCCAACCAAAGTTACACTTTTTCCAGTCATTTTTTTGTTATAGTGTAGTTAACTGAGAAGGTAATTTCCTTAAGGAAAGGATTACTGCTTCTTTCAGATAAGAAACTCTTGGGAGGAATACATTAAATAAATCTGATGTTTAGAACTTCTCTAGTGGCACTAAATTATTACTGCAGTATGTTGTGTGATAATCTGTTGCTGAAGAATGTGTAAGGTACGGAAGAGCCATATTCTGTAAATGCCAGTGGCTTTCTCTCTCTAAAGAAAGTTTTTAAAAGTGCTTGTAATAAGGTTTTAATTCCAGAAGATGATGGGTGATAAATGGAAAAGACTTCCATGGTTAAATGAATGCTTGTTACTATCATGTCTCCTCTCTCTTCATTGATGCATTCAGTTTTGTTTTTTTAATTTTTTTAACGTACCATGTGAGGCTTTTGATAGCTAAAAAAGTTGCTTGTATGTTTTTATGAACCCACTAAACTTAAACAGGTTTCTTTAGAAAAATAATGTGGATACATTTTGCTTTCTTCAGGCTCAAGAATGTTAAAATAGAAATGCTTTCTTGAATTCCCTCTCCTGGCTCAAGTTACTAGGTGGTCCCAAGTTACCAGAAGTAAAATTTATAAATCTAACCCCTAGTCTAGACATTTTCCAGCACTGACTGCAGTTCAAAAAATATTAATGTCTAGCCGGCAAAGTGAAATTCCCCCCAGTGATTTTGCAAATGACTAGAAAGTTAACCTTTTGCCAACTGCTCCTTCTGTGCATAGAGGTTATTAAAAAGAATCCAGGCATTTATAACTAGGGCTTTTAAGACTGAAACACCTTGGCATGACCCTTTGTGTCTCCTTCTGTTTATTCAGGCTTGGCCTCTGTGGCTGGAATGTGTGAGCCTGAAAGGAGCTGCAGCATTAATGAAGACATTGGCCTAGGTTCAGCTTTTACCATTGCACATGAGATTGGTCACAAGTGAGTGAGTTAAAAAAAAAAAAAGAATACTTCTTAATGCATCACCTTTTTAATATTAGCTTAATAATAGATTTTTTTTTTTTCCTGCATGGCTGTACCACCTCTATTCTGGTGCTCCATGTTTTTGTATGTAGTATTCATGAGTGGCAGTGCATTTCGTTTAATATGTATTACGAAGGGCTTTAAATTTAGAACTGAAGACTCACTGTTTACCCTTTGATTTCAGATTGCCGTTAGATCTGTGCATTTGAGATTTGGCTCACAACGTTCCTACTCTGTTTCATATTTTTAAATATTTGGGTTTAAAAATTTTCTTCTTTTTCCGCCTTTTACTTTTGTCTACCTTTCTGTATGAAACAAAAGTGGTTAAAAGGTAATTTTTTCCTTTTTGCTATTTTGTCTTAGATATAATTCAAACTATTTTCATTAAAACATTGATTCTATTGTCAATCTTCATAGACTTTTAGTCATTTTTCACACAAGCATGAAATAGATAAAACACTTATAGAGCAGTCATAGCATCACTTGTTACATTTTAAGCATCAGCATATCATTTTAAAGAACATGACGTTATGAAACTGATAAAATCTGAGTAGAGTTTGGTCTGGAAATATTTCAGGTCTTCCTTCAAAAGACATCATTGTTAGTACACTGTGATGACTAAAAAGACTAGGCAGCTTCTACTGTCAAGAGGTTTCCTTCTTTGTTTACATGGGTTGACCAACACTGGGTTATAGATGACATGTTTTTCCAGTCATTAGCTGATGCAACTGCTAAAAGTTCTAATGCAGACTGAAATGGAAGCTATCAATCTGCTGATCAAAAAAAGGAGTTGGAAGTAAACAGTTATTTCCAGCCCACCTATCACGTGAGATGATCACTGGGCAACTATGATCTCATTTATATTATGTCTGAAAAATTGCTGTAGTTGCACTGAAGTTGATGAATTTTAGAATCCAAAAGCAATTGTATAAAATCTGAACAAAAGTAATTTAAACCACATGTAATTCTTCTCATCTTCATTTCCTTCCTTCTTTTCCTTCACTTGCATGAGTTGAAAAAGGTAAAGGAAGATATATTTCCACTGTTGAAGAAAGAGCTTTTCCAAATCACTCATAGTTCTGAAATTCTTGTTAATAACATCTCTTATAGTAATAGGTGACCTTGCTGTGAATTTGTTACGTCCTTAAGAAGAAGAACAATCTTCCAATGCCACGTCTTCATTCTAATCCGTATGTCATGCAACTACATATTTTATGCAGGTTATTCCACAGATACACGAAAAGAGTTTAAATATATGCAGCTATTTTATCATGCACAGCAGGCATGATGACAAGAATTGATTTGAAGAGCTTAGACTTTGGTTAGAATCCTAGAAAAACAATATAGTGATAGAATATATCCTCTGATCACAGGAATGTTTTTAACCATCTGTGTTTTCTACATTCCATATCTTTTGGCTTCTTATACATAAGGTCTTTTAAAATTCTGATATCTTGGCTCTTTAAAGCTTTCACTTCTGTAGCTGTAGCTACTTTCACTGTAGCTGGCATGACATATCAAATGCTGGTTTCAAAAGAAAGTAGAAATCATATTCCTTTAGCTTTTATCCAGTGCACAGTGATTAAAGAAAGTTGCACTGCAAGCTTGTTGTTAAAAATGAACATGCCATGTAGATACCTTCCTTCAGTAAAAGCTGGGAAGAATATGCGTGCAAAAAATCCTCAAGGCTTATAATATTTTGTGCTATGCACGAATCAGTTCCCATTCACCCACGCTCTGACTGAATGCTGCTATGACTAAATCAAGGAAGTTGTTATTTCCTCTCAACTTCTTTCTAGTACCTACTAGACGGTACTTGCATATGTGAGTAAAAGAATCATTTTGGGGAGCCTTGTAAACTTTTTTCTTTGGCTGTACTGTGGTGATTGCTTTTCTCTTCAGACATACATGGGAAGTAGGAAATTGGCTTCATTGTCAAATGAAAAATAGAAGCATTTAAGGGACATGTCTGCACTGAATATATAACATACAACAAAAATGCACTCAATTAAATTAGGATGGGAGGTTTGCACTTTGAAAGATTATGGTTTTATTAATTATATAGTTGCTGTGAAATACTGAGGTTTTAAAAAAATTTTGAACTGAGGAGTAAAATTCTCTTGTGACTAAAAGAGAATGGTAATGGTAATACATATATTTTGATAGATTATCCACAGTTTCTCCAAAATTGGATTTGTAAGATTCCCTGATGGAAGTATGGCTCTGCTTATTGTCAGTTTCTAGTAGTTAGAGTGATGAGAAGTCATTGGATCATTCAATCTGACTTTGTGTATATCATAGTATATTAAATTCAACTCATTTAACCTTGTATTGATCCAAGTAACTTCCATTTTGTTGAAGAATATTAACCAAAAAAGCACTTAGTCTTGAAGACTTAAGGAGACTGAGAGTTTGAATGTGATTATTGTAGTCAGTCGTATTTTCTCTTAAATATTTATGAGTATTTTTAAAAATATTCTTTTGTCTTCCATTCCTTACCACTTGTAGTTTTTATATGTGTATAGTCCAGTTTTGGTCCAGATAAGCTGTGTGCAGTTGAGACTCATAACCAGCTGTTTTTATTGACGATGACCATATACTGTGATTAACTCTGTTTCTTTCTTGAGGGCATAACGAATGGTGGTAGACTTAACAGGTTTATGTTTGTTTCTCCCTATGCATGGTTCTGAGAACAGCCTTGTATTACTCTTAATACTTCTGTGAGTCAGATAAAATTCAGAGTGGGCCTTTAGCCTTCAGAATAGTGTCTCATGATGCTTGACATACAGAATGCTTACTTTCCTACCATTATATATTTCACACTGAAGAAATGCTTAAGATTTCTGGTAAGCAAAAATCACAACCAGTGATTTCTCCTGGCAGAAGTGAGAGTTGAATGTGTATCCCCTGCATTATCAAGCAAAGTTTGACTTTTTCTTCTTAGTGAGGAAACTATTTGCAGGCTTGAATATGCTCTTATGCTCAGACAAGAGTTAAGATTTAAGATCCAGTCCCATTTTTTTTCCTTACCAGCTGAGTTAGGTGGCTTTCCACTCTATGCTTTTTCATTTGGATACTTTCTAAAATGCCTAGCTTGCCCCATGCATGCTCTACAAGATGCTTAGTTGAACTGATAAGGAATTCCAGTTTCCATTGAGAGAGATATGGCCCTAGAAGAAAGGCATTTTGCCGTTCATTGTTGTAGTCTTACGGAGTTAGCTGAGATCTGGAAACTAAATAACAAAGTGAAAAAGGACAAATAAAATAAATGGGGGGGGAATTTCAAAACATGAGGATAGTGGACTAGGTTTAGAATAGAGAGCTGCTCATAAAATTTGGAGTAAGAAAAGAATTTACTAATGACAGACAGCTATTGAGGGCTGTATGGAAGGAGCAGGGAGAGAAGGCTGGTGGCTAAAGGATTTTCTGAGAAGTCATTATTATCTTGACATGTAGAAGATGCAATGAATTGAAATTCAGAGGAGTTTGGCAGTCATATCCTGATGAAAAAAAGGTGTAAGAAAAAGAAGATAGATTATAGTCTAATGGAGCAAATTGGCTTCAAGATGGAGAACAACAATAGTATTTTCAAGCATGTATTTAGTTCTGAATTAGTTCATACAGCTAAAATGTGCCTCTAATTATAGCACTTTTTTTAAAGTCTGCTTTTAGTCTGTGTCATGGTTTAGGCCGGATTGGCTATTGGGGACCCCAGATGGGACAGACAGATGCTCCCCTCTACCCCTCTTTAAAGAGAGAGGCAAAGGAGTGAAAAAGACTTATGAGTTTAGAAGGAATTAAACTACTTTAATGAAATATTAATAATGAAATAAAAAGAAAATAATGAAATATATGCAAAACAGTATGAAGCTCCCAGGATGACAATCATGTCACTGGCTGGCACTGGGGAAGTCCCAGACTGGACTAAGGGACAGATGGAACTGGGTTCAGGATCTGCATTCAGGGTCTGGATCAAAGGCAGATGAACAGACAGAGACCTTCTTGGACACCGGCCATTGAAGAAAGAGAGAGCTGCCCCTTTGATCCCTCATCTTTTATACTGAGCGTGAGGCAGATGGGATGGAATACCCTGTTGGTCAGTTTTGGGTCGCCTGTCCTGTCCGCTCCTGCCCACAGGTGCGACCCCTTTACGCTCTTCTGCTTCTGACCCTCCAATGGGGCAAATAACTCAGTTATCTGGCCTGGGGTGTTATAGTAATGAGTATAAGCAGGATACCATGCCTTGGTATCAACTATAAACATCAGTCTTATCACTCTGAGAGCAAAATGTGTCTGCATAATACGGTATTAATTTCAGCAGTTAGAAGAGGCCCAGGGAAGAAGGAATGTTGCTGAGCCAAATTGGCTCTGTTTTACCTCAAACCAGGACAGTCTGTATGCAAATTAGAAAAATAACATAAATACCCCTCCTCCTGTATGAGAAAGTTGGTCTTCACTGCTGGAGTAGAAATTTCTAATCTAGGAAATCGTAGACCTACTTTCAGAAGCTGGTTGTCTTTTCCCGATTCTTCAGCTATCAGTGAGCTTCATGTTTAATGAGTCAAATCTCAGCTGCACTAGAGGATCTGAGATGTTTTCTAGAAGAAATGCGTGTCAAGGAATATATGTGTTGTACAACTAGAAGGAAAATAGTCCAATCTGACTGAATAGGGACACATATACCAAACTTCAAAATAACTTTCGAAAATAGTTGAAACACAACCAGGATGCATTATATTGCATCCTGTCAGCTCTCCCATGAACAGATTGCCAGTTGATGTTGTCATCATTTTTTTATCTATGACGATTATGTCTTCCATCTTCAACTCTCTCAGGTCTCACAGACCATCTCAAATCTACAGTGTATGAACACCTCAACACCAGCCAGAACAAGCTAAAGCTTGCCAGATGCCTGTGGTCCTGCTAGATGCTTAGGATTGACTGAGGATGATGCCTTAAATTTTTAGTCCCAGTTTAAGTAACTTTTTTTAGTTAAAAAAAAACAAAACAAAATTTGTCCAGTTTTTGGCTGGACAAGCCCCATAAGACCATACCTAATCATATTCTTGCTCTTTTGCCCCTCCGCCCCCTGCCCCAGTCTTTTTTGTTAAAGGAACATTGTTTTATGTCTGCCTTTTTTATATTGCAGGTATAAAAGCATGCAACTTCTATAAAAAGTCTTCATTGGGACTCTGATCTTAATGATGTTTTGTGCCCATAAAATGAAATGTGATAAACATAAGGCTAGAAAAACAATTCTATTTTCTGTGATGTTTACAATATGAAAAAGGCTTGTGTCTATATATCTGTGAAATACTATTTGAAGTTTAGAATTTATAATACTAAAATAGTTTGTCTAACATTAAAACATTCTAATGAAGGAAAAGGAAGGTAATAACACTTCACAGATATTAACAAAAGTGTAAGAAGAATAAATGGGAGTGAAGAGGAAGGTTGTTATAATCTTAAGGGCATCATGAATTTCCAAAGGAAATCTGAGCTTAGAAGTTTACTTCTTGATTAGAGCAAATACTTTCTACTTTGACCTACAGCTTAGAGACCTGATGCATTCATACTCTGGCTTTGTGTAGCACACAAACCTTACTTGATATTACTCTTGTGGCTTGAAAGCCTGGATAGCTATGGCAGTGTAAACCATGAGAAGTTTGTTCTCTGCTTTTTCTGATATTCTTGTAGAAGTCTGTCATTTAAGAAAGTTCAGGTTTCTGAATAGGCTGCGTTTTTTTAGTAAATTAGAATTTGCTGTGCTTTGGAGCTTCATATGTTATTTAATACTAAATCATGTGAATATATAACGATTGTATTTGATGGGGTGTTTGATCATCAGCCATAACTCAAAGGAGAATAATACTTAGGAAGTAAATGGGGAAAATTTTATTATAAAAATATGCTAAAATTATGCTTAATTTCATGGTAGTTATGCATGTTATAAAGCTGCCATTATTCAATTAGTTTGTTTCCCAAGTTTTCAGGGGAGAAATATGTTTCAGCAAAATAAAAGATTTAAATTCTGCATTACTTAGGAATAAAGGATTAGGGATGCTCCAAACCATGTAATGATCTCCAAATGCAGGAAATCAGCAGTTAAGGTTAAAATCCACATTAAGACACAGAAATAGAAAGTTAAGTAACTAATTAAGCTTGATTCCTCCCTTGAGGGGAGCAATGCAACATCAGGTAGTTTCAATAAATGCTATCAATGTTTATGATCCTAAATAAAAATAAATTGATTTTTCAAGACCATATTTATTTATTATTTTTAATTTGTAATGTCATTTAAAGATGAGTTGCAATTTGCATGCTGTTATGAAGCGCTATGCTTTTATAACATTGGCTAGAAATATATGGAGAGTTACGCAGAAGAACTTTTTCTTATGACATGGTATTCGGGATATGGTTAAAAAAGTAAAGAAAAAGTGCTGACCTTCTATTACTATAAAAGCATAAAATACGAAGATTTTATCTTCTCCAAAAATTTATTGTAATATTGTATCAATTGACAAATATTTCACTGCTCGTAGACTTGAGAATAGTAAGAAAATTGCCATGTATGTCCAAAGAGAAATTGAGCTTCGTTACATGTAGTTCATAAGTCTGATATTGTAGGAGAAAAAAAAATAATAATCTTTTATTCTTTCACAGTAGATTATGTTCATATTTGTGCACTTTTTGTTGAGCAAAATAATGCTGAAACATGCTAATTTGCTCTTTCTTCCTTCCTCTTACATGTTCTAATATCACTAAGAATAGGAAATTAAAGCTGTGGTAACATTTACAGATACAGAGAAACTGACGGTTTTCTCATTTTTTCAATGTATGCTGTAAATAGACATTTGAACCTGTATGCAATACATATATAGATTTAAATGACACCTTTTTAATAATTACGAGAATAAATACAACATATAACAAACATAAATAACTACAAAGTTCCTGAAAAAGTTGGCATCTAATATAATAAACTGTCAATTTTCACAAGTAAATTAAAAGTCACCCTTTAGGTCTTGTATCTGATACAAGAATACTTGTTCAAGCATGCCTTCTATGCTCACTGAAGTAGAGATTTACTGTTAGAAATTTTTAAAGTATTCTTCACTGGTGCACTTCATGATTTTTCCGTGCCCCTTGCTTCAGTCTCCATGAATGTTGTGAGAGGAGTGTGTCTAACATGTTGAGGCACTGGAGGAAGTTCTGGCAATATACCCGGGTCAAGACACTTATTAGAAATAAGACTTCTTAAAGTTAAAGTTTCTTTTTTCTCTTAGAAAGAAAGGTTTATTTTTCCTAAAGAGCTTGTTGTGGCTCGGGCCAGACTGACCACTGAAAGGAATGACAGATGCTCTCCCCAGCCTCTCTCTCCAAGGAGGGGAGGGACAGAGAGGAAAAGACAAGTTTAGAAGCAGCTAAACTACTTTAATGAAATACTAATAAAATAATAAAAATAAAATAATGAAATATATACAATATATACAAAACCAGTATTGAGCTCCTTGGATGACAATCATGTCACGGGCTGGCACTGGGAAAGTCCCAGAGTGGACTCAGTGACAGACAGAACTGGATTCAGGAGCGGGAGCAGATAAACAGACAGAGACCTCCTCAGAAGCTAGCCATGGAAGAAAGAGAGCTGCCCCTTTTATCCCTCAGCTTTTATACTGAGCACGAGGCAGATGGGATGGAATACCCCATTGGTCAGTTTTGGATCACCTGTCCTGTCCACTCCTGCCCACAGGTGTGACCCCTTTACGCTCTTCTGCTTCTGACCCTCCAATGGGGCAAATAACCCAGTTATCTAGCCTGGGGTGTTATAGTAACGAGTATAAGCAGGAGCCTCTCTGCTTACCATGCCTGGGCATCAGCTATAAACATAGGTCTTATCTCTCTGAGACCTAACAGTGTCTGCACAATATGCTGTTAATTTCAGAGGGTTCAGTTAGAAGAGGCTTATCTGCAAAGTAAAATTACTGACCCAAAAATTAGCTCTGTTTTACCTGAAACCAGGACATAGTTACTTGTAGTTATGCAGCTGTAAATAGGTCTCAGATAATGGACAAGAAGATCAAGTACTCGATTTTACAGTATTTGTCTTGCTTGTGAGTTGCCTCACCCAACTCAAGATTCTCAGTCTCTGGTACACTTCTTTACACTGTTACAAGTGGTAGAGGAAATTAAGATCCACTGCTTTAAAAGAATTAGGTCAAATTCATATAACTCATGAATCGGTCAGTGACTGAAAAATGTATGTACCCTGTTGTATTTAAAGAAAGGAAGCATCAGCACGCTCTGCAGTTCTCAGACCCTGAGGAAGCTAGGAAATGGCTTGTTATGCAGATCATTAGTACTACAGTTGGAAAGCAGAGGTAATTGATTGTTAAAGAGAAAAAGCAGTTCATTTGAGTAGCACATTTCAGATAACTTCAGTGCTACAGAAGTACATGGCATACAAAATAAACCTCAGTGAATGATACTGAGGAGCATTCAGGTTGGTTTGGATCTGTCTTGTCAGAATCTTAAGTGTTTGAATAATAAATCAGGACAGAAGCATCCTGGCTGTCTCACAAAAATAACTGCTGCCATTTTAGGTGCATCAGCAGTATGTGTTTTGGCAACCATAACCATCATAGTTTAGAACCACCTAACAAATCAGTCACCTCATCTTAAATACAAATGAAATTGTAGGGACTTGCAGTATTGTTCCTTTGCAAGATAAAGGAAGGGTAGATGAGATGTTTATATTCCCATCCTTCCCTTTGCTTATGCTTCAGGGTCTCTGGTTATCTATTGCTGTTTTATTTGGTGCAGCTGAGACTCGTTATCTCCCCTGTGATTTCTGAGGTCAGATCTTAAGTTGGATGTGTATTACAAATAATTTCCTCACATAATTTTTTCAGATATAAGGAAAAACAGATTGCCAAGGAAAAAAGAATCTTTTCCATTACAGAGGTTAGTAAATGAAACAGGCACAAAGCTAGTCACATGTGCTGCCTTTCTTAGTATTTTTTAAGTATACAAACTATAAAGAAATTGTAGGAGAATTTGAATTATGATTTTGAAGTTCTTACTGTTGCTGCTTTGCACAGTTCTTAAGTGCAATGTAGGTGCTCTCTTGGGAAGAGAGGAGTCATAATGCTTGAAAAAAAGAGAGCTGCTGGGTTAAAAATCTTTCCTTGAGATGGTATGTGGAAAGGTAACTTCATAGAAAAACTCCTGTGTCACCTGAGAAGACTTTTCACTCTCTACTCGCTCATCTGGCAGTTCCTTTAAAGACAGAATTATACTAGTAGTTTTAGACAGGCTCTTTAAGCCAGTGAAAGAAATACAGTCTGATTCTGTTTAGTGAGTTTGAAAAAGGGTAAGTAAATTATAAGAGTGGCTCCATGAAGAGTATTTAATGTTCCTTCCTTTCTTCCCTGCCTCTTCCCTGCCTTCCCACACCAATCTAATTGCAAACATGCTTTTGTAAAAGATGTAGCTTTAATGTATTGATGGCCAAACATAACCAACTTGTTCTGATGAAAATCAAACTGGTACTTTGGACAGAAATGTGTTTTCATCTGCAGTCCTGGCCATAGGAGTGCAAATTACTGGGCTGTAATGGCATACTGCCACTACCATCTTTGGAAATAGATGACAGTAATTGCAAAACACCTTTCCAAGCATTAGAAAAAATTACTTTCACCTAATGATTAGTTTCCTCCTAAATTCAGAAGCAGGGGTAAGTAGAAGAGCCTGCTTGGAAGGGAGTAAATTATTTAGGTGAATGAATATTTATAAAAAATAAGAATACCATGAGCTTGTGAAAAGGCATTGAGTTCCTGTGTGCGTCCGGATTCGCAGCTTCCATTCACAGACATGCTTTTTATCAGGCATGCCGCTGCCACCATCAACAACACCATCTTTTTCACAAGGAGAGCTGGTAGAAGAAGGAAAGCTATTAAACTACAAAGTTTGTTCTTTTTTTTTTTTGTAGGCCTAAAAGGTGTAAATTTCAATCCTCAGACAGTTGAAGGCAGGAATTTCTTTGACAAACAGAATATGCTAACTAGTGATAAGCTGGATATCAGATACAGTCAGCATGATCCAATTCAACTCTTTCCCACATACCCAAGTGCCCGTCTCTATAAAGGAGTCACTCATAGAGATTGTTAAAAACTAAAGTTTTCTATTCTAAGAAATTGTAGAGAGGCAATTAAAAAGGAAGTGTTTCTATTTGAAGTACCCCTAATTCTAGGAGGTGATAGCAGTTGAGAACTAGGTCAATAAAGTACATTTTTCATTGTAAAATTCTGGTTCATTTTGTTGCATTGTACATCTAAGTTCTTCTCTCCCAAAATATATATCGATATTGAAGACTGATCATAATAATTAACACTGGTCTGAAAGTTTCATTATAGTAACATACATTGCTCAGACAAGTTGTTTTTAAAGCTGTGTTTTTCCCATGTGTAATATAGCATATGGCTTTCTGCATTTATGAGATGTCATACACTGAACTAGATACATGGTGGCATTGCTACAGACTCGGTATTCCATAGGGAAACATCCCATAGGCAAGGAAGCGATGCTTTTTTGATGATGAAGTCCTTCCCCAGCATGTAGGAAGCATCCATCATTCACTGATGTTCCTTTTCTTATGATGTCCATGCAATTAATGGGGTTTGGGAGGAATGGTTAGCCACGCCTTGTGCTTGTAGGTTGTTAAGATCAGCTGAAGAGGTGAAACAGTACCTGGTATATTGAAATTCAGAGTAAAATGAAGGTCTTATATTTTTATACTGCATTCTGGAGCAATAAGTTCAGATGAATATAACACTACTATCACTGTTTTCAGTGTAGTCGCATGAATTGGTATGAAGTGGTATTGTCAGTAGATAAATGGCCAGCCTCTAACGTACCACCTTTTGTATCTTCTGGCAGTCAGTCCTAGAAGTTACTAGGAAATCAAAATGGAGTGCCTTAACACACTTGTATTCCTGAATGATGAGTAAGAAATCTTTTTAGCAGTTTTAATACAGAAAGCTCCAAAGACTTGTTGAGTTAAAGGGCAAAGTATTTTGGCAGAAAATAAACCTCCTTGCATTCCAGCCTATCAGAGGGGCTGGGGGCGGTAAGGCTTAGATTCTGAGTGAAGCTTAATGCAGTGTTAGAAGTCTGGTCATGTTCAATATATGAATTGAACTATCATGATTCCTGATGCACTAATAACACCATACACAATTCGATCTAGTGGCGTTCCATGAACCAGCATGGCCACGCTTAAGGAGTTTGGTTGTGTTCACTGTGAACTTTCACAGCTAGATTAATGAAAACTGTAGTTTATTGAAACAATAGATGCACAAGTTCTTTTGGATTGCTGGTGATAGTTACTGGCTGCAAAGCACGTGCAAATCCTAAGGATGTTAGCAATACAGCCTGGCTACAAACGCGTTAATTTATAAAGCAACTCTATAGAGATTTCTAAGTTTCCCGGGGAAGCACTTGGTATAGCCAAGTGTTCGAATCTTACCCACGTGTCCTTATGGGGGAAAGAGAGGCTCAGCGCATCGACTGATCCCAGAAGTCAGGGGTGGTCAGCGATGGTATTTCCCTGACCATGATGGTACCTTCCCTGATGTCCTGTCTCTCTTAAGCTATTTTTATACTATTTTTTACCTTTCAAGTGGAGCTTGAGGGACTCTAGTCATACATACTTATGTTATGATTGGTGTAAAATTTTCTCTCTTTGCTTTTAAATGTATAGACTATGAAAAATTTAGAGTGCAGGCTCTGTGAGGAGTGGTCGCATCTTGGGGGCAGGTGGCTTTTGTGATGGAGGTGTGCTTTGGTATTATAATAACATTATAATGAGCAAAGTTCACCCAAAGTATAGCATTCTGTCAAAAAATGACAGATTGTTGGCTCAGGATAGCAGTCAGGCAGCTTATCCGTTCCATAAGACCTTCAAGCTCCCATTTTATCACAGAATTTTGGCCACGGTGTCTCCACTCAGCTCCATCCCCTGCGCTGTTTTTCTTATAGTTAGCAAACCAGACACCCCTGATGTCACCAACATCTAAGTTTGCCCAGGGGAATCCTTTGCACACCAACTGCACTCTGCCCTGAAAGTTTCGTCGATGCCGTACCTTTCCTCAAAACGTGAATGTAAGTTTAATTTCTAAATGGCATCCAGCAATTATTCCACGAGACTGACCTCTTTGTGTAATACACCAAGAAGTGACGGATTTGCTGCTCATGATGTGCAGAAACTCAGTTTTGGCATTCCCTTTAACTGCTTCTCTGTCTTACGGTTAGGAAGGTTCCTATGTCCTGTCCCTCTGATTTCATAAGCCTTGAGCCATGTTTGGGAAGAAGCAACAAATTTGACCAAAGGTTAATATGTAAAGAAGTCCCCCCTCACCCCACCCCTCCCTGGCCCCCGAGGTTATTGAATGGAAACTAATCAAAGGCAGACTAAGAAAATGTAGTTTTAGAAAAGTGTATACTATTAAGAAATATACTGTTCAGGGGCTTCATTTATGTCAGGCCAGTCAGGTATACATCGTTGATTGTTTAGGAATAACTAATAATTTAACTAAAGATAGTCTGTAATGGAAGTCTTTTCAAAGAGATGCTCTGTGTATTTACTTCAAGTTTTAATTTGATGGTTATGTTGACAATCTGTAGCTCCAAGGGTGTATTTCAGTAGTGCACATTTTCTAAGACGTAAGGATTCTTTTGCCATATTTCTTTTTCCAGAGTCATATCATTTTCGTTGAAAGTTAATTAATTTGTTGCCTGGAAATCTCCGTTGGCCAAGTACCACCCAGAGGTTTCTTACTGTATTTTCTGCTGATTTTTAGGCATCTTCATTCCAATCTTCCGTGACAAAGCAGAGCTCTAATAGAAGGGCTCCAAGTTGCTCTGTGAGTGGATACAGAGAGGGAGTGTGCATACAGCATGGCCCTGGGATTTGCAAAACCCATGCTCTGCTTCAAGTATCATTGACTTCTGTGTGTCTATACTGTACCTTTTCTCTGTTTGTCCTTGTTAACTAATCCAAGTGTCAGTGTCACAGTTCCTTATCCAGGTACAGCACCAAATGAGGACTGAGTGCTCTGTATTTATCTTGCAAGAGCATTGTTAAGTTTTCTTTAAAAGCTTTAGAAAATAAGTAAAATGCTTTCTGAAGTCCATGGGAGAAAGGAAAGTTATGTAATTGTGCAGTGTTCTGAGAACTGAATAAACTAAACAGAACTTAACTGACCCTAATTCTCTACTATGGGTTCTCCTGTACTTAGTGTGTTCTTTTAGGTCCAGCATGATTTCTGTAAAGGTGACATTAAGTTTTAAGAGATGTGTGATGCTGTAAAAAAGTAATGGGCTGTTTCTCTCTTCTTCTTTTGCACAGTTTTGGTATGAATCATGATGGAATTGGAAATTCCTGTGGGACCAAAGGTCATGAAGCAGCAAAGCTAATGGCAGCTCATATTACAGCGAACACCAACCCTTTCTCTTGGTCAGCCTGCAGTCGGGATTACATCACCAGTTTTTTAGAGTAAGTAATCTCTCAAGAAAAATCATGAGTTTTCAAAAAATTGACACCTTTTAGGATAAATAGTAGAGATATAGTTACCTGTTCTGGGGGTTTACATTTTTAGAATGAACAGACAAAAATACAGCAGGTCACTTAAGACTTATTTTGTAGAGCACTTTTTCTATGTAGTGGCAAAAGCTGCTTCTGCTCCATTCCCCACATTACAGTTCTCATTTTTAATCTATTCAAAACATTTTGAAGTGCTGATCATATCTTGTTACTTCATTAATCTGAGGGTGAGAAATAGAGAAGGGTGGAATTTGTCTATTTCGAAGTACTGTTTTTTTAAATGCTTGCATAACGTGAGGGAATCTAATGAAAAGGACAAGGTTGTAGCCCTGTTCCTTGAACATTTCATTCTCCAGATTTTTTTCATGCAGTGTCGTGGGTTTTTATCTGTCAATGTTCTTTGGTACCATTGGAGAGAATATAAAGATTATAGGAAAGGATGGCAAAGATCTTTATATTAATACCTTAAAATTGTGCTAATCTATACTTCTGCAATGATTTATATCCAGAAGTAGATTGCTACCAGAAATTTTACTTCTTTATGAAAAAAATTGGAACAGTCAAAATGCTAATCTCAAAAATGTGCTTATAGCAATGTATACATTGATATATATGATGCATAATGAAGCCTTTGTATGTGGTTTGAATTGCGGAAGACAAACATAGAACTGTGAGTTCACTGAGAGCAGGTTAATAACAGGAGTTTTTAAAATGGATTAAGACGAGCTTTATGGGAGCAAATGACAGTTGGCTGGTATGTTCAGTGACATCAGTGCAATCATTCCTTTAAGAAATAAAGGTTGTTCAATAACTCAGACACTGTATTTTAGGAGATGGACTTAAACCAGTCAAGTGGTCTAACCATGAGACTACTAAGAATAAAATGAGCTTGTCTTCCTCTTTCAGGGATCTAACTTTGAATAAGGTGCTGTATTCTGGATCTTACCTGAAGGGACCCATCCAGACCAGTATGTTTTCTTTAAGCTGGTTTGAATGTACCTTCCCACACAATGTAGAGGGTCACTGAATTGGTCTGGAGAGGTGTCTGAGCTCCCTATAGAGTTGGTGGGCAGTGACAAATGTTTAACGTTGGCACTGTTCAGAGGAAAAAAACTTGTCTTCAGTTCTTGTATCAGGTTAAGGCATTTTGTATCACCCCACTGAACTGTGAGCCCACCCAGTTTTATGTACTGGAGCATTTAAGATGAGTGTCTAAACTAAAGGCCACTGAATAAGTCATTCTTACATTAAGAACACTGAATAAGTCATCCTTACATCCATACGTATGATATAGGTTTCTCCCAGTATAAATTGATTTTCTCAGGAGAAATACTTATGTATTCTCTTAACAGTACCATTTAAAAAAAATATACAGGGTAGTTTAGTTTTATCATTACCAATAATTTCTGTTAAGTCAACGCTGTTCCCGTTAGTAGACTTTCTAGTATGTCATGCAGCCTAGCTTTAAATATAACAACGAATATGGGTTTTGCATGTCTTCTGAGGAATTATTTCACAGCTTGGTAGTACTGTAAGGTTACATTTTAGGTATTTTCTTGTAGCATTTGGGGGTTTGTTTCTTACTGTTACAGTTCTGCTATTCTATGTGTCATTTACTTCTATTTGTTGCCCTCCTCTGAACTCCATTTTGATCCCATAATTGTCCTGACAATAAGTTGTCTATCAATGAAGACACAGTTCAACAGATAGCTAAGAAGTAATTTCTTATTTATGGGTTTAGAGAAAGAAACGTGGTAAAATTCTGTGGCTTGTGTTATGCTGCAAATGTAATAGAGCTGAACATACCTTCATAATGTTCCCATACAGTTTTGAATTTCAGCCTGAACAGACATTCTTGTTTCTTTACTCAATATGTATGCAGTGGTTTTTCAATTTTTACTGCCAGTTAAAAAACATGTTTAGCTTGTGCTTGCTCTACTTTATGTTTAATGTTTTCATTTATTTTATTATTTACTGTTAGCATCTCCATTATTCTTTTCCATTCTCGAGGTTTGATTGTGAAATTGTATTTATGTTAGCATAAAGCCAGAATAGTACTCCGGTGAATCTGTTCCCATAGTTCTAAACTCTTCAGGTTTTTTGAGATACTTATCTGCCATTGCCAGTGTTTGCAACTCTACTTGAATTACTACCATCTGTGAATTTCATAAAAAAAATCATTACTGAAGATCCTAAGTGGTATTTGAGCTAGAGTAAAAAAAACGAATCTACTCATAGCAGCTTCAATAACAAATTATCTTCTATAATATTTTACCTGTATTTTTGTAACCCCAAATGTAAATGTTATTTTTTTCAAAGCCACCTTGGATAAACATTTTACACATTGCAATTATGAATAGATTTTCCAATTGTATAGGATACTGTGTTAAATAATGTACTGAGTCAAAGTTAACTTCTCCTTCATCTACTAGTTTTGCAATCTATTTTTAAAAATGTCAGATATCTCAAACGTGATCTGTTCATTATAAATCTGTGCTTCTTACTGTTTGTAGTTCTAATATCCTATAAATGAATTGATACTTTTTTCCTTAAAATAGTTGTTTTATCATTTAATGAAGTAGAAAAGGCTGTAAAACTGCAGGTTTTTTTCTCCAATTTCTAGTTTTCTCCCCAGCTTTTCATGTCATTTCCTCAATGACAGCAGGAAGCGTTTGAGATAGTTACACAGGTAGCTGCAGGACAGCTGTCAGAAGCCTAGATCGCTTCTTTTTATCCATTCACACCTTGTCTTAAGGCAGAACAGCTTTAAGAGCAGTTACTTTTCTGTTGCAGGTAATGATCAGTGAGCAAGAAGCAAAGAAAAATAGCTAGTTTCATGTGGTAGCAATTCCCTGACTGCTGGTATAAAAGCAGAACAGTCTGCATGCAGACAGGAGAAATGAGTCCATTTTTTTTCTAACACTCATTTTTTTCTAAGCCTCAAGGTGTTGTCATCTGTGTCTCCCGATGTTTATTCCAGATAAATTAGACTCTGCCCCCTTTTCATTTTTCCTCAAGACTGGGAAAACAGCTGGGACAGGACCCAGTAGACTACAAACAAGGAGTGATTTTCTGTGCTAAATGAGTGTGGCTATTTTAGGGTTCATTTAGCTATGTCTAACAAGAAAGATAAGAGGCGATGGGATGAAATACTGATACCCAAGCAGAAACCTGAGGCTGTGAGTCTGTATGACTACTACACCACCTTTTAGATTTATCAGCTTGGATCTGGATACAAGTTTGGGCAGGGCTGTCATGGCACTGGGATGATGCAGCAGGAATGAATTTCACTCGAATCTCATTATGTGTTCACAGTATTATATGGTAAGGTAGATTAACATGGATTTACTAGGTCCCCAGCTTGGTTCACCACTTACTACAGCAGTTTTGCACTGTGTGCCATTTTGTACTGTAGATACCACATTGTCCTTTATCATCAGGCAGAAACATTTTGAAATAGAAGTCATCCTGGTGACACTCAAAGTACAGCTTCACCTTCATCTTTCTCTTCCTCAAGACTTTCTTAAAACTACACCCAGAAACAAATTTTTCAGACTGAGGCTACTGAGGAATAGCTATTAAGTGTCACTTGGAAGGTATCAATCCAGTGAGGCATTAGTTGTGAAAGCAATTTTTTTTGTGGGATGGACAGAAAGAAGATGAATATGGCTCAAAGGATGACAGTAAGACAAAGCAAAGCTATGTATTGCTAATAGATCTATCAAAACTCTCAAAAAGGAGCACAGGCTCTGAAATGGTCAAAGAAAATAATTTTTTTACTGGGGAAAACATTCCTTGTAGTACATAATAGTTGTTGTCTGTGATGCTTTATGTTAGAGCCAAAGATTGACTGAATTCAGTTTATCAACTGAATTGTTTGTAAGTGCTTTACAATGGCTTTAAATTTCACTAACCTTTTCTGGAATTAAATGCAGAAATACTCACTGAGAATTGAAGGGTTGATGAGCAGTGTCAGAGAACAGATTCCTGTGAGAGGAGTAGAAGCCCTGTTCGTAGGAGAAATACACCAAGCCTAAAAATACTATTTGTGACCAAAACCCAATTGGTAGAAATTTCATTCTATGCGGTGTGTGTGTATAGATACATAAAAAATATATATAACATGCAAGTTTCATTATGTCCAGTGTATATTTATACAGTGTGCCTGTAGAGCCATGCAGATACCTAGATGTAAAAAAGAGAACTTTTTGCTTAGAATTTTTTATTCAGCTACTTTTATGTTTTGTAGTAAGAAAATGTGGGTGATTTATGGAATCATAGTTCATTAATCTTGTCAGTATCAGATAGGAGAAGGTATTAAAAGAAACCAGATGGCCAAGGCTGTCTTTCAAAGGCAGGTTGTCTTTTGAAGGTGAATGGAGAAGAACAAGGAGTCTTTAAACTATATGAGTAAGTAAGATCTATCATGGAAAATTCTTGGAGAGTCTCTAGGATTGCCATACAGTGGGATTTAGATCTGAGACTACACCTTTCTAACTCTGGAAAGCAGCCAAAACTACCTTGGTCCAAGCAAGCCCATGTAGACAATATAAAATATCATCCAAAGTTTGGATATATCACCCAAAGAATTTTGGGCATACAAGTAGATAAGCAAATGAATGTACGATACGCCTATATATGCCTCATATACTCTCTATGGCAGATTGGCTATTCCCCTGGTACTATAGAAGTCTAAATTAACTTTTAAAAAAAGTAGAAGCCAAGACTAGTTTGAAAGATAAGGTCACATCGATCATATTAAAATTTAGTATCTGTCTGTAGAAATCAACGGAGAAAATTTACAGTCAGTATTATCTGTTGACCTACACTTTGTATTATAATTTGCTCCTTTTTTTCTGGGATTTTTTTTGTAGCTAACAGATAACTGAATAAAAAGTGCATGTCCCCAATTACTGCAGATTTCTGAAACTTTGAAGGTTTTGCTTAAAAGGCTACCCAATTAAAAAAAAAACAAACAAAAGTTTCTGTAATCATGGGCTGGCAATATGTTTTTGAGTATAGACTTTGCAAGTATTATTTTGTTTACTCTTGAGTTATTTAAATTTAAAGAAATTGTAAAGAGCAGAATCAGCAGCAGATTCCCATTAACTTATTCGTATAATGTTCGATGAAATAAATATAGAACAACATATTGGCCCAATATTTTATAGCTTAGTGTCTCCCAAACTCTCAAGGCCAGATACCAATAGATTTTGCTAAGTGGATGATTTTGATAGATGGACCAATAGATTTTTCCTAATATGGCTGCTGGGTAATTATTCAAATGAATAAAAGAATGCTTTGGAATACAGACCATATTGTGGAGGAAAGTATACATTAAAGAAATAGCATATTACCTACTACCAAATAATAGAAAAATTGAGTAATATGAAATGATTGTGCAAAATTAACAGTCTTTGCTATGAAACAGATAGTAAGACATAGAACCAGCCTTGCCTAAAAGTTTGGAAGAAAGTAGAATTTCTCATGAGTGAGTGGTAAATCCACATCAATATCTGAATTTCCCTAACATTCACGAATGTTTTCATTTAGTAATCCTATTCTGGTTCATTTTAATTTTAAACATACCACTCCAAATCACACTTCCATTACATATGCCCTCCTTCTGCAAATATTTATGTTATTATCTGTAGACTGTTGACCAATCTGCAGAGTTTATTCATTAATGTCAAGTTAAGGAGGTTTTGTAACCTGTACAGAAATATATCCTGGTGCTTTCTAAAAATCAGTTTTTACTCAGGAAAAGTATGTAATAAATATGAAGTAAGGATTCTGTTAGGAGCCAAATTTTATATATAGGCATGTAAATTATTTAGGCTTTTATATGTATATATACGTATAAAATGCACTATGTTTATAGTTAATAAATTTTATGATTTTTTCCATATTTATATGGGTAATTTGGCAACAGCGTTAAATTAAATATTATGTATAGTGTCCATCCATATATTTACCTATATGATTGTTTAGCTATAACAGATAATTACAAATATTTATAATACATTTATGATTGTTAATCATAGCTTGCATTACAGTCCACATCATTATTATGAATGAGCCAATTCGGTAACATTCAAAAGCTATTTTCAGTGCCAGTGTTCTGGGATATTTTCTTCAACCATTAAAGGTGTTATGTTGTACTGTGTATGGTCCTGAGATATTTGGGCATAGATACTGTAATAGGAGCATAAACCCTGAAAGGTCTACTACATCCATGGGTTTTGCTTTTTCTCTTTCCTGGCCTTGGATACAACAGCGATGTCTGTACAGAGGTGATGATCCTCAGTTTTAAATTGTTCAGTCTGTAAAGATGCTAACATTGAATCTCTCATTGCTGTTATTTTGGCCAAGCAGTTAGCAGTGACAGCATGTCTGAGATCTTAAGTTTTCAGAGAATGCTCTACTATCATTGATGTCATTGCAAACAGAAGATTAGTTTGCTATTCTGTGATATTAAAATACAAAACAGTGTTTAAATTATGTTGTAGATTGCTTTACAAACATCTCCTCAGACACTACGCTGGAATACTGGGATGAAATGGCATCAAGCTTAGCTATTTCATAATTGAAATTGGTCCCCCTGTGTCCCATAAAACCTCATGAAGTGAACCTAAAATTAGGAAAATGAGTACTGGTAGTATCTTGTGGAGTAAATGGAACGTAAGGATGAGTTTGAGATCATCTTATTTCTATTGCAGACACTAAAGGTTTATCCACACTCTGTTCAAAAATGTAAATACTCTGCAGGGACATTCTGTAGATTTTTTGACCGTGTATATTCTTCCTGTATAATATAAAATCACAAAGCACAAAAGCGATTGTGAGTAGAAATTTTCTTAAATGGCAGAGATGAAGGTATTTGGGGATTCTTTTCTTTCCTATTATCTTTTTTGCATCTACACAAAGGGTTTTTTTCACTTCTGTAGGGCTGATTGAATATAACTATTAGATCTCTGTTTATAACGTGCTCCAACGCCCTTATTCTTCTTGCACACTTTTGGTTCATTCCCCTAGATTTAGCAGATATTTTTCTCAAGTGTATGGCTTTTGCTTTGGTGGAGCAAAGAGAAAGGGAGAAGAACAAGGACATAGACTCGAGAGTATCACAGCATTCCTGAATCCAGTAGAAGTGTTCTGGAAAGGTTATATGATCCTCAGCCTGTATTCATCCTTTGCACAGCTTTGGTGAGACCTTTCATTACCAATAGAAAATCCCTGGTTTTATTAATGTGTTTTATAATGCATGCTATTTCTCTTCGGAAATACTTCAATTCACACAATACGAGATTCTCACACTAAGTTTGTAAAATGTGTCAGTTTTGTTCAGCTAGTTGAGAGAAACAATAGAACTGAAGCAGAAGGAAAAAGAAACAAATTTTTAGTCTGAGACGTGGTGATGTAATATAGCTGATAAGCGAATGACTGCTTAGTAGTAATTTTCTTGCTTTTTTAACACTACAACAATATTTCATTATTGTGAAAATCCTGTTGTTAGAGCAGAAGAGGCACGTTTTTGTATTTTCTTCACAGATTTTGACTTACATTTCTGCAATTACATGTCTTGTAGAGACAGAGTAGGTATAGACTTTAATTTACAAATTGAGTCAATGTAAAGATTCATATCAGATTATGTAATCTAATCTGTGCGGTGGTACATATGCCTATGGAGAGAGTCACCGAAGGTAATGAGGGGTTTTAAATGATGTGCCCTTGGCTGTCTGTTTACAGGATCACAGTTTACTGACCAAACTCTTGCACTGTTGGAATTGATGGAAATGTTCCCATCATATGCAGTACTAGCTCAACCTGATGTCAAATGGTAAACTTCATGTGGCTTGTTTAAGCAAAGTTCCTATCTGCAGTTTGGTCCAGACAATGCAGAAAAATCAGATTGTACTTCAGTTATTTTCATATTGGAGTTATTCACATGTACTCCCCATACATGCAAAGTACAAGACTGAAATATTTTGGAAGAATGTAGAATAGTTTCCCAACTTCTGCTATTAGAAAATATATACGCTTGAAATAATTAAAACTGGAACAAAGGAGCAAGTACATTATTTTTTATGCCAGAACCACACGGCTGATATTTTAAAGGTAGATTTCAGCTGATGGGGTGTGTGTGTGTGTGTGTGTGTGTGTGTGCGCGCGCGCAGGTGAATCGCACTAAATTCATTGGGATGAGTGATAGAATATCATATTTTTTTCTGTATTTACCCAGTTATTGCCTTAGTTGCTGTTTGCCTTCTTCTGAAATGGTTGGCAGTTGTTTTTTTTTTGTTTGTTTGTTTTGTTTTGTTTTCCAAAGGTTTTATTGTAGTATTTCAAAGAATTTAATAAAATAGGGTTAAAATGAGAACATAAAATGTGTAGCTAAAGGGGGCTTTTTGCTCTTTTTTTATCTGCAGATGAAAAGTATATAAAATCTGAGATCTCCAAAAAACAGTGTAGAACATTCACTTCTGAAATTATGTTTCTTTGGCAAGGTGCATGGAAAAGATTTGGAAAAAAAAACAAACCATAAGTGCTGGCAAAATTTTTAGGAATGTCGGAAAAAAATTTAAAGTGTTGGCATAAGAATTCTTTAAAAATCCTCACTTATTCACATGTGAAATGAAAGTAAAAAAGCATCTGTCCTCTTTTATGCACACTGACTAAATAAAACTGAATCATTATATTTACCAAAGTACAAAGATTTCTAAACAGAACTCTTTCTGCATTTGGCTTGCTTTGTTATTTATTCCACTACACTAAAATATTGTGGTTGAATATGGACATATTTTGGAAAAAAAAGCCACCAACCACCAAACAAAACAGTGAATATAAAGAAGAAAATATTAAATTTTTCAGAGATGATATCTTAGTTCTAACATGAAATTTTTAAGACTAGAAGAGATCTTGGATCTGTACAATGTTTTTCGCTTGCCCTAGTATAGGTAAATTTGAAGATCATGCAGAATTTTAACCACTGTAACTATTCTGTTCCCTCAAATGGAAGAAAAGCATGCATGTTAAGGTCCTAATCCTATAAACATTTATTCATACTGAAATTTAAATGTATTTTATATAAACCAATTGAGCTGCTCATATCTTTGATTGTACTCAGCTGTTTGAAGGATCAGAAGAGTCATTAAGAATTGTAAACTGAATTTCTTTTATTTGCTTAATTTGTTTATTTTCATCCTATGACCAAATGTAGCTATTCTTCAGTGAAAACAAATAGGAATCTTAAAACAAAAATGAAAATCAGTCTTGTGTGGCTCAGAAATTATCACACTTTAAAAAAGGATAATGTGTGAAATCTATTTAACAATCTAAAATAAGCATTTTTGTTAATAATAATAATGATGAAAAATTATTTTAATATCTTAATTCCCTCTAATTATTTTTTTATTTTTACTATGGGTGTACCATCTTACTGTTTGTTTATTGCAATCATACTTGTTTCACACCCAGTGCTGTTAAAAGTAAGAACTAGATACATGATATCATTACTGTGATTTACAGTCAGTAGAATTCCTAATTGATTTGGTCCTTTATGTTGAACAGTTCGGGCCGTGGTACTTGCCTTGATAATGAGCCTCCCAAGCGTGACTTTCTTTATCCAGCTGTGGCCCCAGGTCAGGTGTATGATGCTGATGAACAGTGTCGCTTCCAGTATGGAGCAACATCCCGCCAATGTAAATATGGGGTAAGAAGTCTTAATCCTTATGCTGAGTGTTCTGCTTAGTCATTTGTATATATTCCTTTTTAACATAAATCTTCAGTTAGATGCAGTAGTGGGTTACAAATTTCCGATAGCGTGTCTGGTGCCATCATACGTAAGCAAAGGGTACATTTTAATCCTTATGCTGCATCTTTTGCTTGAGTCATTTGTGTGTACTGTACACCAAAATGTGTGGGTAACAATGAGCTGGGGAAAGCATTCTTTAATTTTAGGAAAAAAAGGAGCCCAGAACACTTGATCCTGCTCCTTGTAATTTTCCCTGATTTCAGTTAAATGATGTCAGGTTCACATTGTATTAATCTTGAAACATGAAATCTGTTGTGTTGGCTTTAACTTTTCAATTTAAGGCTACATTTTGACATTACTTTTGTACTTGTATTAATTTGTCAGGTCTGGTTTTCTTTTCTTTTCTTTTTTTTTTTTTTTTCCTCCTTACTTTGAGTTTATTGTGTCTCACACTGTTCAGCTCTCTTTTTGGAAAGATGAAGTACACTTACGGAAACAGAGGAACATGAAGCTAGATAGCTAAATAGAATACCGAATAACTAAGTACTAGCAAAGCTTTGGCTGCAAGTACCAGTGTGTAATAATTAAAGTAAATAAATTTACAGTAGAAATAAAAACCTGCACGCTTAGGCCATTACACAATAAATTTATAAATACTTACTTAAAATCTTGCACCCCAAAGTATGTAGTAAAAGGATGCATTCTGCCATGCTTGTCATCAAATAATCAGCGGAGACTAAATTAAATAAACCTTGAAAGCATAGCTAGTGGTTTAAAAGTAAATAGTTTTAATAATATTTTAATTTTTAGATTATTCAAATAAAACAATACAATCATTGAGTTTATACTCTATTTACTTCTATAAATGCTAGCTACAAAGAAAGTCTGTGTTTAATATCCCTGGGATGATTAATACAGTATTGTTCCTGGGATGCTTCTTTGGGAGATCACGTTGTGCGAAGGATTTAAAAGCTGTATGTAGCTGGCTGACTAGCTGACTGGGGCTTCTACTCCTGATCCCTCGTCAAACCTCTTTCGGCCTTCTTTGTTCCTCTTTAAGTTCTCACTTTCCACCGCTGTTCTTTAAGGGCCCTTTTCCCTGTCACTACATCTAAGTAATACCTTTCTTTTTCTTTTCATTTTTCGTACAAATTCTCACCACACGCACTTTTTTATTTTCAGACTAAGGAAATATTCAGGTATTTAATCCATGATTTATAGTACAACCTTTGGAGATATACTGCATTTTAAATTAAACTGGAAAGTTAATAATGTGCAAAACCTGGCTTGTCCACATGTATGTTATTTTTTTCAAACACCATTAAACTATGTAATCATTGTTGTGGTGATCACACTGCATAGTACACTTTCTTAAACTGGTTTCTAAACCACAAACAATTGAAAGTAATGAAGATGTGTAGGTAATCTTGGCTTTCTTCCTTCTGCTTTGTTTTTGTTTTAAAGTCTTTTTTTGGGGATTCCCTTATAGTTACAAAAAAGAGATTGACACTTAATTGAGGCAATAGTTAAAAGAAGTTATGTCTTCATGTGACGTTAGAAGTCCTCTGAATTGATATACTGTACTGTGTTCCATCAGTGTGCCGTCAATGTGAGCATAACTTTTAAGTGTCTCAGGAAGAACCCACTATTTTTAATAAAAGGATTCAGTCTGCATGTACTAATATAACAGGTTATTGCAGAAGTCTGGTAATACCCACACTAAGAAATGATATGCATTTAAAATAGCATCTACGTTCCAAAATTTTTTCACTCTCACAAGTAAACAGTCAGTGCTTTGGATATTCCTATTTGATGTGCTGTTCACGTGAAGATGCCATTAATAGTTCATTGATCTTATTCTAACAGATCTACGTGCAGCTATGCACAGAAGAACATAGTAAAAATCCCTAATTAACAGTGGACCTAGATCATATACTGACTTCTGTCTAGCACTTCTTTTAGCACTTTTTATTTGAAGTGCCTGCTAAAAAAGGGGCAGAACAGGTTTTCCAACATGAGGTTTGCTGACCCAGAAGGAAATAAATTCTAAACTGGAGGGAAATATCAGAGAAAATTGCTTGCCTTTTTCTTTTGCTCATGTTCTTTACTGATTTGTGATGGTGACACGTTACAGGAGAAACAATTGAACTCTCAAATCATAGGCCAAAAAATTACAAGTCTTCTTTGACTTCTGATGTAGCCGTCGAGATACTTGTTGTTTTTAAAGTAACTTGGAAAAATCTTCATGTTCTTTCTGCTTTGTCATTCTGTCATAATGTCTTACTGGCCTTTAGAAAAATTACCTCTTTCAGCCGCCTGGCTTTAATATTACTCTGTGTTCTTTGCCTTTTCTCCCATAGTTCCTCATCCATTCCCTCTGTATGTTTATTTTAAACTGTCTGTTGCTTAGATCATGTCCTAATCCTGCAAAGAATTTTGCACATTTAAGTACCTGAAGCCCTTCTCACTTAGGAACTTGCAGTTGAATACATGGAGAGGTGTTTGAATGATTAAGACTTTTTGTGTGTGTGTTTACTTACAAGGTGCCAATTTGACCTTAAAAGGAGCTCTTTGGTAGTTGTTTCAATACTAGTGTAACTACTAGACCTAATTAAACTGTTTAGTCACTTACGGACAGAATTGTTCCAGCAAAAGCATTGTGGCTATTGATCAGATTTCCCTGCGTTGATCAAGCGCATCAACTTGGACAGGAATTCCAAGAGATACTTTAGCAATTTGAGTT
Source organism: Vanellus vanellus (assembly GCF_965231255.1). Taxonomy (NCBI): domain Eukaryota; kingdom Metazoa; phylum Chordata; class Aves; order Charadriiformes; family Charadriidae; genus Vanellus; species Vanellus vanellus. The sequence goes on from NC_138908.1 coordinate 65,006,609, forward strand.
AAAAAAATCATGGAATCATGAATTTTCAGAGTTGGAAGGGACTTCCAGACATCATCTAGTTCAACTCCCCTGCTTAAAGCAAGATTGCCTAGAGCACATTACTCAGGACATAAAATAGCATGTTAGCAAGTAGACAGTGATCCTCCTAATGTTACATGTGCATTGTTCTTTATACTTTCCACCATTTCTGCTACATGGGCAATTTTAGAGAATTTGAGTGAAGAAGTAGATAGTTAGAATAAAGAATTGAGGGCCAATGTCTCAAGCTACTTAAAATATTTCACTTACAGGCTACACTTTCAGATTCAGGAGAACATTACATTATGACCTACAGTGAGCCAAATTGTAATGGTGTAAATTTCACCATATAATACTGATGAATAGCTTTTTCCTAAAGGCATTACATGCTTTCAGGTATCTTACTGGATTCACTGCATGGGAGATTTAGAGGTTATTAGGAACAGCTCTAGCTCTTGTTCATTTATGTAGCTACTGGATATGCTACATCTTCTAGGGTGATGCAGTATGAATTCTGTTCTGCTGTTGTCAAGTGTGTCTCAGTTCTTTACTCTGTTTGTATGCCTCTTCCGTTGATAGTTCAGAACCTTTTTCAATCCTTTTGTTTAGGTGAGTGAGTGTAAGGAGAATTTTTCTCATTGAGTCCTTACCTCCTTAACCTTTGAGCATCTGCCTAATAACAGTTGGCTCTTAGCTGTCTCTGGGTTAACTCAGGAAAAAATTCCAGTCTTGACTTTGAACTTCTGTGTTTTATGAGTTTAAGAAATACCTGGAATATGCCTGACGGTAACTTACAGATTTTGTGGTTCAAAATAGTGCTTTGCTTTAGAGCTGGTCCCCACATTTTTAGGACAGAGGCTAAAACCTCAGACATTTTAATAGCAGTTAATATTTTATGCATATGGTTGATACTGCTGTGGTGCATTTTATGATCTGTGAAGCTGTTGGCTGCTAGCATGGGTTTCAGAGATGGTGACTTACAATTCTTTGGTATATTGCTTTGCATTTTGTGCTTTTCCACCATCATCAGTGTCAGTAGATACTTTGAGTAGGGAGAAACTGGGACAAATTTTCCTTTCCTTTGCATACATGACTACACTGAAATCAGCAGAACCACTCTTCGTATTTCACACTAGAGTTTAACACATCAGGTAATATATTTTAGCTGATGACAGGTAGCTCTCTTCTTTGTCATGGTTTTAGGTTTGCAATTAAGTTCCCCATTTAGTTCGCCAACAAAAATAGGTTTACACTCAAATACCAGTTTTTGTTCAGATTTTATTAGTGCATTTTGGAGGACAGATAGAGTTCAAGCTATGAACTTACTGCTTGTAAACAGGCAGAATGAAGATATATTCTCAGAATAAGGAGTCCTGCTGCCTTCAATAGCTCCCTTGTGTTAGTTGTGTCTAGGAATTTTTTAATGAGTTATGGGGAGTGGCCATAAAGTTAATTATCATTAATGGAAAGTTGCTGGGAAGGTGTTGACTACAGAAATACAGGACATGCAGTTGTCATACCTTTGCTACTTCCTAGTTTCCCACATGTCAGTGCAGAGACAGAACAGTTTAACTGAATTAGTTAGTAATAACCAAAAGAAAACAGCATTGGTCAACTAACTTTCAAATCCAGGAGATTAAACAAATTGTTATACACAACGGTTCTACAGTATTTCTTCCAGGACAAAGAAGCCTGAATTACAATTGACCCGTGTAATCAGGTGATATAAACTTTAATGTTAGTGAATAAAAATGCCACTTTTTGAATGAAGCACTAATGTGATTTACTTCAGTTAAATAAAGCTTGATGTAGGGTTTTTATAGGAAGGTGGAAGCAGTTTCCGGAAGCTGTTTTTTCAGAAGGAAAGGCAGAGAAGCCACTGGTGTATCTTTGCACCAGAACTACTGGTTCCCTTTTGTTCCCTTACCCATTGATACTATGACTAGGATTGTTCATTCAGTTGAATCTGTACATAGTACTTCGTAACTCACTGAAAACTGACTATTTTTCCCGTCAGCTTCATACGTTGTACCATAGCTAAGTCACTTTAAACTTGGTATTTGTTAGTAGAGCATAAGTAGATTTATATTACGTTACTCACAAATTGGTGTTGAAAGTATGTGTAAGTGAAGAGAAGAATTGAAGATCCTGGTATTATACTCTGTCATTTTTATCAACCTTTCCATTATTTTTTATTTCATAAGGTCTTGCTGGTCAAGTGCAAAACCTCTCATCACTGTTGTGCAGGCCTTTTTTATTTAGAAGGATTAAAGTTTTGAGCTTTTCTTGTGTAAGGACTTACAGGATTGTGCTGTAATTAAGAACACTGGAAACACTTCCAGCTTTGTTCTTAAAGAGAATTTTGTTCCCTCTTGTTTTTAAGATTAGGATGTGTATAGCCAAGGGAAATCCCAGAATTTTTCCTCTTTCTGAATCCTAAAGTAGTTTTACATCCTTCCTGTATCTTTTTCTAACAAATTCCCATAGTCTCCTTTCTTCTTTCTAGGACTATTTTGTCTCCAAACCCCCTTTCTCTTATGCTCTCTCTTTCTTTTTCTCTTTCTCTCACTTTCACAAGAAATGCAGATGTAACACCAATGTGCCTGGGTCTTACGAAAGCTGCTTAAAAAGTGCAAGGGCAAGCTAGTGATCAAAGCAGGAGGAGTGCGTTAGATTATAGTAGAAGCAATAATAAGATTCCAGATACTGGAATGTGGTTTGAATAAGGATGGGATAGGTTGCATGGGTTTGAAAGGGAAGATGCTACTTGGATGTGATTGACCTTGTTGGGGCTTCTGTAGTTTCCATAAGGTTCACATAAGCACCCAATATTTAGGAAAGAATGCTGGTAACGTAATACGAATGTACGAATTAAGCTTCGGATTCTATTTCACATTCTTTCAGCATGTTGTGATTCATAACATGCTGCACCACTTAATGAGCATTTGGTAGTGGAGCGCTAATATGGTAACTTTTGGGTGCTTATCTGAACTAAACTTTGAACCTTCTGAAGTTCACCCATAATTACAGTATTCTAGATTCAATTGTATTGCTGGCAGTATTTCAGCAGTGAGGCTGAAAATACTCTAGGTTGATGCTTTTCAGGTCTGAATTGTAAGTTACAATTCAAGCTAATTATTTTTATGCTCTATTTTAGCAAATGCTCATCAAGAGATGCAGCATATTATAGATTAAACGTGCTGAAATAACATAAAATCTTGATTAACTTTTTAATTTATGAACAAAAAATGAAACTCCCAAATTATAGTTTAATATGCATTGTGAATGTATTTCCCGTCTTTCTTTTTTTAGTATTATGGGCCAAACTGCTAAGTTTTGTTGGAGGCTTTCATTAGTGTTGAAAACTTTAGGAACAGCACAGCAATTTGAACTTTGCTCATATTACTGAGTTTTCTTTGTGCTGTATTGTTACCATTTCTGATGATTGTGATATAGGATGCTTAGATGTTACATAATTTGAAATGCCTATATGTAACTCTGCATGACACAACAGAAAGAGGCTCCATCATTGATAATACTTAGGCAAAAGGAAGATAATTTGATTTGCTGTTTTTTTTCTCTAGATGGGTTCAGCTTTGTTTAATTTACTGCAAATACAAGCATCCGAATTCCAAACTGAAGTCATGGAGCCCTAAGATACACCGTTACAGGTTGTCATCTATCTTGTCTTGATCTTGTGAAAGGCCTCAGCTTCAGTTTATGTTTCCTGGATTTTTAAAACACTTTCCCTTGTTTGCTTTACAAATTAATAGTTATTAAATCCACACATTTGGAGTCTGACTTAAAGGTCATTGATTGATTTTCGTATTACTCTTCTTTCTTAGTTTCAGTAAATTATTCACACAAATTTAATGTTGGCAAAAGATATGTTAGTTTCATCCTGTGTCCTCCAGTGAAGAAAGGCTACCCTAAAGGGTCACCTTATGTTGGTGGGTGGGTGTGGGTGGGTGGGTGTGCATGCATGCATGGGTGCGTGTTAGTGTGTGAAAAAAGCAGTATATTTCCTACTAGTGATTTTGGGCCTGATCCTTCTAGGGCAGTTCCTCATACGTTTTTAAGGCTGGCTTGTTAAAAACAGTTGCTTAGAGAGAGTCACAGATAGGATGGTGGTAGTGAGGAAATATCTCAAATTAATAACTGTGAAACTAAAGTGGTACCAGGTATAGGGTTGAGCTGGAGAACAGAAAGCTTTATGCACCTTAGTCAGAATTTCTCTGTTAACTTTCCAAAATCAGTTGAAAATAAAGAAGACATAGCCACAGTAGTACCTGGAATAATTCAATTTTCATTTAACGAAATAACAGCACAGATGGATTTTGCACTTCTTTTTAGATATCTTCTTTGTTTTCAGATAACTATTAATGGTATTTTTCATTTTATGTACAGGGTGGTGGAGAATGTACCTCAGATTCTACTCTTTCTTATAAATGCAAAACAGCATGGGAAAATAAACAACTCCTTAAATACATTTGGCTATATTTAAAAGCAATTACAAAAATACTTTAATTTCTTGTTTTTAATGTGAATTACATCTACAAATCAATACATTGTGTTATTTTAGTTAATAAATCCTCTGTGTTTTGCATGGTTTTCCATAAGGAGATATTCCATTGCTTTTTGGATATTGTATATCTGTCTCAAACAGAACTCCTTTCTGATTTACGGAGATTTTTGCTCAAATATTAATGGTATGATACCGCCCATTTTTACATTACTTTCATTTTGTCTTTAGGGATTTACTGAGGCAAACTCTTTCTGAAGTTAAAGTCTGAATAAGGACTTTTAGGCTATGTCAGTAATAATATCTAGGTTTGATGTAGTGCTTTTCATTCTATCTCCCAAAGGGAATTTAAGAAGAAGGAATATATTTTTCTCATTTTGTGGAGTAGGGAGGTGAGCTGTGCTGATGTGCTGAGAATCATCCTGCAAACAGATGGATGACTAAAATTGTTTTGGATCGCTGCATCCATCAGTTCACACAGTTCATATGATTATTTGTTTAGATTTAAAATGTCTGGGTGATGTTAGTTCAGTGAATTTGGAGGAGTCTAGTACCACAAAGAATCCTGACTATACAGAAAGAATCCTATCAGAAGGAAATTTTTAAATACTCTTGTTTGTGGATATGTTAGCCTGGCAATGAAATACATGTTTTAATTATTACTTCCCCACATAAGTTAATATATAGATGGTATACTTGTGTAAGCATATCAAAAGTGAAATTCTGCATGTAAACTCTGGAGCACAAACTAGAATTCTGGATTCAAATCACCCTGAATATAGATGTTTTCGAATTCCAGACCATTATCCAGATCGGATTGTTTGCTTCTGTCTGTCTTGGAATGATTGAAATCTTTGTTTCATGCTGCAATTGAAATTTTGGCTTTTTAGAACATTGAACCAAACTTCACAGTGAAGTCAGCACAGCTATTAATTTAAACATTTGAACTCGATCAGATGCAAAATAAAGACAAGGTCACAAGTAGGATCGTCCCAGTCTGACACTTATAATTACAATTTGACAATGTAAACCACACATGAAACATAAGCAAGTATATTATGCTAATTTTGCTCAACAAAATGAACAAGTAAATGAATGTAAAAGTCAGTAAGGCAGGATTATGACAGGAGCACCACATACTGTGTCTGAAAGGAACCTATTTTAGGTTTTCACGTTGAAATCCATACTGTATGGAAGTTTGGATTCATCTTGATTTAGATATGAATTTTGTTTAGTGTGGAATTTTAGCACCTTAATGGCTGTGAAATTCATAATCTGGTTAGATTTTTCAAGAGTCTTTGTGATGTATCTTCTGTTCTTTCCCTGTTCTATTTGATATTTTAAACCATATATTTATTTGTGAATTTGTATCTTAATCTGAAAATTTTATCAGCTGAGTGGCAAAAGCAAGTGTTTTATTCAGAAATATAAGTAAGTAGTTATTTATACTGTTTGCATTTTTTCAATGCAAAATTCTAAACTGAAAAGTAAGATGGTTCTACATTGGCTGCATGTATGCTTTTACAAGTGGCAGTATTTCCCCTTAAAAGAGGATTAACAATTTGCTTAAGTTTTCATAGAGCCACCCACCAAATAGGACAAAATAGCTTAAGCCCAATTGTCAAAAATTGGATGGAAACTCCAGAAATCATCAGTACTCATTCCTCATCATTTCAGACCATTCTAATATGGCATGTTTTTAATGGATTTTTAAAAAGATAACTTGCTTGTACCAATCATGAAAATAATGACACTGTATTAACAATCCTGCAATAACAGTACCAGCTAATTTTAAACTTGGAAAATCATTTTGCATTATTTAAGAAAAGCTTGTACTGTTGAGCTGTTCCTGTGGCTGATAGTGAACAAGATATAAATAACGCCATTTGTATATGCAGTACAATGCAAGAAACATGAACCTTACTGTAAAACTTAACAGTTGTTCCTGTTGATGTGTATAGAAAAGATAGCCTAGGTACCAGATGTTCATTAATTTCCTCAGAGAAACAGTGAACTTTGGAGGGGGGAAGGGGAGGGGACACCTAATAACTTTAATTTACTTAAACTGTCTTTTCCTTTTTGCTCTTTGTACCAAGGTTCAGCCAATAAAATCTATATGAGGATTATTTGTAGGATAAGATTTCAAGCAGCAGTTAAATAAAATGAAATAGTAATGACTACCATAATGTCATTTTAAAGATCTGAGTATCTTTCAAATTTTAAAAAATACTTCAAAAATTAGAAAATATCTATAAGCAGGTTGTGAACTCTTGCACAGATCTCAAAGTAATACAACAAAGGTTATCATGTAAGTCATTTACTGTAAAAGCAAAACACTTCCAATTCTGTTCTGCATACATAGCCAAATCCAAGGGCAACTGAAGCAACTATGAAGATTTCCAGTGTTCAGCCATCTTTGGATCATGCCCACATTATGAATTTCAACCGTTAGGTAGTTTTAACAATGAATCTCCAATGTCAACAGAACTGGCTTAATTTAAATGAGTAAATGTGAAAACCAAATGTGAAAATATGGTAGGAAGAAAGATGATTTGAAAACCTATGTTTGTTTAACACTGACAAGTTAGGGAAATAGGATAGGCTAAATAATTTATGAAATATTAGGTGCAAATCTAGAAAGCTTAAATAAAATATTTTAGTACATAGCTCAATTAGTACTAAATACATGTGCACTGTTTTAGCAGGTGTTACAGAAGAGGAATGCAAGTAGTCTGAGCTCAGAAACTTTGGTTTTAACTAAAGCAAACAAAAATAATTGTTGTTGCTTCATATTTCAAAATTAATAATATCCTTTTACTGTGTAATTTTGAAGCAGATAATGACAGTAATGGAGATACTACGGCACATCTGAAGACTACTTTGAGAGCAACACTAAAATATACTAGGCCCAGTATTAGCGCTAATCCAGAAAAAAGCAACTATAAAACATTACTTGCATGGCAGGTGGGAAAAACACATTCTTGTAGTCTACAGTTTCATGCTTCCAGAATTTTTTTTGGCAGAATATTCTTAGGTAAAATAATGGTGGCTTTGAAATTGCTCCAGAATGTTTCACAACCATCTATAGATTTATCTCTCGAACCCAGTTCTTCATATTTTTTCAAAATAAATTTGTGTATATATGTGTGTATGAGGACTGGAAGCAATGTTAGGCTTTTATTCTGATCAACTTGCTTCTGCCTTCTTTCCTAGGAAGTGTGTAGAGAGCTCTGGTGCCTTAGCAAAAGTAACCGCTGTGTTACCAACAGCATTCCAGCAGCTGAAGGTACTCTTTGCCAAACAGGGAGCATTGAAAAGGGGGTGAGTACAAATTTTATTTATATTTATCTTTAAAGAATCAATTTGTTGTTTAAAGGCTACAGGAAGAAAACTAGAAAATTATAAGTTATAGAACTTATAAGCAACTATAAGACTTCAAAAAAAGAGTTATTATTTCAGAATACATTTGCATCCTAATGGAAGTGTCCTCAAGAATTATTTCACAATTATTTTATATATGTAATTTAATAAAACATTTATCCTCTCTGTAAAATTCTGTAGCCTGGATCAAAAAAACCCCACCCTGTTACATACTCTCGCTATATCGTTTTAGTCCTTTTTAAAAAAAACTCTGTACTTTAATCTTTATTACATTTTTTAACACTCTTCCATAAAGGACTGTTACAACTCTAGGTCTGGCATGGACTTTGAAAATGTACAACATAGATCTAGTACCTGAACATTATTTTGTTAGAAGATAAAAGAATCTTTATTCCTTCAGATATAAGCTGGATCATACAAGCAATTTAGAAAAAATGTTGCCTTAATAAAAGGGTTTTCTAAAAGTCCATATTTCTCAGTGACCTTTCTGTTTTGACTTTGAATTATTCTTTTAGTATTCAGTTATATACTTGCATAACTGTTTAGCTTTAAAGGACTTTGCTGTTCAGTCTGTTAAACTCTTCTGCCTAACAGAAAAGCACAGAAGGCCGTGTTGCAATACGTAAGTATTGCTACTGTGTCTGAACATGTGAATTTTGATTTTAAAAAGATGTCTGTATATCAGTAGTTTCAGACAAAGTTCTGAAACTTAGTTTTAGATTAAGAATAGTAAAAGAGTGCTTCTCAATTACAAGGCAAAATCTATGCAGATCTTAAAGAGGAGAGAAAAATATTTTAATTATTAATTTACAGGACATGTACGGGGAAAAAAAGAGAATTTTTTATGCCTTTTTTCAAGATAATATATTTTGTGCAGGTTTCTACAAAGTGAAGAGAGCTTATTATATTAAACAATTTCAGGTGTCTGCCCAAGAGTTGTTGCATCTGTCCATAAGATTTACAGCTCTAGATTGGATTTTTTCCGAACGACTACAGACATCTATTCTCATTCTGACTTTTGCCATGCTAGCTGAGCTAGTTTCAACAGAGATTACACTGCATTTTGACTTGCAATCTGATGTTTAAACAAAAAGAATGAAAGCCTTTGGGCAGCTGTCACAGTTTATTAATGCTTGTTGACAGCTTCATTCAGGGCCCATGACCTAGCATCATTCTGATGGCTTTTCCATGCTGAGTTTGGAAATATCGGTAAACCATGTTAAATAAATTCATTGAAGTGGTCATTTAAAAAAACAGAGTGCTTAGAGTTAGCCAATGAAAATAGAGAGACCTTCGCATTCTACCAAAAATGTTAACCTTTTATTAGAGTAATAGAAAAATGTTAGGACCCCTATTCTTAAATCAACAGTCTAGCTTTATTTTGGGACCACCACTCCTTGTCAATGACAATGAACAGTTTACCTCAATTTATATGTTTTGAACCATGAGACTAAAAGCAACAAGTTGAGATGCTTTAAGATACTGTTGCTATGTCCACTTGCCAGAGGCTTTAATCAGTTCTTTTCCCAGTCATCAGTATCTTGTTCCATCATCAGGGGGTTGTGATCAGCAGCACAGAGTCTTATTGGAGGCCTGTAACTAGCGGTGTTCCCCAGGGGTCAGTATGGGGTCCAGTCTTGTTCAACATATTCATCAACGACCTGGATGAGGGGACAGAGTGTACCCTCAGCAAATTTGCTGATGACACAAAACTGCGAGGAGTGGCTGACACACCAGATGACTGTGTTGCCATTCAGCGAGACCTGAATAGGCTAGAGAGTTGGGTGGAGAGGAACCTAATGAAGTTCAACAATGGCAAGTGTAGGGTCATGCACCTGGGGAGGAATAACCCCATGCACAGGTACAGGCTAGGGGTTGACCTGCTAGAAAGCAGTTCTGCAGAGAGGGACCTGGGAGACCTGGTGGACAACAGGATGACCATGAGCCAGCAATGTTCCCTTGTAGCCAAGAAGGCCAATGGCATCCTGGGGTGCATCAAGAAGAGCGTGGTCAGCAGCTCGAGGAATGTTATCCTTGCCCTCTACTCCACCCTGGCGAGGCCGCATCTGGAGTACTGTGTCCAGTTCTGCACTACTTGGTTCAAGAAAGACAAGGAACTACTGGAGAGAATCCAGCGGAGGGCTATGTAGATGATCAAGGGACTGGAGCACCTCTCTTACGAGGAAAGGCTGAGAGACCTGGTTCTGTTTAGCCTGGAGAAGACTGAGAGGGGATCTCATCAATGCTTATAAATATCTAAAGAGTGGGTGTCAAGAGGACGGAGCCAGACTCTTTTCAGTGGTGCCTGTTGACAGGAGAAGGGGCAATGGGCACAAGCTGTAACACAGGAAATTCGATCTCAACATGAGGAAAGAGGTTGTGGAGTCTCCTTCTCTGGAGATACTTAAAACCTGCCTGGACACATTCCTGTGCAACCTGCTCTAGGTGAACCTGCTTTGTCAGGGGGGTTGGACTAGATATCTTCAAAAGTCCTTTCCCACCCCTACTATTCTGTGATTCTGTGATTTTAGAGGGAAATGAGAGAACCTGGACTGTTTTACAATGGTGAACTGTTCATGCCTGTTACCAGCAGAGAATTGTAGAATAATAGAATGGTTTAGAGTTGGAAAGGACCTTGAAGATCATCGAGTTCCAGCCCCCCTGCCATAGGCAGGGACACCTCCCACTAGACCAGGTTGCCCAAGGCCACGTCCAGCCTGGCCTTGAACACCTCCAGGGATGGGGCCTCAACAAGCTCTCTGGGCAACCTGTTCCAGTGCCTTACCACCCTCAAAGTGAAAAACTTCTTCCTAATTTTTAATCTGAACCTGCCCTCTTCCAGTTTAAAGCCATTCCCCCTCGTCCTATCACTACATGTCCGAGTAAAAAGTCCTTCCCCAGCTCTCCTGTAGGCCCCATTAGGTACTGGAAGGCCGCAATAAGATCTCCCCGGAGCCTTCTCTTCTCCAGGCTGAACAGCCCCAACTCTCTCAGCCTGTCCTCATAGGAGAGGTACTCCAGCCCTCAGATCATCCTCATGGCTCTGCTCTGGACACGCTCCAGCAGGTCCATGTCCTTCTTATGTTGGGGACTCCAGAGCTGGATGCAGTAGTCCAGGTGGGGTCTCACGAGAGTGGAGTAGAGGGGCAGAATCACCTCCTTTGACCTGCTGGCCACACTTCTTTTGATGCAGCCCAGGATACAGTTGGCCTTCTGGGCTGCGATCACACATTGCTGACTCATGTTGAGCTTCTCGTCAATCAGCAATTGTATCTAAACTACAGCTTCAAAGGTGCCTGTAAATGAATAGTTCCTGATAGCAAAAACCAGGAAACATAAGCTCTTTTCAAATAAGTAGTTCGTTACTACATGCTGAAGAGAAAAAGTTACCATTCTATTATTATTATTATTATTATTATTATTATTATTATTATTATTACTACTACTACTACTACTACTACTACTACTACTACTACTTCTACTACTACTACATTTATATTGCAGTCATGCCTAAAGGCCACAACCAGATTAGGGCCTATTTTGCTGGGCTCTGTCCAAATATATAATAAATGGTGTTCACTGCTGTAAAAAAATTTGATGCAATGTGCATTAATATCTTACTGGCGGAGCTGGGAGGGTTTTCTACAATAAAAATGGCCTAACACTCTATTATAAATCCTTCTTCCAATTGCTTATATAAACCTGCCAAACTCTTTGGGTTGAAATTTTGCACAGTAGACGTCTACCTATGCCTGAAGGTATTTAGAGTTTTTCCACAAGTTACTCACCTGTTTTCTGCATGCAGGGGAAGAGAATAGAGTGGTTTCTTGCTACTGATGGAAATTGTACATCTGTTTTGTTTTGAAGCTTTAATATGTTCATGCTTTGGTGAAGGGTTTTACCTATTGGCTAGGTTCAAAAATGTACACATTTTCCTAATTTGTAATAATAATTTTAAATATACATGAAGTTTCTCTCTGGTATACTCAGACGTGTTTGTGAAGGGGAACTGGTAGATTTTTAAAATACTCTGATGAGGAAATGGTGCATATAAAACAACAAGACCAAATTGATAGGAATGTTTATTTTGTCTTTGAATTTAAAGTAATTTAAAAGTAACCTTCTCTAACATCATTGTTTAGATGCATTCTGGGGGTGTAAATGAGGAGCAAATGTGCAAAAAGTGAAAAAACAGTGTGCTAAAAGAACAGTTTAAATAGATTGTGTGATGATTTAAGTTATTACTGGACATTAAGAGAAGCTAAATTTAAGTTATTATTTGACATGGAGTTTTGTTGCAAAATGATTGTAGAAGCAATGTTTGAAAATACATTGTTAAAACTGAGATGGCAAATTTAAATTGAATTGATCTTTTTTCTGCCTCCTACAAAGATGAAATCATTTTTCCTCAGTATTGGAGTACTTCCTGTGTGTTTTCTAAAAGCATAGTATTGTAAATCTTAGTTCTGTCAAACAGCTAATATTCATACAAAAGTGATCTCAAATGTGCCACAATATCATGTTTTATTTTGTTGTTAATGACGTCTACAAGAAAAATTTCAGACGTCTTACATTATTCACAGTTTTTTGCACATTTTGTACATATTCAAATGCGTCACCACTGTCATTCTAGCTGAACTAATCAAAAGTTATTTATTCAATGTTACAGAAAAATTAACATTTCAGTTCTAAACCTTTCATGAAGGATTGTTCTTTTGAAGTAGCTGTCACCTTGTCTTGTTTCTTCATATACTGGTTACTCAGTAGTCCTTACCTCATTATAGCAGATGAGGTTGCTCAGTTTGCGGAGGAAGCATATTTCTGTAGTTCCATTAGAAATAATGAAGATTTTGTTCATTTTGAAGTACTCTGACAGACATTCTATGTATCACTGCCTCCTGGTGAAAGATAAATTTTCACTAGAAAATTAAGAGGAGACACTGTAGTGAACATTATATCCTCAGATTTAACTTCGGTAGAGGAGAAAAACTAGCATTTAAGGAGTTTTAACAGGGGAATATGGGAATGTGGAAAATGATGTTTGCATGGCAGAGGAAATGAGAGATTACAGGGATTTTGCACAGCTTTGGAAAAATAAAACAGGTAAAATGCGCCTGCTTCTTGTATACAAGGATATTAGTGTAGAGTTAGGATGGTTTTCATGTTCTGTTTTACATATGTGACATTCATGTGGGTTTAACTTTAACTCTGAGTGTCTTTCATTTCTTAACTTTGATCTTGACATCTTTGTAATATATAAAATGTATTTTTAATTAAATTATTAACATGCATTTTTACTCTTAGAAGCATTTTAATTTTTAGCTTTTGAATTTAGTGTTAGATGACTGTTCATGTACTTGTCTGGCATCTTTAATAGAATGCTGCAATGAGATTATTGTCTTCGGTTAATAAAATCATTATGACTTAATTTATCACTGCAATGAAAAGAAAACCAGAAGATTTTAATCCCTCATGTGTAATTCACATAAATACTTCATTATCCATCATAATTGTACGATTAGAGGCATTGCAAAATCCTGTGCCATCTATACTAGCTAAAAATGTGAGTTCACTATACGGACTGCATTATGTGTTATGCAGACATTCAGTGAAAGTCTGGATTTAAGAGAAGCTCCATATGAAGGGTACCTTCCTCTGATGGATGTCTGCTTAATGGGATAAACCTCCAGTTTGTAAATTTAGAACTCCAAGAAGGATAAACCCTCCTTTCCTCAGTATAACTCCCCCTCCCTGTTGATCACTCACTACCCCCAGGGATGAGGGAGAGAATCAGAAGGGCAAAAGTGAGAAAAACTCATGGGCTGAGATAGACAGTTTAGTAAGTGAAAGGAAAAGAAAGAAAAAGAGAACAGAAGATCACTACCTCCCATCAGCAGACTGTTCCCCAGCCAGCCTCTGAGCAGTGGCTACTTTGGAAACACCCCAGTTTCACTGCTGAATATGATGTTACAGGGTATGGGGTCATACCCTCTAACCCTGTACCCGCTGGTCAGTTTGGGTCAGCTGTCCCAGCTGTGTTTCCTCCCAACCTTTTGCCCAGGCCTACTCACTTGGGTGGCAGGTTGAGAAACTAAGAAAGCCTCGATGGTGTGCAAGCACTGTTCAGCAACAGCTGAACATCAGTGCGTTGCCCACACGGGTCACAAATCTAAAACGCAGCACCATATGGGCTTCTATGAGGAGAACTCTGTCCTGGCCAGACCTGATAGAAAAGGCAATGCATTTTGAACTGACATTTAAGGTAGTCTGCTTTATCTTTTCTGTAGACACAGTAATGCTTGGGGTTTGTTTCTTTAACTGATAGAGGATGGGGCTTGTAAACAGAGATGTGCTGGATTATAGCAGCTGTGTTTTGAAACAGGTACGGCACATATAGAGAAAAAAGAGGTCATGGAGGATAAAAATGTTTTGAGAGAAGAAACAAGAATGAATGTCGCTAGAAAATAATGCTACGGGTTTCACGTTAATGTGGAAATAGCAAGGAAATAATATAATAAGGAAATATTATATTAAATGGTAGCATGTGTTCATATGCAAAACTATTGCGTCTAGGTGCATGTGCTGATAAGCTACATATTTTAATATTAATATATCATTTTAATGTACATTCTACAGAGCTACACACTTAGACTCTGACAGGTTTGACAGTCTAGAAGTATCTTTTATTCCAAATGAAATTTCTAATGAAAAAATGAGGATTTTTATTCATTTTCTGTAACACCATGTACAATCCTTATTCATATAAAACTCTTATTAATTCTTTTTTTTTCCCAAGTAATAACTAAAGGTTAAATTCTCTTTTCAGTTGTTTTCAGAAATATATAGAGTAATTCAGGCCATTGTGAATGGCTGTATTCACTTGTTTACGTGTGTCCCACATTGCAGGGACTGAGGCTTTAGGTAAGCCTTAGGACTCAGGAGAAGAAAGAGCTTGGCTTTGCTGTACCTATTAGTATAAAGTCAACGCTAAGTCTTCCAGTAGTGCTTATGAGGGGACAGGGATATGTCTATCTGTCCATGTCTTCTGTGCATGTCTTGGTGCTTTTTGTCAAATTTATATGGCTAATTTTGGACACAGAAGTTGTCTGGGTTTCTTTTTGGAAAGGGTCAATACTTTGTCTGTTATGGGAATTCAAGGGAGTTAAACAGCAGATGCCCACCTTTTGGAAGTGAAATCTGCCGGTTCAGGTCACAGGAGACCTGAGGCCGTGCTCTACTCTGTCATCTAAGCCTATAATGGTGGCAAAGGGTTATCTAACCAAGCTACTCCAGATTCTCTGTGATCCGGTAGACACCAGATTGTGCATCGAACTATGGGCTCCAAGATTACTTCTGAATGGTTTAAAAAAGGTTTCTGGCCAAGGAAATGATAAACTTATTTTAACAATTGTCCATTTGTGTTAATTGTCATTTTGTATTGTTAGTAACAATAGTCATTTTGTATTGTTAGTAACAATATTGCAAAGTTTAAGTGTTTGCCAGAGTGAAGTATGCATGTTCATTCTGTCCCTGAACAAGTGGCCAGTGACTATTATATAATGATTTTCTGTACCATGTTTAATGCCTTGGCACTACTTTTATTATGTCTGTAGGGTTAGTATAAATGAAGTACTGCAACAAATTCTTCTTCCATCATAACTTCATCCAGATTTTGTTTTTATAAAATGTAAGGGAATACTTTTAAAAAATCCTATTGGGGGGAGTTTTTCATTTTGTGTAATGAAGCCCCTACATGAATCCTAAGTGGAGGGTGTTTCACTAAACTAATCTTAGAAATGAATCTTAGTGTTTAAAAGAACGTAAGCAACTTGCAGTTCCTTTAATGTGAAACATTAAGGAGGATGTATGAAGAAAAAAGAAAATCTTTTATTGTATGCTGGCTTTAACTTCTGGTGTGTGTTAGGTTCCTATAATTCAGGACTTAGTGAAGACAATTAACAAATCACACATGCCCTCACCAATGTCTAAACATGGCTAGAAAAAGTAAAATATTAGTCTTGTTATCTATACAGAGAATGCTAATGCCTATAATTGGTCATTGCCTGACCCTTATATTTTTCTGTCCTGATAACTCTGTCAGCCTGGAAGCTAATTCTGTGCTTTTTGTGAAATCTTTCAGTGGTGTTATCAGGGAGAGTGCGTACCTTTTGGCACTTGGCCGCAGAGCATAGATGGAGGCTGGGGACCATGGTCAATATGGGGAGAGTGCAGCAGGACCTGTGGGGGAGGAGTCTCCTCATCTATAAGACACTGTGACAGTCCAGCGTAAGTAGCTAAAGTAAGCCGGAGCCAACAAAAAGACACATTTGGAAATTATTCAGAACTGTGGTTTCATATGTTATCTGTAAAAATGTATTGCTAGTTTGCCAACATTTGTCTTCAAAATAGCAGACAGAAACACTTAAACAGGAGAAGTTCACTAGACGTACTTTTAACATTTTTAACATGTCTTATGTACTGTAAAGATAGCTGGATTTATATTTAGCAGTCACCAGAATGATTTTCTTTCTGCAATTTGCTGTTCATGCAAAATATACTTAAATTATGCCTTAGATTTCTTAAGACATATTACCTCTAATGCATGCCTAGGATATAAAATAACTATGCCAGATACTTATTAAAAAACAACACAGCATTTCCAAGCTTTTGCATACATATAAACCATAGTTAGTAATATTAAGATACATACAGTACATTTATATGCCGTCATGTCCAGCATTTAGTTGTGAGTTCCCACTGACTCTTAAAACAATTAAGCAACTTCTGTCCTTGCCACTACTCTCTATTGGTCCATCTACTCCCTCTCAAGAGGGGTCAGCTTCTCCACTACAGCTTGATCTGTTGTGTGTGTCTGTACTGGTCCTGTCATCTGTCCACTTTCCAATGTTTGAGCACTTTTCCAGAGAAGGTCTGTCAGGTAAGTGCTCCTGTCAGTCAGTAGCTCTTCTCAGGTGAAGAATGCTTGTTTATTTCCATTGCTGTTCTTTGCTGAATTACTGACTGCTTTTTTTTTCTGTTGCTGCTTGCCTTGTTCTGGTTATCTCATCACAGCTACAGCTCTTTGGAGATGGATAGTTTCATTACTCTGTATTTTGTTCTTGTTGTGTCCTGTAATCACTGTTTCCATCACCATTATTAGTTTTTAAGACCCCTTTTTCTTGAAAACATTAAGCTTTTGTGCTTCTTGCACAAAAAAACATTCTGTGGCTTTTGTCACTCCTTTTGTATCTTCTCCTCTCTGTACACTTAGTTTCTTTGTTTCTTGTACCCGTGTTTTGCAAGCCAGGCTGTACATCAGCTTTACACTGCCTGCTGCAAGACAGACATCATAATGTGACATTGCTGCTGCTTAAGGTGGTCTGTTCACCTCCTATCATTACCAGTAACTATCAAATCTGACAAATAGCGCTACTTACTGAATGGATTCAAAAGTGAAAATTATCTATGTTCATCAATAACATGTCAGACTATGTTACTGAGAGAATAATGTATTGAATTACTATTTTTTTCAGAGCAGTGTGTAAAAATGCTAATGAAATGTTTGTCTGGAGCATGAATTATTTCCCAAGATTTTTTAACTACTCCTGTCACCATGTGTATGGGTTGCTATGTTAAAAGGTGAACAAACATTAAATGTTTAACAGTATAGCAAGCAAATGCATTTGTGGGGGATATGTCTGCATTAGGAAAAAACATTCCTTTTTGTTCAAGGATAGGGTTGCCTGGTTAAATATTTGTAATGTGAAAAATACCATTGATTTGGTTTTTAGTTAATTGTAAATTCTTTTATTTCTTTATTATAAAAAAACCCATCAAGTATTTTTCCTTTCTGCTTTCAAGTTATGAGCCAAAGAGCTGATGTCTGATTAACATTTAAGCCAATGTTAATTCATTATTTGACCTCCGTGGAAGGTAGATAGTCTTGAACAGTTTGGGAATTTAAGAGCCAATGTCTTATTCACACTAATAGAAACCTGCTTCCTCTGGAGTTCCTCAGATTTAATACTGCTTAATTCAAATCAGAATCAGTTTCTTGAACTAGACAATGCAGTCTTTGCTTGCTCTGATGTTTAACAGGCAGTGTTTCTTCATTTTGTTGTATTTTCAAGAGTAATATGATAAGATTAAAAAAAAAAGTATCACATAGGTTGTTTACACATTTCTCATTCTAGTTTTACCAAGCAATCAAGTAATTAAAACCAATGCCTTTTTAGTATGTTCAAAATACAATGAAACTGTATTGCTTGGGATCTATGCAAACTAGATGAATACCATGTGAGTGACAATTTTCAAGTACCCAGTGTTGTTTTGTATCTGCTCCAGTTCAAGTAAATGTTACAATTCTTATTAAATAAAATACTTTAAAATCTCACCTTAAAAATTCCATGTACTTCTATTTTTATTTATATAATATATATCTCTTGGATTTTTATTTACACCAATGCTTTAGTATATCTCATGAACTTGCATTTGTATTCATGCATATACTGACACATAAAACATGTTTTTCCAGGCCTTCAGGTGGAGGCAAATATTGTCTTGGAGAAAGGAAGCGATATCGCTCCTGTAATACTGATGTAAGTAAATTTTGTTCCATTGTAAATGTATGATGAACTTGTCTGTTTTACATTTTAGCAGAAATGTGTGCATTTTTTCCCACTTCAGAAAAGCTGTGAATTCTGCATTTTATTGGCAAAGTCCTATAGGGCAGTTTTATTTTGCAGGCATCCTATGTGTTTTGCTAAATGTTAGGATCCCTGTCTCAATGTGATGCTTAGCTGGAATAAGTTCAACTTGAGCGTCCGTGTTAAAGGTGAACAAGGAGCATTCCACATCAGAGCAAAGGTCTGTCTAGCCCAGTGTCTTGTCTCCCAGCAGTGGCAAATAATAGGTGTTTAGAGAAAAATTAAAAACTTTTAGCAGCCAAGGCATGACTTTCCTATAGATATACCATATGCATTTCCAGAAGCTGGGTGTCTAAAGATTTCTTGAGCTCCATGTCATATCTATACCACTTGAAGTGCCACAAATGGAAGTATCCTCCGTGAATCCACTTTTAAACCTTCTTACCTTTTTTATACCTTTATAACTTCCAGTGCTAATGTGTTACACAATCCTCTTAAACATTCTGTGGAAAAGAAAATTTTCTTCTGGTGTGTTTTAAACCTGCTGTTTTGCTATCAGGTATCCACTGGTTCTTGTATTACCAGAATCATCATGCAGTTTTATTTTAGAGCTAAGCCCACCAAATAATGAACTACCACTGAGGGGATGGGGAAGAGTATAAATGTATAAAATCAAATTATGAACCTAAATTATAAATTCAAGTAAGTTAAAAATTGAACCAGAAAAAAGTACCCACCAATAAAGAATTTCACTAGTAAGTTTCTAAGTCAGTAGCACTATGAACCTAAACAGGTTATTTTAGCTTCAATTTTTTTAGCTTAATTTTTTTCTCAAATCAAGAAAGTTGCTAACAGAGAGTCTGCACCTAAAGGTGTTGTTTCACCTGTTTATTTTTGGATATACTTCAGGAAAAAAATACAATAGTTAATGTGCTGGTTCCTTGAAAAAACTTATTTTTGTAATCATTACTAATTATTGTAAGTATTAGTTCTGCAAACTTCTCTGTGGAGGTTATTCTCATTATTACAAATTTCCAAATTAAAAATTACCCTCCTACTGCTAGTCACAGCTGCTCTGTTCACACAGGCAAGATATCAGGGTAACTGTAACCTAGAGTATTCTATTTGTCCTTTTCAAATAATGACCTTTTTTACATTAGCACTATCTCAGTTTGTACACACAGTCTAAGATTTGTTAAAAAATGGAGACTGGCACACTGGAGCCCTCCTCACTTAATTCTTTGAGGACTCTTGTGAGGTAATATCCAGGTGTTCTTATTTAAAATGTTTATCTCCATATTATTTAGCGTCTGCCACAGTAACTAGTATACAAGAAAGTTTACTTAATGCGTAATCCTGCTCCCTCCAAAATATACAACAATTTTTTATTGCTTTTTTATTATTAACAATCGTACCATAGCTACCTAATGATACCATTGAAACGTTGCGAGGATTTGTTTTATTCTTATCATATTTTATTTCTTATTGTCAGGCACTTTTCAGACAGTTTTATTCTTAGTTGGTTTTGCTTCCCTTATTCTCTATTTGTTTATTACTGAGAGGAGGCTTATAGGGTCACAGAAGGAACATCTAGAAGGTATCTGAGGAGGCCATTCAGGCTATTCCCTGGCTCCAAGGCAAAATCAACTGTCATTAAACCATTCTTAACTGATGGTTAGGCAGCTGATCTGTTTTGAGATCGCTCTAGTCTGGGTGCTATCATTAGGTCTCTTCAGTATCCTTGCAGTCAGGACAATTTTCATAAAATACAGTGTATGTTTCCCCATCCTTTAAGACCTTTACTTTCTTTCCCCTGAAGAAGACAGCTGATAATATTACCTTTATGGGAGCCTTTCCTGTGTTTGCAGACTACCATCATGGCTCTTCTTGGTCTCCTGTGCACTAGGCAGTCTCTGTCTTAATAGCCTTTGGGATCCGAGTAGCACGCATCTTCTTGAAGCATGGTGCCCAATCCTCTGCACAGGATTCTAGCTGAGGCCTGTCAGAGATAAGTACAACTTTTAATTTAGTCTGTCATCTTAGTGATGGGATTCCACTTACTCATTTCAGTATTATGTTCATTTTTCTTACAGGAGTGACAATATTTATTTAGCCTGTGCTGATTCTGTAATGCCCAATCTTTTTCTTAGGAGCTGCTGTTTACAAAGTCATCCCTCAGCTTGTGCTTGCACAGTTGATTGTTCCTGTTCAACTGTAGTAATTTGCATCCATTGCTTTATTTCAAACCACCGCTCCAATTTGTCAAAATATTTTAAAGATTATAGTCCTCTATTCCAAAATATTCATTCCCTACCTGTACTCAGATTTCAATCAATAGTTTAAACAAGCTATTGGAAAGGAGACTTTACATTTCATTGTCTAGGTCTTAAAAACAAATCTTGAACAATTGCAAACTCAGGCCACGCAATTTGGAAATGCCGTTCTTACAGTTTGACTGTGAATCCTTTTTTTAGCATATTTTTGGGGAATGGTCTTCCAGTGCATAAACATATTGGTTCTTACAGAAGTTTAAACTTACTGCCTTAATGGTTTTGATGGTTGTAGTCTACTTCTTTTATAGTAATATTTAGGGTTCTACATAACTAAGAATTGCTGAGACTAGTAGATTTTGTTTCAAGATTTATGATAGTACTTAGCCCTTGACATTTTTAATGGAATGGTATGTTTGATTAATGTAAGTGTTAACAGCATGCAAATCTGTCATTGTTTTTATGAAAAATATTTCTTTTTTTTACATCTTTTCTGTTGGAAGTTTATTTGGCAGTGTCAACATTCGTTGCCCATTTGTAATTGTAAACATAACACTCCCTAAAGCTTCAACTATTCATAAATCAAAAAAACCCACATTTTGACTTAATTTTTCTTTCAGAGATGAGTTAGTTCTGTTGCCCTTTCTTTTGACCATTTTAATTCTTTGGAAACAGTGCACACACTCCTACTAGGCTTATTTCTCATCAAACACTTCGAAAGCCATATATGACTTCTTAATTCAAAAGGCATCTGCTAATGGAAACATTGAGATCAGCAGAAAAGAACATTAGCTAATGAATTCTGGAGTCAAAAGGGTGGTAGAAAGAACAGACTCATCAGAAACTTATTTTCTGTCACCAACCACACTGTCTGTAACAAAAACATACACATTTTTCCAACCAAACTATTTTTAATAAAAAAAAAAAAGCAAAATCTAATAGAATTGCAAGGCACATAATTACTCAGAGTAACTCATTGTCTGATTTAAAATCTGTATCGGATGTGAAACTTAATTTGGTATACATCTAAAATTGTAAGGGCCTCTTAATTTTTTATATATGTTAAGAAACATGTTTCACTTATAAGTTTTGTGAATGGTTTATCTGTATGAAAGTATGTGTTTATATATACACCTTTAAAAGATTCTTGTTCTTCAGTCTTTTCTCTTAACAGAATGTATGCAAATGGTTTTTGTTGGTTCCTTGCATCATGCATACATTCACAAATACTGTTCGTTGCTTTCATAATTTTAATATCTACAAGCCTATTTTTTCTAAAATGCATTCATGTGCAGAGCTTTGTCTTGGAACAGTACCTGAGTTTCAACTGTCACCCTTCTGGCTGTGTTTCTCGTCTTCTGTGAGGTGTCGTATAGCCCTTTGTTAACAGGAAACACAGTTCTATTTCAGTTCAATTACTGAAATCTGTCTGAATTTAACCTCCAAGATAGACAGATTTCTTTGAGATAAGATGTTTGGTGTCATGTCAGTGTTTGTTCAATGATTTGCTAACACTCTAGATGTTTGGGGTTTTTTTTGCTTCAATCTTAAAATTTCTTATGTTCTTATTAAATTCAATGTTTTTTTTTTTTTAACTCAAAATTTTAATTATTTCCTCATCTTCTCAGGACCTTCTTCTGACCTGATTTTAAGTTCTTACGCATTTGTTAGATTCCTACCTTATGACTTGCAGTCCCCTAAAAGTGAAACATGTTTGAAAACACAAGCAGCATGTTGCTTGAAAACAGTTATCCATGTACTGTAACTGCATGAAAAAAGTGAAATATCTTACCCAATAAAGAGAAGCAGTTACTGCACAGTCACGTTGGGAAAAGAGTACGTGCACAAGGAGACAGTGCCCAAGAGCTGACATTTTGTAAATGCATATCGTAGCTTACCTTGCAGTAACATTTTTACATTTCTATGCCTGTGATTTTCATAGAAGAATACCAGGTTGGAAGGGACCTCAAGGATCATCTGGTCCAACCTTTCTTGGCAAAAGCACGGTCTAGGCAAGATGGCCAAGCACCCTGTCCAGCTGAATCTTAAAAGTGTCCAATGTTGGTAAATCCACCACTTCCTTGGGGATATTATTCCAACATCTAATCATTCTCATTGTGGAAAAATTTCCTCGTGTCCAATTGGAATCTCCCCAGAAGTAACTTGTACACATTGCCCCTCGTCTTTTCCATGTGGCTCCTTGTAAAAAGGGAGTCTCCATCTTCTTTGTAGCCACCCTTTAAATACTGGAATCTGGTGATAGGGTCTCCCCTAAGCCTTCTTTTCTGAAGGCTGGACAAAGCCAATTCTCTCAGCCTTTCATATGGCTTCATAGTCTTTTGATCATCTTGTGGCCCTTGTGTGGACCCCCTTCAGCTATATCTTTTTTTGTACAGGGTCTAAAACTGAACACAGTATTCCAAGTGTGGCCTGAGAAGTGCTGAGTAGAGTGGGGTAATGACTTCTTTATCTCTGCCAGTGAAGCCCTTGTTGATGCAACCCAACATCCTGTTGGCTTTCTTTGCCTCAGCAGTACACTGTTCGCTCATATTGAGCTTGTTGTCCACCAGGACTCCCATGTCCCTTTCCACAGAGCTGCTCCCCAGCCAGGTAGGTCCCAGCCTGTGCTGTGCTCCTGGATTATGTTTTCTCAGGTGCAAGTCCTTTCATTTGTCTCTGTTGAACTTCATAAGGTTTGTTTGCCTGCTCTTCCAGCCTATCCATGTCTTCTTGCAGAGTGGCTCTCCCTTCTGAAGTGTCCACTTCCCCACTCAGTTTGGTATCATAAGCAAATTTCATCAGGGTACACTTGATCCCGTCATCTACATCACTTGTGAAGATATTAAACAGGGGTGGGCCCAATATTGATCCTTGAGGAACCTCACTTGTGACAGGTTGCCAGAAAAGGAGCTATTTACCACCACCCTCTGGGTGCAGCCTGTTACCCAGTTCCCCACCCACCGCACAGACCACTTTTCTAGACAGTAGCACATCAGTTTCTCTAGGAGGAGGTAGGCGGGAACTATATCAAAAGCCTTGGAGAAATCCAGGTAGACAATGTCCACCACTCACTCCACATCAACAAGTTAGGTTACTTTGTTGTAGAAGTCAATCAGGTTTGTCAAGGATGATTTTGAATGCATTTCTTGAGGTCATAGCCTTCCTGTCAGATATTGTTGCGATACAAAAAAAGATAGGAAAATTATGCAACAGCAACAACAAATTTACAAGTTGCATTTTATCTTTCAGATAGCAGAACGTAGCAGGTTTCAGGTAACCGCAGTCTTTGGAAGGACTGCCTGAAAACTTTACTGAATCCACCTGAAAGCTGGAATCAAACTAATGATTTGGACAAAGAGCAGGATCCTGAGATGAGGCCTAGCACTTATCAGTATTCACTGAGAGGACTTAGCCACTAAAATGGACACTTATTTTATTGCAAAGGTCACCAAATCTGACTGTGGATTAGTGGATTTGAATTTTTAAAGCGAAAGACACGGGGTTATGTAAAAGCTTTGATATCATTGGTATCTTAGTTTATGAAATTCATTTAACAGTACTTGCAGTATAGAAAAGCAGGATTTAATCTGCAGGACTACCAAAACCAGATAAAATATCAAGAAAGCAGGAACCTTTCATGAGGGGCTTTGGTCCCACAGTTCCTTCAGCTGCTCCCAGGTATTTCCAGCCTTGTCTGTGGTTCTTGTCAGCAGTGAGATTGTAGGCTATGCATACTTGTGTGTAGCTGGTTTTCTGTCAGACTGCCAGAGCAGCATTCAAGAAGAAAAGAGGATATAAACAGTGACTTTAGAAGTTTAAATTGTGGCAAAAACTGAATCAATATTTAATAGGCTAAAAGAAATATTTTGCTTTGCTTACAAGGGGGCCCCTGGATGTTCATCTTGTACAGCTCCTCTTACTCAAACCTCAAATGGGTTGCCCAGGATCACGTCCAGAGACCTTCTGAATATTTCCAAGGAGGGAGATTCCACCACCTCTTTGAGCACCCCGTACAACTGCTCAGTCACCCTCACAGTAAAAGAAAATGTTACACGATGTTCAGGAGAAACCTGTGTTTCTATTTTTGCCCATTGTCTCCAGTCCTGTTACTAGGCACCACTGGAAAGAGCCTGGCTCCATGCTCTTTACACCCTTCCTTCAATTACTTGTCCATATTGATGAGATCCCTGCCCTCCCCAAGCCTTCTTTTCTCCAGGCTGAACAGTCCCAGCTCTCTCAGCCTTTTCTATTATGAGAGATGCTCCAGGCCCTTCATGGCCCTTTGTTGGACTCTTTCCATTATGGCCCTGTCAGTCTTGTACTGACTGAGAAGCCCAAAAGTGAATACAGTACTGTAGATGTGACCTCATCAGTGCTGAGAAGAGGGGAAGGATCGCCTGCCTGCACTTGCTGTTGACACTCCTATTGCACCCGGGATACCATTAGCCTTCTTTGCCACAAGAGCACATTGCTGGCTGATATTCAACTTGGTGTCCACCAGGGCTTTTCTACAAAGGTCCTTTCCAGCTGGTTCACCCCCAGCATGTATTGGGCCATGAGGTTGTTCCTCCCTGGGTGCAGGACTTTGCTCTTCTCCTTGTTGAACTTCATAAGGTTCCTGTGGGCCCATTTTTCCAGCCTGTCAAGGTCCCTCTGGACAGCAATACAACCCTCTAGCTTATCAACCACTCATCCTTATCTTGTATTAACAGCAAGCTTGTTGGGGGTTTACTGTTCCCCATTATCCAGATCATTTATGAAGTGATATTGTTGCCTCAAAGTACATCCAAGATCACCATCAAACAAAAGAAGTAAGACTACATCTCAAACATTGGATTGTGAGAATTTTTTTTTGAAGAGTGGAGAAATGGAAGTCCTGATCCTGCTTACTAATGTTCATATTTTATTGTTTTGCCCTAGTATAACTGTTTAGAAAAAGGATTTCAGGATTTCATTAGGGGGGATGATTTAATTAATTTGTAAAGGGAACTTGCTGCAGTTAAAATACCAGGCATGTAAATTAGTACTTAAGCAAGTGGGACTGAAGAATAGGGTGTAGTGACCAGTATCAGAGAGACTTGGATTCGAGCTTTGAGGTGGGTGAAGACTGATTGTTCATGTTGGAGAATATGATGCAAAGAGGCAAATTTAATTTGTGTTACTATTAAAAAAACTTAAAAAAAATTGTATTATTTTATTTATATAGTTATTTTTTAATATCACTGTTATCATCTGAAGGATTATTGAATTAAAGTAGTTAAACTGCTCTGTTTTTCCACCAGTAAATGTATTATATTCAAAAATGTATTTTTAATTAGAAGGAGATTAATAGAGAAAATTTAAAATTTAAATACTGTCTGATGTCCACTATTTTAGTTTATATCACAACAGCTTCACGACTGGAGAAAAAAATTCTAGTTTCTGAATCATACTGGAATGGGCTGGCTGTTAAAAGAGCTTATTCTGAGAATCATAATTACTCTGTTAATATTTGCATTGTGCAGTAAATTTTTATCATCCATGTTTATAGACACCCTTTCACTTGAATGCATTTCAGATTCCTGAACAGTGCTAAATGGCTTAGATGCATAGGAAAACAAGTAAAACTGCCCTAAAATGGACTCTTCAGTTGCTCGTAAAATAGTAATATTTATTAACACCTCTGATTTCTGTCAAACAAATTCTTTTTTCTTTCCATCTAAAAATGATTTTAATCTCTGTTTCAACTACTTTGTCTGATGAAGCTTGCAATTTCAGCAGGTACTTAAACATTGATAACAATGTTTAATGTGTGTCTAAATTTTGGTTGTATTCAAGATTAGTTGTCATTAGTATTTTCAACCTGCTGATGAAAAATGTGAGAAATAGCAAAGAATTCTGTTTCTCTTATAATTCTTTCTGAGGTGAATTTCACTTATGTCTACTGTTATTCCAAGTAGAAAAGATAGTTTACAGTTTTGTAATTGGTAATGCAAAGTAATGACAATTTAAATGAAAGCAGTTTT
This sequence comes from Vanellus vanellus, assembly GCF_965231255.1. Classification (NCBI taxonomy): domain Eukaryota; kingdom Metazoa; phylum Chordata; class Aves; order Charadriiformes; family Charadriidae; genus Vanellus; species Vanellus vanellus. The sequence goes on from NC_138908.1 coordinate 65,033,451, forward strand.
CATTTCTTCATGCTTGGAGACCAGTAAAAATCAGATCCAAACATGATATCTATTCTCATTCTCAGCCTTAACACAATGCTTTTGTCAAGGCTACAAGTAAGCAGAGGTGATATAGCTCTCTAGAAAGTGTTTTAATTTTTTTCTTGATGTCTTAATAACATGTCTCAGTACAGCTGCTTAAAACAGTATAACTAAGCCTACAGTTCTTACCAGAATGATTTTGGTTTAATTTTTTTCAGCTGTTTTCAGTATGTGTTAATAAGGAGGTAGCTGGTGGATTGATTATGAAGCATACTTTGATGTGATTCTAATTTATATAAACTGTTATGTAACACCTTTGTTTAAATTACTTCAGTTACTTCAGGCCAGCCTAAGACTGCAAAATAGACATTTCAAGTGTAAAGGAATAAAGCAAGTTTCAGAATCAGAGCCACAAGACAAACCACCTTCTGGGTCTCTTGAATGATTATGTTTGCAACACAAGCCTATAAGCATTTTCTCCTATGTTGATATTTGGAAGAAATTAACCTTTTTTTTTTTTCGTTATTATTATAGCCCTGTCCTTCAGGCGCCCGTGATTTTCGAGAAAAGCAATGTGCAGATTTTGACAATATGCCTTTCCGGGGAAAGTACTATAACTGGAAACCCTACACTGGAGGTAACCGTTAGCTTTGCAAAAATGCTATCATATGTGAAGTCTTCAAAATTATATAAATGTTATCTAGATAGTAATGTTTGTAAATAGAATGCTTTGATTAAAATATAATGAGCTAAGTTTGCTAAGCTTGTACTTCTGTCAGTTGCTGAAAATGTTGTAGAAGAGCCATCTCTGTTCTGATAGAGATTTGTTTTACTGTGAAGGGGAGTGAGCATCCTTGCAGGGACTCCATTTTAAAAATATGGAGCCCTTCTTCACCAGCAGTTGCAATAGAATTAGAGATTCCATAGGTGATCTGTATGTGCCTTTCATGCTACAGGGATGAGTTCCATATAAAAAAATCTCAGAATAAGTTTTCATTTCCTAAGGTCAGAATATTAGGAAAAGGAGAAAGAAATAAAAGCATTTATAAGAGTCTCTAAATAGTACTTCAATAGTTGAATTATAAATGATACCACTGTGCAATAAAAGGGTATTTTGCAGTACAGAAGAAGGTTGTAATTTGTTTTTCTCTTTGAGAAAGTTAATTCAAGTTTAGTTATGTTTCTGTTGTTGTTCAATGTTCATAGGTTGCCCTTTTATTATTTTTTTTTCTGGTTCTAAACTCTGAGTGAATAAGTCCATGTTCCCCCTTGTGTTTTTGTATTTTATTGACTTGTATGGTTTTACTCTTAGATTAAAACATTTTACTCTTTATAGATTAAAAGCCTAAAAAGGATCATTGTGAACACATGGTCTGAGCTGTAGTGTAATTGATAGAATCATAGAATCATAGAATGGTTTAGGTGGGAAAGGACCTTGAAGATCATCTAATTCCAACTCCCCTGCCATAGGCAGGGACACCTCCCACTAGACCAGGTTGCCCAAGGCCACGTCCAGCCTGGCCTTGAACACCTCCAGGGATGGGGCCTCAACAATCTCTCTGGGCAACCTGTTCCAGTGCCTTAACACCCTCAAAGTGAAAAACTTCTTCCTAATGTTTAATCTGAACCTTCCCTCTTCCAGTTTAAAGCCATTCCCCCTCGTCCTATCGCTACATGCCCTAGTAAAAAGTCCTTCCCCAGCTCTCCTGTAGGCCCCATTAGGTACTGGAAGGCCGCAATAAGATCTTCCCGGAGCCTTCTCTTCTCCAGGCTGAACAGCCCCAACTCTCTCAGCCTGTCCTCATAGGAGAGGTGCTCTAGCCTTTGGATCATCCTTGTGGCCCTCTGGACCTGCTCCAGCAGGTCCATGTCCTTCTTATGTTGGGGACTCCAGAGCTGGATGCAGTAGTCCAGGTGGGGTCTCACGAGAGTGGAGTAGAGGGGCAGAATCACCTCCTTTGACCTGCTGGCCACACTTCTTCTGATTCAGCCCAGGATATGGTTGGCCTGGGCTGCGATCACACATTGCTGACTCATGTTGAGCTTCTTGTCAATCAGCACCCCCAGGTCCTTCTCCTCAGGGCTGCTCTCCAGCCATTCCCTGCCGAGCCTGTATTTGTGCTTGGGATTGCCCCGACCCAGATGTAAGGCCTTTCACTTAGCCTTGTTGAACTGCATGAGCTTGGCTTGGGCCCACCTCTCCAGCCTACCCAGGTCCTTCTGGAAGGCATCCCTCCCCTCCAGCGTGTCTACCTCGCCACACATGTTCGTATCATTGGCAGACTTGCCGAGGTGCACTCAACTCCATTGTCCATGTCGCCGATAAAGATGTTGAACAGTACAGGTCCCATGGACTTGTGCACCTTCAGATTCCTCAGGTGGTCTCGCACTTGATCTTCCCCTACAGTGGGTGGTTCTTCATATTCCCAATCTTCGCCTTTGCCTTCTGCATCATGGGTAGTGTGGCTGCAGTCCTTACCAGTGAAGACTGAGGCAAAACATTCATTGAGTACCTCAGCTCTGTCTCTGTTCCAGGTAACCAGTTCTTGCGCTTCCTTCTGGAGAGGGCCCACAATTTCCGTAGTCCTTAGTAATTCCATCGGACTAAATTTATCCAGGCTGGATGGGGCTTTGACTAACCTGACCTAGTGGGAGGTGTCGCTGCCCATGACTCGGGGGTTGGAACTAGATGATGTTTAAGGTCCCTTCCAACCTAAACCGTTCTATGATTCTATATATACATAATTGAAATAGTCTGATCTTGGTTTTGAAATTTATCCTGATATACTTCTAGCACTACATTCTTTTGTTATTCTTGTCTTTCAAATGGTGGAGTGGTATCCTTATTTTTTTAAATTGTCCAATAATCATTAGGGTTGTATTAACATAATGGAATTGTTACAGAGGCAGTCATATCTTACTATGCAAAATAATCTCATTTGAAAGAAGGAACAGTCAAGTAGAGAAATCAATAAAGGGTAGTTAAATAAAGTGTATACATTATATGTGTCAGATATAAGATTATAAATTTCAGATCTGTTTATGCATACATAGTTTTAACTAATTCTCAATTTTTCAAACTTCTTGGGGGTTTTTGTATGTTTATTTGTTCTTTTTTTTTAATTTTTTTTTGTTTTCCAGGTGGGGTTAAACCATGTGCATTAAACTGCTTGGCTGAAGGTTATAATTTTTACACTGAACGTGCTCCTGCAGTAATAGATGGGACTCAGTGCAATGCTGATTCACTGGATATCTGTATCAATGGAGAATGCAAGGTTACAAATGTTTTATAAAGTACTTATGGATTACTTTGTTGTTTCTGCTATCTCCTACATTTAATTATGGTACTTAACTTTTACATACATGAAACAGGAGTGTTGACAGTTCAAATTGTTAACAAAGGAGTAAGATTGAAACAAAAAGATAAAAAATGTATTGCATTAATAAGACAAATAATTTGAATTTCAGTAGCTTCTCACAGACATTCATAGAATCCTTCATTTTGTCTTCCAAGTAGAACACCACTCTGGCTGAAAAACAGTAAATGTGAAAATATTAATCCCTTTCTCTCAAACTAGTTCATCCTGTTCCAAACAATCCCATTGCTTCTTCAGTTTGGCAAAGCATTTTATTATGTACTTAAGTCTAGACATCTGAGCAGTGCTGGTGACTCTAAAAATTATTTGATTTCATTGAAGCCACTAACATAACTAAAGCTTAACCCAAGCTTAAGTTCTTTGCTAAATTGAGGGCCGAATATATATGTTTATTGAATATCATGATAAGATAAAAAACATTTGCCATGCATTAGTAGGCTAACCAAAAAGAAAGCACAAGAAATATAACCTGTGGAATTCTGGTGTACTTTATACAATAAGAAGATTTTATTAGTTGTGAGAAATCTTTTAAAACTAATTATCTGACTAAATCTTAAGTTGAGAATGAGCTATGTAAAAACGTTGTGCCTCTGTCTTCTTGGTGAATCAGAAAGTTGAAATGTAAATTGTTAGAGTAATACTCTTTTGTCATTTATTTAAAGTGCTGTAACTTCTCTTATGACCTATGTATTACCTGTTTACAAGATGGTAGATAATATTGCCAGACAGTAAACAAAATTATGTAGCTGCCTGCTTTTTTATACAAATCCTGGAAAAATAGGAAAGCTGCAATGTTCATTGTGTTCACATCCTACTTGTTCATTCTCTCTCCCCCCCCTTTTTTTTAAAGAATCCAGCTGCCTCTTTTTTTATTAGCTGTGTAGTAAGTTTGAGTCAGTAAGCTATAGGAAGTTAATCATTGTTCACTGTACATAGATTTCTCAAGCATATAATCAGAAATGTAATGTACATTTTATGATCAGTTATAGGCACTTCTTTTTTTCAAAGGCCGTTGAATTCTATTTAATACAGTGTGTAATTCAGCCTTTCACTAAGTTTCATTCTGCATTCATTCTTACAGTGAAGTCATTTACACTTTACATTCAAACTTATGAAAATAATTGCAAATTTTGCCTCGAGGATGTGGAAATATGGTCTATGAAGATGTAAATGCCTTTGGGAACAGTAATACTATTTATGCTGCATATATGTTTAAGGAAAACACAGCAAATGTTTACCATAGCAAAGCAATGTAGATGGAACACAGAACAGATAAAAAGAAGATCAAAAGCAGAGTAGATAAAAAGAAGAAATGAATATCTCAAACTTCAGAGAAATACTTCAAAAAAACCAATGAAGGTAGTGGTGCAAGACCAACATCCTGTTAAAATACTTGTTCTTATCTGTTCCCAGCATGTAGGTTGTGATAATATTTTGGGGTCTGATGCTAAGGAAGATAGATGCCGTGTTTGTGGAGGAGATGGAAGTACATGTGAAGCCATTGAAGGTTTCTTCAATGATTCATTGCCCAGAGGAGGTATGCACATATATGTCCATTTTATTGCACAATGTATTCAGGTGACTCTTTAGCAAATAACAGTGCCGCACTGATTTTCAGCATGGCATTGCTTCTGGTCCTTCACATTGTTTCCTTTTGTCTCATTGTTTCCTTTTTCTGTATTAGTTTGGATTTATGTCAAATGCAGTAATACGTTTCATTACTGAATACTTAGTTCTCCTGGTCTTTAATGCACTTAAAAAGAAGTGAGTTTTTTTAAATTATTATTTAGTTATGGTAGTACAGTAAGAGTAATGTTGTGTGTGATTTTAATGTGTATGGTAGAATCTGATGTTTAGACAAACTTGAAATTTTAGAATAGAAAGAATCCAGAAATGTCTCTTAAGTTCATCTTATTAAGAACTCAGGAAATGTATATGGGCAATTAATTTAAAGCTTAGCTCAAAAAAAGACATTAGTGTTGCAATCTTAGTGTTGTCAGTTTTAGGCTCCCAAATACGGGAAAAAGTATTGATGCACTGGAGTGAGTTCAGTTCAGTGAGGCACCACTAAGATTATTGAGACTTGGAGTGCTTCCCCCTGTGTGAGGAGAAGCTGAGAGAACTGGTCTTATTTAGCCTGGAGAAGAGGAGGGTTGTGGGGACCTAGTATCAGCCTTCCACTATCTGCAAGAAGGTTATGGAGAAGACAGAGTCAGGCTTTTCACAGTGGTGGGTACATCGTGGGAGAAGAGACAATAGCTATAAATTGAAACAAGACAGGTACTGACCGAAAGGAAGGAAAAACTTTTTCCCCAGGAGGACACTCCAGCAGTGGATCAGGCTGCCCAGAAAGGTTGTACAGTTTCCATCTTTGGAGTTTTTCATGACACAGCAGGATAAAGTGCTGAGTAAGTTGGTCTGATCTCCTAGTGGACCCTGCTTGTAGCAGGAAGTTGGACTAAATGACTGTCTGAGGTCCTCTCCAACGTGAACTATCCTATGATTGTAAGGTCATTTTGTACCTTAATTACTTGTGATATAATGTTGAAGAGACTTTATTAGCACTTAAAAAAAAGGAATTCCTGACTGCATGGTAAGTTCTTGCTATCACTTTCAAATTTTGGTATGAAATATAAAGGGTTTTTCCTTATATCATATGAAAGAAAATGTATCTCATACCAATTTTTAGTAGTAAATAATTTATTAATAGTTAGTTTCATGAGTTGAGTAATATTAATGTGAACAACAAATAAAATCTACCTTTGTCTTATAGGCTATATGGAAGTGATTCAAATTCCAAGAGGTTCTGTGCACATTGAAATAAGAGAAGTGGCAATGTCAAAGAACTACATTGGTAAGAGCATGGTTTCAATAGCAGACTGTTATTAAGTCAGAGTTTATGTTGTGATTTGAAGGTATATTTTCTGGTTTGGCCAAACCATACACATAGGAGCAGCAAAGGGAATTGTTAGCTGTTAATATTAGGTTGTGATCAGACGGTTGCAGCAGTTGGTTAAGACGTATTCTCTTGAATGAAGTTAATGAAATATATCATGTGATTTTGTCCACTCAGTGCAAAATCAAGTCAACTTTATTATAGTTATAGTGTCAGTCTTGAGCTGAAGTGGATGAGGAACACTCAAATGATCTACTGTCCCACTCTTAGTGTCTTCCATCTGGGAAGTCTCTGATCTTGGGGGATTATACTGTTTTAAAACATGATTTTATTCTTGGAATGATCATTCTTTATCAACCATAGTTACTTAAATGCTAACAATACTATCTCCTTATCTTAAGGCAGTTTAATGCATTAAATTCCACAGCACTTCTGTGTTGCTCTGTTTTAGGGACTAGATGCCATTCTTGTTTTCAGATAAGGAAAACAAGATGCAGAAAAACTAGGTGTTTAATTGAGATCATTTGGGAAATCTGTTGTAAACCACAGAATTAAATCCAAATTTCCAGATTATTATTCCTTTCTTTAAAGACTGTGTTAAATTTGCTTTCTGTTTTCTTAATACTGATATGTAGAAATCTGGCTTCATCGAACTCAAGACAACATGCATTTCTGAAAGTCTCTGTACCATGATTTGCATAGCAGTCAGTTCACAGTAGTGCAAGAACACCCATTTATCAGTCAGAAATAGGTTACAGACCTGATTACAGCAAACTAAAAGATTAGCACAACCAGAAGTTATTACCTGTTACGGATGAATAACAGCTGACAAGCCTACTTTTGTCAGTCTGTGCTCCATGTACTTGATACATATAACACTAATGTGTTGGAAAGGATTATGATGCCTGTAAGTGTGAGTTAGAAGGGCAATTATCTTCATAGGTACATTAATTCCTAAACTGATTATATTGATGATAATGGTACCTTCTACTGTTGGGTGACTACTTTTCTTTCTGCCTGCCCCCACCCTTCTGAAATTCAGCAGATAATCAATCTCCTTGGATTCCGCAGGAATAATAATGCCACTGCTCCAGCAGTAGAGTGCTTATTATTCTTTCAGTGTCACACTCCCCGTGGCCCCTCTCCCATGTCGAAATACACTGTGGGTAAGGTTGCTCATATATCCTATACTGACATTTCAAACAGAGGTGGTGGAAGAGAGGCATACGATGCATCCTATCATGGTCATTTTCTGCTAAGAACTATTCCATGGGCAGCTGAAAACCAGAACAAAGAAGATAACTCTTAGCTACTACAACTATGTTTGCTATTCCTCTATTTTATAAGCAGAGGAAAGTGATCTGGAAAAGCATTTAGATTGGCACCATCTGTATAAAATGAATGAAAAATGCAAATTTTTTGGCTTAAATAAAAAATACAGACGTCGTCGGTATTTAATCTGGCCACAGACCTAAAAATGCGAAGTGGTACATAAACACTTTTTTTATGTGCTTGTCACAATTTCATGGGGTTTCCTGAGTTTCAGACTCTTTCCTCACAACCTTGCTTTATGCCACAGAAGCCCTGACTACACAAATGGAGGATTCCTCTCCTTCACTAGTTTCTTGCGTTTTCGACTTTCAAAGGTGCCATTATATCCTAAGGAAAGATAATCTTACTCAGTTGCAGGGGCCATTTCATTTTGCGATGGGATCTTTTATTTTGTGATGTGAACTAGATCACTATTTTAGGATCACCAATTTCTGGGGAAAGGAAGGCTTCTAATTAGTCTGTTCCCTGAAAAGAACTATGCAATCACAATGGTAGTTAAAAATGAGTTTATTACGTTAAAATACATACCTCAAGGGTATTGTTTTATGGATATATTTTTAGTGGCAGTGTCAGCTTCACAGCTCTTTCTCTGTCTTTATGGAGTTCCCATTGTTGTTCCAGGACAGCTGTTTGTGTGGCGACACTGTGAACCAGATTAGAGAATCAATTCAGCTGAAAATAACCATTTACACATATTACTGTATTTTGTTTTATGTGCACTGCTGCCAAATATATGACCACAGTCTAAGAAATGAATTTCTCCCTTTGGAAGTGCACAAAAAAAGCTAAAAATAAACCCTTCTCTGTCACACTGGATTCAAAGTTTCTTCTTTTTCATTTCCATTTGCAGGCTTTCAAACTAACTTGCAAGAAACATCCCATGGTTCCTTAAACTAAGATCCACTTATTTTGCAAGCCATGGCCTCAGATTTAGGCTGCAGTTAGATATTTGGCAATTCAGTTAGCTCAGTCAGCACCTGTCCTCCCTCCCCCCTGTCTCTGGCTGATGATTTCTGCACCAGTATGGCTCCTAGTGTTGTGGCAGCAAAAGCATGTTTCTGCAGCTGCATAAATAATTCAGTATTTTAAGCTGATCTGTCCAGCAAATAACCCAGCAACAACAAAATTGCCTGTTTTCAGAGCTGCTGAAAAATGTGTGGTTAGTAATGCTGGTATCTTCCCTTAAATGGCTTGATCCGGGGTGACATCTTCCCTTATATTCCCCTTATGCAACAAGGTGTCGCGTATTAATTTTCTGTGGGCTTCTTCATTCTCAGGTTCTCATAAATGATTTGATTAGGACATTAACTTGTTCCTTCTGTCTCATATGCTAACAGCATTATGCCACTGTGTCATCATTGTCATGTAATTGTACTATGTGGAATGCTTTTCACAACTGTGTGGCCTTCACCTATGCATAACAACTGACATTAGGTAAATCTTTTTACAAAACGCAAATGCATTTTTCTTTGGCAGTCAGGTAAAAAATGAGGTGCTTTGCTTCTAGATGTTATTTTAAGAGTATATAGCGTACATACGATTGATAGCATATAATTTCAGAATTACTAGTTATGTAAACATGTATGAGAATGTTTGTTTTCTTGTGCTCTTTTAAATGTCTCATTTGTTGTTCATAAGTCTCAAATATAAAGAATTCACTTCATTATTTGCTCTTAGTAGATACTAGACATACTGACAAGAAAATGTTTGGGATTGAGTGGCACAGTAAGAGAGACTTCAGTATGTCTTGGTAACTTTGGGAGACCCCACGACCTTCTTTTAATTAAGCTAGATTTGGCAAAAGCAGGATGGATAGAAATTTTTGCTATGTGGAAATAGGACCACTGATGAACTAAATACCGATGTTCAGCTATAACATAGTTATTTCGTATACCCATGTAAAATAGATAAATAATGAAGTACTGTTCCTTTCTTTTAGTGCAGTACTGTTTGCAATTTGTCTTGTTCTCCTATGCTCACTTTTTTTTAAGATCTCCTTCTTGTACTACAAAACCTATATAAACAATAAGGAATCTGAATTACTTTGAGAATTCCAGATAAGTGAATGTGTCAGAGCTAGTTTCTTCACTCAGAGCACATGAGTGTTTCCCAAGTAAAGCCAGGGAAGTTCATGAAATAAGATTTATGCTATGGAAAGACATTCCTTTTCAGACCTTATGGTGCTGATGGAAATGCTTACTAATCCCTGATGAATATGGCTGTCACTAACAGAACATTACTGCCTCTCCGGCTATCTCCTGCTCATATGAATGCTGTCTAATCTGTTTTAGAAAATTTGAGCATCATTGAGACATTTTCCCTAGCTGTGTAAGCTAAACCATCTGTCCACACAGATGTAGTTGAGAATAAAACTTCATTGTAAGTTGTCTTACTCCTTATGATTGTGATGTGAGCTTGTTCCCTCTCTAGAAAAGTCAGTTATCTGTCTCAACAAAAAATGACGTGGCTGTTTGGTCATGTCTTTCCAACCATCATTTTGTGTTTAAGAACATGTTTTATTTAAAGTAAATATGAATGCTGAATAACTTGTTAATCTTCACATTAAGTCAAGAAGTCAATATCTGATTAACAGAATATTCATCTTATAAGTCAAGAAGTATCTAATTAACATAACATTCACCTTAAAATACAAAGTCTGTTTCATATTTAGAAACTTAATCCAGTATTATTGATAAAATATAAATCCCTGAATAATATGTGCTTGTCCAGCCGAATTGGTTGGTTAGCTAAGAAATTAATGTTTTTCAAAGTATGTTTATGATTTAAGGCTGTAAATTAGGAATAATAAAATTCTTACCAGATTAAGTAGCTAGTGTTTGGGTTTGCAGTAGAAATATCTGGGATTTATGCTTTAAGAAGGACAAAAGAAACAGTGGACGAAGGCAACAAAGCAAGACCCGATTGGCACCATACTTCAGACTCAATGTTCTTTCTCTTTTCTTTCTTTGCACATTATCTGAGATACCTATCCCATGCCCCAACTTCTTAACGTAAGATTAGATTGACTATTGATTATACACTTGAGATCTACATATATCTTATGTAGAACAGCGTACATTGCACATGGGCTTGGTTTTGAAGTTGAAGATATATTGGAAGTTGCATGGGGCATTCTGTTTTGTTCCATATAGCATCTGCATGTTGAGATCTGCAAAGTATACTTGCACATTGAAGATTACTGCAGAGGAAATATTGTCAAACTGCATTTGCAAACTGTGGTATTTTGACCAGGGCTAAAGAAAAGGCTTTATATTGCTTGAAAAATTAGTGATAATGAGCTGAAGCTCACATACTTCGAACAGATTAATAGATTAATTTGCAATGTCTTCTCCATTATAAATGCTGCTTCCAATTTTTAGGTGGCTTGTATTTTTTTTTAAGCTTTAAAATCTGAAGAGGATGACTACTATATTAATGGTGCCTGGACTATTGACTGGCCAAGAAAGTTTGATGTTGCTGGAACAGCTTTCCATTACAAGAGGCCAACAGATGAACCAGAGTCTTTGGAAGCACTAGGCCCTACTTCAGAAAATCTCATAGTCATGGTAAAATTATAATTAATATACTTCTGAAATTTGAAATATGTATTTGTGTTCTGAGAAAAGACAGGGCTGTGAATGAAATCAAGATAGGTTGTGTTTCCCAGCTTGCCTAGCTGTGACTTTGCTTTTGTGTCTTAACCCAGCTTTCTTACCTTTCAAAACTGGCTGGCAAACATTGTGGTGAAACAGGGATAAAGTCGTAAGAGCTCCAGGAATTCTCACAGAAAATGCCCCATCTCTGTTAAATGTGGTTCAGAATAATGGTAGCCAAAATTGTAAATGGGGTGTATATTGTATGTCTGCATGCTGCTAATACATGGAAGTGTTGATACAGCATGACAGTTCCTGACAGTTCTGTAGATATCAGGGGTTATAAGACTGGCCTGAGTGCGAAGTAGACTCTTAACCACAGCGAGTGTATCATGATTTGACCCATATGATTTGACAATATGTAGCTGTGACATACATTGCTCTGAACAGACTGTACAAAATGCGAGAATGTAACAGAAGATGTGACCAGGATCCTGATACCCTGTCTCTGACAGCAGGCAACAGTCAGCCTACTGTTGCAATACTATGTTGATGAGGAGTGTAAGAACAAGGTGGTACTTGCCCAGTATATTCTCTCAGCTGCCAGATTCGCAGTTCAAGGATTGCCTGAGCCAGAAAGTATAGTTTTGTGTATAGAACGATTGGTGCCTGGATATTCACATTTTAGGCAGCATTTTCAAATGCCTGAATCCTGGCTTTTCTGCTGTAGGTGTGGATAAGCTAAAAACTCCATATAGAATGAGTTACACAATAATTATAGTGCCTTTTCTCATTCAGTCAGTGCCACTGACTTTCTTACTGAAGGTTCTCTGCTCTCTTGTCCAATGGAGATAGGCAGATATGTCTCTGAAAAATACCACAGAAGGTAGAAGTGGATGAGAAGTAGCTCTGTGTCAGATTGCTGCATCTAACATGACATATATTACTAGCAACAGAAAGAAAGTTTGATAGAGAGTGAAAGGCTACTGTTGAACAGGTGGTATGTGGAAGTACAGTTCAACAGTGAAGGCAGACAAAAACTCATGGTGATTGTTGCACTTCCATCTGTATCACCTGCAGTGATAGAGCTGCAGCGGGAGTTTTGATACTCCTTTAAAGGAATTACAGGTGTGATTCCACCAAGCTAATGCTGTTGGCGATTGCATTAGGGGAAAACAGTGATCTCAGCAATAGTCTGTTGCTGTTATTATTGTTACTATTACTATAGTCACTAGAAGTGCAAACAAGGGCAAAGCTAGCTTCATAACTGCTATGTGGGTAGCTCCTCACAAGATTTCAGTGAGGACTGCTGCGTGTTTGCACAGTAATGTCCTTAACCAACTTTGACTTCATGTAATTATTCAGCTGTCAAGTTAATTTCCATTAAGACATTAATTGTATGAAGACTGGCTTTTTTAGAACTATTATGTCAAGAATAAACAACGACAGAAGTTATAAAGTTGTGTTAAGGTAGGAAAAAAAAAAAAAACAACAAAATTCACCTTAGACAATGGTACCTTTCTTTTGTATATGTTTTAAAAGTTAGAGCAGATTCTTTTGGGAATACCTAAAAGAACTACTCCAGCTTCCTTTATTACTTTTTTTCGTTCCACAGGACATAACACTTACCTAGATTAAATGTCATTGTAATTGCCCTCTGCTTGCCTGTTTTAATGGTATAACCAGTTGTTTTCAACTACAGATTCTGCTGCAGGAACAAAATTTGGGTATAAGGTATAAATTCAATGTTCCCATCTCTCGCACTGGCAGTGGAGACAATGAAGTTGGCTTTACGTGGAATCATCTGCCTTGGTCAGAATGTTCTGCTACTTGTGCTGGAGGTAAGACACCAGGCAGTCAAGCTACACGGTAAACTGAATTGCAAGGCACACTTACTATATAATTATCAGGGTAACTAATTGAAAACTTTTATTTCAGATATGCCTCAAACCTTAATGTAGTGAAAGAAAATTTATTTTATCAAAATGGATTTTGTTGTTTTCAGGTACATTTAATATGTTCAGATGTTTTTGTTAAATACAGTGTATCTTGGCACAGTGTGTCTTTCTGCTGATGCTTCTGAGATTCTCTTGAAGCTGGCGTGTTTGCTTTTCACAGGACCTTTCTTGATAAAGGACAGCAGAAGTTTTAAATAAGGAGATTAAAAAACACAAGGCAAATAAAAGGATGTGTCTTTTTGTGTTTGTAGGTATGCTTCACATAATCCTAGTCAGTCCTCTTATCTTCCAGCCACCGAAGGTTAGGATGCATACTGGCAGCTTTTCTGTAGCAGATGATAACAACTGGATTGTACTTCCCAGCCCATAGCAGTATCTGAGAATTGCCACCCTTTGACAGCAGTGGGGGATTTGTAGGTTGTCCCATGTGATTCATCATGGGTGCCTTTTGCCCACGATTTACTATATTCCTAATCCTCCCTCTAGTGGCCACCAATGTAATTCTTTACCTCTGGCTGGGAGAGCAGGACAGTTGGCTTCCTTCAAAGCCAACACCATTGCTGCTGCAAGGACTGGTGAGCAGACGTGCTATGTGAACAGTATCTTTCTTCTGTCTGGAGACTGAATACATCATCTGCCCCACATACCTCAGTTTCAGAAGATACGGGAGAGTGCTTTAAATCCACCTCAGAATTTCAGTTTTTTACTGCACTGTGCACTGCCCATAGGAAGAGGAAGACACCGTTGTTTTTTTTTTTTTTTAAAGAACGCTTGGACCAAATATTTGTCCTTTTCTTTTTTTCCTGGATAGTGGAGGTATTCATGTTTAGAACCATCTTGACTCATCATTCTACTGGAACCTGCTGTGGCTGTTACTAGTTGTTTGCTGTTTGAATACAGCTGTTTGCTTAGCCATATGTAATACACAAAGGACAGCACAAACTCTTTTCTGTGCTGCTAAATAGACAAAGTCTTGAAATGAGAGAGAGGAGGGTGCTAACTTTCTCCAGTATTTTTATTATTCATTTGTTGGATTGCTGGGTGACAGATTGCTGTTTTAACTATTTTACTAATGGTGACTCTGGTAGGAAAACGAACGTTTAAAAGAAGAAGTATAAAGAAGGGAAGTGCCTAGCTCATAGCAAAAGACAGTTGCAAATATCAGAACCTTACAAGTACTGCCAAATCTTATTTTTATGATGGCAATGAGTTAATGATGTTTTTGAAGTCATGGGAGAAATTACATTGATTTCAGTAAAAACAAGATTTTAGCCATGGATCTTCTGTCATGCAGGTCATTGTCATTTCACAATATACAATGGAAATTGTATATACAATATACAATTTGACAATATACAATGGAAAAAATAATTGGCTCTGAAGGAGTAGACACTTGTCCAGATTAAAATATTTTGACTTAATTAATTAATTTTAAGGGAAGATTTGTGAATCCCTGAAAACTGCATACATCTATTCGTGTGAAGATTTTTTTGGGGGGGAATGGGAGAAGATTTTCTTTGGTAGTTTATGGTGGCTAAACCAGGCACTTTTCTCTCCTTTCTTTCAGCTTAATATGAGGATATACTGTGATCACTTATTTTCACTGAGGTCTGTGCTCAGGGAATAAATATTTCATTGTAGCTATGATTCTTGTTAAAAACTGTATCTGCTTTCTCCATGGGTACCTGCTGTTCCCCCCAGTTTATGAAACACCTTTCACCATATGCCAAAAGAAGACACAATTCTAGAAAGGAGCTGAGTCAGTGAAAAAGGGAGAAGAAGGTTGTAGAGACAGAGGCCATAACTGGAAAAATTAGCTAATATCACAGAATCATAGAATGGTTTGCGTTGGAAGGGACCTTAAACATAATCTGGTTCCAACCCCCTGCCATAGGCAGGGACACTTTCCACTAGGCCAGGTTACTCAAAGCTCCACATCCACATCTTCCTGGGGCAACCTGCTCCAGTGTCTCACCACCCTCACAGTAAAGAATTTCTTCCTGATTTCTAATCTAAATCTACCCTCTTTCTGTTTAAAAACATAACCCCTTGTCCTATCACTACACTGCCTGATAAAGAGTTCCTACCCATCTTTCCTGTAGACCCCTTTAGCTGCTGGAAAGCTGGTATATGGTCTGCCTAGAGCCTTCTCTTCTCCAGGCTGAACAACCCCAACTCTCTCAGCCTGTCTTCATAGGAGAGGTGCTCCAGCCCACTGGTCATTTTCATGGCCCTCCTCCGGACTTGCTCCAACAGGTCCATGTCCTTCTTGTGCTGAGGGCTCCAGAGATGGACACAGTACTCCAGGTGGGTTCTCACAAGAGCAGGGTAGAGGGGCAGAATTCCCACCCTTGACCTGCTGGCCATGTTTCTTTTGATGCAACCCAGGATACAGTTGGCTTTCTGGGCTGTGAGTGCACGTTCCTGGGTTATGTTGAGTTTCTCATCAACCAACACCCCCAGGTCCTCCTCCTCAGGGCTGCTCTCAATCCATCCCCCCACCAGCCTGTATTTGTGCTTGGGATTGCAACGACCCAGGTGCAAGTCCTTGCACTTGGCCTTGCTGAACCTCATGAGGTTCACACAGGCCCACTTCTTGAGCTTTTCCAGGTCCCTCTGGATGGCATCCTGTCCCTCCAGCATGTCAATCACACAACACAGTTTGGTGTCACCTGCAAAGTTGTTGAGAGTGCACTTGATCCCACTGTCTGTGTCATTGATGAAGATACTGAACAGTACCGGTCCCAGTATGGACCCCTGAGGAAAGCCACGTGTCACTGGTTTCCACTTGGACATCACGCCGTTGACTGCAACCCTTGGAGTGCAGCCATCCAGCCAATTCCTTATCCAGGAAGTAGTCCATCCATCAAATCCATGTCTCTCCAGTTTAGCGACAAGGTTGTTACATGGGACAGTGTCAAATGCTTTGCACGAGTCTAGGCAGATGATGTCAGTTGCTCTTCCCTTATCCACCAACACTCTAACCGTGTCATAGAAGGCTGCCAAATTTGTCAGGCATGACTTGCCCTTAGTGAAGCCATGTTGTCTGTCACCGATCACCTATTTATTTTCCATGTGCCTTAGCAGAGTTTCCAGGAGGATCTGCTCCATGTTCTTGCCAGGCACAGAGGTGAGACTGACCAGCCTGTAGTTTCCCAGGTCTTTCTTCTTCCTTTTTTCCCTTTTTAAAAATGAGGGTTATGTTTCCCCTTTTCCAGTCACTGGGATCTTCACCAGACTGCTACAACTTCTCAAATAAGAGAGGACCAACTTCGTCTGCCAGTTCCCTCAGGACCCACAGAGGCATCTCATCAGGTCCCAATGATTTGTGCACTTTCATGTTCCTTAGATGGTCTCAAACCTGATCATCTCCTCCAGTGGTCAGTTCTTCATTGTCCCAGTCCCTGCCTTTGCCTTCTGTGGCTAGAGTACTTGCCAGTGCAGACTGAGCAAAAAAGTCGTTTAGTACCTCAGCCTTCTCTATATGCCGAGTAACAAGGTCTCCCATTTCTTTCCAGAAAGGGCACACATTTTGCCTAGTCTTTCTTTTATCACTGACGTACCTATAGAAGCTTTTCTTGTTGCCCTCGACATTCCTGGCCAGATTTAATTCTGTCAGCTTTCCTAACCTGATCCCTGGCTACTCGGACAATTTCTCTGTATGGCTCCCAGGCTACCTGTCGTTGCTTACAGCCTCTGTAGGCTTCCTTTTTCTGTTTGTGTCCAGGAGCTCCTTGCTTATCCATGCAGGCCTCCTGATGTTTTTGCCCAACTTCCTCTTTGTTGGGATGCATGGCTCCTGAGCTTGGAGGAGGTGATCCTTGAATATTAACCAGCTTTCTTGGGCCCCTCTTTCCTCCAGGGCTTTATCGCATGGTACTTTGCCAAACAGATCCCTGAAGAAGCCAAAGTCTGGCCTCCTGAAGACCAGGGCAGCTATGTGCCTTCCTCACCACCCTAAGGATCTTGAACTCCACTGTCTAATGGTCACTGCAGCCAAGGCTGCCCTTGAGCATGACATTCCCCACAAGCTCCTCCTTGTTGGTGATATCAAGGTCCAGCATGGCACCTCTCTTTGTTGGCTCTTCTATCACTTGGAGAAGGAAGTTATCATTAACACATTCCAGGAACCTCCTGGGTTGCTTATGGCCTGCTGCATTGCTGTTGTTACATGAAGTGCTGAGAAAACTTAGAAATGAAACCACTGCATGGCTTTGTTTATTTCTATAGGATTCGTTATGAAGTCTGTTACTGAAGTTCCATTTACTTGAACTCTTTCTTTAGAAGAGGCATTCTGCTCTACATCAAAGGATAACAAAATTTTAAACAGTTAAAGAATTTTTCACAGAAAGTGAAAAAAGGACAGTAAGCATGTGTGAGGAATTTTAGTATGGAAATTATTTTTTCTTTGTGAGCTTAAAAAATGTATATAGTGACTTTGGGACAGACTGTGAACAAGTTTAAGGCATGAACATTTTTCTGCCTTTTATTGTAGTTGGTGTAGCTCACCCATAGTGCATGGACTGATCAAGGTTTGATCATACGCTACTCTGTCTTGATCCAGGGAAACTCTAGAGGATGTAGAGCCAGATACACTTTTATATCAAAGCATAGGCTTTATATCAAAGCTTTAGGCAAATCTAAATTCTAGTCAACACATTTAACTTCTGTTTCTAAACATGTCTGTATTTTAATTTTATGTCATTTTGTCTAGGTGTATGTAACACTTAAAAAGCTGTCTTAAAAGGTCATCAAATTTGCAAGTGTTTAGAAGCCAGGAAATGACAGAATTAAGTATGACTATGAAGTCTTAAATTGTTTTCTGTTGTTGTGGCTGTTCTGTGGAACAGGGACCAGGTGAGCAGGGACCATTCTCTGAGACGGTGTCACAGGCTAGCTCATGTCCACTCCACACTACTTAAGTACAGTTGTCTGTAAATCAGACCGGTTATATCTGTGTTACAAACCATTTGACCAACTCTGTGACTCTTTAAAACATAGTTATTACTTGATGTATGTTTTTAATTCAAAGAATCTAAAAAATAAAAGGTGAGATCTGCATTACAGCCCACCAAAGTCATGTTTCTCTAATGTGAACTTGTGAATATGTGTTGAATGTCATGAAGTAGAGCGCAAAGGCTAGAGCAGCGTTTTGGCAGTGCAAAGTTTAAATAGTTTTTGAGTATTGTATATTGCATAAGTGTCTGATCTTTGCACAGTGTTTTCAGAATAGTATTATTTTGAGAGCAATCCACTGCATTCCTAGAGCTGCTTGTAGGCCATGTCTTGGAGAAGGATAACTACAGCAGTCAGGAACCAAGAAGCAAGCTAGGAGCAATCTCGGAACAACCTACAATCTTTAATTAGATGGTAACATGCTGTCTTTTCCAGTGGACTTCTATTCCAGTTGACTTCTATATTATGTTCATCTCTGCTGTGCTGATGAGTCACATCTGAACAGTAGAAATGCTTTAACTTTTCAAACAAGACCTGTGTTCTAGGGCCTGTCTCAGTTTTGCAGAATGGGAAGAACACAGTAAATGGAATGGTGGGAACGAGGGAGGAGGAAGCTTCCCTGCTTATGACAGTTCAGTGTGGTGCCAGAGCTCTGGATTCCATTCCTGTCTCCCTTGTGTGGTTCTCATGTGATACTGAACAACTCAAAGCATATATTACAGTCTTACTTGCTAGTTACCAGTTCATCATTATATGGGTACCTCTCTGGAATGTCTGACCTCTGAGGCATGCGACAAATTTCATCATTGCATGGAGTGTGTGTAAAGCAAAGTATTCTGAAAACTCAGCCAGGCACCAGAAATCAATGGACTCTTTCCACAGTAGACATTATACCTCCTCTCCCCCTGTATTCTTCATAGAGTGGTCTAGTAGATAAATTAAAGTTCGTGAAACAGTTACATGCTTAGATTGCCTCTAAAAATCAGAATGAAGTTAGTCTTTCTTTCACGAGAGATTGTAAACTGCGTATTTAGTAAAGTCATGCATGTTAACGGAGAAAAGAACAAAATATTCCATAGTTTCTGTGGCATTGAGCATTACGTTCTGTACAGTGAACCAAGCAGAAATCAAGTCTCCAAAGTCTGAGGTTTGTTTTGGCATTTTCTTAAGTTTTTCTAAAAACAGCTACTTCAGATTTACCAGGTAGTTAAAAAGGCTTGCCTGGTAACAGACAACTCTCTTGTTTTCCTGGATTCATGTACTCATATGTAGGATGAGAATATAATTTCATTCATTTCTTTTAGTATCTGTTCTTAGGCTTGGAAATCCAGAACTGCAGCTTTTGGTTTTGTACGCTAGAACTAGTATTTTCTATATTGAAAACCTTCTCTTTAAAATACAAATTTATGGTGTCTGAGCTAGTTCTTCCTATCTGGGAACATTATATAAAACTGAGCTACATGTATTCTTCATATTAATTCCCTTTTTCCTCAGAGTTCACTGATAACTGTTCTACTCTCAGAAGGAAAGTTTGTTACTTTATAGGACTTTATTGCCGGTGGCAAACTTGGACAAGACTATAGGAAAGCAATGCCAGAGAATACCAGAATGTACAGTGCAAGTTTATGTATACAGAGAAGAGTGGGAGAGGAGAGAACACAGGGAATTCAGAAGGAATGGATGGATGAACAGTTCACTAGAATGCAGAAAAAATAGATGACAACAACAGAATATTTTCTTTAAGGTCCTGATTACTTTATTATTTAATGAGAAAGTCTGAGAAATGGAAAACTAGAATATGTAGAAATAGGAAATAAAATAAAATGAGGGCTGGAAAGAGAAGAAGAAAGTGCTAAAATAGGAAAGAATGATCTATATCACTTACAGATCACAGAATTGTAGTTTATTTACTCTCATGCCTTTCTTTCCATGTATGTTGTCTTGTAGCTTTCCAAGGGCAAGTGTATGACTGTCCAGATCCATAAGCATTCTTAATAAAGAAGTGAACTGCTGGTGGTATTATTTAAAAAAAAATCCAACAAAAGAAAAAAAAATTCAATCTGTGTATTTTTAATTTTTGTAAACATTTAAACTCCAATAAGTACATACCCTGCTTTTTAAAATTTCTTCCATGCTTGATAAATTCTAGTGGTAAATGGCAACAAATGACAGCATTTATTATCTGGAATTTACCAGGTATATCCTAAGCATTGGTTTTGATTTCATTCATTCTATTAGAGTTCATCTCCAGATGAGTTAAATGACTTTGATAGTCATGTTCTTTTATGAAATAGTCAGTCAGTATGCTATTATAAGTACATTGATTGTTGTCCAGTTTTCTTCTTTCTGCTCATCACCATTGTACCTACTACTACTACTACTAAGTTTGGCTCTATGATGAACAACTTGTGATCTGATGAGTGAACTCAGAAAGTATGTCTGGGTTACCAGCATGCACCAGTTTTAGTGATGCAGGATTCACTATGTATTGGTACTGGCTTCTTTATAATTAACTGTTGCAATCTCAAACCACAATTTTTGGGATCGCTTTTAGAAATAGATACAGCATTTACATGGCCGCAATTTTAAGAATAAAATGTGTTCTGTGTAATTTAAAATTTGGTTGCTGAAAGTCATGCAGACTATTTGTGAATTGAAATCTGCAAAACATCTTCGTTCTCTGGAGATTATGGTCACTAAACCACTGGAGTTTTATTTTTATTAGAATTGCATTGACCAGTCATGAGGACATTTTATGTCTTTTATTATAAACTATAAATCCGTAGATTTGAAAGCAGAGTGTTTCTGTCCAGCTGCTTGTAATTATTCCCTCAAGAGTTTAAATGAACTTGTTTAGCTGTGCTTTTTAGATTATCTTAAGAGAGACAATATACTCAGGGAAGAGTTGATAATTTAAAAAGATTTTGTTTCGAGGCCCACAGGGCTTAACTAGGTTGTAGCTGTTGTCTGGGTAAAAACTGCAATTCTAGTTTTTCCACTTCTTTTTCTGGTCTTAGAATGTGAATTTTGTTTCTGAGATTTTATTTTAAGTAACACTATAATTACACAGCAGTGATGTAAAGTTTACATACTGTGTGGCAAGATGCTGCAGAATGTTTTAAAACTGCATTAATATATCTCCTGGCATGGATTAAAGATTCTTCACGATGTGAGTGAATAGTGGTGAATACTGTCTTATGATGATATGGTATCTGACCAATGTTCAATAAATAAGAGGTCTGAGTAAATTTTTTTTGAAAACTGAGCACAATGATACTTTGTGTTCATAGTTCTTCAGAATACTGTCTTATTACATAGCTCCACAGAGGTGAATTTACTGAGGCTGCCAATTTTTAGCCAAAGCCTAGAAGGAAATGTTTCTGATGCCTGTAGGAAATTCAGTGAAAACATAACATTAATACCTATGCTATCCCATAAACGTATTTGTGAGAATGCTATGTGTCATTAAAATGCTTAGTTCTAAAGTTTGTATAAATTATTATTTTAAGCAATTATATTTGAGAGAAATATCATTATGAAGGCAACACTCAACCTATTTTATCAGGCACCAAGAGAATTAAGGTAATTGATGATAGAAAGGATAAATGATTACTCATAACTCAGAGCTGAACATAAATTCTGTGTCAACTAGCAGCACCGTGTTACTAGCATTGCTGTTTGGCTAGACTTTTTAAATACTATTTCTCATCATGGTGAAATTTGAGTAGAAAGTTGCAAAAGAAATACTCCTACTCAGGTTGTCAGATCTGATTTTAATTATTCTCGTCTGTTGGCAGTGTTTGCATAGATTATAGAACTTAAAGTGAATAATCTTGTCACAGCTTCTCAGATATTTAGATCTTCCAATTATTTGTCAAGAACCAAAGGGAGAGATTACAAAAGAGAGCTTAATCTGGTGAACATTTTCCTCTCTTTTATGCTGCAATTGATATGTCTTTTCTCTACTAAAATAGTAGTAGTACTCTACTAAAGGAGTAGAGAACTGAAGAAAAGAATCTCTCACTCTGTGTGTGTATAAGTATATATATAGAAAATATAAAACATTGAACTAGTAACTGATTTGAAATTTTGAAGAAAAGTATATCTAGAAATAAGTGGCAAATGGGGCACAGTGTAACATGATAGGTCATTCTTGACTATATACAGATATATTTTAATGTATAACTAATTTTCTAGACCATGGAAATGTAGTAGATTCCTTGATCTAGACTTTCTTAAGGCTTTTGTTGCACCTACATCTGAAAAAGAATTAGAAAAGATTAGTAGACAAGAGGCATGCTTAAAATGTAAATTACTGGGCCAAAAGGCAGTGAGCCTAGTGGGTTTCTTAAAGACCTTTCACATGACTTATGAGACTTCAGCTTTTCTTGTTCTGATGGCAGCATAAAAAGTAGAAACCTCTGATGAAATTTGCTGGCATTGCAGCACTAGGAGACATATGGGGAAGACTGGGATACGTTGTAGTCATGATAAAGGCAGATTTGATTTTAGGATGTATTTCTTTAAAAGTATTAATGACACTGGATAAGGCACTAGTAAAATCCCTCTGGATAACTGGACATAGTTTGTGTTGTGGCTGTAATAAACTCAGGTGTGAGCAGATGCACAGAAGTTCTGTGAAGTTGACCAAAGGAACGGTGTCTCTAACAACACAAGAGTTGACTTGGTTAACACAATAAAGTTACTTAAACTAAAAGACTGTTTTGTCTTTAAAAAATTAAATTGGCAATTAATGCATCTAGAATGGAAACTGGAATGTTTATAGTAGTTGCATGTGCAAAGTTCAGAGAAAAAAATGTACCTGGGCTTAAAGTGGAGCTTGATCAGTTTATGAAAAGGATTACGTGGAGTGGTTCCCAGCAATAGAAGGGTGGTGCTTCTAGTTGTGTGATCTGAGTTCTTGTGTTCTAAGGTTGCTTAATTGCCCTTACAGTGCAGTATCTCACTGTATTTCAGCTTTGTGTCATTTAATGTAGTTGAAATATTAGGTCTTGAGAATGCTATAAATGGAACATCATAAATGTGAAGCTCTAAAGTCTTTGATACATGATGGATGAATATCTGAAAGAGAGTATCTGTATGTTAACACAGTCAACCAACAGCTGTGGAGGCATGTACTTCAGGCCCTTGCGGGTCCTCCATGCTAATCATGTGAGTTGTTTCTCAATTCCAAATGGACCTAACTATTTAGCAAAATTACTTTTTTTCCAACATGTAAAGCACATAAACTGAAAATTATCAGAAAAATGGAGGTTGAACATTGTTCAAAATGGTATTTTCTTTTTAGCTTGTTCATGTAGATTTGTGTATGTAGGATACTTGAAAAACAGTCTGGCAGCCGTCTGTGCTGCTTAGTGGTACCTACTCTTGTCGAATGTGGCATCCAGATACATGTAGAAAGAAGAGCAAATGGAAGAAGCTGACTGATTTGCCTCACCTGTAAGACCTATGTCTCATATTAATCAGTATCTTTTTCGTAAATAAAGCTTACTTTAAAATGATTGTGATGTTCATGGATAACCTGAGATGTCAGTTGTCTGAAATTATTTACAACCTGATGTAAAGTGCCCACTTTGTGAAGGTTATGTGTAGTGATAATCAAAAAGGAGATATCCCAGCAGCAAAGCTCTGAACTCTCGATTTAGGTAGTGCAGTAGAGTGAAGACTCTAGCATTAGGCATCATTGGTCTCAACACGGTTAATGATTTTGAGGTGAAGTGAGGAGGCAGGTGATTTTGAGAGCTGATACAAAGTTCTCACCTGCTAACCAGGTATCCTGCAGGAAACAGTATGTTGAGTGATGAATCTAACTCCTTTCCTGCTTATCAGGAACATGAACATTAGAGTTGAGGACACGTGAAACGTTTTTATGTGCTTAGGATCCAGACTGCTGGTGAGACTCCTGAGAGTATTTGAATTAACAAGGCTGTATTCTTACCCATATTTTGCAGGATGCCATGGCAGTTATCTATTAAATAGCAATTCCCTATTGCAGAGTAAAGAGTTTTCAGCTGGGAGTACATCTCCAGAAGAGTACTCTTAACTGTGTGCCGTAGAAAGTTGAGGAGTCTAAGAGGGTAGGGAAAGAGAAGATTTTTTTAATAAGCATTCTGGCCCACAGTGCAGCCAGGGGTGCAAGATTCATGGGGCCCATGGCAGGAAGGCAAGAACGGGGTTTGATCTGTAACCAGAAAATAAGACATTCATCTAGCACAGGCAGGTATGGATTTTCATCCTTGCTCTCAAGATGGTTTAGACAGTTTATATCAGACTGTAATTGTATAAAAACTAGAAATAATCTCCAGACTAGAAACCATGGTCTTGATACCTTGGCTAAATTAACCACTAAGTCACAGAAGTTACAGTATGCTTGCGGGAATTAGGAGTCCCCTCAGGTGAGAAGGGATCATACCTACTACTGCATCTGCAGCCTCATGGGTGAGTGCAGGCCATCCTCAAGACTCATGAAGAAGGAGGTTACCATTTTCCCTATGTCCTTTGTTCCATCACATCATGAAGACATTCCACATGCCTCTGTGTGTAGACTGGGAGACTTCTGTTCATAGCCAAGCAGGATGCTTTGTGGGCCAAACTTCAGGCATCTTAAGGCTAGGCTTGACTCACTGTTGGAATTAAATACGTGAATTCTGTAGAGATCACGTCTTAGGAACCAAAGTAGGAGATTTGATTCTTGTTCATAATGAATAACAAAAGAAACAATTGCAAGGTAAGTTATTGAGCTTGTTTAAAATGAGCAAAAGGACTGCAAATATTTCTTGAAAGAAATCTCAGGATTTTAGTGGAATGTTTAGTGTCTTGTCTGAAAAACATATTTATATAATTAGTTTTATTACTGCACGTCTACCTCCTATAAAAAGCTTGTCTTAAAATGAAGAGAGGGCTGTAAAGTAAAGTTGGCAGATATTGAAGCCAGGATGTTTTAATCCCTATTTAATTGTATGCATTTCACATTTTAGAAAAACTAAAATAATTGCTTCTGGTTTTAGAAAGGTTCAAGACTCCTTGCAACTTTTATCATACAAATTATCCTATTATTTCAGTATTATGACTTCTCACGTTGAATAAGAACTGCATGTAAATTGCAGATCCACAGTCCTTTTATGCTAGCAAACTTCATAAAGCTTCTTCTAAAAAGAAAGGAGGAGGCCATGTGTACTACTCTTTACAACAATACTCTGAGCTGCACTGTTGTCATATCAATAGTTCTTTGATGTCCTTCTTTAGATCCTGTTTTTTAAAAATCAGAAAATCTGCTTAATGTGCTGTCTTATAATGTTGCCTTGGCAGTGATACATCATTATGTTTTGGGGAATAATAATCAATTCTAAACTGCCCTGTTGATGGTTAACAGTGAAAGAGGAGCTGGGAGTGCCAGACAAAATGAGCACTCACAGAGACAAACTGTATCTTTCAGAATGAATAATACTTCTATTATTTTAATGAAGAAAATGTTTATAGGATGACATGTATAAAAATGCAACACTGTTTCCCAGTATTGCTGGTTTATTTTAAACCAGAGCACATAAACAATAATTCTGCATTGAAGTGTGACCACATTCTATTTGGTGATGTTTTCTTTGGAAATGTAAGTGTCTTTTACTATGAGAGCAGGGTAGACAGAAAATGGATTTCATGCAATATACAAATAAAAACAGTCTGTTAGTAAATCTATTAATATATTCCCTTTGTTTTAGAAAACAACAGCAATTTAAAATCCTGTCTCAGTAGGGTGGCCAAAGATTGAAGGAAAATGAAAGATTTATTGTGGTCAGCGAGCATTCAGTCAATTGGGATTCACACCCCTGTAGCATTCAGCCAGTTAAAGTAGGGTGGTAGGATTATTAATCAATAAGTGAAACGCACTTTTACCCAACAAGTAGAAGAGCAAGAATGATTAATTAATGGTGTTTCATTTCATCCCAAGGTGTGCAGAAACAAGAGGTGGTGTGTAAAAGGCTGGATGACAACTCCATTGTACAAAACAATTACTGTGACCCTGACAGTAAGCCTCCAGAAAACCAAAGAGCCTGCAATACTGAGCCTTGCCCTCCTGAGTAAGTCATTAATCACTAAGATGGACATGTGTTTTGCATAGATAGAAAAGTCTTTGTATTCTATAATAAATCCTGTTGACCCAATGTGTAAAAAGTTCTGATCTAGTATTAGGGTCTTGTCTTATCAGGCAGGATATTTGGGTTTGTTTTTTGGTTATGGTTTCTTGTTCCTCTCAAATCAGCTGTGAAAAATAAATACTTTGACCTAGAGGAGGCCTGACTTGACTGAGGAACAGTGGTGGTTAAACTACACAATGCAGCTCAGACAGTGTAAGTAAAAAGATGCTAGCCAAGCAGTTTCTTAGGGTGTAAGTGTCACATGTGGTGAACAGTGCTCAGAGTAGAACTGTGGACTGTTCTTAAGGCAACAAGGACAGAAGAATCTTGAGGGGAGGCTAACTTTGTCATAGATATTTATATTACATACTAAATGTTTGCCATATTTTTAAGTATATTATATTAAACTTTGGGTTGAAGTGTTCACATAAGAAATGGCAAACATAGAAACTGCTTAGTAGACCAAATCATTTACTGATAATAGTTTTGTCAAATAACTTTCTCTTCAGGATACTCTGTGTTGTACATTAATGCTGTGTGCCTTTAGGATTAGGTGCCTACTTGGTTATGTCTATTTAGTTTTATTTTTAAGGATAGCTGTATGCTATATTAAGAAAAGATAATTAAAAACACAGCAGCTCATTTGTTCAAAAATGAAATTTGGCAAGGACCTGTAGCATAGTTTATTCTCGCTACAAAAGCTGTTTAGAAACAGTTTTGATATTTTGCACTAGAAAATAATTTCAGCATATGCACAACAGCTCCTTCTTATATTTTGAGACAAATAAAATGTGGAAAAAATGGAAGAGAGACAACAGTTCATTGATTCACAAGCTCTGGTTAGTTCAAGTTTGGTGATAATCTATAGCTATATTCTCATTGGGTATGAAAATCATTAATGCTGATTAAATGTATATATTGCACAATAAAGAAATACTGTGGTGTCTTAGAAACTGTAAGACTGTAGCATGAAGGGCACTGGGAGAAATGAGACAAGGCTATAATGCATCAAAATCCCAACAGGTCTTCATTAAGCCAGTTTCTTCCTAGAGTATCAACTGATTCCCTGATGTGGTGACTGGTTGCAGGATGGCAGAGCAATGTCTTCTACGCTTACTCCCCCTGTGTCATGTACCATGCTCATTTGACATGAACAGACGTGAAGCCTCCACAAATTACATTGCCCCCACAGTCTATATGTAAATACATGTTTACCTCGCAAGGATATGTGCTTGGATTCTGTTTGGATAATGCCGTTTAATATGGCTGTAAGTGCACTACCTAAACTCTCACACCATGTACCTGAGAGCAGAACTTGGGAAGTGGTCATGTTCGGTCAATTCCTTTTTACCAAAGACTTCCCTGTCCCTTCCTTTTTGTGGCTGAACTGTCTGTTAGCAAATTAACACTTTAAAAAGTAGTGTTACCATAGTTATTCCAAACCAGTTAATGTTTATTTTTTGGAATGACATTATTTAAAAAACAAAAATAAGAAAAAAACCCAACCCAGAAAGCGGGACATCTCTGGGTTCTCCATCCAGTACAGCAGGGAAAATTGATGAACATAGTGAAACTCAGGTCATCAAGATTCAGAAAACTGGTTGCGTATTAATCAGCAGCTGCTTCAGTATGTCGAGTAGTTCAGCCCACATCCGCCCCTGTTCTGCTGTTCCCCACAGGGTGAATACAAAGTACCAAACTCCTAAGGAAAGGTTCTTGATCCTGATCCTGTAAGTAGTCTAGAAGAAGGCTGTTCAAATAACAGATAGTTACGCAAAGAAGTTTGACCCTTTTGGCTGGAAAAGTTATCTTCCAGTAAGACTTCATCTTTACATAGAGTGGCCAATAACACAGGTCAGCTTTCCTTGTAGTGTATACAATAAGTTGTGAAAATGTTACTCTTTCTAACTGAATACCAGTTACATTATACTTGATGTCCCTGAGTAGCAGCAATATTCACAGTATTTTGTTAGTTCCAGATTTCAATAAATGATACAGGTAACCCTCATACTTCTATGAATTATGAATAGTACTGTCTTGTCATATGGTATAAACATAAAAGGTACCTAAGAATGCACTTGAGCAAATCATCGTACCAACTGAAAGTTAACACTTCGGCCTCTCCAAAGCTCTGAAGAGCATCTAATTCTCTCAGCTGTGGTAAAAGCGTAGGTTTGGTGGTGAAGAATCACAAATTAATTCTCATCTGCTGGGAAATTAATGGCAGAATATGGCATACTTGTTTGCATCTTTGCATTGATCTAGGTTCATATTAGAATATATTACACATTCTGTAACTCAAGACAAGATAGCAGCACATTTTTTTGAAGGAGGCTTCAGAAAATAACAAATCTTACAAGGCAGCTCAAAGTGTACGTCCAGGAACATCCACAGTGACTGACATGCCTGGCATTTTTGGCATGTTGTCAACATGTAATCGCATACTGTTGTCAACATGTAATCGCATACTGGACTTCACGTCCATGCTTTGCAAGGATGATTCAGGCAAGTGTATCTAATCAACATATAAAATATCGAGGACCAAATGTGCTTGTCAATGTGAAGAGTGAATTTCCAGTGAATTGAGCTGCATTAACCATCAGCAGAAAAAAAAAATACAGCTGCTTTAATCTCTGTGGCAACACAAAGTAATCTAAATATACTGTACAACTCCTGACTTTTGCTATGTATGCATACACACAATCGTAAGTTCCCCTAGCAGCTATCATGCAGTGCTTTAAATTTTTTAAATATTTGTTGAGGTGATTTCTTTATGTGAAAAATTCATGTTTTACTAGTGTTTGCTTTACTTAGTGCTGATAAATAAGAATATTTTGCATTTCAGTATAGCCTTTTGTAAAAACATTTTGAAATGTTTCATAATCAGATGAGAATTAACTCAGCCCAATTTTGAGATCGTATTATTTTATTGTAATGATACTAGAGAGGCAACCATCTTGGCTTTTGAATTGTGCTGTAACCCCCAGCAGTGGTTCCCAAACATTTCCAGTTGCAAATGACTTTCAGAGAAATAATTTCAGGCAAGTTCAGTACAAATCTACTTAAATAGCTGCAGTTTTGTCAGGCTGAACACTCCTTTCTAACTACTATGGCCTAGGTTGGAAATTGCTGCTCTAGAAAAATACAAAATATTAGTATTATTGGAAGATATGATTGCGGTGAGGCATACATTAAAATGCTCAGTAAAAAGACCTGTAAGTTTCTACGTTATTTCAATGTGAATGCAAGTATTGTTGACAATGATTTTGGTTTAGTAATTTAAACTATTTGGATTCTAGGTTTGTGCAATGATCTACTCGGTTTCTGAAATGCATCAACTGAGTCTCCTAACTTTTTCTATCCAGATGGTTTATAGGAGATTGGTCAGAATGCAGTAAGACCTGTGATGGAGGAATGCGTTCAAGAACAGTTCTCTGTATCAGAAAGATTGGGCCTTCTGAGGAGGAGACACTGGACAATACCAACTGTTTAACACATCGGCCTATTGAAAAAGAACCGTGTAACAATCAGTCCTGTCCCCCACAGTGGGTCGCTTTGGACTGGTCAGAAGTAAGGAGATTTTGCTGTATTAGCTCATTGGTAATAGTGGAGACAAAAGCTCTGGCCGCTGAATATTTTCTATCACTGCTTGCTAAGTAAAGGATTAATATGAAATTCAAAACCTCATAGATTTAGCATTGAAGCATTTTTTTTTCTTTTTTCGTTCCTTCTGTAGTGTCAGTTCTGTTTTTTTTTGTCAAATGATTATGACCTGTTTTTATTAATCATAGTAGAAAAATAGTAAAATACAAAATAGAATAGTTAATAGAATAGTGTTAAAAAAAAACCCAGTGAAACACACACACATATACACACACCCCTGAATAGCCATTTGGTATGAGATAATTGTGTTAAAGAAGAAAGCAATTTCCATTTCCATTGTTTTTTGAACAGGCAAATAGCTGGATAGTAGAGATGATGGGCTTACGTTATCAGAAGATAGAATAAACTGTTGTGGTTTTTTTTTTTTTTCTGAAGTAAGGCATCACCTTTCTTAGCAACAGGCCTCAAGAGGTAGGCCTGGAAGTTGGTATTCTCTTTATTAAAGAACATCTTTCATTAAGTATGGTGATATCTGTTACAGTATAAGCCAAGCTTACATTATACATGATTCAAGTATTAAATTTGAAGCATGTGAACCAGTGCAGCTGAAAGGAAATGCAGATGCATTTGAATGGGACCGCCATCATGTGCAGATCAGAGTGCAAAAATATTGGCATACTTTTTCAGATCCTTTCTATCATGGACTCCCATCTCACCTTACTTTTTATCCCAACTCCCTTTGGAGTACTTACAAGTTAGGTTTTCCTGAATTTGCATGTCAATGTCCTTGCTGTCAAATGCACATATTATGATTGCTTTCATAAATTGATTCAACTATGTTTTACAATTAGCTAAACTGGGGGGTTGTCCCCTTTGTTCTTGGAAGACTATTCCTGAATTTCAGTCTTTGAATTGCAAGAATTGTTCTAATGTTCTAGTTCCGTGCCAGTGTATACTGTTTGCTTTTGTTATCTGAAACAGCCCTTCTTCCTTTCCAGCTATTATTCATCAGAAATGAATTAGTCTTGATCACATTCTGCTTTCATGTTTCAGTTTGAAGTCATCTTTTTGGGAACGGATGACTAGAGTTAAATGTGTATATTATCCCAGAGGAGGTTTCACATGTGCCCTCATTCTTTTGTTTCCTGCCTCGACTGAAAATACCCGTAACCTACAGTTACCCTAAATAAGGTTTTTCTGTTCCACGTCTGTCACATATTGATTACATAAAGTTATCTTACACTCTGTTAATATATCCAGATCTTTATCCTCATTTTTTCATTTCTCGTTGGTTTTTCTTAGGAAATGCATGCTCTTGTGTGTCATACTGCCAAAATTCACTTCATTTCAATTATTAATGTCTTCATGGTTGTCCAGTTCTTTCTGTGGAGCATAACTCTGTAGCATCAAGGTCAGTTACCTGTGCGATCTGGTAGTTTAAGTAATTTCAGAAACACTGAACAACCGAAACTACGTTTGTATGAACATCATTAAGTAGACTGGGAAGAAATATGAATCATATCAGTCCTACGGCTGATCCTAGAAGGTCTTTGCAGGTAGCATCTCTAAAATCCTAAACTTTACCTGGTTGTGATGCCCCTTTCAAATACCTTACTGATGCCCAGGTAGGTTAGAACTCTTCCAGTTCCTTTGTCTGAAAAAATGAAAGAAGACTATTAGAGTAAAATGGAATGATCTACCACTGATATACCCATGATATCATATATATCAGTTATATACCCAGTATCCCATTTTCTGTGTACTTGCTTGCCTTTAAACAATCTTTCATTCAAAGTAAATGATAAATCACTGCATACTATAATGAAGACTGATGTGCCTCTTCTATGCACAGATATTTTTAGGTCTAAAAGTTGGTACAGTCTTTAGAAATGCAGAGCATAAAGAAGGAAGCCTGCTAGCATCACTGTGAGCGCCCATAGAAGTGGTACAGAACAGCTCTTAGCATAATTTGTTAATACAGGGAATATCGTTCTCTAACTCACAGAATGTTTGAGGTTGGAAGGGACCTCTGGAGATCATCTTGTCCAACCCCCCCTGCTCAAGTAGGGCCACCTAGACCCTGTTACCCAGGACCATGTCCAGACAGCTTTTTAATATCTTGAAGGATGGAGACTCCATCTGCTACTAGTTAATAATAGTCTAAGCATTATGGCTGTACTTAAAATTAATGATACCTGCATGTTAAATTACAGTGCAGTGAGCTGCCATGGAAACTGTTGTTCTTCATCTCCTTGCTGTCTGAATTTCATGCTTGTATAATCCCATCTGTTCTTCTTAGCTGAAGAAACTACTTCTGTAGACAACTTTTAAATTATTATTATACACGTTATTTTTCTTTGAACAAAAGAAAAATGTGTCAGTTTGCTGTATTGTTCAACTGGTTTTGTTCTGTAAGGAATTACGAATGAAATGCCATATTAGTGAGCTTTTATATCAAAGAAAAATCTTCTAAAATAATATATATATAATAATATATATATTATAATAATATATTAATATAATAATATATATTAATAATATATATATATTATAATAATATATATAAAATAATATATATATAATAATATATAATGCAAGCTTCTGATTTTTTTCTTTTTGTTAATTTAGCAGACAGATGCGTTTGCTTATATTCTGAATCTCCTGTTATTTACACAGGGATTTCTTAATATTCCACTGTCATAAAACAGATAATTCATTCCTAGAACTATACCTCAAACTGTGTCTAGTTTTATTCAGTTTAAGATAACAGATATTTTTTGGAATCAGTTCTATAAAAAGTTGTCAGCTTTATAGCCTGAAACCTGTAGAAAAGCGGTTTCTTTCAGCAGCTTTTCTCACTGTAAATCAGGACCTCAAGAAACCTAGAAATGGCTCAGTGAATCTTAAAGTGTATGTTGTTCTACATGCAGAACAACAGTTTTTTACCCCACTTTTAGCCAGCATTTCACACAAGAAGTAGGGCACCAAAGTCAAGGCAAAAAAGGTATTAAATGGTCCTTGTCTCTACCTGAAAAGGTAGTGTATTCCAGCCCTTTGAAAATGAATCTGACTTAGAGCAGAAAGGAAAGGAGTGAGCAGGAAAGAATGGACGAGTGGGAGAGGATATTCAGTTGAAGCATCTATCATACCATGTCTGTGACATTGATAGGTTGTTCATTATCACAGTACGTCACTTCTGATTGGAATATCTAGGCACTGTCTTATTACTAACAAATAATAGTATCCATGTGACAAGTTACAGAGCCATACATATATTTTGCCATATACTACTGCCCTTTAGCTACCTTCTTGAGACATTGCTTACTGCTGCATCATCCTTAGATCTATCAACATTGCCACCCTCATAAGAAGCTTGAACAACTTGAACTTGAAAACTTGAACTTTTCAAGGCCTTTATATCCAGCCTTTTATACAGCACTGGCATGTTATAATCTTGAACAAAATAATTCCAGTCTAAAGATTCAAGCACTGCTAAGCTTCTGGTTGTGATGGTATTTAGTCAGAATTGTGAAAAAGTGCCAACTACTTTCTGGTACGAATTTTGCCTCGTGTAGCTTAGCAAACTGTATTGACAATACCATTTTAATATAATGAAAGAAAGAGCTTTTTTTTTTTTTCCATTCAAGGTTCCCAGAAATATAATGTATTAAAATCCCTATAGTAATATATACATAAACATTTTAATACGTGTATTTATATGATTTTCTGACACAAGAATGAAAATGAAAACACAAGTGAACTCAAGAAGTGAAGAGTTGACTGCTGTTTCCATTGAAACCAATGGCAAACCTTGGTACTTTTCTCTGGAATGCAAGTTCTGAAGTTTTGTTTTCATACTTAAAACAATACGTCATACAAATTAAACAATTATGGAACTCTTTTATATGCTAATGCACTTGTTAAGCATCAATATAGTTACACATTTTTTTAATCTTCAATGATAATTAACAAGAAATTCTGTATCTTTTCGGTCTGAGAAACAAAAACATTTTGTAAACATAGAGATTAAATAAAGTCCTTAGGAGAATGTAAACATGCTTTTATCAAATAGTAATTAAAGCGAACAGTGTCTTGCCCAGCAGAATGTAGTCATTCTCGGGTAACATCAGTTTTGCCATAAAACTTTTCATGCCTTGCAATAGTTGAGCTTTGAATTATTCTGCCCACTGTAAACGACTTCTTTTTTATTTTTCCAGATAATAAACCGGCAAAAAATAATCTAAGGATTTATTCAGAAAACCCTTATCAGACAAGCACATTTACTTTGCATTCATATTACCATTAGTCATGGCTTCCACTGAGTGAGTCAAAAATTCTAGAAGCATTTAGTAATGGAAGACACTTTTTTGTGTTTTTGTTTGTCTGGGTATTTTGTCTTGCACTTGCTTGGGAGACATACATTTTTTGTTAAATTGTACTGTTGCTTTTTATTTTTGGTGATTCAATATTATTGTAGGCAAGCTATTTCTTTACTTCACTTTCATTTCTGGGGACAGGGTGTAGTCCATCTTATTTAGTGGAATTTTGACTATAACTCCAAAGAAGTGTTTTTTAAGGGATGTTGTTTTCTTCTGATACTGGTAGCTGAAAGAAGATTTTTCTCAGACAGCAGCTTAGACACAGATAAAAGAACATGTCTTCAAACAGAACTAGAAAGTGGATGCACCTAAACTCAAAATTTTGATCCTCAAACTCTTGTGTATTTGCTAACACATTCTATAGATTATGGAACAGCATAGGAACATTGGGTTTTGACATTTTTTACAAGGTCCTTTCAACCTTGTCTCTTTTCTGTTATTTTTTGACAGAATGCTCCGTCACTGAGAAGAAGAGATTGAGCGCAAGTGATTTTTAAGCACTCAGCTAGGAAGGGGCTCTTGTTTCTAATTCTTGTATAAAAGTCATACATTTTACATTAAATATTTTGGGGAGAAAATACACGCAACATTCTCTGTAATTGGACCAGAGCTGAGGAGTCATGATCATGATGCTGAAGACCTCACATATTCGTTGTCATTCTTTTTTGGTCTCTAATTTGCATTTATGTACTTTTTGCAGTTCAGACAGAGAGACAGAGATCTTTCTTCTCTTACTTCCTCTAGTTATCTAGCACGCAGGTACAAAAGATTTGGGGTTAAAGTCCCTTCAATATGAGGATTGTTGAACCTGGCTATTCTGTATCAGGATTCTGAACACTGAACTACTGTAGAAATGGAGACAGTACCTTGATAGGAAAGCATAGATTAGGATAGGAAAGGAAAGGTTACATTTTAATGAAATTGATTTTACACCCATTTTGCAGTTCTGGGTTATAAACTCCAAATGGAGCACCCATCGCTTTGCAGTCCAGTTTAAGATCCTAAATCTAAGCAGAGATAAGATTTAGGATAAACCTGTCCTTTCTGTATTGACTAGTTTAGGTGGCTCCCACTGAGAAATTTTCTTAAAGATCTTGGTTTGAGATATATATACACACAGCTTTACATATGTATAGGGAGTATTGATACCTTACATAGTACTCTGGAACTGTTTTAAAATTTCTTTAAGTTAGGCAGAGATGCTTCAGGATTAAGCATACAACAGTAAAGTTTGGATCACTCAAGTAATTTTTTTGAAAGTGAAAGGGTTTTTCTTTTTTCCCCAGTTATATACTGACCTTTCTTGGACGTGTGGAAGGCCTTTGGTGTGCAGCCTCTTGAATATTGTTGCTTCAGTTCCACATAGTATTATTTTCCAGACAAAATTTTGTCTCTACAGCTGCTTTCATATGAAAGGCAGTTCCACGTTTGACAGGTTTAGCATAATCTGTATGTAAGGTTTATGCTATCAGAAACTGACTCTTGTCCAAATACTGCAGATATGTTTATGGGATAAAGGTTAATATGCCGACAGGGGATTCTAAAACTATACTTGCAAAGTCTCCTGGTCAGATGTTGAAGAGGGACTGATTTGGGGAAGGTCTTTAGTTTTAATTTTGTTAGCACCACAACGGATCTTTTCCCCATTCTGCAGTTGTCCTAATGTAAATGACAGTTAGTAGTCAGTAGCAAAAAGGAAGAAGGGGGGACAACCAATATGAAGAAAGAGGAGGAAAAGCAGAGGTCATGAAACCTGCTTCTTTTCAAATTACTTTTTCTAATGCTAATTCAAATTCAAATTAGAACGAGTAGAGGAGTGATGAAAGGAGGAAAAACAAAAACTAGGAAAACAGAATTAAGATGTAAATATGAGAGGAGAGAAAAGCATGCATTGCAGGAGAGGGTACAGTATTTCTATCTGAATAGTCTGGTTTCTATGAAGTCCAGTAAAGCATTTCCCTTCCCATACATGTCCATTGTAGCTCAGTAGTCTGTAAGTGAGATGGAGAAAGACTATGTACTATGATCGTATTAAGAACAGAGAGTTCTACTTTCAATTTCTGAAAAGCACACTCAAGTTTTTTTCATGGTAGCCCTACACGTGTCAGGCATTTCTACTTTGCATCAAAGTGCTTTTCTTAAACCTAACCTAAAGTCTTGTATATAAAAAAGTAAATAGTAACACCATAGCCTAAATACAAATAGCAAAGGAAATCTACTTTTATCAAGTTAAAACTTGTAAAAACTTAAACTTAATGAAGCAACCGTCAGTGAGCTTATTTGTGTGTCTAAACATTTTAAAATTATCATTATCCTCTTGGGAAAATAATGATTATTATTTAATTATACGACCATAACTGTATTATTCTCCTGTTTTCCATAAAAACATTTCTGACACTTTTATTGTCCGTTTACTGAGATTTTAATTATTTATTGATATAAATATTTTTTAGTGCACGCCAAAGTGTGGCCCAGGATTCAAACACCGAATTGTTCTGTGCAAAAGCAGCGATCTTTTAAAAACTTTTCCAGCCACGCAATGCCAAGAAGAAAGCAAACCGCCGGTCCGCATCCGCTGTAGTTTAGGCCGATGTCCTCCTCCTCGCTGGGTGACTGGAGACTGGGGACAGGTAAGATAGTTCATATAAGTATTGTGACTGAAACAATATTTTCTATTGGCTTCTGTCCTGTTTGTCTCAGATGATAGTTGTTTGTGGAAATATGAAGGGTTTGCTGACAGCAATCTAGTTTCTACTGGATGAGTTTCTGTATGCATCTTTTTAAAAATTAAATAGTCCTTATTACAGTCTTTTTGGAAGGCGATTTTGGGGTACAGCAATGTTGTGAGGTTTAGTGTTTGTAAAACAC
This sequence comes from Vanellus vanellus, assembly GCF_965231255.1. Taxonomy (NCBI): domain Eukaryota; kingdom Metazoa; phylum Chordata; class Aves; order Charadriiformes; family Charadriidae; genus Vanellus; species Vanellus vanellus. The sequence goes on from NC_138908.1 coordinate 65,070,587, forward strand.
ATTTAACTTCCTTGAGAAACATGATGGAAATAGAAAGCCAATTCCTATTTTAGTAAGAGAGAGATAAAAAATCTCCCCACCAAAAAAATTTTGAGTTCTATATGCTTTTACATAAAATACGCTGAATTACCAGATAGGGAGCTAAATTGTTACGGGACAAGCTGAATAATGCTGCCATTATGGAGTGTTTCTAAACACGATATACTGAGTTTCCTTTCTTCTTTATGTCTTTGCATCTCAATTATGATCAATAACCTCTTTTTAAAATAGTAAATGGATGTTTCAGGTTCTAAGTTTGCTGGGTAATTTGCCACTAATGAAAATAAAACACTTTAGCTTAGCTAACCAGAGGACAGTCATTTGTGATATTAGAGTCTAATTGGCTTTTTTTTTTTATGGTAGTTGTACAGATATGCATTTATCTTAAATTGATACTGTACTAAAACCATTAAAAAAATTAAGAAATTAAAAATTGTTTTGAAACAGCAAACTATTTTTGTTTGAAAGATAGTTTCCTTTTTCATTAAAAAAAGTCCTCTAGCAGATTAAATTCTTGTTCTCTTTGGTTTCTGTTTTTTATTCTAAAGTGATTATTTCTCTCGTGAAAACGTGCACTTAAACTCAGACATCATATGTGAAATAGTGTAAATTATATTCTTATATGTCAAATCTGAACTGTTTAGGGAACCAACATTACATTGTGTTTTATTTTCTTTGAAAGACAAGTTCTTGCATATACTGTCAAAAAAGAAATATTCTAAATTATTTTATGAAAATTATTTTCTGTATTAGTCAAGTCACTTCAGATGCCTGTCTTCTTTAAAATTTGTGCATGTGTATTGTTCCTGATTGCTTTTCTGTTACCATGTTTTGTATTTAAAGATTGGATCCAAGTTGTTTTACTTTTTTATCTTTCTTATTTTTAGTGTTCTGCACAGTGTGGTCTTGGGCAACAGATGAGAACAGTACAGTGCCTCTCATACACCGGACAAGCATCCAGCGAGTGTCCAGAAACACTTAGACCTCCATCAATGCAGCAGTGTGAAAGTAAATGTGACAGTACTCCCATTTCCAACACAGAAGGTAAGTTTGCCATCTTAATATAATTTGTTCTGGAAAGAGCGAAGTGACATGGTCAGTATTATGGCATTAATTAATAAGTCTACATGACATCACTTCTCAGACTGTGAATGAATTTTTTACAATTATTTTCTAGTTAGTCATTGTAGTTCAAAGGTGAAGGCAATGAAAACCTGAATACAGGTTCTTTGTTTAAAAAACACCTTTAAAAATATATAGCCTAATTCATGGACAATATGCTATTGTTTTGTGTCATTAATTTAATTTTCCAGTCTCTTTATTGGCTCAATGGAAATGTCTATAACAGCAGGATACACTTCTCATCCACTGACCTTCTACCTGCTCTATCAGTGGTTACCATAACAATGTAGTAGCAAAAATAATTAATTGCATTTTCATTGAAAGACTGGGACCACAAATTTAATGCTACACAGTGCTATAAGCCTGTTGTTATACTTCGAACTACTTGTCAGCTTCTTCTAATGAACTTTTAATTTCTTGGATTTATAATGCCTGTTTGAAATAATTACAGTATTTTTTACATGATACAGTCTAGTTTAATCAGACTGTTAACTAGCTTCATCATAACATATTTTTTGCTAGAGTATATGTTAGATAATAATGTCAAAATAGGCTTATTAATGTTTATGAAAGGCTCTGGATCTGAACTCATAAATTGTTCAAGCCAACCTATTAGGAAATGCTGCCTTCAAAGTAGAAATGGAATGCTAGGCAGTAAAAAAAAAAGTTTCCTTATTCATTGTAAAAATTTAGAGTAGTTGTTCACCAGATGAGTATATTTCATTTTGTGCGGAAGGGGTAAAGGAATAAAACATTACCAAAACACATGTGTCCAAAAATCAAGAAAGATTGCACAGCAATGATAGTGCTTTTAAAACAGTTATTCCCTAAATTTTCAGTACTCGACCATAATGCCACTAACTCTTTTTAGCATAACTAATCTTTGTGCAGTGTATAATGGAGTATCTTTTACGTGGGTTCTCCAACTACATTGGAGTTCAATATCCTTTTTGTATGGAACAAAAAAAGGCAAATTTATGCTACAGTCTACTCTGATTTGGTGTTTATTCAATACCTTCTGTATCCATTCATGTTCATGCCATAGATTCAAAATTGTCATAAAAGTCTGTCAAATGGAGATGTCTGTGATGAAATGGGAGCATGCTAAAATCTTGCCAGAAATACACTCACTGTAGTTTACTGCTTGGAAGTTTTAATTTTAAATAAGGTCTTCTAATCCTATGTTGTAATTTGAAAAAATCTTCATAATAGAATTTTCTATTGGTTGTTTAAATTCCCATTTGTATGTTTAGTGCTCTCAAGTAATCTTGATGTGATGATTTTCAATCTAGGAAACTTTCTGCCCTTTAAAGCTCAAAGGCTAAATGATAGTTTATTTCCAAACAGAGATGTTGACTTTTTCCAAAGTGAGGGAGGTAATAAAGTAGTTATAAGTGGGTATGATTTAGTCCCAGTCGCATCTTAATTTCAAGATGACAAGGTCATATTATTAGTAGTCATAATGTTAGTATTATTATTCTTCAGTATTATCAGGAAAATATTCTAATCTCCTATAGATGAATACAATCAGGAGATTTCTGTGTGTGATCTATGTATACTATGTGGCTGTGGACATTTTTACAGTGGAACTCTGTAGGGTGACTATGAAATGTAAGCTTGTTGGTAATAGTGTTTTTCAGGGACTTACACCTTCATTGGAAAATTTTTGGGATCCACAAATAGAAAATATTGAAAATCACTTACATAGTATTCCAGATGGACTTCAGCTCTTTGGCCTGCACTCTGAATGGGCCAGGTGTGAGCCAGTGCCTTACTGACAGCCATGCAGCCTCATTAGCGTGGTTAGTAAGAACTGAGGGGGAAAAGATACAGCAAGATCTCTTCCAATACATACAGTTTCCAACACGTTGCCGCTTAGCATCCCATTTTTGCTTATGCCCTGCGTTTAAGGTATTTACTGGAAACCACCAATTATTAGTAAGTGATTAAGTGGCTCAAAGGTAAATGAAGTCTGAAAGTTCATTCAACAATTCAAAATACCTGCATTCTTTCAGAAGAACCTTGCTGCAATCCATAAATTCTAAGGGTACCCTATCCCAAAATTAGATGAAAATTTTGCCTTCAAGGTATTTTTTAGTGCTTTTGCAAGTATTTCCTAAATATATGTTCTAATTTATACACATTTCAGAGCTGCTATTAAATAGTGACTATAAGAAGCACAAACTAAGGATCTGCAGAATAATGTGCATGTATTGCACATTTTCTGCCTTAAAAAAATCCTCTTAGACAAGAGAGGAGGTGACATCTCTTGTCTTAGTAAAGTGTTAGCCTTTAAACAGAGAGGCGTATCTTTTTCAGCATACTAGAGATGATGGAAAGCTTGTAAGATTTCAAGAACTAACTAATCCTAAAGAGCACAACTGTTTTTGGAAAGATAATACTTTCTAAGAAAGAAATATTTCAGTTCTGGTATTTCCTTGTGAATGTATTTGTGAGAGAAGCATACTGTGCCTGTGCACTTGCTTCTGTCTCTCTCCAGCTGCAGTGGGATGTGAACTGTGTATCAGTATTTGTTTTTCAAGGAAGGAGTCGGGTGTCTCAGAGGGAGGGTTCTGCCCCTCGGGTGTGCATGCACATAGCGGAGCACACCTGCTCGCATGTGGAGACGTTGTCCACATGCCACCTAGAAGCACTGCCTCATGCTTTGAGCCCCACTGTGGGACAAAAGCAACTTCAGCAACAGGTCATTGGTTTGCCGCAGGGTCAGACTACCTGAGGGGATACCTTTCCTATTTCAAACCCCAGCAAACCTCCTGATTCCCTTCACTTGCCAAACTCTGTTACTCACAGCCTGTGGAACCCATTCAGCAATTTCTGGGCAATTTAATTTTGCTAACCCGGGATAAGAACATACATGTTTTTGAGGAAGCTTGAGCCACTCTGCAGTATAACGATCATGTTGGTAAAGTTCAGAAGCACTTTCTTAGGGAAAGTACGGGTCGTTTACATAAAATAAGAGGGATACAGAAACGGTAAAAGAAAGTTACCGTATATCTTGTCACACTTTATATCTGCTTTAGCTCTTCGTTTTCTTCATTGATGATTTAGAATACTGTAGATGGGATCTTGATGGGCTGCCACTGATGAGGGTAACATTGCATTTGCTGGTGGGAGTGAACTACAGGAAGCATGTACCACATGATTTGAAATATATTCAGAATTATTTTATTCTCTTAAATACATATATGTCTGCTGAATCTAGACTGCTAAAGGCCATGTGAAACTTCACCTGAAAAAATATTTTATCTATTTTTATGTCATTTCATTTTTCCTTGTATTTTGTATGACATGTCTTTGCAGTCTCTTTAGCTGAAGGCACAGTGACATTCTGTGATTTTATTACTGTAATATCATGGTATTGTCTGATCTAGCCACAAAGTTCAGGAAGGAAGAGTTTAATGCATGTAGCTTACTGAAACTTATTAACAGTAGTTACTAGGAACAAAACGGGCTCTGCTAAACTTCTTCCAGTCACCACGGTCCTATGAAGAATAGGCTACTTCATCAGCCACCGTATCTATTTCAAAATTGATTTTTAAAACAGAAGTTGTGGGCAACTTCCAGAATATTGTCTCACTGCTCTCCAAATAGCATTGGCTGAGCAAGTTCCAGTTTTAGTCAAGAGGAAGAATAACTTAAAGAAACATGAAATAGGATAATTTCAAATTGTACTTTTAGCAAAAATACAGTTAGTGGCTGTACCTGCATTTAACTAAATACAATGTGTATGAAGGTTATTTTTGGGATTGAGTGAACTTTTTACATCTCATCAAGGTCAAGTGAACCTTTTTATTCCTCACTTCATTTATAATTCACCATCTGTCTCTCACAAGCACAAGGACCTGAAATATTTCTGGAAGATATTTGACCTCTTTTGGAAAGAGTTTTTGAAACCCAGTGAAACACAGTGACCGTGTACAGTTGCTGCTAGACACATATGTCTGTTTCAACCAGCTACCCCCAGTGTCTTTTCTCCTGGCATCCAACTCTGTTTCCAAATTGAGAATTAAAAAATTAGAAAAGTAGTACAAAAAATGGCTAGGTGAAGTAAAAATATTACAATGAAAGTACTGTGTCTGTGTCAATGAAATGAAAGTTTAAATCATTTCATGACCTCTACTTATCTAGCTAAAAGCATGCATATTGCCAGTATGCATATTCCTATTATCAATAGGAATACCATTCAGTATAACTCTGAAGTTCAGTCTCACTAATGGTTTCGTAGGTTCAAATACTAAAAATCCTCATCTGCACTTAATTTGCTATTACAGTGTGCTTGCAGCATGAACGCGCGCTCCATAACTACCTGTTCCAGAGCAAAAATAATGTACTAGGAGATTGTCTGTAGAAGGAAGGCAAATGGGACTAGCTGGATGATTGTACATGTTGGTTGTGTTTGTTTCACTATTACTTTTTTTTTTTCTTCCCTGTTTGGTGTGTCTGTTGTCCCTTTTCATATTTGGTTTACAGACATCTCGGAGTCAAGGACTGTTGTTCTGTCAGGCCTTGGAGCAACAGCATCCTGGCCTCCAGTCTTCACTTCTAGTTATCAAATCAATACAAAATACAATACTGGTCAGAGTAGTGCTAGTTCATTTCCTTTTTATTCACATTTTCTTTATAGCTGTTGTACTTTGAGAAAAATTGTAGGAGGAAGCCAATATCAAATGCAACCTTAAAAGTGTAAAAGCTCACTGCATTCTATTGAAACAAATAAGTTTCTGAGAAATGAATGTAATTTCATTCTTCCCATCACTTAATTTTTGCAATTCAAACTTTGGGGGTTTACTTTTTCTCTTATACATCTCTGCCAGCTTCCTACAAGCTCCTTGCCGAAGTCCTATTTTAATACCAGTCTGGAAGGAACTGTGCAAATGCATTTAACTGAAAGTCCCCTATCGAGCATCTATCACAATATTCACTCCAGTGCAAAGGAAATCTGCAGCAGCAACATTTGAGCTGTAGAACTTGAGTGTACCCCTGAGCTCTCAGATACAGCTGCACGTTCAGCTATATCAGAATGGGAACTGGGCATGGATCAAACTATTTGATTCCCTGTTCCCACCTTCTTTCGACACAAAGGAAACTGAGCCAGAGGAGAACCACAATATATTCCAGCAGTGCTCCTGTAATATACTCCCTCGAGTCCCTTTAGATACAACCTGTGTGGGACAGAAGAGAAGGAATCCTTCCTCTGCGTGGTTGAGCTCTTATTCTCCCTTCCTGGGAGAATAATTCCTGCCAGTATGACAAGGGTGGCTGAGGCAGTAAGCCCAGTACATACGGAAAACACAACTATGAAAAAAAGCTCTTACATGTCTATTACAGGCATAAAAAATGTCTTTTCCTCCTGCATGGCAGAAATAGTGGATGTGTGGAACCAAGCCTAAAGTATAATCCGCCATTCAGTCCGGTCACTGAACTCACACTGTTGGTGCCTTTTTTCATAACACTCGTCACTTTCTCTATCCCTGTTAGCTGCAATGCACGTTCTATTTCGAGGATTCTTACAAATGCAGAGGCATGGTACCAAATAGTGCGAATCATGTTAGATTTTGGATAACCTTTCATGGATGGATAAAATAACTCCTGAGAAAGAAGCTATAAAAGTAAAAAGTATTGTAAGGAAAATGACTCACATTTCCTAGCTGTCTGAAGTGATCATTTAACCCAATAAATGATAATTCTTCCAATACAAAGTGGGCATACTTCTAAATGCCTGGGAGAGGAGCCCTGCAAACATTTTTATGCCTTTTTAAAATACATTACGTGCACTAGTCTGGACTAGAAAAAGTAGTTACAAAGAGGGCAAGGTGGATGGATAGAGAAGCAGCATGTTAAATGTCAAATTTTCTTTGTACTTTAATTTTTATTTCTGATTTTTTCTCTTTAATGCTCTTAATTGTTAGAGTGCAAAGATGTGAACAAAGTGGCATATTGCCCACTGGTGCTGAAGTTCAAGTTCTGCAGTCGAGCATACTTCAGACAGATGTGCTGCAAGACCTGCCAAGGACATTGACCCACAGAAAGCACAAGAATGTGCCTTGTTATTATTGTTGTGGAAGAGTGTCCATCGAAGAGAGCCACACAGCGGAATGAGATTGACGTCCTTGCAAATGCATTACCCTGTGGAAAACGTAACCACTGGTCAGCCTCAGCTGACAGGATTTCAATATTATTTTAACTTCTGTGAAGTGGGATTTATTAATCCAAAGTGCTGGACACAGTATAAGGAGGGCATGCCAAATTGGAAAGATCCACACAACACATATAGAATAGCTTACTGTGGAACATTTGTGTTCTTTTGACTAAATCCAATAGTCTGTTTACCTCCTTGGACCATTAAAATAATTTTTATTATGGACTTAGCAATGACACTGAATCCATTTCTATTTAAAACTGTTTAAAATGTAGCTGTTGTGACTTGGTCTACTATGGAAGTAAAGAAGAATCAAAAAAATGTTAAGTCATAGCTTAAAAATGTTAACTATTTTATCTCACAACACAGCACCACAATTTAAATTATAAAATGAGCTTGGAAATGTTATTTAAGGAGCAGAAATTAAAAAAAAAATGTATTTTTCCTTCATTCCACCTAATTCCCTTTGGAGTAATCCGTATTTCCTGAACATTGCTGTGAGCCATATATAAAGCTATACTAAATAGAACAACCATGAGGGACTTAGTTTTAAGAGGTGCAACAGTTATTGCAGTGGTGCATGAAATACAAGTGTGCTATGAAACGAAATGAAATCCGTGTCGCAGGTTTATAGCCATCTTACCATTGTACAAGTGAAGCTGAGATTTCCACTGAAAGGGAACATATTCCAGTATCATGGAGGAGGCAGGCTCAACAGTGGTGAAGACTGTATTGCCAGCTCCTTCACTACTACTTTACAGGTTGCTTAAAACTTATACTTTGACTCCACCTCACTTTTGTTTACAACACAATCCACAAAGAAGAAATAACTTTGTGGGCATCCAGATCTGGTTTACATGTTACTTTTGGTTCTCCAAAACTAAAAAATTCCAGTGCAAAAGATAAGCCTACTGTGTAATTGCAACAATCTTTTGCAAAGCTGGAAGTTAAAATGGATTCCAGATGTTGCCTTCTTTGATACCACAACAGAAGGTCATTTGTTTATGAGAAAGAATACTTAAATGTGCAGTTCAGGAGACTGCATCCGAGTGGGCAAGTGTTGCAACCAAAGAATAAATGACTTATGGAGGTATCTATGTTCTGTTCACATGATAAGTCAAAAGCATGCTTGAGCCAAGATGTCTGTTGGACTATCAGGAGTAAGGCATACTGGAAAGGAGGTGGTTGAAATGAAGTCTGGCCGCTTTCACCTAAATGGGCAGGTACATATTTAAAGCTGGACCATATTTAAAGCTAGGGGCAGCTTTCAGCATGAGACTGGAACAAACTCATGCCTCTAGATAAGTAGGTAGATGCCTTAACTATTCTGCTGCCATACTCCACTTATTTCGTATTACCATATTTTTAATATTCACCAAATACTTTGCATTTTTAAATGTGAAACCAAACTACTTAGGCAAGACACATTCAAGAATTTACCATAAAAAAGTTAATTGTTATGCTCCTCTTCCCCTTCACTTTTCAATAACAGACTCAACAAGGAGATAAGGAAAGCAGGTACTTGTTTATATTAATATATTGTACTTGAACACTTGCATTTTGCAGCAGGTACTTGAATGTGCTTTTGTGTCCAACTATGCCTCCTTTGTTGTAGTGCAATTAAAATTATGTGAACAATAATGTGTTACAAATTCTAACTCAAATAGCACTTTTTTTTTTTAAAAAATACTCTTTTCAGTGAAAAATAATTTCAGAATACCATGAGATTGAAGTGTACCAGTGTATTTTGCCAATAACAAACCAAATGTGTTGCACACTATTTACTAATGTGAATTAGCATGGAACAATAGATATTGTTAATAGGACTCGTACTATGAAATCCCCCCAATATTTTGACAATCTCCCTGTTGGGTTTTGTGTACCCCATGTATTCGTGACCATCAAATTCCTGTCCTCTGCTACCTCTTGCCAATATTTCCACTTCCATATGCCTGTGACCAGTGGAATTCATTTTCAGTTCGCTTGTGTGTATTCACATATGCTTATCTGCCTCTCTCATCACCATGTAAACAACTCCTGTTCAAACTGACACCAGTAGCTAAAAACCTCCAATCTTTGGGAGTTGCACATAGGGATTAAGGGCAGTATGTAGTCCTTCTCTATTAAGTGAATCAACTTTCCATATCCTTTTGACAAAATACCTTGGTGCTAGCATGTCCTGGCTATGTAAAAAATATGATGAAAGGGAAAGGGGTTGCTACAGCATTCCCTAAGCAAGAGACCTCTTTGTTTCAGCGTCCAGTTTTCTCCAGGGCATGATTTTGTTTATCAGCTAATGTGTCTTTTCAGCTAACAAGAAAAGGGTTTTCTATGTATTCAATGGAAACCTTTTGGGTTTTTTTACCTCACTTAGGACATTAAAATTGTAAGGAGTGTTTGCAAAGACACATTTTGCTCTCTTACTGGTGCTAGAACACTAGGGAGTCCAATGTTTACTCTGCAACATAACAGCACTGAGGTTGGAATTTAAAGAACTCCCTGGAGCAACGTTGAATTGTATTGTTAAAGGGAACAAAACACAGAATGTATGTGGATTTACAAACTAAGCAACGCTTCAGACTAAGACCGAAAAATGAAACCTAATTCAAAGAAAAATAATTGGTTTCCACAGCACAGTTCATTGCTGCTGCTACACTGTAGCCGTCTATATAATCTAAGCTAAATAGTGTTATATTCCTAAATAGTAACAAAAGGACTATTTGTATAGGCTATAAGTACGACAGGCCTAGAATCAAATAGTAGAATACGAAATGCAGAAATCAATCTGGTGCCAGTACTTCCACTAAGCAATACTATCAGCTGAAGAAGATCAAAACAGAAAGAAAAATCTAGAGATTAACCCCTTAAGGTGTATACACCCAAAAATAGTCCATTTCGTTAGGAACTTTGTAATGGAGTGAATGTCACATAGATATCCTTAATAATACAGACTGAAATTACCTTTGTATTATTGTGATTAGTTGCTTATTATTTTATACTCAGTATTAATGTGGTACACTGTTACTTTATTATTATTATTTTTGCTTTTGTAAATTATATTCTAATTTATTGTCATGTTTCTTAACACTTGTTCTACATGCATTCTCCTGCTTGTAATGAAAACAAAAATATTGTAACACTTGATGCAGTGAAATTCCACACCAGGCACAGATTTGTTTTTAACATAGATAATTTAGTAAAATAAAACTGCAGCTTTTAAGAATGATTCCCATGGTACAGTTGTCTATTTCCTGACTTACAGCTGCTAGAATTCTGTATACTTAATATTTGCTTCATCAGATGCCTCAAAATATATATAAGATGTTTTCTTTCAGGTAACATCTATATGTTATGCTAGAATCCTGTCCTTGGCAGCAGCAATGTTTGTCATATATAAGCAAAACAATAAGGAAAAGGAAAAGTCAAGAACATGGTCATGTACATTATTAGATAATTTTTTAGCCTAAGCAATAATGTAGATCAAGAATGAAATTAATGGCAGCAAAAATATCCTGTACTTCTTGGAATGATTTCATTAACAGCCAGTCAATGATATCAATAACAATAAAATGTCCTTCTTGCATTAAGCTTTTAAGGTTTTATCTGAAGTTTATCTGAAGATATGATGTTTTTAAACGTAAAGAAGAAAGTAATTTCAGAAGACTTGGTGCTTAGGTCACTGTTGCTGAGACATGCTTCTTTTCTTACCTGGTACACTAAAAATACCTTGTATGGAAAGCTCTGATCAAGTCCTATGAAATATTTCTTGTTTCTTGGTTAAAATCTTATTTCTGGTTTAATGAAAACAATCACTCTACTATTATGAGTAGGATGTTAAAGAAAATACAGAGAACCTTAAATATTTTGATGAGGCATTTACTAATTTTGGTTATGCTTTTTTACTCTATTTACAAGTGAGGATTCAAAAAACAATTACCTGTTTTAAAGGTACAGCTATTTCTACCTGTGCTCTGTCACAAAGTTTTATTGCTCTGCATATCAGACATTAAAGACGGCGTAGTATTAGTAAATAACAGTCTTCCCTGTCATTCCAAAATTCTGTTGACTTTCCTCCCATACATTCACACTACAAGTTACTACCTGACAAGTTTCCCACTATTGTTCAGTTCTGAGTATTATTTTTTCCCCCTGGAGCGTTTGATTTTTGGATTATAATGACAAACTGGCTACACTGAAACAGATGCTGTTGTGTTTCTTTCTCTTTTCCTTCTCCTGCTACCTTAAACCTAACATCACCCATGCTGACTATAGAATTCCTGGCACACAGAATTCCCTCCAGTCATCTTAAAATGCACTCTTCCTGTGCTTGAACTTCCTTCTGGAGCTAACCCTGCTATTATTATTCCCTGCTACACTTTTCCAGGTTATTTCTTGAGGAAATGGACACCATTTTTACCTGAGATACTTGCTTTTCCTTTCTCTGATTTCCCTTGCTATACCCCACAACCGTTCCTTCGTCAGTAAACTCCCTGTTCTCTCTGAAGCTGTGATCTACAAGAAGGACTTCTAAATATCCTCTGTAGAATGCTGAACAGGCCTTGGTTGTTTTGCTGACTTTTTTATTATTATTATTTTTTATTACTAGGAACTAGGATCCAGGACTCTTCTGTGGAGGTTTACTGCAATAGACTTTGGATGAGTCCTGTGAGCCTCATCTGGAGTCAGTCAATCACCAATATGTGTCTTAAGAGAAGGCCATTACTAAGCTGAGGCTGTCATTCTGTGAGAAGTGACACCCTATCTGGCCGTCTTCCCTTCACCACAAACAACAATTAGGTGGAAGGGATGGATCATTGCTTCTGTGTGGTCCCTCCAATCTCTCTTCTAGACAGAATGGTGTAAGAGCATTCGCATGCAGTAATCAGTATGGAATCCCAAACAGATTTATAAGGGCTCAGTCAGCCACAAAACAACGTTCACTACAACACTAGCAACTTGGTAGTTTCCCAAGTATATCTGGCCCAGCTAAAGGGAGAGTTCATGTCCAGTTTAGGAAACCGAGCCACTCAGAATGCCTGCCGTATGGTGTGCATTTAAGGATACTGCGTCCCTTAAACTGGCATGTCACCTGAGGACCACATGTCATTTATTTTCTTCTATTTCTGCACAGGACTGATATTTTCATTGAGCTGGACAGGCTACAGGACACATAGTTTGTGCTCAGAGATCCTATGGCTGGCAGTCAGAAAATTACAGAAAACTAACCTGGAAAGGATGTAAGTATGTATTTCTGCATCAAGACTGGGAAGATGCCATTTCTATTAACAGAAAGGCCTTTTCAGAGAAGACCCAGCAAGATCACTAGATAAATAATCTCACTTCTTTAGTAATCCTGTCTGGAACAAATTCATGGGATCACAGCTTGAGATAGAAAAGGAAGTGTTTTGGAAGCTAGAAGTGAAGGCTGAGCCAGAGAATGCTCCAGGCTTCGGTCGATATGACCACCCAGAGGGATCAGATTTGGCCTGGCTGATAAGGGATAAGCCATGGCTTTTGGAAATTGGATTTCTTTAATGCTAAGCACATCAAAATCAGTGTATTGGTTTACTCTTCTCCCCACCCGCCCCTTGACATCAAAGTCTTTATAACTGTACACACTCTTGCAATGTTTATGACTTAACAAAATTATCGTTCATATTGTTTGAAAACCCATCTCGCAATATGATTTATCGTTTGCAGTGAAGGTCAATCTTCTGTATAGGATTCAAGATCTCCCTCCCCTTGGAAGCAGATTGGTACTGCATAACGCTTTGTGTGCAAGTAAGCTGAGGTAACAGTTCTGCACATGTGGGAATGTCTTCCATTTATGTCTTTATGGAAAGACACGGATGCTTGAGTTAACTGGAATTTCAGGAGACAAACTTAAGTTGAGAGTGCATTTTAGGTTATTATTGCTACATTTGTTCTGAGGTCATCTATGCTTTATAAAGCAAATAATTTTACAGAAGTGCAGTACACTCAGTAGGGTCACTGCTTTCTAACATCTTTGAATACTGATCAGAGACAGGGTCAGGGCCTTGCGCACACATGACAACGTGTGTTTGAAAAGTTTGCTGTCCATTTCCAAGATGCTCTCTTTCATTCCTCAGAATCCACACACTGGGACAGGACTTCTCTTCCCTCCATCACCTTCTCCCCTTCGGTGACTGCTTCTCCTCTTTCTCACTGCTTTCACATGTCTGTGGATCTCATATTTGGTGTACAGTACTGCTGTCTTTGGTCTGATATTTTAATGTGAATGTTATTAAGAGGTTTTACATCTGTAACTTAACAGTGTTGTGTGTTAAAAATGCTGGTTTTGTGAATTATTTATTGAAGTGTAAAGCAAATATAAAATCTAAATAAGAATTTAAAGAAACAAATGCTAGAGATGCATTAAATTATTAATTTATTTCAAATAAGATACTAGATATAGGTAGTATTTCACATTTTTTTCTACTGCAATAATTAAAGACCCCCTCAAGGTGCTTTTTCCTATTATGAAAACCACTGATTTAGAAGCAAATATAAACAGTGGGAGCTGAGACTCTCTTTTGATCTCTTGGATTCTCTTTCAAATTTAGCCTTTGCTATTGAAATGCACTATCAAAACAAGACCTTCCGCAGCAAAAAGGAATCTCAAACATCTCATTTGGCCTTTCTGGCTTGAAATTTCCTTAGAAGTTTATTTACTTAAGATAAGGTTTCATTGTTGAAAACATCCTGTCAATTAGCAGATAACTTTTGACTTCAGATGTGTTATTCTTCACAAGCATTTTGTCAAGGATAGGGCTGGTAACTGAGCTTCTAGGAAGGAGTGGAGGTATGGTGGCTATAATTACAATTATCAATTAACTATACCTTGCTCAGAGTCCTTGTGAAATAGAGTGCAGAACATCCTGTTTAAGTAAAAGGGGGAAAGAACTTAAGTTGAATTTTGCACCAGCCGCAAAGGGAAAATACAAGGGAAGAATATTCCATCTTGGGATTTTCACTTAGGTTTGACAAGTTGGCTCAGCTTTCGGTTCTCACTGCAATCCTTGGTAAAATGTTTTTAAAGCTAAAGGAGGATGGCCTGATTTCTATTAACATGTTTGTTTTTTTTTTTTTTTTTAAACTTTCTAATCCAAATCATCGTAAGAAAGGTTTCAATCATTAAGACAAACATCCTTCTGTAAACTGTTTGTGAAGATTTGTGAAGTTGCTATGCTGTTTTTGCCACTTCTTGCAGTTGTGGTGATCACAAATTTTAATTAAAGAAAAATTACTGAGGTCTATGGGTTTGAGGCCTTGGTTTCACGGCTCTGGAAGTGTCCCCCTCAGTCAGTCTCTCCTCTGGATGGAAAACTCTACCATGTGGCCCTTTTTCCCCCAGTATGAGCAAAACACATTTCTGTCACCACAGACTCCCTGGCTGCTCCTTGGCCCTCCCAAGGCGGTGGGGAGATGCTCAGTAGAACGGGTGGATGTGGCTTCAGATGCTGCATGTGCCTCTGCCTGTGGCTCCTTGGGCAGCACTGCAGCAAGTAGGTTTCTGTGGGACGTGGCCTCCCCGTCACCTGGCATGCATAGCATGGTGGGGACAGGCTGCGCTCAAGAAACACGCTCTTTCCAGGGCATCTTTGAAATTCGGCCAGCAGCCTTCTCTCAGCCTTCCGGCCTATGGCACTGGGTGTCCCTCAGCCCTTTTTGGGAGCCCAGGTGTGGTCCCCGGCAGCCCAGAACCACAGCCAGGACAGGGTGCTGGTGTGTGCAAACCTCTTGTGGGGCCTGGCTGGGGCTGGGGGTTGCCCTGGTCGCTTGTGTGTCCCCCTGCTGAGCTCCAAGCTGTGATGGGTCTCCTCTGCCGGCAGCTGCCACCCGAGAGGAGGCTGAGAGCTGGGCATGGTCAGCTTCACACAACCCTGGGTCTGTGGAGCGCCCAGAGAAAGGAGCACCCATGGCAAGGAGCACCCGTGACCCTCACCAGCTGCCTGGGATGAGCAGCAACTGCCACCCGGCCCCTGGCTCATGGCAGCAGACTCCTTGCCTGGAGAAGAAGTGAAGGGAACGCCACGGTAAGCAGCCACACAGCTCCAAAGCAGGGGAGGGGTCCCCGCATGTGAGCAGGAGGGCCTGAACTGAGGTGGAAGGCTGACACCGGTGGGGCTGGGGGACCCGTGGTGGGGCCAAGGCTCTGGGGCATGCACATTCACAGGGCCACTCAGTGAGGGAGGGCTGCCACTGGGCTGGAAAGGCTGCAGGGGTACCAGGGGGTGGGGAGGGAGAGTGGGGCCATGAGATGGTGGAGGTGAGCTGGGAGGGCATGAGGTGCTGACGAAATCTCAGGTAGAAAGGGGATGCCAGGGCAAGGGTTCAATGAATCGGTGGGAGACCACAGGTCCCAGGCAGAGGTTCCCCTATGATGGAGAGGAGATGGCTCCTGTCGGTAGGTGGAGCGTGCGAGAAACTTGTAGAAAAGCCTTGAGCTCAGAGAGGCCAAGAGGACTTCACTTGCAGAAGCTCAGTCCCCAGGATGGACAGTGGAGGGCCCATGCAGGACTGTGGAGACAGAAAGACCCTTGGTCAGTTTAATCCCTTCAGTGAATTTCTGAGATGCTGTATATACTATTAAAAGAAAGAAGCCGTGACTCTCTGGCTGACTTGCAGCAGTGAGCTGAACTCTATACCTCCTTGGATAGCCTGTTTTAATTGGCCATGCTGTATTTAGCAGATGAGTGAACTGCAAATGATCACGAAAAGTAGCAGTTGCAAAAATGATGTCCATAAATCTGCTTGCCGCAAAGACAGCAGTGTTCTCGAATGCCAGATGCTCGCTGTGTCCCGTGTAATTCTGCTGAGCTGATGAACAAACACTTACAGCCTGTGTTGACTCTCAGCTGGTCAACAGGATAGTGAAGAGCTGCCAAGAGGTATGTTGCTTGTTAAAAGTCTGAGACTTAAAGCCTTCAAAACAATAAACCTTGAATCTCCTTTAAAAATAAAAGGGTAGGAGAGTGGTAACATGTTTTGGTAAACTTTGGACTGAAATTTTGATCATTCCTCTGTGGCTTGAGCAACTTCGCTACAAAAGCAGTCACCTTGCATAGGGTGTCCAGAGTTGTGCAATGAAGTGCTGTGATTATGTGTAAAATGTCAGCTTGGTTTTGCTTGTGTTTTCCTTATTATACCATGTGTGTCATTCAACAGTATATGTTTATTTTGATCAAATTCATGTTGTTCTTGGAGGTTGCTTTTAATGGCCCATACTTACCTGGACTTAGTCTATGGAAGTTTGGAAAATGGTGCATAGATGACTAGTCAGCCCTACTGCTCAAAAATCTTGATCCAGGATTTGAAAAAAATCATGAAACTGTCTTTGGGAAGAAAAAAAAAAAAAAACACCAAACCAAACCCAAACTTCTGAGTTACTGTTCTCTTATTAGCATTTTTTTAAGCCTTATGGTTCACTTGTTTCACATTTTTTCCCCCTCTGTATACTGAGGAAAGCTAGCAAATTGCTTTTTTAAGGGTGAGAGGAAAGGCAGGAATCACAGCATCTGGATTCATGTCATTGCAGTAGTCTTTCAGTAGAAAACACAAATACTTTCAGACGTTAATAAATTACAAGGGCTAGCAGGATAAATATCCCATTCTGATTAAGAATGAAATGCTTACTACACTTTTTATGAAGTGTCAGTTATACTTATCTTTCTCAGTGAAGGCAACTGTTCTATAAAATTTTGAGCTTTGATCCCCATTTTGTAAAAATAATAACTTGACTTAGTGAACTGCTGCTTCCTTCTGGGTCATTTCAAGGGATTGTCTTCCAGCTGGAAACTGCCAGAATCTAGGGATACTCTGCCCACATTGTCTTTTTGTCTAACATCTGTGATCTGCTAGGAAAGAGAAGGATGCGATACCAGCTGTATACTAACTAGTAAAACCTCAGCAACAGCATCTTGTCTTACTTACATTACTTCTTTCATGAAGGTGCCCAGCAAACCTGAATTTGTGGTCTGCTGAAGGAGTCCTTGGGAAGTACAAAGGCGATGTTGTCTTCATCCTCCAACTGTCTTTCTCTGCCGGAGAACGTGAATCTGGCACAAAGCCAGAAACCTGATAATTTGTAACTAGATTTGAGTGCACATACATAAAACCAGTGCCATTGGCTTCCTGATGTTGCCTCTCTATTGATTACTAGCTAAAGCTGCTTGAACAGTCAATTGTATGAATTCCCATTTGGGCTGTCTTTTTTGCTTGTCCAGATACTTACTTTCTGAAACGAAGCATGCAAAAGGTGCCTGCCTTTGTCTTGGTACCACAATATCAGAGCATAGTACATCACAGTATAATAGTCCTCCTCACAAACTCATTCTTAGTCAAGGGCTCAGTTAATTACATTGTAGAAATTTGCCCAGTTGAGACTGTAGATACATCTGCTATAAATACTTGCAGAGCAGCGTGAAGCTGACATAGTATTGTTCCCAATCAATTTTTAATCTGAAATATGTACTTTTTATTAAAGGATTGAGAAACAGTGAATTCTTGGACATCAGTAAATGTAATGAGTAAAGTATGTATCACTAATTATAGTAGAGTATTTATTACAAAGCAACTGCTAAAAATCTTGAGAAAAAAAAATCACAAAAACACAATTTAATATCATTTCTAGTAAATAAGCATGGAAAAAGCCCCTCAAACTAAAATATCTTTTGCTGTTTAGAGGCAGATAATCCATTCTTACTCCAGTGCACAAATTTGATTTACGGTGCATTTCAAAATATTTATCTTCTTTTCGGGGTTTCCATCACTGCCTAAGCCAATAACCTGCTGTGTTTGAAAATGTCTGGGCAGTAATTGTCATTGTTTGCAAAGCTATTTTGGAAAATAGTGAGCTTCGTGGCATTTTGTAGATTTAAGGAATTAAATTACCAACATTGTATACATAATTCAAATGACCTTCTGACTTCAGAAGCTCAAACCCACAGAAAAAAAAAGTTTAACAACAGCAAAATGTTTAATTTTTCTTCTGTAGTTGGTCTGTCATAGGTGGATTATATTATAGTCAGTTTGGCAAAAATATTATTAGTTTAACAATTCCATATAAGTACATTACAATGTCGAAGTAAATATACAAGAAAGAGCATGATTTTTCTGGGTGGATAGTCTGACCCATATATGTAAGTATTCGATGAAGGGCTATGCTGATATGGTGTCTTGGTGCTCCTGTGATTCATCCAAAATGATTAACAACTAGGTGGAAGGCTTACTTACTGTTACATTTTTCTGAAAACTTAACAAAAAGGAATATATTGAACTCTTAATTTTATAAGTGAATGTGTTAGATAAAGGACTGAGTTTCCTTCAGTCTTGTTAGTTACAAACTGACAGAAATCTTTCCCAAATTAAGTATTTTGTCTCCTTTTTCTCCTGCTTAAAATTCTTTTGCAGCCTACCATGTGGTTACAGAGTGAATATACTTTTCTGACAGACAGCTGTTGAAGAAGTGAGGGTAAGGAGATTTGAAGAATGTCTTGCAATTTTGGTTCAAATTTCAGAAAAAGGAGCACAAACAGCATTTCCAACTCAGAACTAAAATGACAACTAAGTCAAAAGTGTTCTTTAAAAATATATACACGCACTAGGAAAAATAGAAAGCATTGTTTGCAGAAACAATTTTGAAATGAAAAGTTTTTCACCATGACCCATATATTGCATAACTAACATGCAATTGCATTTTATTGACATCAGAAAAATGCAAAACCCACTTAGGGTCACCCTTCAGTTCCCCGTTCTTTCTTTCTTGACTGATTTTACTCTTAGCTCACTCTGTTCTTTAGTGGATCTTGATGCATTTTACCGAAATCAGTTAATGCTTCAGAAAGTTCAGCAGCATTCTCAAGATCATGTGTGAATGACCATACCCAGGCACCAAGGTATTTATTCACTGATGATCATATAAGCATTGCATCCATGTTACACACAACCTATTGGGAATTTCTAGCTGTATCTTATGCTACCTTGTCTCAGGTATATTTTTCTGTGAAAGAGGATTTTTTTGAAAAGCAGCTTGGGAATGATTTTGCACCAGAAGTGACCTGTCACTCTCTTTTTGAAAACTAGCAGTCATATTTAAACCTTAAAAGCTACAAGCATTTTATTCCATTGGTACCTAGAAAGAAGTGCCAAATTATATGTTGCATGTTCTGACATTTTTTTTAACATTCTCCTCTCTTCAAACTAGTTACAAGTTGTCTGATGATTAGCAAGAACAAATACAGGGTCATAAGCTGTGTTTACACTGCTTTCTGTTTAACATGAAATATATTTTTTTAATTTTTTTTTTTTTTTTAACAGAACTACTTTGTCACAGAATGAGCTCATTTTAAAACAGTCCTTCACCTGTTCTGGGCTTTGTGCCACATGAAGGTACTCGAATGAATTCAGACTGGGTCACACACTTGACTGCCTTTTCCTATTTCTGGACAGTTTTTTTCCTCTCTGCTTTGAAGTTCAACTCTGGATCATCCATTCTCCCTAAACAGAAACAAATCTCACTCCTGATGCAGATTTAAAAGGTCTCTATCAATACTGAGCTCACCCATCTGTTCTGTGTAATCCACAGCAACCCCTCTGTTACCTTTATGAAGAATGTGCTCAAGGCAAGGCATAACTCTTACATTTGTGCTGTGTTCCTTATGTATACAAGTTGGCAGAGGCAGACATAGGGGCAGTGATGCCACAAGAAGGAGGGAATGCACTTACTGCATTTGCTTGCAGTGGAGCAGTTTCAGCACAAAACTACTTCTCCAGTTTCATGAAGCTCTGAGATAGTAATTCTGTATGACTAAGCCAAAAGGCGTATGGGAAGTGAATTGATAATACATGTGAGAGGCAGTACTGTGTTTGCTTAATTACAAACACTTCAGATGTTGCACTGAAATACTCTCCGGTGTATTACACCTCCTGGTTTGATGCTACCATTGCAGCTATGAGAAATGCCATTTACAGATAGATTTTGGACTGTATATAAACAAAGTCAAGTACTTGTACATTTGGAGCGTGTCCAGAGAAGGGCTACAAAGCTGGTGAAGGGTCTGGAGGACAAACCTTATGAGGAACGACTGAGGGATCTGGGGTTGTTTAGCCTGGAGAAGAGGAGGCTGAGGGGAGACCTTATCACCCTCTACAACTACCTGAAAGGAGGTTTTAGAGAGATGGGAGCTGACCTCTTCTCCCTGGCGACAAGTGATAGGACAAGAGGAAATGGGTTCAAGTTATGTCAGGGCAGGTTTAGATTAGATGTTAGGAAGCATTTTTTCACTGAAAGGGTTATTAAACATTGGAATAAGCTGCCCAGAGAGGTGGTGGATTCACCATCCCTGGAGGTGTTTAAGAAAAGGGTAGATGAGGTGCTTAGGGACATGGTTTAGGAGTGGTGGTGTTTTTATCAGGGTAGGTTAATGGTTGGACTTGATGATCTTAAAGGTCCCTTCCAACCTCACTGATTCTATGATTCTATGATTCTATGATTTGGAAATAAGGGACTCCAAAACGCTTGTGCAACAGAAGTAGAGTTAGAATTTCTTGCCCTTGAGGTCCTGTGGGTGCTTCCTCTGCTACTTTGGGTGTATTAGGGAACCAACTTCATCATCACTCATCCTCCAGCTACACATTGGCAACTTAGAAAGGTTTGAAAGAGTTTGGAAATTGCCTGCGAACCCTTTGTTCCGAGTTTTGAGAAACCATTTATCCTAGGTAACCCCAGGCACTTTCTAAAACTAATAGAAGTATCTGTCAGGCTGTGAAGTGGGTTGATCCACAGCTCTTACAGTTCCTCTCAAAACTGCCTTAGGTGGCTGTCCCCTTTGGGAAGCTTCTGAAGAGGAGGTTAAGGAGGGTTGATGATAGGCTTTCTTTGTGGTTTGGAAGGGTGTTTTTCAAGTTACTGGAGCAATTCTGTCTGAAGGAAAGCTGAACCTCTTGATGATGTTCCTGTGACTTGGGGCTGGACCATACAATTCTAGTGAATAGGAAGTTGCTCCCAAATCTTTTTCGCGAAGTCTTTGTGCTGTTGTCATAAGTTGATTTCTTGAAGTGATAAAGCGGTTCATAGAGATGCTTGGATTTCCCAGGAGATGCCTATTATCTGGCGCTATGAAAAGCAGCAAATCCATGGAGCTCATGGGGATTTGTGTGGAGAAAGTGACCGTGTTTTGTCAATTCTAGACATTCTGTATTATTCAATGAAGTTGTACGAAGGCAAATAGGAAGGCACACAGGCACATTCCAGGCTGGCCATGGGGTTGAAGAGTCTTATAATCTATGATATATATATATATATTTAAAAAAATACATGAAATTTTAGCAATTAATCTCTTACCCTGTGGGGCATTCAATAAAAGATTAAGATATAGGGGATGATTGCTGTTTGCAATCCCTTTCAAAGGTTAGAACAGAAAGTTATTTATCACTAATGGAGAGTAACACTTTTTCCCTAGCAAGTTAACTGTTTCTTAGATCTCTGCTTAGAACAAAGAGGTAGTAAAACAGGCCTGGTCTGATAATCCCTTAGTACTGGGAACTCATTACTGAGCCTGCCAGCAGTCAGAAGACCTTCAGTGCTAATAGTGCCGGTGCAGTTGGAGCCAACATCTTCTTTGGCACTACAGTGATTAGAGCTGAGATGCTCCTAGTTTTCAGGTAGTTAGTGCGGTTTTACTGATGTTGCTTTGCAGGGTGGCAAGAGAGGTCACTTCACTGCTGTGGGAGGCAGCAAGTATTTGGTATCTTGTAATTTGGTGAAAATGTACCTTTCAGAGGTTGTAGCTAAAGCAGACACTAGCAAGGTAAGAATAGGTAGAGATTTGGTCTCTTGACCTGACTAACTAGGTCTGATGATGCATGCCTGCTTCCAGAAGATACAGTGTTAATCTGACTGAGTCTTTGCTTTGAAATCAAGCAGTGCTCTGGCATGTGTGCACATTAAGAGGCAATTCAAGTGGTCATCACTGAGCTTTGTTGCAGTTTAGGAGACTCATATCCTGCATTCATGTGATTAGCTATTTTGAGCCCTGTTAGCAGGGACAGAGAGCAGAAACTCTTATTAATACTCTGTTTTCATATAGATATTAAATTACATTTTTTTTTAAACAACTGGTAATAAATTGAAACAGCAGCAACTTGAATGTTGCTAGGTTTAATCTCAGTTAGTGGATTCTTGGTGGTCAAAGAATTATACATGCTGCAAGCCCAGGTGGTATAAAGAAAACAAGAAGTATTTAAACCTGCTATCTTGCCGAGTAGCTAATCACTTGAGGAGCAGGGCATTACTAGAAAATCTAGTAATCTTTATAACAAGCATTGCTACCAGTCAAGCTTATGCTGTATCGGTTAGAAAAAAGCAATTATGGTTTCTTTTTTCCCTCTCTTAGGGATTCTTAGGCCAAAGTCAGTAAAGTGAGATTCCCCTCCTTGCCTGTTTGTAATCTGTTCATTGGCGTCCCTATTAATATGAAGCCAAAAATCCTTTGGTTTTGTATTTACAGAATTTATACTGTGTTACTGAACTTTGTTTTATTCTAAGAACAGTAGAAGGACCTGAGGTACCTGCTGTTTGTGCCAGAACTTGTTGAGATCTAGAAAAGAAATTAAACACTTGGCTCTAATGAGACTCTCCGTGTCCAAGTGTGGTTTTACAATGGCAGTATTTGGAACCCACACTCGGAATGTGTATTTATCCCATCTAATGCTAGTACTTATCACCCTGTATCTGTCACTTGCTATGTGATGTTGAAACAGGGAGAAGTTTAATCACAGAATCACAGAATTATCAGAGTTGGAAGGGACCTCTAGAGATCATCTAGTCCAACTCCCCTGCTAAAGCAGGATTGCCGAGAGCACATTACTCAGGACTGCATCCAGGCGGGTCTTGAAAATCTCCAGACAAGGGCACTCCACAACCTCCCTGGGCAGCCCGTGCCAGTGCTCTGTCACCCTCACCGTAAAGAAGTTTTTCCATGTATTTCAATGGAACTTCCTGTGTTCTAACTTGTGCCCATTGCCCCTCGTCCTGTTACTTGGAACCATTGAAAAGAGCCTGGCTCCATCCTCCTTCAACCCACCCTTTAGATACTTGTATGCCATAATAAGGTCTCCCCTCAGCCTTCTCTTCTCCAGGCTAAAGAGTCCCAGCTCCCTCATAAGGGAGATGCTCCAATCCCTTAATCATCTTAGTTGCCCTTCACTGGACTCGCTCCAGCAGTCCCCTGTCCCTCTTGAACTGGGGAGCCCAAAACTGGCCACAGTATTCCAGTTGTGGCCTCACCAGTGCAGAGTAGAGGGGGAGAATGACCTCCCTCGACCTACTGGCCACACTCTTCCCTATGCAGCCCAGGATTCCATTGGCCTTTTTGGCAACAAGGGCACATTGCTGGGCCATGGGTAATTTACTGTCTACCACAACCCCCAGATCCTTCTCCTCCAAGCTACTTCCCAGCAGGTCTGCCCCTAACCTGTACTGGTGCCTAGCATTCTTCCTCCCCAGGTGCAGGACCTTGCACTTGCTTTTGTTGAACCTCATTAGGTTCTTCTCTGCCCAGCTCTCCAGCCTGTCCAGGTCACGCTGGATGGCAGCACGGCCCTCTGGGGTGTCAGCCACCCCACCTGGTTTGGTATCATCAGCAAACTTGCTGAGGATACACTCTGTCCCCTCATCCAGGTCATTAATGAATATATTAAACAAAATTGGACCGAGTATTCACCCCTGGGGGACACCACTGGTTACAGGCCTCCAACTAGACTCTGTGCCACTGATCACAACCCTCTGAGTTCTGTCCCGCAGCCAACTCTCAATCCACCTCGCTGTCACCTCATCTAGCCCATACTTCCTCAGCTTCCTAATGAGGATGTCATGGGAGACAGTGTCAAAAGCCTTGCTAAAGTCAAGGTAGATGACATCTACGACTCTCCACTCATCCAGCCAACCAGTTATAACATCATAGAAAGCTATCAGATTGGTCAAGCATGATTTACCCTTGGTAAATCCATGTTGACCACTTCCAATAACTTCCTGTTCCTCAACGTGTTTGGAGATGACATCCAGAATGAGTCACTCCATTACTTTCCCAGGGACAGAGGTGAGTCTAACTGGTCTGTAGTTCCCTGGGTCCTCCTTCTTGCCTTTTTTTGAAGATTCGAGTGATATCAGCCTTCCTCCAGTCCTCAGGCACCTCTCCTGTTCTCCATGACTGTTCAAAGACGATGGAGAGTGGTCTAGCAATAAATCCACCAGCTCTCAGCACTCGCGGGTGCATCCCATCAGGGCCCATGGACTTGTGAATGTCCAGCTTGGCCAAGTGGTCTCTGACACGGTCCTCCTCAACTGAGGGAAAATCTTCCTCTCTCCAGACCTTCCCCTTTGCCTTCAGAGTATGGGATTCATGAGGGACAGCTTCAGCAGTGAAGACCGAAGAAAAGAAGGCATTCGGTAACTCTGCCTTCTCTGTGTCCTCCACCACTAGGGCACCTGTCTCATTCACCAGTGGGCCTACATTTTCCCTAGTCTTCCTT
Source organism: Vanellus vanellus (assembly GCF_965231255.1). NCBI lineage: Eukaryota > Metazoa > Chordata > Aves > Charadriiformes > Charadriidae > Vanellus > Vanellus vanellus. Next base: position 65,095,461 of record NC_138908.1, read on the forward strand.
TTTCTATTGATATACTGAAATAATCTCTTCTTATTGTCTTTAACTGCAGTGGCCAAGCTGAGTTCTGATTGAGCTTTGGCCCTTCTCATTTTCCCCCTACATAGCTTTGTTATATCTTGATAATCCTCATAAGTTGCCAACCGCCTTTTCCAGAGAATGTAAACTTTCCTTTTTTTCCTGAGGTCCAGCCAAAGTTCTCTATTTAGCCAGGCTGGTCGTCTTCCCCGTCTGCTCGTTTTTCGAGACAAGGGGATGGCCTTCTCCTGCGCTTTTAAGAGCACCTGCTTGAAGTATGCCCAGCCTTCCTGGGCACCTTTGCTCTTCAAAACTGCCTCCCAAGGGACACTCTCGACCATGCTCCTAAACAGGCTAAAGTCTGCCCTTCGGAAATCCAAGGTGGCAGTTCTGCTGGCTCCCCGCCTTACTTGATCAAGAATTGATAATTCTATCATTTCGTGATCACTCTGCCCAAGGCGACCTCCAACCTTTACATCCCCCACAAGACCTTCTCTGTTAACAAACAGTAGGTCCAGTAGTGCACTTCCCCTAGTTGGTTCCTTCACCAGCTGTGTTAGGAAGTTGTCTTCCACACAGTCCAGGAACCTCCATGAGGGACTGTTCCCTCTCTGCTGTGTAGTAGCATCACCTCCCTTGACCTGCTGGCTACACTTCTTCTGATGCAGCCCAGGATACAGTTGGCCTTCTGGGCTGTGATCACACATTGCTGGATCATGTTGAGCTTCTTGTCAATCAGCACCCCCAAGTCCTTCTCCTCAGGGCTACTCTCCAGCCATTCCCCACCAAGCCTGTATTTGCGCTTGGGATTGCCCTGACCCAGATGTAGGACCTTGCACTTGGCCTTGTTGAACTGCATGAGGTTGGCTTGGGCCCAGCTATCCAGCCTGTCCAGGTCCCTCTGGATGGCATCCTTCTCTTCCAGTGTGTGTACCTCACCACACAGCTTGGTCTCATCGGCAAACTTGTTGAGGGTGCACTCAACCCCACTGTCCATGTTGCCAAGAAAGATGTTGAACAGTGCAGGTCCCAGTACTGACCCCTGAGGAATGCCACTGGTCTCCACTTGGACATCGAGCTGTTGACTGCAACTCTTTGAGTGCGACCATCCAGCCAGTTCTTTATCCACCAAGTGGTCCATTTGTCGAATCCATGTCTCTCCAATTTAGAGACCAGGATATCGTGTGGAATGGTGTCAAACGCTTTGCACAGTTCCAGGTAGATGACATCAGTTGGTCTTCCCTTGTCCACTGCTGCTGTAATCCCTTTGTAGGCGGCCACCAAATTTGTCAGGCACGACTTGCCCTTGGTGAAGCCATGCTGGCTGTCACCACTCACCTCTTTGTTTTCTATGTGCCTCAGGAGAGTTTCCAGGAGGATCTGCTCCATGATCTTGGCAGGCACAGAGGTGAGACTGACTGGCCTGTAGTTCCCTGGGTCTTCCTTATTTCCCTTTTGAAAATAGGGGTTAGGTTTCCCCTTTTCCAGTCGGCAGGAACCTTGCCAGTCCGCCACGACTTCTCAAATATGATGGCTAGTGGCTTAGCGACCTCATCTGCTAGTTCCCTCAGGACCCGTGGTTGTATCTCATCAGGTCCCATGGACTTGTGCACCTTCAGATTCCTCAGGTGGTCTTGCACTTGATCTTCCCCTACAGTGGGTGGTTCTCCATACTCCCAATCCTCGCCTTTGCCTTCTGCGTCATGGGCAGTGTGGCTGCAGTCCTTGCCAGTGAAGACTGAGGCAAAACATTCATTGAGTACCTCAGCTCTGTCTCTGTCCTGGGTAACCAGTTCTTAATGTTTCTTTCCATAGAGGGCCCACATCTTCACTAGTCTTTCTTTTCTGTAAGGATAAATGGAAAGCTTAAATTATAAATAGCCGTTTTCTAGACATCTTATAATTCTGAATAGCACCCTTAAAAATGAAAATTTTTTTCAAAGTTATTTGCCTATTTATTTTTTTTTAAATCTAAGTGGTATGTTATGTTATAAAACACCCACAAAGGAGCTTAGAGAGACAACAGCAGGAAAAGGAGGCCAAATAATGTCTTGCCAAGCCCATCGCAGGAGCCAGTAGCTCACTAAAGGCCCATCTGCACAAGCCCAGAATGCTCAGGAATACACAATGGCAGGCAGGAACCCAAATAAAGGACTCCTGAGGAATGACCACCTTGTAAAGTCCCCTCCCAAAAAATGGAAAAAATGAAGTAGATGGGGAGGACCAGAACTATGTAAGGAGTAGTCTCACAGTGTGGTTTGGCTTGATACAACTTAGCATGTTCAGGCATGATAGACAGAAAAACAGGACTTTTCTGGATTATTCCTGATGAAGTGGAAATCTGCACTCTTAATAAGCTTCTGCTAAACTGAAATTCTCTTATATTAGTTTAAACTGGAGGTAGAGGTTTTTATTTCAGAGCTGTGAAAATTAGACAAAAGTGTGTTATCAGCAGCTGTCTCATAAAAAGGTGGCTGCCTTGCAAGATTAGACCTGTTTGAATATGATTCTTGGGTGCAGATTCACCTGGCCTCTACCTAATTGCCTACATGTCTATCTAGTGTTCCACCTAAGTGTTCCACCTAGAGGTCTGTACCTGGTGCTTGTACAGCCTTCGATCAACTGCTGTGGCCTTGGTAGTCACCCTAGCCAGTAAGAAATATGTCACAGGGACTTATGGAACTGCTTTCCATAAGTTAAAGCAGTAGCATTTCTGATGTTGCCAACATGGAGAAAGCTTCTGTTTAAGAAGCATTTATTGAAATACAGCTTTCTACATTCAGAACTAGCCACCTGGATTTTTACGTATTTGCTTACTATGTTTCCTTCCTATGCCTTGAGAAAGGGAGGCAGCCCACTGTCACTTATGTGTTTTGAGGAATGGCAGGGAACAAAAATGGAGTCCAGTGCAAAGCTATTAGCCAGATGTCCACTTCCATGCTATGAAGGGACATCTGCAGATAAAATGCACTCCTGTGATTAAAACCAATTACCAAAGCATACAAAATTGAGAGATGAAGAGCAATGTCTTAGTCAGTGATGCTTTGTACAAGTTTCTTATACTACCAAAATTGAAGAACTAATGTGTACTTTAACACAGAGGCTAAAGGGCCCCCAAGTAAAACATCCTCATTTTTATATGTCTTTTGATGTAAAGGTGAAGCTTAAAATATACCAATACCGAATGACTTTTAAGCTCTGTGCAGATTAGGAAGCAATCTGATGGCTCTTAGTTTTTGAGGTATAATCAATGCGCATCACGTTTATTTAGCTCTTTACTGAAACTATTCAGTAGTCCAGATAACCAACCTCAATCATCTTATTAGTGTAAAAACAATGTCAGCACCTAAAATGGCCAAGAACACTCCTTCCCCAAATGACCTTAAAGGTCCCCTATATATATATATCCCACCTGGTCTCTACACTGTAGACATTTCTCTGTTCCTCTTTAAACAGTTTTGACTCATCTCTTATCTTTCTTTGCTCTGACTGCAGTATCCCAAAGTAAGGTAATAGAGAGAAAATGACTAGTACAATTAAGTTCTGTTGTTATGCGAAGTAAGAGCTTTATAACATGCTCACGTATAAACATTCTAGCAATTTGAGGCTTTGACTAATAGAGAAAATAATACACTGTAACTGTCAATGAGATTGTAATGAGTCAGGAAGGGTCTTTGCAATTAAACAGCTTTTGAAGTTCTGTAAAGCGCAGCCATCTAAAAATACTGTTTTTGAAAGTACCTGCATTACTGGGTATATGAAATTTGAAGTGTGAAGAGACTGAGGAAGAATGAATTTATCACTTGATTTAATATTTTTGCTTGAAGTCTGGATCCAGAACGTATTCCATGCTTTGAGATTTGGCAATCTTCACTTTTTGAATAGTTCTACCTTCCTGTTCTTAGATAGCACTGGATGTTATAGTTATGTGGCCAAACTTTCATGCTTTAAAGAAATTATTTAATTTATTGTACATTTTTTTAAAATAAAACCTGAATTTCAGGTCTAATTTTGATAGTCAATGACTTTGCTATTTTTAAAAAGGAGAAAAAATCCTGGATCCAGATTTTTTTATTGATGTATCAGCTTGACTCTGAGACAACTAGATAGTCATGTCTCTTAAGCAAGAGGATTTAGGTAATCAATAAGCTAAAACAGAAGAAAAAATTAACAAGCTTTTTTTTATTATTACCTTCAGAGAGCTTGAGGGTGCAGACAAAAATGTTTAACTGTTCATTTGCTAGATGCTTTCCTGTATAAGCCTCTGAAGATAACAAACTTTTCCTATTCTACATCTTTTATAAATCAAGAAAGTAAAGTATGAAAGGAAGGAGGAGTGGGAGTGGAAATAGCTGTACAACAGTAACAGATGATTGCCTACACTTCCTCCTCCTTTTGGTGGGCCTGTCTGTTCCGCTTAATTGCATCTTGTGGTCTGTATCTAATCTTTGATAAATAGAGTCTTGGGGGCAGGAAGTTAGAAAAACACTCACTCTTGCTGTGGGATGTTTAAAAATCTGTGTTCCATCATATGGAAAAAGCCACCTAGGATCCCTTGAAGACCTGGAAGATCGTAGTTACAACTGATTCTTAATGAAAGTCTCCTTCCATTTTGGCTGGAGAGACCCAGCATCTCTAAGATTGTGAACAAACATCTGTAAGAAGGGGGCTTCCAGCTCCTCAAACAACATGACCAGCCTTTGTATTTTGTTACTTCTGTAATTCTGGGATTTTGTTGGAACACAATCTACTTACATTATCCAAGCTGTGGGGCTAGACCAGAATGGATACTTAACAAACACCTAGGACCCACATATGATAAATGGTCACATGTCGACTTCTGAAGAAATCACAATTATTACAAGGTATTTGCAGATTTTCTTTCCTTAATCAGGATTTGGCTCTTCTACTTGAGACATAGAATCATACAATAGATTGGGTTGGAAGGGACCTTAAAGATCATCTAGTTCCAAACCCCCTACCATGAGCAGGGACACCTTCCACTACACCAGGTTACTCAAAGACTCATGCAACCTGACCTTGAATGCTTCCAGGGAAGGGGCATCCACAACTTCTCTGGGCAGCCTGTTCCAGTGCCTCACCACCCTCAGAGTGAAAAATTTCTTCCTGGTATCTAATTTAAATCTACCCTCTTTTAGTTTGAAGCCATTACTGCTCGTCCTGTCATTACCTGCCCTTCTAAAGTCCCTCTCCACCTTTTTTGTAGGTCCCTTTTAAGTACCGGAAGGCCGCTATAAGGTCTCCCCAGAGTCTTGTCTTCTCCAGGCTGAACAACCCCAACTCTCTCAGCCTGTCCTCATAGGAGAGGTACTCCAGCCCTCTGATCATCTTTGTGGCCCTCCTCAGACCCATTCCAACAGGTCCATGTCTTTCCTGTGCTAAGGGCTCCAAAGCTGGACACCGTACAGCTGTGTCACACCAGAGGTGTCACACCAGAGCAGAGTAGAGGGGAGGAATCGCCTCCGTCGACCACGCTTCTTCAGGTGCAGCCCAGGATACAGTTGGCTTTCTGGGCTGTGAGCGCACATTGCTGGCATGTCTTGTCATCCACCAGCATCCCCAGGTCCTTCTCAGCAGGGCTGCTCTCAATCCCTTCATCCCCCAGCCTGTATTGATACTGGGGGTTGCCCGGACCAAGGTGCAGGACTGTGCACTTGGTCTTGTTGAACCTCATGACATTCACACAAGCCCACTTCTCAAGCTTGTCTAGATCCCTCTGGCTGGCATCCTGTCCCTCAGGCATGTCAACTGCACCACTTATCTCAGTGTCATCTGCAAACTTGTTGAGGGTGCACTTACTCCCACTGTCAAATGTCATTGATGAAGATATTGAACAGTACTGGTCCCTGTATGGATCCTTGAGGGACATCACTTGTCACTGATCTCCATCTGGACATTGAGCTGTTGACCACTACCCTCTGGATGCAACCATTCAAGCAATTCCTCATCCACTGAACAGTCCATGCCTCAAATCTGTATCTCTCCAATTTAGAGAGAAGGATGTTAGGGTGGACCATGTCAAAGACCTTTCATAAGTCCAGATAGACAACATCTGTACCTCTTCCCTTGTCCACTGATGTAGTCACTCCATCATGGAAGGCCACTATGTTGGTCAGGCAGAACTTGCCCTTGGTGAAGCCGTGCTAGCTGTCTCGAATCACGTCCCTGACTTCCATGTGCCTATGTTTCCCTTTTTTCAGTCACCAGGCACTTCACCTGGCTGCCATGACTTTTGAAATATCGTGGACAGTGCCTTGGAAACTACATCAGCCAATTCCCTCAGGACTCTGAGATGCATCTAGTCAGGTCCTATAGACTTCTGTATGTTCAGGTTCCTCACGTGGTCACGAACCTGATCTTCTCTTACAGCGGGAGGGACTTCGCTCACCCAGTCTCTGCCTTGTGGTCCATCCACTCGAAAGGCGTGGGAAGAGAGATTGACAGTGGAGACTGAGGAAAAAAGTTGTTGAGTACCTCAGCCTTCTCCTTGTCCATTGTTACCAGTTTGCCAGTCTTTCTCATCAGGGGCAGTATACTTTCTATGATCTTCCTTTTCTGGCTAACATACCTGTAGAAGCCCTTCTTATTATTCTTTGTGTCCTTTACCATATTCAGCTCCAGCTGCACCTTGGCCTTCCTGACCCCATCCCTACACAACCAGGCAGCATCCCTATAGTCTTCCCAGGATACCTGTCCCTGCTTCCACTGCCTGTGCATTTCCTTCTTGCCCTTTAGTTTGACCAGCAGGTCTTGATTCAGACATGCTGGTCTCTTGCTCTCCTTTCATGATTTCTTAAATCTGGGGTTTGAGAGCTCTAGAGCTGTGTGGAAAGCCTCCTTAAAGATGTGCCAGCTCTGTTCTGTTCCCTTGTCCTTGAGGGCAGTTTCCCAGGGGTTCCTATTGACTATCTCTTTGAACAGATGGAATTTTGCTTTCCTAAAATTCAGGGTCCTGACTTTACTCTTTGCTTGACCCATATCCCTCAGGATTGTGTACTCCACCAGTGCATGGTCATTGCAGCCCATGCTGCCTCCAATCTTGACGTCACTGATTAGCTCACTTGTATTGGTGACGAAGAGGTGCAGTATTGCATCCCCTCCAGTAGGGCTGTCTGTTACCTGGCTTAAGAAGTTATCCTCAATGGATTCCAGGAGTCTCCTGGATTGCTTAGAGCTCTCCATGCTACTTTCCCAGCAGATGTTGGGGTCGTTGAAGTCTCTCATCAGGACGAGAGCCTGCAAACAGGATGCCTCCTGTAGCTGGAGTAAAAAGACTTCATCGATAGGCATCCCTAGATTGGGCAGCATGTAGTTGACACCAACCACAAGGTTCCCTTTGTTCCCTTGGTCTCTAATTCTTACTCATAAGCTTTTAACCTCATGGCTGTTTTTCAGAGATACGTCTTCACACTCTATCCATTTCTTGATGTAGAGGGCAAAGCCACCACCCCTCCTTCCTCTCCTATCCCTTCTGTAGCCTGTAGCCATCAATAGCCACACTCCAGTCACAAGATTCGTCCCACCAAGTTTCAGTAACGGCAAGTAGGTCATAGCTTTCCAGCAGCACAGTGGCTTCCAACTCCTCCTGTTTGTTGCCTGTGCAGCATGCATTGATGTAGAGTCACTTCATTTGATTTGTCAGTATTTTTTTAAGGGATCAGTACCAATAACCAGGAAAATATTCTGATAAAGCCATTAAAAACTGCATTTCCTTTGTATTTTCAAAAGTCACAAAAGAACATGTGTGTGATCACCTGCTAGTTAATGATAAACTCTTCTCAACATAGATGAGAAGATAGTTAATGATAGACTCTTCTTAACTTTAGGAAAAAATAAGGTATTAAGTAATACTTCATGGAAATTGTTAATATTCTTTTAGTGTAGTGTGTAAAGTTATTCTATACCGTTGTTCATGCTGTGAGGAATCGTCTGACTTTGAATGACTCTCTATATTGCAGTGAAATAGCTTAGTGCTGTAAACTTGGTGCCCAGAGGGATGCTTATTTCTTCTTCCTTTCAGTAACTTCTGTTGCTTTCTTTGACAGCCATGATGGTGATTACTTCAGCCAACAGATGACAACAAGGCATTTGTTTCCTTTCTGTTAATCACTTATGGAATTGCAGCCTCAGGGTATGTCCACCAAAATATGCCACACAAGTTACATTCTGTAATTCCTGAATATACTTACTACACAGTAAATGGAATGAGGTTTAAAGAAGCTGAGAGTGTCTTTTTGTGTAATGGTACGAATCCTCTCCTGACGACATATTTGGACAAAATTTAAAAATATTATATTAAATCTTAAATGTGACAGAATATTATGCTTCTTAATATTAATTTGCTTGATTTTTAATGGGATCTTTCCAACAGTTAAACTATTATTTATAGTTCATTTTCAGCACCTGCAAAATATTTCCATGCTGTGGTTAAAATGTCTCCTTTTGCTGCCGTGAAACAGGATTAAAGATCAGTTTGGCATGGTTTATCTGTACAAACACAACGGGTTTGCTTTTTCAAAGCAAATTTGTATGCAACATGGAATTTGTAATGGATTTTTCTGGAAATAAAAAAAATAATTGGTGTGCATTGTCATTTGCCTAGAAAGTCAAATTTAACCTGAGATCTTCAAAAGAAGATGACAAATAGGATACTTTCAAATATGCAATATAGATATATGCCAGTTAAATACTATCATGCTAAATGTCATATTCCAGCATGTGCTCAAAGGCTTCTGAGTATATTCTAATAACTTCTGAGCAATGAAGAAACATCCTAAATAGTAAATAATCTCATAAACCTTGGAACAAGTTTACCATTATGAGTAGTCTAAAAGAACATTTTTCTCTTTATCTAAGCCATAACAATGATATTCACCCAGAAAAAGTAATTTGTGTGCCTTATATATATATCAAATTGTTCCTCTTGACCATGGATATGGGGACTTCATTTTTTTACTGCCTGATACAATTATGGTGATTATGAAGTACTTCAGTCTAGACTCAGCAAGAAGCTTCTCAGAATCTTATGTGTTACTACTAGTAGTACCCAAACAATACACACTTCACTTTCTCTCAATTTTTGGAGAGAGTTTTCTGAATTATGTGCAGCCTGGAGTTTAGTGTTAGAGAGAAAACTATCTTTCTCTCAGATCTAGTCCACAAAACAAAGCAAGGAAGGTAGGAAGTGTCAAGTAAACGTAACATTGAAGCAGAAGAAACCAACTTATTCTAAGATTAATACTTGTAGGAAAACCACAATTTATCTGTGAAGAGGAGAAAAATCACAAGTTAATTGTTTAGTGTTTTGCAATGATTTTGGCATATACGTAGCCTGAAGTCTTGTGGTCAAACCAGTATCAGCTGAAGCAGTTTATAACAAAGAGGAAGGGAAAAAAAATTATCTTTTTTTGAACTTGTAATTACTTGTCAATTTTGTAATAGACATCTCTGCATTTTACAGGCCAAAAAGAAGGACTGTACTTTCTATCCTGAGAAATGAGCTGTACTGCAAATTGCTGAGTTCCTTCTATTTAACATTACTTTTCTAAAAAGTTTTACATTTTAGAAAGTTTTAAAGGCTTTTTCTGTGAATCCTTGGAAGAGAAACAGGCCTCTAAGTAGTATTTCCTCGGTGTGAGCAATTTCATTAATGAAGTTCTAGAACAAGATGTAAAAATATAAATGTAGTTTTCTGTGTTTAAGATAAAGCAGATATTGTCTTAGATGCTTTAGAGTTTCAGAAGCTTTGCACCAAATAAGAGAAAGTGGGCTCTTTCTCATCTTTCTCTAACACTTCGTTTGTTAATGACAGTATAAAAATAAGACCTTCCTCTCCAGATCTGCTATTGCTTTTCTATTTTTGAAATTTAATCATGCCTAACCAGGATGACTGTAGTACCAGTAAAACTTCAGAATTCTGGATTGTTGCTAACAAAACTCAACATTTTTAAATAGGTTCTTAATGCAATGTGTAGTAGTTTTGCATATAGGGCCAAATATATTATGCTACCTTTATTTGCTATGCTACTTCTGTATACCATAACTGATGATGAAATAACAAGCAATTCAATGTCTAAATTTGACTGTATTTACTGTGCATTCTTAAAATTATGCTAAGTAAACAGATTTATTATCTTCCTGATGGTTTCTTATGTGGAAGTTGACACAACAACATCTAAGCATTTTCAAATATTAGTCAGGTATAACTAATATTTTCAGAACACTTTTAACAGGTTTAAAGGCCCCATATTTCACAATTAAATAGAATAGAATTAAATCTTGCAATTCAAAGCTATAACACTTTTGGTGTCCAGCTTCAGAAGCCTTGGAATTATTTTTTTCTATGTTTTTTTTTCCCATGTACTTGGCATTGCATAGCACTAAATACAATTAAAAGAAAAGTGTTATGCAGGGACAGGTCCAGAGAAAAATGCTCCAGATTATCACTTATCAGCCTTGACTATGAAACCAGACTCTTCTTTCTGCGGTTCTGGCTTCATTCAAATTTTTCTTCCAGCTTTTTGGCCAAACTGAGTAATTGCAGAAGGCAGCCTTTTGTACTGCATATGCAGCCTTGATTCACCCTCCAAGTCTGGAACATACAGAATGGGGCAGAGGTCATTAAAAAAAAAAGTCGTTTTGTGATCATTAAAGTATGCAACATAACATCATGGACAGATGAAGGGAGTGAGGGAGTGTTGTGGACTCATAGGGAGTGTCCTGAGGTTCAGGCTCTCCCTACTGAAATGCTGTACTTCCCTCAGTTTTAGGAATTGCCACGTTCACAGGAAAGGAATGCAGTGGTGTTCAGACTTAAAAGTCTGACTGGAATCAACAAGAAAATGTTAGACGAGTAAGTAAATAGCTATACACCCAACCTCAGTATTAACTCAGTATTAACTCCATAGTTACAAGGTTAACTTAGATGAACCCTTGAAGGACTTTTTCCTCTTTCACCTGGTGAAGACTTTCATACTTCACATCAAAACTAAGATTCAATCCTCTTGCAAAATCTGTTTTGGATCTAAAATGATACATGTAATACTGAACTTCTCCTGAGGTTTTGTTCACATTCAGCCCCCTTTCTAAGTGTTAGAAAGCATATTCAGAATTTACTGTTAGGCTTCACACTTCTACTGATGGATTTTTCACAACTCCTACCTGCCTTAAACTAGAAGGACCCATGGGCAAGTCTCAGACTCCCAAAACTAAGCAGAAATTTTTAATGACTGCCCTGTTGCTGAAATATGTTCAAACTGTTAACCTGTTGTGAGGGGAATGTTGGACTGGTGGTTTGGGGTTTGGCTCTAAGTGCACGTATAATTGCTTTACATAGTGAAACCTATTTTTCACATAGGCAAACCACAAATTCCAAAAGCATACACAAACTATAGCCACTTCTTAACTGAAACTAGACAGGATGGTTGTCAGTAACTTTCTGGGTGGTAATCACAGAATCACAGAATGATAGGGGTTGGAAGGGACCTTCAGAGATCATCTAGTCCAACCCCCCTGCCAAAGCAGGTTCACCTAGAGCAGGTTGCACAGGAATGCATCCAGGCAGGTTTTGAATATCTCCAGAGAAGGAGACTCCACAACCTCTCTGGGCAGCCTGTCCTCAAAATAAAGAATTGTTTCCTCGTGTTGAGATGGAATTTCCTGTGTTCCAGCTTGTGCCCATTGGCCCTTGTCCTGTCACTGGGCACCATTGAGAAGAGTCTGGCTCCATCCTCTTGGCACCCGCCCTTTAGATATTTATAAGCATTGGTAAGATCCCCTCTCAGACTTTTCTTCTCCGGGCTAAAAAGACCCAGGTCTCTCAGCCTTTCCTCATAAGAGAGGTGCTCCAGTCCCTTTATCATCTTTGTAGCCCTTTGCTGGACTCTCTGCAGTAGTTCCTTGTCTTTCTTGAAAGGGGGAGCCCAGAACTGGACACGGTACTCCAGATGCAGCCTCGCCAGGGTGGAGTAGAGGGCAAGGATAATATTCCTCGAGCTGCTGACCATGCTCTTCTTGATGCACCCCAGGATGGCTTTGGCCTTCTTGGCTGCAAGAGAACATTGTTGGCTCATGGTCAACTTGTAGTCCACCAGGACTCCCAGGTCCCTCTCTGCAGAACTGCTTTCCAGCAGGTCAACCCCTAACCTCTACCAGTGCATGGGGTTATCCCTCCCTAGATGCGTGACCCTACACTTGCCATTATTGAACTTCATTAGGTTCCTCTCTGCCCAACTCTCCAGCCTGTCCAGGTCTCACTGAATGGCAGCACAGCCATCTGGTGTGTCAGCCACTCCTCCCAGTTTTGTGTCATCAGCAAATTTGCTGAGGGTACACTCTGTTCCCTCATCCAGGTCATCATTGGTGAATATGTTGAATGAGTCTCAACCCAGTACTGACTCCAGGGGACCACTGCTGGTTACGGGCCTCCAACTGGACTCTGTGCCACTGATCACAACTCTCTGAGCTCTGCCATTCAGCCAGTTGTCAATCCAGCTCACTGCTCATCTAAACCACACTTCCTAAGCTTACCTAATAATTTAGCAGTGAATATTGCTAGCCCTGGCTTTGAGAAGTGTCTTTGTAAAAGACTCTTGTCTTTTTAGCTCCATTCCCTGATAGATCTGACAAAAGCACCTGTAAACAGGCAGTTGAATTAATGTTACCTAACCTGGTCTTAGTTTCATGGACTCATCATAAAATCATAGAATGGTTTAGGCTGGAAGTGACCTTGAAGATCATTGAGTTCCAACCCCGCTGCCATAGGCAGGGACACCTCCCACTAGACCAGGTTGCTCAAAGCCCCATCCAACCTGGCCTTAAACAGCTCCAGGGACAGAGCTTCCACAACTTCTCTGGGCAACCTGGTACAGTGTCATACCACCCTCACAGTGAAAAATTTCTTCCTGATACCTAACCTAAATCTACCCCTTTCTAGTTTAAAGCCATTACCCCTCGTCCTATCATTACATGCCCTTGTAAAAAGTCCCTCCCCATCATTCCTGTAGGCCCCCTTTAGGTACTAGAAGGCTGGTATAAGGTCTCCCCAGAGCCTTGTCTTCTCCAGGCTGAACAACCCCAATTCTCTCAGCCTGTCCTCATAGGAGAGGTGCTCCAGCCCTCAGTTGATCCTTGTGGCCCTCCTCTGGACCTGCTCCAACTGATGCATGTCTTTGCTATGTTGGGAACTCAAGAGCTGAACATAGTACTCCCAGTGGGGTCTCACCAGAGCAGAGTAGAGGGGTAGAATTACCTCCCTTGACCTGCTGGCCATGCTTCTTTTGATGCAGTCCGGGATACAGCTGGCTTTCTGGGCTGTGTTCACTCATTGCTAGCTCATGTTGAGCTTCTCATCAGTCAGCACATGCAGGTCCTTCTCTTAGGGCTGCTCTCGATCCATTCTCCGCTGAGCCTGTATTTGTGCTTGGGATTGCCCTGACCCAGATGTAGGACCTTGCACTTGGACTTGTTGAACTTTGTGAGGTTGGCATGGGCCCAGCTATCCAGCCTGTCCAGGTCCCTCTGGATGGTATCCCTCCCCTCCACTGTGTCTACCTCATCACACAGCTTGGTCTTATCTGCAAACATGTTGAGGGTGCACTCAACACCACTGTCCATGTGACCAACAAAGATGTTGAACTGCACCAGTCCCAGTACCAACGCCTGAGGAGCACCACTCATAACTGGTCTCTACTTGGACATTGAGCCTTTGACCACAACTCTTTGAGTGTGACCATCCAGACAGTTCCTTATCCACTGAATGGTCCATTTCTTTGTTACTTTTGAGTGCTTTATTTTAGAAATCATACTGCTTTCTTTAAGGTGCTTTTTGGGTTCAAAATAGACTGAAATCTTTGGTCTATCATACAGAAGCAAATCCTTTGAAGTAAGCAAGCAACTGGCAGCAATAGTAGGTTGCTGTCCTCTGTGTGAATCTTGGATGTTTTAGCAGTGATTTTTATAGATGTTGTTAGCAAAGGAACAGGGAAGTCAAAGATGATAAATATTTTCACTAAGATCATGATTTTTTTTAAGCTTTGCGTTTTTTCTAGCCTTTTTCTCAGAGTCGGCTAGATCATTTTGAGTGGCATATTAACTACGGCCTGCTTGCCTGCAGAACTGCTTCTCCCAGATCTCGGATCGCATTACTGTCTTGCAAAAAGCTGTAAAACAAATTGGCAAGGTGTGTGTCTTCCCCGCCTACAGATAAGGCCACAAAATGAGATCCAGTCTTTTATTACTACCATTAGCTCAAGTCCTGGTAAATGCTACAAACGAAAATTCCTAATCTTGCTACTTAATATATTGCAAGCAGGCATTTTTGGTTTTAATATAGTTAAACAGTGAAAAGTTAAGAAATGCCAGAATTTAAAGTTGCTTACTGCTGAGCGGAGTTTATCATTTGAGGCTCAATGATGTGCTAAATGCAACAGTATGGCTTTTCATTCAGAGCTGGCATGTGTCCTGCTGGCTCAGCTTGGGTGGAATTTTCATGTGCCTGCCTGCAAAATGCCATGTAAACAAATGCTGTAGGGGGATTTCCATGTGTGTGTAATGGCTAGATGCACAAGAGGATGTTGTGTCTGTGTAATGGGATATCTCCCTTTAGTAGCGTATGTCTTCACCCCCTGCTTAAGGTATCGCATAGCTCAGTGTCTGGTGGAAAAAAAAAGAAAAAAACAGAGGTTAGGTATGGATTCTAATCCTGAAGGCAGATAAGGGCACTGAACCTTAGTCTCCCACATCCTGGATGACAGTCTTAATCACAGGGTGGGAGGTAATGATGATATTTCCTTTGTGTCTTGTTTGGATATATATGTAGTCTTAGTGCATATACCCACAAGTGAGAAAGATTCAACATCTCTAGTCTGCGAATAAGGAATAACTTAGCACCCTTCTGCCTAATGCATCTAAAGTGGTATGCATTTAGGTGCATACCTAAACCTAAGGGTAGTTTCTTAGTAACTTTGCTAACTAGTCATTTACAGGCACATGTAGGGGAGACAGGAACTAGGTTTTGATGGGCATCTAAATGTATGCAAGCTTCCTTATGCACCTAATCTATTGACTTCTCCTGCCTTGATAGTAGCCATGCAATAGTGCTGTTTGTTAGCATGGAGGTCATCCTTATATCATTTTCCTGTGCTTATGCCAATTAAATGCGATTGTAAATGAGAAAAAAGTCTATTTTACTGTATTGGGGGTCTGAATGTTCTTGGGAAACTTATGCTGCATTCAAATAATGCCAGAAACTCTTTTAACAGGGATAAATCCCGAGGATAAGCATTGTTTAGTGTATTTTTTGAGTAGCCAGAATATAGTAGCTGGGTTTTTTTTCTTTTGTTTCCTCTTTTATATTTTTGTTATGATCTTCCAAGTCTTTCTCAGCCTCTCTCTCCTCTGGGGTAAGCATGCACTTTGGAAGCTTGGAAAGGAACAATAAGATTTGATGCATGTTTATACAAAACAATTCATTTAATAGCTGAAGGGAATAGTTCTGTAAAAGAAGCATGATTTATAAAGCACAGGGTCAGCTTTGGAGTTTTTGAAGCCTTAAGCAATAGATGATTACAGTGCACCAAATGGGATCAGAGATAGCAGAGTTTGCACCTGCAGTTGCTTTTTCAGCCTTTGTACTCTGTGCCATTGATTGCTCAGAGGCCCCTGAGGCTGTCCAAGACGGTATGGTCTGACCTGGTAAAATGAAATGTCAAAATATCAGGTAAAAACAAAAAAACAAAGAAAAATTGTCTGTGCAGAGAAGGTGTGTCAGAAGTTGAATTAGCAGTTAACTATCCTGTGTTTAGTCAAAAAATATCACAGATCTTACTTGGTTTTGATCTTCTTTTATATAACCAGCAAGTGTGCTTCTGACTGTTGTGCATCACTTCAATGCTTTGAAAGGCAGTGAGAAAATGGTATGAATAAAGAGTGGAGAGCAGTCCTTAGATTCTTAGCTTCTGGTAAGGTTGACTGCATAGTTGTGAATACATAGATATTGAATGCCAGATGATGACTATTCAGAATGGAGCTACAAAGAGCTGTCTTTATACAATATTGGAGATGCTAACATCGCCATTTTTTTGTTTGTCTTGTCACAGTCTTTAAATTTAAAAATTAGCTGTTTTGGACTTCTAGTAGTCCTCTTACCCATGTGCCCCAGCTTTCCTAATTTGGTGCAGTTAATCCTTTTTCCAATGCTGTATTTGCTATCCTATATTTCAAGAATTCTTTTTGGTAAATGTATTTCTGCTGATTTTGTTCTTTAATTAGTGTGTGACCTTATCATGAAATCTCTTGCTGTGATCTTGGTACATCAAGTACATAAATACTTTAGTATTATAAAGTACACAAATGCTTTAGGCACTTTTTAGAAGACAAATAAAACGTGATGTCTGACTCCAGCATGGTATCAGATTCTAATTCATTGCTGCTCATGTGAGCATCTTGAGCTGCATGGTCAAACTTTCTTTGGTTTTGGATTCTCTTTCCTTAGTGAATCCAGCCTTTTGTCATCCCTGTTTTTACTTCGGGTGGTGTATATGTTGCAAGTTTACTTTAGTTTTCTGATGACCAGAAATGTCGGCCACAAGAAGAGGTAGAAATGGTGATTAGGACAGCTAGAAGTGCCACTCAATGAACTAAACATCTCACTGAAACTAAAAATAGTAGTATTTCTTTAAATTGTTTCACACTGATGAAGTGCGCCAGTCTTTTAACAGCACTTCCCACAGAAACTGTTTCCCCTCTTAGAAAAGATAAATCGTGTGACAAACTCTGGACGAGTGTGCACAGGCTTGCTGATAAGAATGGTGAAGGCCTTTGAAGATTGTACATTTATTTAAGCATAAAGGCTGTCTTGTGGCTCTGCCTCTTCCCGTAACTGTGGTTATGCTTTTATAAGCTTCATTTTGTTGGAAATGTTCATACTTCTGGTTTTGAAAAACATCCTCAGTGTATTGATTGTATAGTACTTTTCTCAACTTGTAATGTGAAGTGGTATGTGAGAAGATTTTTAAAGGAGTTAGTTGGCTAATTGACTACCTGACTCTCAGCTCCATGTGTGAAATCACATTTTGGAAAGAAAATTAGTGTTTGGAGTACTTTTAAATTTGGCAGCCCTTATTTTGCTGTGAAGGATCTAAGTGCACAAATGTGTAAGTAGACATTTTTGGCCTTCTGATCCTAGAGATACTGCTTTTTCTGAAGCTAGTAATTCTTTATAAATAGAAAGTAAAAGTTAAAAGTACAAGTTAATGTCCAGAGTAATTTAACAGCATAATTTAGAGGGATGAATTTGGCAGAGTGTTTTGGGCGAGAAAGAAAAGGGATTACAAGCATTGACTTACTGGTTTTTGTGTTTTGACCTTAAATCAAATAATTCTCTTTAATGTTTTCCCCTTGCATCTTGCCTTGACCATGCAAATAGTTTCAAATTGTGGTGTCCACACTTATAAAAGTGCTTACTTATTAAGGGCATTTCTGAAAGTGTCCCTTCACTGTTGAGTTGTGACTCATATGTCTTTCAGTGGTGTTCTGCCTCTGCTCTGTAGTCTCTGAAGGATTATTTACATGTCTTCATGCCTCGTGGCACTTTTGAAATTGCTCTTAAGTGGTCAGATGTGTCTGCTAGGTTACTCAATTAACTTCTGCTTCTGCAAGGTTGGAGCCTGCCACTGGAATGAACATGTTTATGCTCTACTGACTGATGCGGCTGCCTGTGCTGGATCCTTTATCAGGAAGAACTGCTCTCTTTGACTAACAATCATGAATGCAGATCTGGGAGAGACTCTCTCTGGCTGCATGTTGCATTCTTGCCTCAAACCCAGATAAATGGCCATTACTACATGTGCCCTTTCCTAGTGTTAGGTGATCAATACTGAAGGAAAAAAGATATCCAAAGATACAACAAATAATGAGTTTTGCAAATGTGTGTACTTTCCTCCCTTTCTCCTTATTATTTCCATATCTCGGCTCAGCCTCAAGCAAATTTTTTGTCTTTCCTAGTGAGTCTTTCCTAGTGAGTATTTCCTATATCTGTGCCTACAGCTGAATACATTTGTTCCCTGGCTCCTTTCATCTATTAAATGTGGTAACTGCATCAATTCTTTCTCCAGCCTGTTAGTAATACCCTGTTCTCAGCAAGTTGTCATAAATCTTTTGTATAAGGTTTCCAGTTCCTCTGTGTTCCGCTTTCATAATTTGGGTATTTAAGTCATCTGGGTCTAGTGCTTTGTTGGCTTTCAGTAGTTCTAATTGCCCTCTTATCTGTTTTATGATGAGGGTAAAGCCTTTCAATGATTCACTCCTCCAAGCCAAAGAAAACATGCCTCAGTCCCTAGGATGTTACCTTCTTTCCTTTTGTGTGTACTGTCGTGAAAAAATAATTTAGACCTGCAGCATATTGACCATCTATCACTTGTTTTCTTCTTTGATCCTCTAGTATTCCTCCTGTATCTTTTCTTTTTGTTTTGAAAGCATGCTTTTTTTTTTTTTGCTAGACTTTCTCTCTTTTTTTTTTTTTTTCCATTTAGGCACTGTCTTTATTTACTTTTCATTGTTTTAGTTTTGCCCAGTATCTCTTTATTAATTTCCTTCTCTAGGAATTACAAATTTATGACAACCTGCTCCCCTTCTCCCTTGCTCATCCTGCAGATTCTGCTTTTTTTCCAGAATTTTATGTTTCACTGCTGCATGTTTTTTGCAAAATAGCACACATGAAGGCAACTTCTCCTAATGCAATTAAATGTGGATCTATAAAATTTCACCTGTAGCTATTTCAGTAATTCTAAACATGCATTTCCTTGCCAAGTGAATATTGTGGCTATGTTTTAAAATCTCTCCTTACTAATTCCCTAGAACTGTAGGGCTTAGCCAAAAATCCTATTGTTCCTATCACTATCCAAACAAAAAGACAATCACATTGCTTGCAATTTTAAAAGCTCTCACTGCATGCTCTAAAGTTGGTGTGTGGTGTGTATTGTTTGTTTTTGGTATTTTGGAGTTGGTTTTTAATATTACAATGGCACTGATGCTTTTCTTTTTGTGTGTGGTAGCACATTACTCGGTCTGGAAGGGGGAATGTAATGAAAATTGACTGAGTGAAAATGAATCCCACAGGAGACTGAGAAATGCAAAATCAATCTAAATTATCAGATCTGATTTAAGCATATGAAAATGAACTAAAAGCATGAATTGTAAAAGGTAGTTATACTTGCACTTTCCCTCTGAGATCTATCAATGATGAATAGTAATCTGTCACTTGCAGATGAAACAAAATGATTTGATTTCCAGACACTTAGGGTAACATATCCCCTTTCATAAGTGCTTAGTATCTACATATATTCTGCACCCTCTCAGAGTCTGCTTTTCCAGCCTCCATTGCAATTCTTTTGTAATTGTGTTGGTCTTTGGACTGATATCATAAAATCCCTATACTCTTCTTAAGTTTGACCATGTGATGTGAGGCCACCGACATAGCCTCCCAGAGTTTTAATCTTCCTGTCTGTTTATCCTATCCCAACCTTAGGACACTGTGGGAGCACCTCTATGCTTGGATGGAACAAAGATGAGGTCTTGCTATGCTTACCAAGTCTACCCACATGCAGTTTGTGCAGCCTTTGCTAAAGAGCTCCCCATATTCACGTTGTACAGCATGTGTGATTGGTTGCACCAGGACACTCACATGTGTTGCCAGCACTTCATAATCATGCCTCTTCAAAGTCAGTGGCACAGACATAATGTCTGGCCTCTTCTTTGGTTAATATGGTACTGAAGTGCAATTCCTGTTGTGTTCATGCACTCTCCTGGTTTGAGGTAGAACAAAACCAATTTTCTTTTCAGAAATTTTACTTTTCAGTTAAGTCTCTTGTAACTGACTATACTCACTGAAATTAACAGTATGTTTTTCAGACAGTGTCTGCTTCTAGCATATAATGTCTGAGGTTTATAGTTAATACTGAGGAATGGTACGTGGAGAGGCTCTTGCTAAGCTAACTTCTTTATGTGCTACATTGGAGGGTCAGAAGCAGAAGAGTGTAAAGGGGTTGCACCTGTGGGGAGGAGTGGACAGGACAGGTTACCCAGAATGGACCAGCAGGGTATTTCATCATGTGTGCATCATACTCAGTATAAAGCTGAGGGAAGAAAGGGGTCAAGCTCTCTTCTTCAACGGCCAGCATCCAAGGAGGACTCTGTCCATTCTTCTGCCTTTGTTCCCAATTTGTGGGTTCCTGAATACAGTTTTTGAACCCATTTCCTGTCTGCTGCTGAGTCCAGTTCCAGTGCCTGCTGGTGACATGATCATCATCCTGGGAGCTCGATACTGGTTTTGAATGTATAAGTATATATTTCATTATTTTCTTATTAGTATCTTTTCTTCTTATTGTTAATGTTTCATTAAAACAGTTTCAGGGTTTTTTTTCAACCCATAAGTCTCTCTCTCTCTCTCCTTTATTCTCTCTCCCTTTCCCTTCTGGGAAGGGAGAGGGGTTAAGAAAACATCTGTCATTTGTTTTGTGGCTAGCCCAGCCTAATCCTTGACATGCGCTTACTGCTTGGTGAGGAGAAAAGAGAGGCACAGCATAGCCCCATACAGACCAAGTATACAATTTCAGGAAGGCATGTAGACCACTGCCTGGAGGGCCCAGCTGGGATTGGAGACTACTTTGTTGGGAAAAAAGTCTAAAATGAACTGCTGATGAACAGTCTCTCCAAGGTAGAGAATAGTAACATCTTACTGCCTTTCTCCTAGACTTGAGATGGCACCAGGAGGGCTGGAGGAAAAACGTCACTGCCTACCCTGTGACTCTGAAAAACACCGTCTTTGTGGGGTAAGAAAAATCCCTTGTCACCTGCTGGCGAGGGAAGGAAAAGCAGTTCAAAGTGAACACTGCCTCCAGCATGGATGATGGTGAGACTCACTGCTGCCTCCTACCCCTCCTTTAAGGCTGTCTGGCAGCAGGCATTACTCACTCTTGAGCACTTAGACTCCCAGTGGATTTGCCAGGCATCTACCATGGGACATCTCAGGGAATTTCAGTGAGGAGTCCAAGGATCCTGCTGTAGCCCAGACAGGAGAGATGCAGTTTTGAGGTTAGCCTGGAATTGATCTTCACAGTGACCTTCATTGTCCGCTGGGAATTAGGGTAGGGACAAAGTATATAGGACAGGGCCACCACCATGGAAACTGCTGACCATCTATACATTTCAGCACACTACCTTTCCAAGCGATGGCATGTGAGGCCTTTGCCATTAGCTTGTAATAAACAGTTTGAAAAATGCTACATACTGAAGTGTAAATGTGTGTCTGATTTCTTGTCTTAATTCTTTTAAAGTAAAGGTGAATAAGTTAGTACCCTGCCATGTGTATCATCCAACTTGTCTTGTCCCCAAATTAGCAGCAAGCCTGGAGCCTCCCATAGAAAAGAAGCCAGCTGAGGTTGTATGCCAAGGAGGCAGGAGAAGGGTAAATGTCCAGAGCTCTTTACTTGGCCTTTTCAGTAGTGTGTGGTGTATTGGCTGGCTTGTCTGTAAGAAACAGCCACCGGCCAGGAGCTACAGTGGTGATATAATTCAGGGAGAAGGTCTGACAGAGGGTGACATGGGATAAGAGAATGCAGTTATGATTAGCAAAGGGCCATTGCTTGTCCCAGCAGTCGTGGGATTTTTTTCTTTTTTTTTGTTTTAAGTTAAGGAGGAAAGAGGTTTTCTACCTTTGTAGCCAGATGTAAAAGACTGTCCTGGTTTGAGATAAAACAGGGCCACCATCAGCAAAGAGGCAGAGGGGAAGGTATAGAGGATTTGCAGGTGGAGTCAAGCTGCTATATTTAATGGCAGCAAGAGAAGACAAGCATGTGGCTTTGCAAAAAGAAAGAATAGAATCATAGAATCATTTAGTCTGGAAAAGACCTTGAAAATCACCTAGTCCAACCGTTAAACTAACACTACGGTAGCCACCATTAAACCATGGCCCCAAGTGCCACATCTACATGTCTTTTAAACACCTCCATGGATGGTAACACAACCCTTTCCCTGGACAGTCTGTTCCAATGCCCGACAATCCTTTCAGTAAATATTTTTTTTCAAATATCCAATCTAAACTTCCTCTGGTGTAACTTGATGCAGTTTCCTCTCATCGTATCACTTGTTACTAGCATGAAGAGACCAACACCCAGCTCACCACAACCTTCTTTCAGGTAGTTGTAGAGAGCAATAAAGCGTCCCCTCAGCCTCCTTTCCTCCAGGCTAAACAACCCCAGTTCCCTCAGCTGCTCTTCATAAGACTTGTGCTCCAGACCCTTCACCAGCTTTGTTGCCCATCTCTGGACATGCTCCAGCAGCTCAAGGTCTTTCTTGTCATGAGGACTCACCAGTGCTGTGTACAGGGTGATGTTCACTTCCTTAGTCCTGCTGGCCACACTATTCCTGATACAAGCCAGGATGCTGTTGGCCTTCTTGACCACCTGGGCACACTGCTGGCTCATATTCAGATGTCTGTTGACCAACACCTCCTGGTCTTTTTCCACCAGGCATCTTTCCAGCCACTCTTCCCCAAGTCTGTCACATCGCATGGGGTTGTTGTGACCCAAGTGCAGGACCCGGCACTTGGCCTTGTTGAACCTCATACCATTAGCCTCAGCCCATCGATCCAGCCTGTCCAGATCCCTCTGTAGAGCCTTCCTACCCTCAAGCAGACCCACACTCCCACCCAACTTGGTGTCATCTGCAAACTTACTGAGGGTACACTCAAACCCCTCGTCCAGGTTATTGATAAATACATTAAACAGAACTGGACCCAGTACTGAGGCCTGGGTAACACTGCCTGTGACTGGCCACCAACTGGATTTAACACCATTTACCACAACTCTCCGGGAATGGCCACCCAGCCAGTTTTTTATCCAGTGAAATGTACACTCATCCAAGCCATGAGCAGCCAGTTTCTCCAGGAGAATGCTGTGGAAAATGGTGTCAAAGGCTTTACTGAAATCCAGGTCAACAACATCCATAGCCTTTCCTTCATTCACTAACCGGGTCATCTTGTCATAGAAGATCAGCTTTCTCAAGCAGGACCTGCCTTTCATGAACCCATGCTGTCTGGGCCTGATCACCTGGTTGTCCTGCACGTGCCTTGTAATGGGACTCAAGATGATCTGCCCCATAACCTTCCCTGGCACTGAGGTCAGATAGACAGGCCTGTAGTTCCCCAGATCCTCTTTGGCCCTTCTTGTGAACGGGCATCACATTTGCTAACCTGCAGTCAGCTGGGACCTCCCCGGTTAGCCAGGACTGCTGATAAATGATGGAAAGTGGCTGAAAGAAGAAATAGAAGAAACCAATTTGAAAATAAGGAAGACTGAGGGGAAAGGGGCTTTTAAATAAACTCTAGAAAGGTGGAAGGAGATGAAGGAAATGAGGGAGAAACTGAGCTGTCTAATCTATTTGCCTTTTTCCCCCCTCATATTGGTTCCTTTTCTTGCTTCTGAGTGCTGTATATAACTCTAAATAGACCTTTTATACTATATAGAAATCCAGTAATTACTCCAGAATTGAGACTGTGATGAAAATTATTTTGAAAGAATGACTAAGACATTTCATATGATTTTTTTTTTTTTATTTCATGCAGTAATTATGTTTAAAGGCTAGGAACAAAGTTTTTTTCCTCAGTGACTCCTTGAAGGGGAGCTAACTTTCCATTCAATGGTTTCTAATAAAATGGAGAGACAGAATGAGTCTTTTCTACAGAAGCAATATCTTTTTTTAGCACAAATATAGCTGGAAGGTTGATTTACATGAGGACACATTGTGTGAGCCCTTACTGGGATTTTTCTGTACTGTTAGCTTTTAAGCATGTTTTTATTTTATTAAGCATGCTTTTATTTCACTTCAGAGAGAAAACATTCATATGCATTACGGTTCAAAATGATTTTTTGTGCAATACTGAGTACTAACTCTGTGATGTTGCCATAATATGTTGATTGTGGAGAGGAGGAAAAAGCTTTCTGTAATCTGCCCAGAGACTGTTTCTTCAGCAATTTCCAAGCTTGCTCTTTGATGACACTTTTCAGATAGTTCATGAATGAAGCAAATCCATCTTAATCTATTTTAATGGTATTTGCATTCAATCTACTTTATCACATGGATTTGCTCCATAAAATTCTTCCCAGAACTCTGTTGAAAGGGAATTCAGAAAACAACCTCTAAACACCATGATAATGCACGATTATTTTTTTCTCAAGGTTAAAAAGTGTAATTTAATGTTTACAGTTTTAAAGACACTGTCAGGTTTGAAACTCCCAAGTACTTACAAATGGCTTTTATGTCTCTAGTCTAAAACTAAAGTTCTGAGCTTGAGAGCTGGTCTGCTTGAAATACTGGGTCAGTACGCAACACCTGAGACTTCCCATAGTTCTACTTGGATGTAAAAAACAATCAGAGTCCAAGTACTGAGCAGGAATTTGTTCTCTTTGGATTCCAGGGAAATGAAGTGCCGTCTTCAAGCATTTAATTTTTGTGAGTGCAGGCCAATGTAGCAAGATACTACAGGTGCATTATTTTGGAGGTGAGTTGAACTGCTTTCAGATAATGTTGTCCCTGTCTGTCTTCTGCCTCCCTACATTCTAAGAGTAAGTTTGGCATAGGTGCTATGGAAAAACATTTGTAAAGAGAAAAACGTCCCATTAGTAAAATCCATGCAATAAGATGCATGGATATGCTTAAATATGCTTTTCTGTTTGGTCTTCCTCCAAGACAGTTTTAAGCCCAAAAAGAAACCCCCAAACAAATGCAGCTACTTCGTAACAATAACTTCTAACATCAAGTAAGTAAAAATAATATCATATTAGGTAAAAGAGAAACAACTGTTTTGGTACAACCAAAGTATAAAGAAGTAGTGCTCTTTATTTCAGACACCTAGTGCTTTGCTCTAACAAGAAAACAATTTTTGTTTCAATGATGTGCTGCATCAAAGCAAAAATGAGGTGCAAGCAGACAGAGGAGATAAGTTAGCACTGTGTTTGAAGCAGCATGTCAGTGTTTCCAGCTAAGACAGACTGAGTTTCTGTAATGTGCTTCTCAGAAGTGCAGCCCAGACTGCAGTGCTTGGTCATGGCCATATTTTGCCCGACAGGTTCTAAACTCTGCTTGGGTGAGGAGGGGCTGGTAAGACAATCTGACTCCAATTCAACCCTGATGCAGAACTGCTTTCTTTCAGTTATGAAAAGGTGAATATTTAATCTTTCTCTTTAGACCTGAAAAGAGATAATTTTTTTGTGGATCCTACTGTGGAGGGTTTCAGCCTTGCTTGTCATGTTAAAAATCTAATTTCAGAAAAATGATTCTAGTATGAGCCTTTTCTAGGGGATGCATCCCTGACCATTATTTGACCAGCTGTTTCTTATTGTCCTGGGAAGAAAAATTTGGAGACCTAAGGCACAAACTATGCTTTTAATAGCCACATCTGCTCTGATTAAGTAATGCCCACTGAAAAGAGTTGTTGAAGAAAAGCAGAAGTGTCCATTTAGTCAGATGATATCTTCTTTGGGTCTGAGGAAAGCAGTGGTTCTGTTCAAGAAGTGTCTGACTTAAGAATGGTCAAAATTTAGAACATGGGATGGGATAGTCCTACAGAAAGCATTAACAGCAGAGCATTAAGGACTGGGTTTGATACAAACAAGGAACCACATTCTGGTACCAATATCTCCCAGAAAACAACTGTCACTTTTTTTCACTTGTACCTTGTAGTGGATCACTCTACTAATTCCACCAGTGTATGGAAACTTTACACCCTTAAACTGTACTGGCATGCCAGCAAGAACAAGAAAAGGCATATTCTTCCCAGTTCAACAGACTTTTCAAGAAAATATGTATTGTTTTTCTTGGTTTCTGTTCAATGAGCTACCAGGTCCCATTCACAAAAATATGTTCTTTTATCCTGAGAAGATAGCCAAAGCAAGTTAGATTTGCAGAGAAAAATCAAGGTGCCAAAATCAAGGGCTAGATGATAGCAAAGACTGCACTGCACAAGAAAGATATATTTGGACCTGCTTAGTTACAACAATTGAAATAGAAGAGGCATCCTGATTGCGTGTCCAATATTTCAGAAGATAAAGACAAGAGATTCGATCTCAGCTTGACCACTGACAGATTCTGTTTTCACATGCAAGGCTGGGGGCCTTCTTAAAGAACATCCCATTATCTCACCCTAAGTCCAGTTGGCTTTCACAAATGTGAAAGGCTGTTTTACATTCACAGTCACCACTAAGTATTTCACACACTTAGCATCTCTCTTATCTTCCTTCTCTGTAGCATGTGGGCTTCCTCTCAGTGGCAGTACACTTGACTAAAGTGTAAAGAGCCGTGTGGAAATCAGTCTAAAAACAATTGCTGGAGGCATTTAACTTCCTTTGTGCAGGCATGGCAGATCAGTTATCAAATGACAGTTGTTCTGACACTTTGATTCTTTGCCTTTTCACCTTTTTCCCCAGTAAGAGGAATTATAACCATTCATATGAGGGCATACAGGAAAAGAAACTGTTGTAGTTACTGTGTCTAGATGACACTATTTGCCAGGTCAGCACAAGGAATAAACCTCTATAGATTACCTTGTTTTCTGAAGGAGCTCTGTAGCCCTGCTGACATAAAAAGATAGAGAAAGCTCGGTAGTGCTTACCTGCATCATACCATCTGTTCAGACCCAGATCTGGCTTTTAATTGAGTTTCACACATTCATCCAGCCAGTTTAAAGGACTTGAGGCTTGGGGTATGCATATTCTTGCAATTTGCAGCCAGAGGTTATATTGCTACTCTTCATGACACACCTGGCAAAAAGAAATGCCTATAACTGAATGGCTAATCAGGCTTTAAGCCTCAACTCTGTGTTAACTTGGTTCATGCTGTTGGATTTAGTGAATTATGAAAAGCATTCTTTATCTTACACAGACTATATAATATTAAAGATAAATTGCATTTCAGCAAATATTTTCCTTCCAAGGAGTAGATTTTTTCCACTTCATAATATTCTTCAAAACATGATGAAATTGCATTTAGCTTTGATAGCATGAGTTTACTTTGATTACCTAATTTCCTTCTAGTGTATGGTAACAGGGCTTGCAGATAGCAGGGAAGTAATGTAAGTTTAAGCGTTTGATAGTTTGACCTGTTTCATATGGCATTCTGATAAGCAATCTAGGAGGTATTGCCTAGGCAAAACTACAGCTAGAAAGGCCTGCAAGCATGCTGGAGAATAAAACGAATGCATAACAATTGCAACCAATTGAAAACACATCCCCCCCCAAATAGTGTGCAGTGCAATGCAGATGAACACAAAATTCCCCTCTTTGGAATAATCAATTGCTAAAGTCAAAAATAACTGCTAACCAGTAGGTTACTAGCAAAGGATTTGAGAATTATAATGGTTCACAAGCTGAACATAATTTTTTAAAAAACGTCAATGGATAAGGGGAAAGCAAAGCCTGTGTTTGGATGAATAGGCAGGTGTGTTGTAAGTTAAGATTCATTCCTCTCTTCTTACCATTAGTAAGGCTTTAGCTAAACTGCTGTTTCCAGCCTTATTTAGGTACCACGGTCAAAGAAGAACGCAGGCCAGCTGGGAGAAAAGCCAGAGAACATCACTAGGGATGATTTAGGGATACAAAACATGACTGTTAAGGAAAGAAATAAAAATTTGGGATTGTTTATTCTAGAGAAGAAAATTGGAGAGGAGGCATGATAAATCTTCCAATATGTAAAATATTGCCGCAGAGAGGAAAAGGTTATTCATTCAGAGTGGCACAAGAAGTTATGGGCTTAACTACAGCAAGGGAGATTCAGGTAAGATTTTAGGAAAATATTTCTGAAGATAAGAACGGTCATGCATTGGAAAAGGCTGTATTGGGGAAGTGTGGAGTATTAAGGGAGAGAGGCTAGACAAAACTGGGTGTTAAATTGTGTAGGTACATTTGATTATGTCCTGCCTGTTCTGACCTAGGATTATGCTTAGTGGCTATGTAATAGGTATTTGGAAAACTCAGAAAAAGAGGGTGTTCTATGTAAGCACAGAGCCAAGAAAGCACGAAAAGAGAAGCTTCAGGGATATTCGTGTCATACAAAGCCCCACTTACTGTCATCATAGCTATGGTACTAAAGATTCTTGGTTAATTCACTAGTTTAATGAGTCTAGACTTCACTTTTGTTCAGTCGAGTTTTACCCTTGTACAATATAATCCTTGTTTCCATGATTAGAGTTGCTGCTTGTATTCTCCCTTCCTAATGCTGCCTATATTTCTGAGGGATATAGTGCATATTTATTCACTAGTCTGTGAATAAATACCACCTCATCCTCCAAGCTCTCTTTTTAGATGCATTCATACCATTCAGCAAATGTGTACTTTAGGTATTCAAGATAGAAATCAATAGATAACTTGGGGCACTGAGCCTTTGCGCAATATGTCTTTGGACTCACCCTTCAGCTGAGCACTTTAACATATTTTTCTTCTAAAACTACATTCCACACAGGGTGACCAGGAGACACGTGCTGTCTGTCCATAGCTGTGCAATATTATACTGGTTTGCTCAAATAGATCTGAATGCTTGTAGTTTTCTGTGGTCACAAGTGGCCCCTTCTCAAAAAGCCACATGGTATTATTGTGGAAATAGCAAAGAGTTTGTCACAATCGAAGCTCTTTCCTTGCCTCTCCCCCTTCTGTTTGGAACCTGGACTAAACCTGTGATCTGACAACTGAAAGGCCAACTTTGAAATATAGATCAGACCTAAACACTAGAATGGCCAATGCGGGAGAGCAACATTCCACTCTGCTGCCAGTCTTGGTAATGTGACTGCTTTGACTAATGGTTCACAAAAAGCATTCTCAAAACCAAAGAAATGGTTGCTTACTCTTCTGTAGTTTTTCTCAGACAGTAAAAAGCCCCCAAATTCTGCGTGTTTTGGCACTGTCAAAAAGCATGGATGTAAACAGCACCATAACAGAGGAAGAATGGCAGCTATTCCACAGTTCTGTAGGGTAAATAAACATTAGTTTCTATATTGAAAGCAGAACTATCCTAGAATATTATTAGTGGATATATTATGTATTGTGAAGCCTCTTATGCCATGCAATTTTACTCAAATGCCTGGCTGGGTCTTCCCATCCCTATGAACAACAGTTGCCCAGCTGAGATCCCTACACAGTTGCAATATTTTTCCAGCTCCTTCCTCAACCTGTGCGTTCTCCTCTTGTGCTTCTCTTCCTCCAAATCCTACGTACACTATCCTAATGAGTCTGATGCACTGGGATCGGTTGGATGCCAGTTGATTTTCAAGTGCTGTAATATTCTGGTGCATGTGGTAGTGCTTTTCTGGTGTGGATTTTGTAATCTCAGTCACTCACAGCATAAGAATCAATATCCTTCTTGGTGCACTGAAGAAATTATGACAGCGGGCAAGTGTCTTTCTTTAAGGAATAATGCCAGTGTCCTTGATAAGAACAATAGAGTCACAAGAACAAACACCTTTCCCAGTTTTTAAGTATTGAGCTTTATGAATAGATAAGTATTAAATGAGAACTCCAGTTATTGCAATAAAATACCATACTTCCTGAATAAATTAGCATTTTAAACAGCATAGGTTACAAGAATCAGTACTAATGTCTCAACAGATTTGACACTACAAAAACATATTGTATTCTCACTGTAATTTTAGTCCGTAACAATGGTGAATTTGCAGTGCAGGTGCCAGCCCCTGAAGAAGGGTAGTTTACCAGAAAAACTATCACAAATTGACTAGAAATAAAGTCCATGGATGAAGTTTGTCTTCTAAGAACAGAGCTTGAGAAGAAAGAAATGTGCTTGTTTTACTTCCCTTTCTAATTGCCTTCTGAAACACTTGGTCTGGTACTAATTACTTTGGCTATGAAGAGTGTATTGTCTTCACCTCAGTAAAGCTTCTAAAAAGCTTTGAGTTCCTGCCATTCCTCTCCTGTCCATTCCCTGTTCTAAGACTGTAGCTGAGAATATGCTGTCCTGTCTGCTTGTAAAAAAGTCATACGCCTGAGTTAAAAACTCTCTTTTGAAAAATATCTTTTGCATTTTGAATATCCAGGTAGGTACTGAATTCAGATGTATTTCTCACTTGTGCATTCATATTTCTGGTTAAGCTCAGGAATTCCAAAAATAATATCAGCGAGGAAAACTCAAAAGCTCATTGCTTTTGTGGCTTTTTTCACTGAGGCCAGTCTTAGGCCATATTGCCAATGATCAGTCTGTGCTCTTTAGTTCTATATTATATACATAAGCTGTATGTGCAACAAATGATGTTTTCTTAGCCTCTCCATATAGCCTATTAAACAGTAGTTGGAACACTTCCATCCCTAAAGTGAAACCTTTGGCATAAATAATATTGTCATTTGGATAGGCTAGACATACTTTTGCAAAGTGACCTTGTAAAAATATTGTCTGAGGTATGACTGAGCTTAAATTATATGACAGTGAGGTAGTATATTCTGGTCCCTCCAGTATATGAGGTCTCATCTTGTAGCATTGAAACCACCTGAAATTAAACAAGAAACAGTAGTGTGTGATTTAGAGGTTGAAGTAAGCTGGTTTTGGTGGGCTTTTTTAGTTGCAGACGTTTATGTTAATTCTTTGTTTGGCAAAGGCAAACTTTGCTTACTGTGGTTTTTCTGTCTGATGATTTTTGTCTTCATAGAATAAAATGATATGAAACACTGGAAGGGGACTCTTCTGCCTACCTTATAAATATAAGTAAGTCTGGAATAGCTGGGTCAGAATTATTTCTTCCTCTCTCTTTTACAGCTCTCTCAAATGTTTTTCTGTGTCGTTCAGGGATAAGTTGATTGTTTGCAACATCTTCCTCTCTATTAAAACATGCATATTTCTATTTCCCCTCAAGTGTCAGTTGCCTTGAAAACTGTCTTCCTCATCTGTAGGACAGCAACTAATATTATAGTTGACTATCCCATTTGCCAGCTCATCCCCCTGAATTGTTATTCAGATGTTCATGCTTACTATACCATGCTGCCAAGTCTACTCTAGTTCATAAGAACAAATGGGATCAACCCATGCTCTGTCATTTGAAATAACTCTTGTGCTTGATGTGTAAACTTTTTGGTTTGTATATTCTGAAAATGTAAGGGAGAGTATAGTGTAGCTGTAATGGAAATCTTCTTTAAAACGAGTATACATATACTGACTCTTATTCTCTGGCATTCCAGTGAAATAACTTTGGAGACAGAAGAGCGCAATACCTGATAATACAGGTCAGATCATACAGGCCATTCACACTGCAAAAAAGAAAACGTGGAAAAATACAAGGTCACTTGTGAACCAGTGTCTCTCACTGCTTGCCAAGAACGTAGAGAGGCACTCAGTCCAAGCAGGTGAAAGAAGTATCCTTTGAGTGAAATGCTGTATTAAAATCTGTCTGACTCAAAAGGTACTTCTGAAGAAGACCAAACATGATTTTGTAGCCGAGTTTTCAATAGCTGCTGCAAAAATGTGATCTTCCAGACTGTGTTCAACATAAAGAGCTTCAGATTTTAACGCTTTATTACTGCCAAAATGAAGCTGCCAAAAATAAAGGCTATCATAAGGCTATTCTGTAACTGTGCCCTTTTACTACTACAAGCAAATCATAAAGGGGAGCAATTGTACAGCTTAAATAGCCTTATGGCTATTGGACTGGACTTTCAAGTTTGTGACCCCCATTGGCTGAGGAGTATGACTGTCGCATCTTGCTTTGTTCCACAGCCAGGGCATTTCATAAATTAAAAACAGGAACCATGGCAGAAGCTCTTTATATCAGGAGTTGTTTCCTCTTCCATGTGATCTTCTAAGTCATGAAGAGTAGGTTTTCCCTCTACCTACCCCATACTGCAAGATTCCTTTATTTAGATTTGGAGAGTTTATTCATAAAAATGCACCTTTTTTTTTCTGATGCACTGAGGTTTAAGAACAGATTTTTTTTTTTTTTTTGAGAAGGTGCTGTCTTGTTTGTAGTCTCCTTTCATGTCTGTAAATTTACAGTTGTTAAGGTAGGGTCTTGTGCTTTTGTTTTAATAGTGTTTTATGAGCAGAAGATTACTATCAGCCAATTTATATTTAAAAAAATTGAAAAGGATAGATTTGAAATTTTTTTCCCCCAAAATTGTCTTTCAGACTTTTGTACTGCTCTGGAGGAGTACCAAATACCAATTGTAGGTTGCAATCAGAAGATCCTTACTCTGTGATCAGATTTTTCTGAGTAGCAGACACTTCATACTTGGTGAAGTAATGTCATTTCAGTGTAACAGTCTGGCATATTAGGTATTTCTAGCAGCTTCCAGTTTTCATCCTTTATGTATAACTTAAAGGTAGGATCAGGAGTGAACAGAGAAAGCACTTTCGGCACAATGCTATTTTTGATATGTTTTAGGAATTAAAAAAGTGAGATATATAAAGAAAGTGTTTTAAACATTATAAAGTTAAAATACCAATTTTAAGTCTACTCACTGAAGTTTTGACTTTAGTGTTTTGCATTTGTAGTATTTGCAGAAACTACACATGCACACAATAAAATAAAATGCAGCTTCAGCTTATGGGTGGCTCTTCTAAGGGTCTACTAAGGGTGTACAGATTCTCCAGCTCTGCATTGGGCAGCCAAGCACACAGAGACAGAGAGGAGCAGGGTATGAACCCTTCCTCTGGCCCTTCAGTAATAGTGGCTGGCAGGGGAGGCATGATGACGAGAGAGTGTGACGGTGGAGTCTGGGGAGGCGAAAAGCAATTCTTACACATCTGTGTGGGATGCATTAGAAAGACCGCACAAGTGTGCAGTAGCTTTTTAAACATACTCTTCCCATCTGTGTCTTATGATTGAAACTTGTGCCATGTGAGAGGGTCCAAAAAAAAACCCAAAAGAGATGAGAGTTGATGGACACGAGCATGCACTCACCAGGGGGACTTTCTGGTCCGAGGTACTGCCTGAGAAGAAAGGTAAATTAGCTGTTGAGTGGAGCCTGAGTAATGTAGCTGCTGGAAGAGGAGGCCATGGGAGCAGCAATGGCACTGCAGTAAGGCAGTTCCTCCTACCCAGCCTGGATGACTTCGCATGTATGCTGAGAAGGAGGCAGAAGCAGGGAGCTGGAGGGCACACTTCAGGGCAGTGATAAAAACTTGTCACCAATGCTCCCAGTCCTCCTCAAGGAACTTCAGTGTCATCCTTTCCAATGTGCATCCTGGCTATATGATGCACTCAGCCTCTTGTGTTTAATTGGTGGCATTTGGTAGATATTCCTGGTCAGTCTAACACTCTGCACCAGGATAAGAAATATGAGGAGACATGGTCTCACTTTTCAGTTTACGTGCTCTGTGCTGTATATAGTTCGGCAGGAAGCTTATAAGTGTGGCCACTGTATGATCAGCTCATGTTTTGTTACAGTGAAAGATGTACGCAAATATCTACATCTTTTACTGAGAATACACACATAGGAGTCCCAAGTCTGTCATCATTTCAGTGAGGACAGACACGCATGTCTCTGCCAGAATGAGACAGAGTCTGGAGCTATCCCTTCTGTCTGGGGCTAGTTTTTATGTTGCCAAAACATAACTGTGTCTGCTGCAAACTTGAGGTCCTCTAGGTGAAAGGAGACAACATTGGTGTGCAGTTATTTTAACCATTAGAGTTCAGACACCCTTATACTGGGGAACGGGGAGTATGGGAAAAACCTCTTCCCAAATCTGCTCATGCTGCAAGCCAGCAGCTCAGGGAAAGCTACGTCATGTGGCATTGCAGACTACACCCCTAGCAGCCTAGGCGTAGCGGCTATTTGGCAGAAATAAACCAGCTTCAGTTGTACTTGAGGGTTTTTTTAGCTCCAGAGCAGAAAGAGAACATTGTACTAGCTGTTGGCGTCACCGACAGGGTTCGTGCGGCAAACCTTTAAGTTGTTCTTGAGGATCTTTGATTCTATGATCTTGCTATTAGCAGATGTGGTCTAAGAAGGACCTTATTTACTTGAAATCCAGCTGGTCTGGAAACAAAAATGTTGAATTTACCAACAGAATGCTGTGTGCAAGGATGTAAGACTCTTCCTCCACCGTTTCTTTTCATTTAGGAAAGTTAAATTCCCTCTGATGAAATGAAAGGCCCCATTA
The DNA here is from genome assembly GCF_965231255.1 of Vanellus vanellus. Classification (NCBI taxonomy): domain Eukaryota; kingdom Metazoa; phylum Chordata; class Aves; order Charadriiformes; family Charadriidae; genus Vanellus; species Vanellus vanellus. The sequence continues at coordinate 65,129,640 of NC_138908.1, forward strand.
CCTGGAAGGCAGGCATGACTGGAAGGACTCCGTCTCACAGACTGTTTGTCGACACTGACCCACTGAGTTGGCAGCAAAGCTAATGTATTGACATTGCAATTTAGCTCCCACTAAAAGTAGGTAGGCCTGACTTTTGTGCTCTAACTCAAAATTCAGTTATAGTTTGGACTTACTCCATTTTTCGCTTATTGAAATGAGTAATCAAAAAAGCAGGTGGTGGTGGTGGGGAAATGGAGCTTACCCTGCAATTTTAAACAGTGACTTTTTCATATAAATTATTTATATACCAGCATTGTGGTGTGCACCTTCAAGCTGGGTAGTCTGGTCTTCTAATTATCACACATAATTAACTTCACGTGTAAGTGTCGAAACACTAGTTTTGTATTAGTAGGGCATAGAGGAATGTTCCCAGCTGTACGTTAAAACTGCGTAGAAACGATGCTTACATGTTTATACAGATAGGTGAGGTGTTAGCCACCAGGGTGGAGCTGTTTAATAGAAAGACTCAAGAGAATATATTCAGTGAAAACTCTCGCTACCACAGAACCAATCCTTTCTACAGCCACAAAACCAATTGTTCCTTCGGTTTTCAGCGACTAACTTAGCACAAGACTTCTGTTTCATGGAGAAGGGACACCTGTCCACATTGCATATCCCACTTGTTTTTCAGTACTGCCAAATAAAAGGTGTAACTGAGCATATGTATTTCATAGTCCATTAAAAAGACTGCAATCATGTAGCATTCAACATTTCATGTAACTATAGCAACGTCAGATCATGAATGAAATAGGTTTGAGTTAAAAGATGCTTCCGCTAGCCTAGCAGTATGAGAAACAGGCAGGATTGTTACTGGCAGTACAGGGGCTAGCTGTGACATTGCAAACTAGTTGTCTCAGAGAGCTGTCATCATTTCAACCTCTTTCTTCAAGGTTTTTACTCCTTGGTGCTGGGTTTAAGGACAGTTACCTGAGAGTGCGCTTCTGACAGCTTTTCATAACTTTGCTCTAGACATCTCCTAACTTAACTACTTTTGCCTTAGTGAAATGAATAAAATTTAGACACCTTAGCCCATTTCTAAGTGATTCTCGGTTGATTAGCTGAGATAATCTGTCTGCTAGTTTTAACACATTTCTAATATTCTCATAGTGTAGTGTATGTCAGTCCTTAGTGCCAGGAAAGTTTTGTCACTGGGTTGAATGAAGACAAAATAAGACCAGGGATGCCTATTAAAATTGCCTTCCTTAAAAATGGAAGGTAACATTACTGCATAGGTGTGGTTTCTTTCCTACAGGCTTGTTTGGTTCTTTCCTTAGGGAAGGAATAAAGGCAGATCCTTTTCTTTTCTTGAAGAAATACTGAATGGCATTAATACAGGTGAACTGAGAATTCTGATAGAAGCTTATTCAATGAACATTGTGAAATACTATGCAAGACTGATTAGCCCCGAAGACTAGTAGCACCTGTAACAATCACTTGTAATTATTAAAAACTGTTTCCAGGAAATAAGTATGATAAAATATATTTATCACATCAAATTGATAATTAAAAAATCTTGACTTCGTTTATTTGTAGCATTTCTCATTGATGCTCCCTCATGGCGAGTTCTGCCCGCACAAGGTTCTGTGCCAAGCCCCTGTGGCATAGGACTGATTTTAGACATAAGTAGTCCAGATATCTTAGGCCTGACACTCCCACCTGTTGCCATGAAGGTAAATCACAATCACTAGGAAATTGAAGGATTTTAATCCAAATATCCTTACCCTTATGTATGGGTTTGCTACAGGGCAAAACGCAAACTGCCAGGGAAGTTGGTCCCAACTATAATTTAAAAAAAAAACCCTGAAATCAAACCCTGCTTCCTTTCCAAAAGGCTTTCCTCTTTTGTATCCAGATAGCCAGCCTTAATGCAAAGCACATGCTGGCTTACTACTGGGAATTTGGACTTAATGCAGTAAATGTCCATTACACCCGAAGTGATATTCATTATACAGAGGAAGGATGGCTACTTGGGGTAAGCATGCTTCCACTGGGGCCAGCTCTTGTGCTCTCCTAGCAAAAAGCGTTAACAGTGGAGTACTTGGAATTAGCTTCAACAGGCAACACATTTGGTTTCAACTGTAGCATTAACTATGTAAGATATATTACCTCTGGAAAAATGTTTACACACTTATCCAGAAAATGTCAGCATAGTTACTCTCCTGTTCTTGTGACATTACCAGTCCTGTGTACACAAAGTCCAGCCTTTCAGACCTCTTCCCACTGAGCAGACCCCTAAACCCAAGTTAAGTTCTTCTCCCTGTGCTTGGCTACTGCTTAAAAACACAAGTCATCTAATACAGCACACACAGAGCTGCTGCTGGTAGTCAACAAAAAGATTCAGCTAAAAGGGATGTTAGTCAACTTGCCCGTTCATTGACTCATGCATCCTATTTTGCCTTACAGCAAAAATATGCATCTAGAAGAGTTTTCTATTACAGGGACAGTAGCTGTCTCCTGGAATTGATGCCCAAGTTTCCTTTTAGATCTGCCAACATGCACTGACACACACTCACTCTCTCTTCCTCCCTCTAGTCCCTATTAGAATGGGTATCTGATATGCTCATTTCCTCTAATGACTATTTAAAAATTTTCTCGTCAAACAAAGCAATGAATAGGGATAACAGCATGTGACATTAGATGTTCTTGATTTTGCCAATAGCAGCCCAACAGAAAATGACTTAATGATTAAAAAACTTGGACTCATTAGTTTGTGAATGGCTGTGCTTAAGAATGTAACCCCTCTTAACTTCTTTACACCATGGTACAGTATAATTTACTCAGCCTAAGAGGAGGACAATGACAGCTTTATACAGGATCTCACATCACACCTCCAAGTTTACTTCTTATCTCAAAGGTTGCACCGCGCATTAAAGCAATAGTCTGTATTAATCCAACCTCTGACATTTAGGCCATATTAACCCAACAATGCAGGTTTATGTATCTCACACCTCAGACCCTATCAAGAAATTTGGCAGTGGCAGCTTGATAAGAACACCATACCTTACTGAACTTGTTCTAAAAACAACATCGGCAAAACACTCCTCTGGTTGCACTTTTTAATGACCTTGCTCACTGGTGCTCACTCTTCTTTAGTAATTGCCCATATGGGTAGCCCATGCTTCTGCAGCATCAGAAATGCTGTAAGGAAGGAGCACTGAAAATTCCCATTTTTCTGTAAAAATATTAGCACCCGGCAGGGGGGACGAAATCTGTGGAAAGTCTATAAACTGGAAACTCAAGTTGTTCATTTTTAGATGGTAAAATAATAGTTAAAAACAGGGTTATGTTTTCAATGAGACAGACCACATTTTTTTTCATTTCTGTACTGGACTAATTAACAAACCAATCTTCATTATCAGGTACTTTATAGTGAAAATTCTACCAGAGGGATGTTTCTGGTATTGCAACAGTTTAAGCAACCACTACAGTACATTCAGATTCTTTTTTTTTCACGTGGTACAGACAGTGAAATAATATGCCTCAAATTGTGTATTATCGTGGCTTCCCAAGCTGGGATATGTATTCAAAGATGTGTTTCAAAAGACGGAGAAAATAATGAAATTATCTAAACTTTGTTTCAAGAAAGCTGGGACCATTCTAAGGAGACCTGCAAGTGCATCATCTTAATTCTGCAACAGAGTGGTTCAGGCAGGCAGCATTTACTGCTGTAATGTTTATATGCCTTTTCAAAAAATAATAAAAATAATTAAAACTATACTTTCAGAAAATCTTAAAAGCCTGCAGATGGGGATTCTGTCTTTTAATTTCACCCTCACTTAGACAAATTCTCATTATGTTGAAAACTTTTTGACTACCATATAGTGATTAAACAATGATAGTAACTATCACAATTAAAAGACAGACAAAAGTCAAGTCAGCTGTTTTATTAAATACACAGTTTTAAAAACTTTTAGAGAGGCTGGATAATGAATGCACTGAGAGCACTTGACTGCACAACTTAAGAAACAAATGATAGCTCTGCTTCAAAACTGCACAACAGGTTCTTGAGAGATTCCTTTTAACACTTGTCCAGTGATATTTTTAGGAACTACACCTTGCAGAAGAGCCAGTGCTTTATTGCAGTCACTTTTCAAGGCAGCTCTGGCTAGCTTTACATTCTTTTTATCTCCTTTCCTTTTTTTCTCTCATTATCTTCTTGCTTTCTTCTCTTCTCCTCTTAGTTACAGGATTCCGTGGATCATAGATCTCAAAAGTGTCTTCATCCTGCATGCTTGCATCTTTCACCTTTCTGCTTCTATCTTCGAACTGAAGTATATGTGACATCCTACAAAAACAAAACATAGCTCAAAATCAGTGAAAGAATGGAAAGTTATGATTTGTAATTATGATACACATGGCAAGATTTTAGCGCTGTGACTTATTTTTGTGCATAGCAAAAAAGATCCAAGTTCTGCTGGGTTTTTTCTTGTTGTTTCTGTTTTTTTCTTTCGTAGTAGACCCTAATGTTATAGGGTAACTACATTTGTGAACACCCATTTTGAAAAATACAGCTAGAGTTTTCTCTGCTGGATTTTATTTCATGTACTGAACTCTTCTGTCTTGTCTTTTTCTATTTAACATATCTTCCCAAATGTACTGAATAATTTTCCCAGAAACAAGAAGTGCTTCTCAAGTTTTCCTATTAGTCACTTTGCACTTCCTTTCACCCTTAGGATTTTACAAAAGGGTGGGAGTGCTTGCATGGAAAACACTAGAAGTAGGTACACAGAAGATCAAAAGGGAGTGCTTCACGTCCTGCAGCTCCACCTTAACTTGGTTTAGGTCATGCTTTTGAAGTCTTCGAATACCAGACTAAACTAATGCTTTGTTCAATCCCATGTTTTCTCTACTGTTGATTAGAAATTTCCCCCCCTAGTAGATATTTCCCCATTTCAGCAAATCTGTAGTAATCTGAAAACATCACCATTACAAGCTTGAGAAATGGGCCCGTGTGAACCTCATGAGGTTCAACAAGGCCAAGTGCAGGGTCCCGCACCTGGGTTACAGCAACCCCCAGTATCAATACAGGCTGGGGGATGAAGGGATTGAGAGCAGCCCTGCTGAGAAGGACCTGGAGGCACTGGTGGATGAAAAGCTGGACATGAGCTAGCAATGCACGCTTGCAACCCAGAAAGCCAACCATATCCTGGGTTGCATCAAAAGAAGCGTGGCCAGCAGGAGGTGATTCTGCCCCTCTACTCTGCTCTGGTGAGACCCCCCCCTCGTACTGCATCCAGCTCTGGGGCCCTCAGCACAGGAAAGACATGGGCCTGTTGGAATGGGTCCGAGGAGAGCCACAAAGATGATCCGAGGGCCGGAGCACCTCCCATGTGAAGACAGGCTGAGAGTTGGGTTTGTTCAACCTGGAGAAGAGAAGGCTCCGGCAAGACCTTTTTGTGGTCTTTTGGTCCTTAAAGGGGGCTTATAATAAAGATGGGGACAGACTTTGTAGCAGGGCCCGTTGGGATAGGACAAGGGATAATGGTTTTAAACTAAAAGAGAGTAGACTCAGACTAGATATAAGGACAAAATGTTTTATAATGAGGGTGGTGTGACACTGGCACAGGTTGTCCAGAGAGGCTGTAGATTCCCCGTCCCTGGAAACATTCAAAGTCAGGTTGGACGTGATCTAGTTGAAGATGTCCCTGCTCACTGCAGGGGGGTTGGACTAGATGACCTTTAAAGGTTGTTTCCGAGCCAAACTATTCTATGATTCTATGATAACCTGGAGTCAGAAGTTGTTTTTTAGCTGCGATCAGTGGCAGGAAAGCCTGGAGCTTATCAACTATGGCCTTATTAGCAGGTGGCACCGAGGTGAGAATTAATACAAAAGCTGTCAGAAAACTAAGAGTTTTAACTTGGACAAACAAAATCTTAGACAAAAAGGTAGATTATCTACTCTCCTTAAAGAAAAAGAGAGTTAGGAGGAAAAGAGAAGAAACCCAAACCAAAGGTATTTACAAGTTGACTGATTTTAAACCTATAGGTCTTTACTGACAAGTTAGCAACACCTTTCAATATAGTCATAGTAGAGCTGCTACTTAGGATCTAGCAGAACAAGTATAAAGTTCATATGTTCCATTAAAAAAACCCAAACAACCCAAAATGGAATTAAAAGATTTTTCAGTGCAAACAAACATGGCTAGGCAAAACCCCACTTACTTTTGGATTCTGTATTAATCAATTGCAAAAACGTCTGTGATGGAACAACTTAAAATAATAACCATACTGAACTGAAGCTAAGCATATCAGTCTTTATAGCATTAGATGTCTTTGTCTACAGTCTTTGTGACAGAAAAACCAAGAAAAACAAGTCAGTATCAGAATGGAAGTTTTGTGACCAATGAAACACTGCTTTATCAGTCTCTTGCTACGTGTAAGATGTCCTGAATTAAACAAGTTTTTCAAAGAGCTCTAGTGCAAAGCTCCATACATGAAGAAAGGGAGGGAGGGAGAACCAGTTCAGATTACAATTTAGTACTATTAAAGAAACCAGACAAAATTCAAAGCTATAGACTATATGGTATCTGTTAGAATGTTCTATAAAAGTCTTTAAAACAAAATTTGAGACTTTTCATCACAATTGATTCTTGACATGTGGGCTTCATAAATCTCTTATAGTACAGCATTGTCAGCATGCCTGCATATCACCCTGTCCTATGGAAATACTTAAGATTTGTTTCCAGTGTATAAAACTTCAGTAGTTTATAACCCTGTACACACTACTAACACAAAAACTTATTTTCTGTCATATCTACAATTCAGAATAACATAATGTACCATCAGAGTGACTCATGATTGCGTATTTGCAGTTTAATTATAAAAACATTGTCTCACAGTGGAGAGACTGAAGTAATTTATTTTAGTTAACATGCTTTCTGCATTTGTCATATTCTTCTCAACTTATTAAAGATGAGCATTTTTTTAAGAACACATACCAAATCACACTATCCTACACTGAATTAAAATACAGGGCTAAAGAGATGGAGTCATCCCTTGGTGAGTGGTTTTAGAGTATGTTATATGGGTGTACGTAAAAATGTAGTCACACTCAGCCATTTCATCGACTTGGGTTTTCAAAGAGTACCACAGCACACTTGCAGGATACAACCAATAGGAATTAAAAATAAACACATCTCTCATTCTTGGGTCAGGCCATACTGCATCCCAGGTAGTTTTCAAATTAGATGCAGTAGATTCAGACTAAGCAATGTTTACTTCTCTCCAAGAGCTGAAAGAAGTCATAGTTTCTGACTCCTATTCATAACTTTCCACTGAGGTGTTCCCAGCTGTGATTAAAAATAAGCCAATATTAAGAAACTTTTTGATATTCCCAGAATTAATTTCAGATGCAGCACCTCACAGGTAAAGCAAAATAAACACAGACTGTGGTGGAGATTTAAAAAAATATTTTTCTGACGTGAACTTAAGCTTATTTTTTGCAAGTCACACATCTTCATGGGTAGTCCTGTTTTGCATCTATGTAAATGGTAAATCACACTCAATACAATTTTCCAAAACCAATTCAAACAGTTTTCTTTTTTAAGGAACATGGGAAGTATTTAATAATTATTTCTATATGAATTATTTGAATGTACAGTAATCTTACTCAAGCTCCTCCAATGAAAGTTTGCACTTGCATAATTTTCCAAGTGCAGAGTTAGGGCTGCAATTCCACAAATACAGGTTGCACGAGACTTTTCCTTGTTCAGTTTATAGCTCTCCTCCCTTCTGCATGCCCCTGTGTTCAGTGGGGAGCTAGCTGCCCAGTCGTGCTTCTGCAGTCACTGTGCCGAAAGCTCTAACTTCATGTCTGGTCTTCAGGAACCTACTAACTTGTGCTTATCAGCGCTTGTTGACAGTTCATTTTAAACGAGTGAGACATACAACTTTAAAACACACTTTTTCTTCAAAATTTAAAGGATGAAAGGTTGTCAGATCTGCTATGCAAAACTCAAAAGAAAAGTTTTGCAGCTTAGGTTTTTTTCCTCAAAACTAGTTTTAATAAAATACCTTGTCAAAACTGATGATTCTGGGTATAAAGTATCTAGGTGTGCAAATTGTTGACTTTCTTCAGAAGAAGTAACCACGAAATTATTTTCTTAACCTCTTCTATTACGATAGTGCTGCAAATCAGAACCAGCTATCTTAGAATGGATTGTTGCTGGAGAGGGTTGATTTTTACCCCAGCCAGATGACAGCATCGTACAGTTTAACCATTTTCCTCCCCCATGTAATGAGGGAGCAGCTGGTTTGCTGTACTGCACTTCTTTCCTTTCGTGTTACCAAAAAACATTCAGTTCTTGGCTCTCTTCCGTATTCCAAAATTGAAATGTCTTGAAACATTAGACTGAAATACCTGAATTCATTTAAGACCGTTTCAGAGACAGCACAGGATTTCAAAGGTATGTTCTCCTGGCCTAGTGATATTCTCAGATAACGATTTTTGCAAGAGTCAGCAAAAAAGACTGCTACTTCACAGTTACTAGCAGAGTAGCTCCTGTATGTTCCTTAAACTGTAGTAACTAATACTTGGTGATCAGTTTGATTACTTTCTAGGAATTAAAAAGTGGGAGAATGTTGGCTGCAACTGAAGCTAAAAAAGAAACTTCAGCACACCAGAAAGCATTCACAAACTATTATAGTATGATTAAGCTGTGTGTCCAATAGTCTAGCATAGTGCTGTGGTTTAACCCCAGATGGAGACTGGGACCACACAGCCACTTGGTCACTCCCCCTTCCCCCCTAGAAGGGCATGGAGAAGAGGGAGAGAAGGATGGGAAAAGGAAAAAAAAAACTTGTGGTTTGAGATAAAGACAGTTTAATAGAACTGGTATGGAAAATGAAAATAACAATAATAACATAATAATAACAATAATAACAATAACAATAATAATAACAGTAAAAGAATATACAAGACAGAAGTCGCTCTTACTGCCCAGTGAATTGGCTGCCCAGCCCGACCCGAACAGTGATTGTGGTTTCCTGCCCCTTGGCCAACCCCCAACTGAGCATCATGTCTATGGTATGCAATATTCCATTGGCCATTCTGTTGTTCAGCCTATGCTCCTTCTCAGCTTCTATGGGAAGCTGAAAAAAGTCCTTGAATACTATAAACATCACCCAGCAACAACTAAAACAATATGCATTATTGACATTCTTTTAATAATAAATCCGAAACACAGCAACCATGAGAAAGAAAATTAACTCTATCCCAGCTGAAACCTGGATACACAGGCAACACTGTATTTGCCAACTGTGCATCAAAGAATGAACGCCACCTACACAGTGCTCTCCAGGCAGACTGAACCAGTTTATTCAGGAGACAGATCATGTTCTTTTGAACTATTCTAGTGAGATGGTACTTGTAAGAAAAGGTATGATATACAGTAAACCCTCTGATTTTGAGATGTGTAGATCATGCACTGGATCTGAACCATATGCCAGCTGCTGAAAGGTGTCAATCATGTTAAGTATAGCAAAAAGAGAAGTCTAGAATCACAACAGCTCTTGCCTTTCTAGAACCGCCCTTTGGGAGAAACCGAAGTGGCAGTCAGTGAACCGATTCATTTTGAATCTCACCAAGAGCAAGGAAGCACTACGCTTTTGCACTAGTGATGAAACTTGGATCTCCAGGTACAAATGCACTGCACGTATCAGCGATTTTTATACTAACTGAATAAAAGTGCAAAGCTGCATTGCTTAATTCCACACTTACTTATCAAACTGACACAGCTGCTGGCTGTTATCAGCTCACCTGCTGCCCATTCAACCTTCCTTGCACAAGTGACTCTACATAGCATGCCCTTTGGTGTCTCCACCACTTCAGTGGAGAGCCCAGGACATTATCTCACACTCGCCTATGTCAGCATTTTGAACAGCTGAGCTTTGTAGTAAATCATCAACAGGTATGGACAAAAGTTATGTTCTGCCAACTCTGTTGTGAGGGTAGTAGTTTTTGGCAGGGAGGCAGTAACTTCTAGTTTTAGCCAGGATTCATTTGGAGGTGCCTGCATAAAACATGGCAGCTGGTGATGATACATCCTTACTTTCTGCAATCAGCAGGCACCAAGAAAAAGTAATACACAGCTTTTCCTTTTCCAAATGCAGAACTATATGTTACTCAAAATGCATGACTTACAGTCAGTACATCTAAACTGGTGCTCAGAACACTGGCAAAAATTACATACCACTACTAAATGCAGATTAAATGAAGCAACTAATCACATTGCCATACAGTTTACACTATTAGAATTTTGCAGATAATTGCTATGTTTTGTGAAAGTTACTGTTTCTTTCCATCAGGATGCTTAAAGTGAACAAAGCAGGAATAAGTATCTGTATCAAGAAATTCAGTGCTGCTTCTTGCATTGTACAGGCTGTATAAAAAACCAAAAGAGACCAATATGGACCGTAACCACTAGTACCACTCTTCGTTTTTGAGTTCAATGTCACTTGCAAGTAACATGTTACCTACTTTTCTCAATTACCACCAATGCACCATATATTTAAAAGGAAAATAATGAGAGGTATTCAAGCACTACTGCTTTCCTTAAGTTATATTCTACTTGACACTAATATTTTCCTTCAAATATTGTAAACGTATATGTTAAACTATAAGCATTAATGAAGGGAAACATTATAACACTTTCCTCCCATCACCCTCATGATACATAGGCAGTGGATAGAAACATAGCTCGTGTGAACAGATGAGAAAACAGATGAGTGAATCGACAGATCAAAGCAAATGAGATCTCTCTCCCAAGGAAAAAAAAAAATGTTGGCTGTTCTGGAAGAATGAACTCACTGGCACCCTTTTCACTTCCAGCAAAGTAGCGGGTGGCACAGGAAGAGGAGAGATAGCTGAGAGAAACACTGAGAGACCGTTGAGCGACTAAAAAGAAAAATAAATTGAGGAAAGTAAAGACTAAAGAGAAAGATAGGAATGAGAAACAAAAACAGAGAAAAAGAGGCTGACCAAAATGTAAACAAAATGAAGAAAAATGTGAAAAGACAATTGAAAACAAGCAAAAAATTTTGAATCAAGGCAAGAGAACAAGGGTATGAACAAGATAAAAAGAATGTCCAAATCATAAAACAAAGGGAATTTTGAAGGAGGAAATACATTAATGACATTTAATCTTGTTTCCACCTTTTTTCCAAATTGAGATGCTGCAACCAAAACAAGCTTCTTGGCTCAGGCTGCTGTCACCATTCCTTGCATAAGAGTGTCCAAGAGCTTTACAAATAATTTTGTAAACACAATGCAGCAGGAGAGATGAAATATGTTTATGTCTCTAATGAGACCTCCAACCATCACTAAGTGCTCTGTGCAACACAACTCTTGCAGGCAAGTTCCCTAGTTTTTGTCTGCCCTGTCTCACCATTCAGCTTTGTTTTTATTTTCGTGTAAGAGATAATCCACCATCCCTCTTTTCACACAGAGGAGTCCTGTAACCCAAGTTTCTCTCTACTGCAGATCATTAAAAGAAAAATAGTTGTTCCCAAGTACGTGAAGCAGGTTCCGACTCTTACAGCAATGAGGGCTGATAGCATAAGCACTGCTATAGACACAGTCTCAAACCTGGATTCATGTCTTTAATTCTGACTGTTTCACACAGCCGCTGCTATCACAAAAAAGCATGAAACAAGCTTCCTTGAGTACGTTTTGTCTCATTACCTCATAGTATTGGAGCTGTGCTAAATCACCTATGAAAGCCTGCACTCTTCTGTAGCATTCGGTATTTAAACCTTCCAGTGTTAACGCACACTGTTCCTGTTTGAACCCAGTTTGCCAAACTGGATTTGATTTCACTTTAATAAAGTTTATAATGCCTCCTAGTAATAATCTGTGGTCATAGGTTTCTGCTGTGATTGTTACCGCTAAGAGACTTCACTCTTTCTTGTTTAACTGCTTGTTTCCACCATTCCATATTCCTTTGTTCCTCTTTCCCCATCTCCTTTCCTAATGATCAGACTACCCGTCCCTCCGTTTTTTTTTGAGCTTTCATAAAAGCTTTTATTTTTCAAATTTATTGACTTGCTATTTAAAAAGAGAAATAAGATTTGCTATTTGGGTCCAGCCAATTTCAAATCATTAGTTATTCCATAGAAGTTTGTAATATAAAAAAATGCTTAGAAGAATATTGGGAAAATGACTATAAATACAGATATTTGCCATATTGCAGTGAACTTCACAGGTTAAGTATTTATTTCTACATCAAAATAATACCGTTTCAATCCGTAGTAGTGAATATGGTTCAGAGCACAGATTTTAGACCGAAATTTAAGATTTCACTATTGCTATAAATACCCCCTCCCCCAAGCACTCTCCTGAGGTTAATTTCATTTCTGCAGGACCCGAAAGTGGTATTTTCTAGCTTTCGGATGAATGGAGTACTATTAGCCTACAATACTTCAGCATTCAGATGTTAACAATGGGGGTAACATATTATTGCTGCTCTTGCACAGAGGAAAAATCTCCCCAGTTCTAAGCAAGCAAAACTCAAAAATATGCTTTTAAAAATATTATACAAAGTCAGACTGTACACTTTTGGTAAATTTGAAATTGTAGTACAAGTACGGGGGATGAAGAAATTGGTTTAACCTCTTCAGAATAACCAGAAAGTTGTGGGCCGTCCATAGACCAAAAATGAATTGTCTATATTTTCTCTTGGTGTAGGCCTACAGCATAAAATGACCAGAACAGAACTTTTGCAGATATTTCTAACGTAATACTTATTTTGAGATATTCTATTTGAATGCTACATGCTCAGTTTTACTCCAAAATATTCACTGCAAAAATAATAAGAAACTAATAGTTTCACTAAGTATGGGCTACCCAGGTTAAAACCCCCCAAAAGATACTTCATTTTTTTGCAAAGCTAACAACAAAGTAAAGTATTTTTGGTGAAGACTAATGTAATACAGTACACTTCCATTGCTCAAGACAGTATTAAGCATTTTTTATTCTCTTGAAAGAAGATTTAATTGTAAGTAACCTTCTATGAGGAAGGGAAAAATCAACTGAACTACGAAAGAGCTCATCCAATTCAAAAGATAATCAAAGCACTGGGGGAAAATGTGATTAGTTCTCAAAGCATCAGAATTAGAAGTATGCAAAACTGTGATGACTTAGGATTTTAAGCAGTAAATATTTTTCTATAAAAATTCAGTTATCCTATTTTAATATTGCAGCTGTTCAGTAACAATTCACGCATAGTATATTTATACTATATCCTTGCCCCCATCACAAAAATGTGAAGTAGTTTGATAAAAGAAGCTGGGTGCTTTAAACAGACAACTGCTCCTGGTAGAGTAGATTGGTATGGTAGACTATAATGCAAATTCCAGATGTTGTTCCAGACAGTGTACCAGTGTAAAAAAACTTTGCACAGCATTTACTATAAGGACATGATGAGAACCGCCATACCGGAATAGACCAATGATCCATCCAGTCTAGCATCCTGTCTCTGAGAATACCTTGTACAATATCTGATACTCTAAAAGTCAGCAAATTCCCTCCCCAAGTTAACACAAACAGACAGGCAGTATTGTATCACCAGAGCACGGAATTGGAGTGAGGGGGAGAGGAGAGCATTTCTAGCACAAAAATACTCAGATTTTCATAACATTCAACATTCTCTGGACACACTCCCTTCTCTTTTGTCCCTCCCTCTCCCCATTCTGAATATGTCCAAATCCTTGCTGTTTAGACATGTCATTGAATGACATGAAGCTGCGGCGCTTGAAAAGGTGTGTAAACATGCTTAAGAAGCTTAAGCTGGGCTATTAAAGATTTAGAAGATTATTTCTTCATTCTTCACTAGGTTTGCTGGCAATAAATAAAATGTAAGATTTCCAGACAGTAAATGTAATACTAGATATCCCTTGAGAAAAGCATGGATCATCTCTGAATTTAAGTCAAACAGTAGTCGATTCCAGGCCCGGATGCCTAGTCCAAATAAACTTAGGCATGGAGGATTAACAAAAAATAAACAAACAAAAAAACCCACCCAAATGCTCTGAGTTTCTTAGGCATGACAAACAGCTAGAAGCAATAAATATACAACTTCAGCAGAGGAACAATTTGTTAATACAAAATCACTAACTGAAGCAGTGGGCTAGCAGCTAGCATTTGCATATCAAGGTTTGACTACATTCTAGCAGTAGAGGGGTGAAGGTGGAAAGAAAATTGGAGAAAAAAAAAAGATTTGCAGCAGAAGGTTTTTTTTTTTTATTTATTTCTTCCTTTAAATGTTAGTGGCAATACTAAACCCCAAACAAACATTTTTTTGCCGAACAGAAAAGAAACCCCTCTTTCCAATGTGTTTCTAATATAGACCTCTGGCATTCATTTATCCTTTGTAACAATCAAATAAGTATTTTGTCAACTTTTAAAAAATGTAGTTGAGTAAATCAATGGCCTTAGCAGGAGAGACCTAATATAGAGCCAGTTTTTCCAGACTAGTGCAGGAACGTTGGCTCAAGTCTGGATGGGAGGAGGGGAGCAAACATGGCTTTAATCCATCTTTGTGCCTCACTGGCATAAATTACAGCAGCACTTTTTCTTTCGTTCCCCAAGCTATCATTGGCATGTGAAAAAGACTGCTGCTTAGTTTTCAGGAGCTTACTGTGTTTGTCACAGTTAAGCTTCTGCAACTGAATCTGCAGAGACTGGTGCTAATCTTGAGGAAGCCGTATTTCATAATCCTCAGTCTGAGGTACTATAGCAAAGAAAGAGACTGCATTTTAGAAAACATGTATAAAGGCAGGTTTAGGAAAGAAATATAACCAATATTTTTAGGCGTTTATTCAGAAGAATTTCACTATGCAAAGTTTAATAGTAGACGCTGTATTAAATAGGAAATCCTGGAAATAAAATGTGGAAGACATTATCAAATGTATGTGGCATAGATACTAACAGTGTGCATCATGATTTAGTTCTAATATATATGAAATCTTGCAATATAAAACCAGTCTCGCTAAATTCAACATTTACCTAATTCTGAAATTGCTATTTCAATAAAAAAAACCAACAACCCAAACCCAAACCAATTCTAGCCTACTCTCTACAACATACATTGGAAACGTGGTGCCTTGACAGATCTTTTAGACCCAAATCTCTCTCTCTCAGCCACTAAGGCTTTTACTGGGAGAATACAAAATAAATTAAATACTGCATGTTTCCACTCCTAACTGCACCAGATTTCTCACTGAAACCAATGCTAAATATTCTGAGAGAAGTTTTCCTTGTATAATCAACAAAAATTTTTTTTTTTAGAAGATAAAGGACATAACTATTGATGCTGGATAGAGAATAACTTCATTGAATACACAGATTTTGTTTGTTCTGGAGTAATATATAACTACAAACTGGGTAAAAAATTATACCGCCAAATTGCAATGAATGTCCTGGCACAAAGGGCTTAGCATTAGCATCCAATGTCAAAATATTTAACTGGCCTCTGTGGAAGTTTTGCAAAATTCAGAACTGGGAACAGATTACAGGATTTGACATATATAAACCGGGCTGCACTTTAAATGGTTAGCGCTGAACTTCAGTGAGGTTTTTGTCCACAGAAGCAATAAATTAATAAAAACAGACCCCGTCCCTTTATTTTTTGCTATAATCTGGTGATCAGATCTACGCAAAGCGTCACTGTGCAAATCAAAATAATATTTTGTAACCAAGAAGAAATCTTTAAAAGTCTTCTAAAAGCCATAAGATTTTAAACAGTCTATTTAAGTGAGCAGTACCATTAAATTCCCACTAGAATTGTTTTTAATCCTCGCTATCTTAAATGAGGTCTGTTACAAATAACTAGGACAACAATAGTCATGCCAACACTAGTAATTGCACAACATGCACATTAAACAATCTATTAAACAAGATCTGAAATGCTTTTTTGTTTGCGATAGAAGACCTTTACTTTCCCATAATTTTCACAACAACCTTTTGACTGTAAGTTGAAAGGTTTTTTCAGGCATTGACTTATTCACTTTAATTTAAAAACATGCCTATTTTTCTTATCCCTCAAATTAACCAACACTTAGAATAGCTCAGACTCAACAAAGGTAACCAACTGTAAGAATTTTAAACTGAAAAACCACGTGAAAAACCATCCCCACATACCAAATTCCCATTTTACTCATTCTTTTTTGTCCCACAGTATATCTGAAAGTTGAATGAATTTATGCTATTTCATATCAAAAGAAAGAGTAAGTTTCAGAGTCTAGGCATCCTTCCAAATATACTTAAGTGACTGTCTCATTTACATTTGTCGCTCAGTTACAGCTACGACAGTGTTCCATGGGGAGGGAAAAAGTTGATCTCTTTTAAAGATTAAGAAGCTTTGTAGTTCGCATCCAACATCTTACATTCCACCCAGGAAACACTGCAGTGCTTCAGTTATGAAGCACGGGCATCACATGTTATTAATTAAATGAACTATGTAGCAGGCTGGCAGCCACAGTCAAATTCTAAATGGCTGTAGAGTGCATTAGTGAGAGCAGATAGAGACCAGTGATGAGATCTGAAACCAGAAGAAGAAATCCTAAACTTCTAGCTGGGTGCAGAATGAAGACAAAATTACTGGGCTCCACTGTAACACAAACTCTAAAATCAACTGGAGGTCTACTTGCAGCCCTGACTTGTGAACTGATGGGATTAATAATGGACCAAACCGCTCTACTGAGGATGATACAAACTTTGGCTGCTTCCCTAGAGCACCAATGGTTTAAACACACTTCACATAATCATGTTCATCTGGTAAGGAACAGCTTTCACGTGTTAATGTTCCAGTTTATACACTGAATATTGAAGGTCCAGCAGGATGAATTGGGCATCTTCCATCAAATGCAAACTGAAGAAGTAACAATAACATAAAACCATACTTATCAGGACTCAGGTTACTACCACTGAAACAGTTTTCAAGCAAGAAGAGAATATTGCCTCAATGCAATGTTCATATACCAATGCCTTCTGGTGCTCTTCTAGTATTTGCTGCCTATTAGCTATTACGTACTTCAACTAAGAACTTTGTTTGAAAGTGAATGGATGGGCATATCTTTTCAATCAATATACACAAAAAACCCACCATGATTTGCTAGCATGTGCGTCTTCCAGGTTTTACAAGGTACTGTAAACTTGATTGGTTTAGTGTGCAATGTATTTGGCTTTTTTTAGTGGCATGGAGTGCTGCTCCTTTTGAGTTTTGGGTTACTTGATCATGACAATTAAGCTTTAAATTCAAGAATGGTACCGGAGTTGGTTTGTAAACCTTCTTTTGCATTTTATCTGTGAGAATGTACAAACAATGGGGACCCTTCATAGAAATGTGATAAGTTCACTTGGCAACCAGGTGAGCTTTAAAGAAGGAAAATGGTAGGTTCTTTCCTGCAGAAAATAATCTCAGCTCAAAAACTGTCAGGACTGTAAAATTTCCCATAGGAACAGAAATACTTCAGCATGTCAATAAATCTAGCAGTTTCAGGAAGCCTCTGCTAGTTTTCAAGGATCAGAGAGAGAAGAGTGGAACAGTCCAGTATTTTGGTTAAGAATATGACAAGTGGATTTTCATAGCAAAGAATCTGTACCTTCCACAAAGACCAGTATTCCATCTGGAAAAGTGTAGATATATACTTCTTACTTTTCATAAGGATGCAAGGCTGGTAAAAATTCAGTTGGGCAGCCCTATTTTTAGGAGTAGACAGCCATAGTTTAATGTCAAAGTGAAAAGATTAATGTGGTAGGGTTGGTTAATTCACTTTCATTTCTGAGTTTACTGGAGAAGAATATAATTACAGAATGCATGTATAATATGAAGTTTTGTGAAGACTTTTTTTTGAAAGTTTATTGGAGTATTTAGAATTTATATGATTTTGGCAAACAGGAGTAGTAGTATGAAAAATAGGATACAACTCAGGAAGTGCAATGGCTGAATTTCAATAACAGCAATCAACAGCACAGGTACAGGACAGAGCTAGGCTAGGCAACTGTTAAGTAGGAAAAGATTTGTGGCTTAGAAGGGATTGGAAACCAAGCATGAAAGAAACAATGACAAATAAAGTAATCCACTCAACACTGACAGACTTAGTGGAGTGTTGTATCTAGTCTCAGATTTCACGCTCTGGAAGAGAGATGAACTACTCAGAACTCTCAGAATTACTTGATGGGAGGTTGTTTCAGAGTACTAAGTATCACTTGTATCCTATTTGAAGAGGAATATTTTCCCCAGATTAACTAAAGCAATCAATCTTTGAATATACTTGACTGCATCTGATTTTTTTTCTCCTATAGCTGGATTCTCTCTGTGGAAAATATTTTATGTCACATTCACAGGATCTACATAATCAGTTTCACTATCTGCAGTTGCCATAACACTTTCTGGACTGAAATTTGGGCTTTACTATTGCTGTAACTATTTGATAATATAATCAGAGCCCTGAAGTGGCACTACAACCTGACTGTGTGTCACATGTGTGCAACTCTATGTATACAGCAGTCCAAGTCCTAACAAAGATGAGGAGCAGAAGTGTTCTGTATGAAGTGTAGCCTGTGCAGTGTTTTCCCTTTCAAATTCAGGCTTATCCAGTAATCCAGATGGGAAGTAGATGAATTATTCCAGCTGGGTCTTCTGCTGTGACATATTTGGGTTTCATTCTATTAGTCTCTAAGCAGATGACACCTCACTGACACTGAGATAGATCTCATCTACACTTTGGGGAAAAGTCTTCTTGGGTAAGACTTTAAGCCCAGAACAAGCAACTGAGTTCTGCCAGATCATCTCTACCTACCTCTGCTGCACTCTGTACAAACTTTGTGCAAGAGAAGAATGAACTCGTGCATCTGACTCTTTCTTATTTGGACTGTAAGCAAATAAAGAACACCTAATGATCAAACAGTACTGACGACATCTGACAAATCATTAAAAGAAAAGCATAAGCAATGGTTCTCCATATGGAACCATAGGGACAATAAAGCTTGCAACTGGAAGAACTAGGACCAAGCACATCTTTCTAAGGTACCCAGATGCTGTAAAAACACGTCTGTCTACTTGTCTGCAGACATTTTTATTGTTATGAGTACCCTTTCTGGCAGTACATACCATGTTTATTTTGATACTTTTGAATTCTGTAGGGGAAATTCGATTTTGATTGCTGCAGACAGATACATACATAATCGTTCTCACATAGCGGTAGAGTTTGCAAGAGAATGTCTCAGCTAAGATTCTGGTATTTCATGTTAAAACTTAGTATTATGCATTTCTTTTCGGCTCTCTTCACAACACTTCCTCAGATGCCTTCTTAGACAGTAAAATCTGGTAATAATTATCAAACACCATACACACTGTTTACAATAGAGTCATATTTCTTCTTTTTTTCTTGCATAAAAAGTAGAATGCTGCTGAAAAGTGCCCAAATGTCTGCTATGCTCCATGCCAATACAGCAGCTCAGCCAAATATGCAGAGAGAAGTTTGCCAAATAAAAGAAAACATAACAAATTGGTAATGGTTTCTATCTTGACAGAAAATGAAAATTATACCTCAATGTGTGGCCACTCATGTGGACACATAAAAATGTCTTAGAGGCAATCATTTTACCTCAGATAACACACCCTGACAGTACAGCAAAGCATACTGGCAGGCTTTCACTTCCCATAAAAACAGCAATCATGACCTACAAAATGGCCTGGAGGAATCTCATAATTTGTGCATATCATATATGCATATGCCATAAACTAATTATATATTTAATAAAAATAAAATAAAGAATTATTGTCTTTTGAGGATTAGATTGCAATTAAGAAAGAATCTTAAAATGTAAAGTCATGATAGTTTTCTCAAATATTTCAATACAAAAAAGACACTAAAAATGTAAACTCTTATCCCAAAAAATTAACTTTCCAAGTGATTCTAATAATCATTAATAGCTTTTAGAAGGCTTCATTGCTTTATTAATGTTGTGTTTATAGCCAATTTGTGTAACATGTACATTTTACCATTTATTTAGCTTCAAAGTATATTCTTTGAAAATACTGTCTCATCTGTCTGTAAAATTAACATGCATATTTACTGTGCTGCAAAATTAATAATATGATGTTAATTATTAGTTTATTATGTAGTTTCATATTATTCTAAGTCTTCTTTTTAGTGCAATTCTGAGTGCGACATTATTTTCTGAAGAAAAATATAACTTCCTAATCTGAAATTGCAAAACTCCTTCATTCAGTATGAATTACTTACAGAGAAAAGAATTATCACCAATTAGATGCCAGTAGTTACTCAGAAAGGAACAGGAAAGATAGTTATCGGACTCTATAAAAGTCTTTAAAAGACCAGTTATATTACTGTGACAAGAAAACATCAGACATCAAGACCAGCCCTTCAGGTTCATGGAAAGTTTGAATTAGGGAGGTTTAGGCTGGACATTAGGAAGCACTTCTTTACTAAAAGGGTGGTCAAGCACTGGAACGACCTTCTTAGATAAGTAAGTGGTTGATGCCCTAAGCCTGTCAGTGTTTAAGAGGTGGTTGGACAATGCCTTTAATCATAGTACCGTAGAATCATAGAAAGGTTAGACTTGGAAGGGACTGTAAAGATCACCTAGTTCTACCCGCCCTGCCATGGGCAGGGACACCTTCCACTAGACTAGGTTGCTCGAAGCCCCATCCAACCTGGCCTTGCACACTTCAAATAACATGCTTTAACTTGGTCAGCCCTGAATTGTTCAGGTTGATCACTGTAGGTCCCTTCCAACTGATATAGTCTATTCTATAATTCTGGGAGAATGTAGAAGTACATTGGTAGCTCAGAAGGATCTCAAAATATCAGTGAAATTCTAGGACCTCAAAATTTATGGTGTATGTTATCCCTCATCCTCAAAGAGCCTGAGCTACGAAAAGACATAATGAAAGAAGACTATGTGGTTTGAAGAAGCAACTAAACAGATAGTGACAAGAAAAAAACTCACAATAGTACCAAGTCAGAAATAAGAGCTATCCTGAAATGGGCAAGATTTGGGAAATTATTTTCTCTATTGTTTCAAAAACAATAATCCAAAGCCCAGATGTTTGTGTTTTGATCTATCTCTTAAAATACCCAAAGAATATAAGCAACGAAAGCAAGGCTGAATTTCCAGATAATGGAATTAACATTAAAAGCAGAAAGAAAACTTACACTGCAGAAGCCTAACCTGCATTTTAAAATACCATGTTCCGTTCTTCTTAGGTACAATAAATAAATAAGAGAGAGAGAGAGAGACAGAGAGAGTTTGGTTAGATTCTGAAGCTATGAGGAATGCTCAGTTCTTCCTTGGAAAAAAAAGAAGGAAAAAAAGAATATAATCAATAAATTAATATGCAAAATATCTGAATTGCTATTATTTGAAAGAATCACAGGATTTTTAATAGACTACTTAGTAACACTTGAGTGCATTTTCAGTGATGAAAATGCCGACATATGTGTTAAGATGAAAGCAGACTACACTAATGCCTACAAACAAACACTAAAAAAATAAATGCACTCATTACATGCTACTTGTGTAAAAACATTGTTTTACAAACTGCAAACATTCTACATTAAGTGCTATACTACTAGTGTTAGTCTTTCTACCAGTCCAAGTGACTGAAGTTTTCTGCAAATCCTCGAATTTTCCTTGTGAGGTCTCAGCTCGATTCAGTGAAAAGCAAGAAGATGTGAAGGTAAAGCTGCAGAATCTGTGTAGCTTTATCTTACTAAATTAAAATATATGCAATGATTCATCATGTATATGATACAAACAACAAATGAAAATTGTTGAAAAGTGACCTAAAATTTCAGTCTCATCAACACAACTGGTCTCAGAATTTGCAATTCAGCTTACCTTTCATCACCTACATTTTTTTTAAAATTTATTTTTATGTAATGTATCTTCAAATAGTCCTAATATATTATGATTCAATATATAAAAACCCAAGTATTTTTATATTATAGCTTACTGTAACTTGATGTGTAAGTTATGGATAGCTGAAGAATTTCATTAATCAACATGTGGAAAAAAAATGTGAATGAAGATGTAAAAATATTTTTTCCCTTCCATAAATTATCTTCCCTCACAGTCTTTTTTATGGTGTCTTTTCTCACTTCAGTACGCACATCTTTTTCATTTGTAGAATGACAGTAAAAATCATTAAGTTATTTAGACAGCCTGCATTTCCTACCAATGCTAACTGTCTTCTCATCTGAGAAAAACAAATTCATTAACATGGTTATCTTACGGTTTTGTATGAGTCCTCTCAAAACAGATGCAGGATCCTTAAATCACATTTAGTTAAATCATTTATTTTTGATTTAAAAAGGGTGTCTAATGTACATTCAGATATTTTATTTTTTTCCTTATTGTAATTCAGTTTTTTTCAGGTCTAGTTACTGGTGCTTGTTTGGAGATTTTGGGGCAGGTAGGTATCTTAATGGTTTACCTCTCCCAGGAAGAGAGCCTTCAAGAAAATTGTAAGGGTACACCCGACATATTTTCACTTGGTAACTTAACATTATCTGAGATACAGAAATTTTGGTTGTCTTAAAACACTCACCAAGAACTTTGTTAAAGTTTCTATTTTAGTGGTAGTTTTGCTGTAGCTGTGATGGCTTATGCCTACAACTAAGGAAAAAGTTGTAGGCAGAGACAGCGTATTTTATTAGACCAGCTATGTTGTTCTCCTTATAAACAAAGATGACCTGTCCCTACAAAATATTTTTGCTATGTTTTTTTTTCTTTTTTCCTACATTTTCTGCAGATATTTTTACTAACATCCAACAGTTTGTAGTCTAGGACTTCAAGATCACACTTCAAATCATATTGATTTTTATCCCCATCCCTACCTAAGGTGGGTTCTTGGGATGGAAGATGAACATGAGACAATGTGGTACAAGTTGCTTCCTTGACTGGGAGGCGTTGATGTAATAATTTCTGCAGTGCTTTAACAATTCCAGTGCTACTCTGCTCCCTTGGGGTCACCCCACACTTCAGATGAGTCTATCCATCTATCTTCATCTCACTCATCAGTCTTTACAATACTTACCCCCCCAACACAGAGTTTTAGTAGGACTTAAAACTACATAAAGCAAAAAGTCTTCTACGCTCTTACCTTATTTTCCACAGTGCTAAATCAGTAAATTTTAGCTGACTCCTGCTGCAGCAGCTGTCTTCACATTTGGTGTTTCTGCTACTCCTTAAATTTACGCTTAACAGTGAGACTATGCTAGTGCAGTAGGATTTCCACCAGTAAACACAGAAATCCAAATCCAAAAAAACTTACCATCCTTCGTCATTATCTACTTCAGGTTCAGAAACCTCATTTTCAGGAGTTTCTTCAATTGCCTGGGTTAACTTTGATTTAAATCGGTCCAACAGTGCCAGTGTCTGAAATTAAATACATGGTTGTAGAGAAGTTACATATACTTACACACAACAACAGGCATATACAGCATCTTTAAACTATTATTATTATTATTCTTTTGAGAACTAGTACAATGAGATGGAAGAGAGATCCTTCCTATGAATTTGAAAGAAACACTGTAGAGAGGCAAATGAGAGAGCCAGAGGCAGGGAGAGTGGGGCTGGGGAGTGAGAGCAAGAATGCATTGAGAGTGCCCATCGAGAGAACAAGCAAGAATGTGCAAGCAATGTTAAGGCAGCAAAAGCATGCAGGGAGGGCATCCTGCAGGTGTGCAAGAACACTTGGCTGGACACCTGGTGAAATCAAAATGCATATTTAAGGAAAAAAAAGTTGTGGCTACTTACAGAATAAAATAGCTGATTAAATGACACTGACTGCCAACAACAAATTTTACCGTATGAACCTATTTTCTTGTCATAAAGCAATCCATTGTATAAATTAAAGATTATTCAAGTTTTGAAGACCCAGCTTGATTGATATCTACATACTTAAAATTGCTGATCTTTTAAATTATGCACCAACATTTTAAAAAATTCAAAGCTTTTGACTCAAATGTAATGAACCACCTTAATTAATTCTACAGATACAAGTTCTTAGGCTCCATACATTAAGGTCACACTGATTTATATTTGGTATTTCATTCTCCAGCTAACATTGCCTGGCCTTTCAGCTACAACGAAGTGACCAAATCTCAGGTGACACCTGAAAATCAAACCGCAGGTCTTGTTTCTGATTACCTGGAATGAGATTTTGATTATACAAGATTTGTATGCCTGAGCCTTGTGATGGGAGAGGGGTCCCTTCAAAAAAAGGGCACACCGTAAGAATAATTTGCACAGCCCACAGCTTATTTCTTGCTGATATTTGAGACATTCCTGGAAAGGAAAGCATCAGGGAATAAGCACTTGACTGAATTTATGTGGCAGGCTACATTTGATCTGTAGGTGATAGGTTGGCCACCTATGTTGTAAAACACCTCTGTATGGCTGTTTAGTTTTGTTTGGTCAAGTTTTTCAAATTTAAAAGAATAAAAACTAAACAAGAATAGAAAACAGAAATAGGAAATACCAGAAGTGTTCACTGGAATCAAATTTCCTTCTGGGAGCAATCTTAACTTTAGGAGTTTCCTGGCTTTTGAATTCTTTCAAAAACATATTTTAGCACTGCCAAAGGCAGGTTTTGGAGGTTTTTTTGCATTTATTTTCTTTATTTTCTGTTTAATCTTCTGTTTAAGATGGGAGAGAGGAAAATTTCAAAGATATTTGGGCCTGCAAATCATTCAAGTTCTATAGCTTTCCATACTATTGCAAACAAACCCCGTACTTGCAACATCTGAGACAGCACACCTCTGCCTAGGCCATCAGAAGAAAACAAACTAACCCTTTTTATGTGAAATTGTGACCAACCAAAGCCACATTCCTTGTGTCTTGTCTAATTTTCTGTGGTGCCAGCATTCGTGTGAATAAACCTGGTGATAGAAATAACTTTGAAATATCTTAGTAGGCATTTTTGCAGTGAGTGATTAGATGCCATACTGTGGAACTTTATAAACTGACCCTTGTGGATTAGGACTTCCAGTATCTAGTATTGTAAGGAGACAATTTTTCCCCCTCTTTAATTCTTGTACAGAGGATGGAAAATGGTATTGTGCTGTAGGACCAGGTAGGAGGGATGCAAGGCTAGAGGAAGCTCTCCACAAGTTAAATGGATTACAAAGAACTTGATTAATTATTGTTGAATAGTTCCTAGCAGGGTTACACAAATAAAAATTAAGATCTACTAAAATATACATCCCTGTCATCTCATCTTGTTTTTCTACAATGTCCAGGACAGGGCTGATATAAATTAATTAGAAGTGGTTTTAAGTCCCTTGATCCACACTGCCAACAGAGCTTTTGTACTCTTTGATTCAAAGTTAATGGGCTTTTGAATGTACAAAGTTTCCATAAACTTCTTAGTTTAGAGCTAAATCAGCTTGCTGCATGTATAAAGGTTTGCCAACCACTGCTTTGAAGTTACTAAGCCTCAAGTTTCCAATCTGTTCTAGCTTCAACAGTTGATTATGAACATCTTCGTAGCTAAATTGACATGCACTTATAAACCAATGCTTTTGATGTACTGCACAGATTTTAAGTTAATAGTATTTTCCACTTCACATGCAACTTCATATACTCAACGGTTTCAAACTTTCCTATTTTAGAAAAAAAAAAACTATTTATATCAAACTTTACTTTGCTCATATTTGCATACTAAATTCTACATACATCCTAGCTCATTTTGAAAAATATTTTTAATTATATTTATAAAGGGTTTTCTTTTTACAGTGCAGTTAAAAACTACTTCTGTTCATGATGTGGATGAATTTAATCTCTTTAAAACAATTTAAAATGTTAAAAAAAAAAACAGCTTGGACAGATGCCAAGTATGCAAACTTCTGTCCTAGTGTTATCTTATGCCAAGCTGGAAAGCCAAGAAAAGCACTGTATAGAAATGCAAACTCTTGTAAATGCAATCAAGGATACCTTTGCGTGGGTAGCATTTCCTATTGGAAGATTTTAGTGACTAAACTGATATCACTTTCAAATACACTCACTTACCTGTCTACCTGGGTAATCAAATAGGGGATTGAAGAATACATATATTTATATAAATAAAAAGATTCTTTAATGGAAAATGAAACATAATGGATTTTAAACTTTATTTTTACACAAATGAAGAGAGAGACATTTCCAGAACTTTTTCTGGAATTTTTTTCCTAGCTTGTCGAAATTACCTGATCTTCACGAGAAGCTCCTTTCTTTGGCTGCTGCTTCCGCTTGTCTTCATATTTTCTCTTCTCTTGAAGATACTCTTCAACAACACTGTTTGGAGCAGATTCCTCCTCTGAATAAGGAAACATATTTGGTTAAACAAATTAAATTTGGTTTTATGATTTAGTATCATTTTGGAGATCGTTTGTGACGTCTGGAACACCAAGCAAAACACTTCCATAAATTGTTTCAGTTTTACTGCTTTCTCAGCAAGTAGAATGATTTGCTACTTGCTGAAATGAAAAACACAACACTGTACTGGGCAGACCACGAGTCCAAAAATTTTTGTTTCAATTTTATTTTACTATGGAGCCAGGGAAATCAGGGTAACAGAAATAAAAACTCTCATGTTAAGGTGAGAAATGAAAACCGTTGAAATTTCTTTTATAAGTTTACCTTCATTTCAGAAGATCTTTCTTGGACCTGCCAAAATGTTATGTGTATTAATATCCCGTGACTATTTTTTAGAGTAGACAAATATAGACAAATATTGCCTATAGACAATTTCACAGTTTTCCTGTTTTGTAAGCTGAAGTAGCCACAAATGAAATCCTTGATCTTGCAATAGGGAAAAACCCACAACATTTTAATTTTAAACAGAGTTCACCTTGTCAATCAGGAAAAAACCTCTGTACTAACAAAGTAATATCTGGACTAGTCAACAGTTACTCTCCTTTGTCTTTTTTCAACAGTTTCTTCTCTGCAGAATATCCACAGCTGTGGCATATTAATAATTTATCAGGACAAAATCTCAATTTGAGAATTCATCAACACCATCCTTCATGTTTTCTTCCTCCTGAATAGCATTAAGACATTTCACATATTGATTTAGTAGATTTGAAATTTATTTTAGACATATTTACAGAATTGTTATTGCTGATAAGGAATAGAAGAATAAAACCTCCAGATGTCCATTGCAAACCATGAACAGAAAAAAATTACGGAGGAAATTGTTTCAACAAATTGCAGGATATACAGCCTGATCAACTGTAAATCTAAATCAAACCCCATATCTGTTTTTTTTTTTTTTAGATGGCTGCTGACAGCTATACAAAGAAATTGCTGATTCCAAACTGAATTTCTCTTTCACCTGAAGTTTTCTATAAAGTTTATAAACATAGCATTTCATAATAAGAAGAAATAAATTTGTAATGATGTACCTACATATAAAATACTCGCTTATGTATTTCTACAAATAAAATCTCTTATTTCCTTTTCATCTTCATTTATATGTTGCATGTATGCATTGAAAGAATATAAGGAAAAACAATCAAACATACATAGTATCATTCAGAGATGTTTTTTTCCTGTTTTTCAGTTTACATGCTGGATATAATGAAGAAGAGAGGACTACAGGTACTAGCAAGATAAAGAAAGAAAAAAGCCATCTTCTAGAATGACCAAAAAAGATAAATGCATATAGACAGATATTTAGGGATGACTAAATAGCTGAATGAACGAAGTTAAATCTGCCATAAAATCCCATGCAGCATAATTTCAGCTGAACTGAAGAGAATAACAAAGTACAGTATAAAACTACAAATCATAATGTCTCAGCTTCCTCTTTCCCCTATCAGCTCAGTTTCTTCTACTAATAAAAAACGACATTCTTTATTCAAGACCAACCCCTTGTGAAGACAAAACACTAGTTTAATGTGTGTATTGAAACTTGTTGACTGTGTGGAAACAACACACTGCCTTGTTTTACTAACAGCCTCTAGATAAATAACTTGAACTAGAAAAACACCTGCTTTCTTGTAGAAAACAACCTTTCAGTTGACATTTACCTAAAGGGATGCTTTACCCGATGATATTTGCCCATCTATGACAAGCAAAATAACTGGAGTGTTCTTGAAAACTTATGAAAATGCCAGTGTCAAGCTGGCCATAAACATTTAAATCTGTGATTCAAACCTTGATATACATATGCTGAATTTAAAGAAGATGTGATCCTTAGTCATACCTGTCTTTTGACTAAGGTTTTAGTTTAATCCAGTGCAGCTCAAATGTAATTCTCATACAAATACGTTAAATTCCCCTGCAGTTGTGTGTTTGTGTATTTTTATCACACTCATATGGTTGTCACTTACTGTTAACATAAATGATTTACATTTCAGTTTAAGCCTTCTCTTGAGATTATCCTTTCCTTGGGTCTTTGTCTGTCAGAGTTTTTCTATTCCTCAACTTCATTCTCTCTGCTTCTTAGGAAAGCCTTTTCATAAGTCAGACAAAAGATAATCAGATCCACCTGAACTAACTTCAGAGTGAGTCAACCAAAACAGTTATGCACTTGTATGCATCATATTTCTGCACCTTTCATTAAAATGACTTAAAGACATGCTTGTGTTTCTCCATGAGATCTTAAAACCTATTGCTCCACAGTAAAAGCACGTAATGCAACAGGAAGGATTTCCAAGAGCCCCTAAGTCAATGGGTTTCTAACATATTTTAAAACTTCTGAAAATTCCAATCAATCATTTCAAAGTCACAAACTGTCTATTTTTTAATATAAATAAAATATTCAGTTTTGGTAAGTAGAAATTCTTTGATAAAATTATTTGTGTCTGCATGAATAAACTCAGGTAATTAGCAAGCAAAAGAAAATATCTGGAGAGAGATTTGTTGGTGGGAAGAACCCTTCTAAAATATAAACCCCCTTTTAAAATGTAAAAATAGGTTGCTGGCTACTACTTTGTATCTCCCAGTCAGCATCCCAAAGCATCTCCAAATCTTCTGCAATAGAGTTGGAAAAAAGAACCACAGCACTGTATGATAGACTTGACCTTCACATCAAGCTTGCCAAACTTAGGTCCACCTTGCTGATCCAGCAGAAGTATAAGGATCATCATATTTGTATTAAAATACTTAAGCTACAAACTCCTTAATCTAAGAGGATTTATTCAGACAAAAATGAATGAAACATGACATGGATGCACAGCAGTGAAATAACGATTAAATGCCGTTTGTAAGTATCACAGGATGCAGAAGATGGTAGTTTAAGTTACAGGGATCTTGCACACTTGTGCCCTAAAGGCTTCTCATCACAAAGCATAAATAGCATCAGGCAAAGAAAGATTTTTGCCTTAGTTTTAACAAGCTGCTGTGTACATTCTGTTAGTAAGGAAGGTGAAGGGGGAAAAAAAAAAGAAAAATACAACCTTCCTTATTGAAAATACACTTTAGTGTGCTTTTAACAGAATTTCTAAGTACATTGCCACTTACCTCTGCTAGTTTGAGTTAATGCCAAGAGAACCTTCATCTTACTGTGACAAAAACTTCAGCATTTAAGTAATTTATTTTCTTTTAGACAGATTCTTCTATCCTGAAATGTTCCTTTAAGGAGTAACAGATGCCAACCTGATGGTGTAATCTAACCTAAAACTTTGTTTTTGGGACAGGGTTTCCAATGATAGCCTGAAACTAAGGAGGAGATTCAGAAGTCTTTAAACCAGAAAGGAAGAGATTGATTTAAAAAAAAATACAGAAGGGTTTATTTTGCTCACACTTAAATTAGGAACAGTTCAAATGATGTCAGTTTTTCACTACAAAATTGAAGAAGTATAACAAAGACATGAGAACATGCCCCAAGGATGTTGAACTGAACTGAATGGCAATCTGGATGGTTTTGGATCAATCCCTAAATAGAAAGTGGAACAGAGAGAAAGCTTGATAAAGTAATTTTAAGCTTAATTCCTAAAGCACCTGGTAAATTTAATAGCATAATAAACACTGAACAAAAGTTGCCTCAGACATGCTCTGTTTCAGGCACTGCAACTGGATTTTATCTTCTGCTTCACGAAAACCAAGAGGTATGAGTTCTAGGCCTGCTGACTGTGCTAGATCAGAAAAGTGCGACCACTGCTTATGCTGACATTCGTATCGGCCTTAACGACCGGGCTTCATTTCTGGCATTGCAGGCGGGGTAACACTGGCTTACCAGGTACACCAATTGTGTCACAGATAAGGTACAATTTGAAACAAATGTATTTCTGGCAGTATGCATACAATTTTCCAGAGTATGAACTGTGTTACAGTATAATTTTATTATCTGGATCACTCTTGACAAACTTTGTAATAATGACTGTCCTTGTAATAAAGGAGGTTGAATCTCTATAAAATCTAGAGATTTTGTTTCCTTTTTAAGAAAGGGATAACGAAGCTGCACATAAAACATTTGTTGCAAAAAGAACCAGTTCGGTTTGCTGAAAGTATTACCAGAAACACTAATCTTCAGAAGGGTAGAAACAATACATATGGTGACAGAGAAAAATACATGCTGTTTCTGAAGTTTTAGTATCACCATAAAAAAGAAAGAGCCTACAGTACTGACAAGGATCAATGAAAGAATTTTGGTTTATGTTTTTTTCTTTGATGAGGTACAGCTAGCATAAAGATTTTTACACAACTTAAGTATTTTACATTGTAAAACATTCCTGATAAGCTGAACTTCACAAAAGTAATCCCATTGACTCTTGTAATGCACTTTGCATATATAATCATGAGTTCATGCAGAGCTAAGGCAAGATAACGAGGAGAGTGTACAAAAAAAAAATCTGTATTGAAGGGCACCTCAGTTTATTTAGCAGGATTTGTATATGTTTTAAATGTGGTGGACCCATTAACTCTCGTTAGTATCTCAAATGCATTCTTTAGCAGCTCAGACAATGTGTTTCATATGATAAAAGACCTACTGGACAGTAATGTCAAGAAATTAATGGTGTAGCTAGATCAAATACCAAAGGAGAAAACAAAAACCTGAAAAACCCTGGACTACTCCTTGTTTGAAATAAAAGAAGTTATGACTGAATGTTTTTGTGCATTAAAATAAGAGGCCTAAAACACATTCCTGTATTTGTGCAGTACATTCCAATTCCAGCTATTCATCAATATTCAGTTTATATTGCATTCTTCTGGAATTATATAGATGTGCAGTACTGATTTTAAAAATTTTCATGAGATTCAAATATTAAAAAGAAAAACTATTTTTGTTCCGAAACAAACAAAACCCTTATGAATTACAAAAGAAATTCTGATATGCCTTAATATTTCATGAATTAAAATCGAATTCCTTTCAGAAGTGACAGATGGAGAACATAAAGCCGCTTTATATAATTAAGATCTAAGACAAATAACATGCTTCTTCCAGAATCCAGGAAAAAATTTTCTTCCAGCATTAAATACTGTGTCTATAAAAATATTAATTTACTGTAAAGTAGTATAAAAATGAATATACCAGAAAATACAATATGAAGTAGTTTTATGCTTGAAAGAATGTATAACATACTCTCCAGTATATGTTTGTTTAGGACTAATTCTACTTATGGCTTTCTTTACACCTTTAACTAGTATTCAATTACTAATACTATAGCTCTGGCCTGCCTAAGTTCCTGAAGACCCACTGTTTGCTTACAAGTTAGGTCACTAACTGTGAATAACTGAATAGACTTGCTTACCGAATCAGCTTCCAGGGTTGACTTGGGTATTGGATTTTCAGTTTGCTACAGTGAAAAAAGCAACAGTTCTAGAACAAACATACTAGTTCATTTAGCCAGCTCAAATAACAAAATCTTAGAATTTATTCCTAGAGCCTCAAAACCGTTCTGTGAAAGAATGGAGCCCACTGACTTGTAAAACAGTGTAAACTTTAATACACAACACTGGAAGTTTATAATGACTCTTTTTTGAACTTTTGTAGCTTCTAGGCACACAGCCCCAGTCTAAAAAGTGTTTAATTGCCTAATGTCAGTTGATTTTGAGCACATGCTGAAGACTACTACTAAAATCAAAGCTGGCTTACAGTGAGGTTTTTGTCCTCTTTTCTTTTGCAGACAGAGAGACAAGAGGAAAAAAACATTCATTTTAGCAGGAAAGACACTGAATAGTGATCCTGGGTATTATTTTATGAGATTAAATGAGAAAAAAAAACGTAAAATGTGGAAGAAAACATAAAGGTTTGCAAAAGTGACACATTCAAGAGGCATACTTTGATACAATGCAGCTACACTGTTTATGCTGCAAAATGTTCATGCTTAACATATTTATGCTGTATAATTCCCAAACCACCAAAATTTGGATTTTGTTGTTTTCTTGATGTTCTCAAAGGTGCACAATTCTGTTAGTCTGACTAAAGCATCTTTCCATGTAAGACAGAGCTTAAAATCTTTAAGTCCCACTGACATTACCCAAACTTAATAATAAAACCGAAACGAAGCATAATCTTAAATTGTCATCCTTGCTCGATTTTGAGAGTTTTCTAAACACTTTAATCGTTTGACTCCCATACCACAATTAAAGCAGAAAATACTTCATGCCTCATTAGAATTCTTACACTTGAATGTTGTTTTTTACATGACTTGTTAGGTTTCTCTGCTTGTAGTATTTTGTAGCTTTTCTGGTTTTGTATGTGTGACTATTAAATTCCATCATCCACAGATTATCAGATAGTTTAGAAAAATGTTCTAACAAGAAAAAAATAAAATACTACTTCTTAAATACTACTACTATTTGAAACCAACATATAAGTAAACAATTGGGCAGATGGTATTCGTCTAAAGTGAATTTCATTGAAGTCTATTCACAGGTTTACACTATAGAACTTTGAAAAGTATATCTTTTTCAAATATTTGATTAAGTACTTCAAAATGCTGAAGTAATTCAGCACTCAAATTATAGTGTTTGATGTAATTTCTGGCATCACTACAGCAAATGTCACATAAATGAAAAACATCTTATTTAAAGTAAGGTCTTGACAGCAGTCTGGCATAGTCAACAATCTTATTCATAAATTGGAAGGCTGGTTATAATCAAACATGTACAGAGGGAATTAGTTTTTTTCTCTGTCCTCTTGAAACACTGTAAACACTTAAATTTTCACTCCCCAGTCTTCCTTAATCACTCTAATCTCTGAACGAAGAAAAAAATTAGGTAGGCATAATATGTTACATGAACAATTTGAAGTAGTGATACTAAATGTGATACCAATACTAATAAAGATCTGCCAGTGGACGTAAAGTCGATGTGTCGTGTTGCCACCCATTCAGTAGCGTCCTCTCAGGATTAGCCCTGATACTGCAAAAAGTCCAGTATGACCTAAGCCTTAATCTCACAGTTCTGTGGTCTTCAGTGAATTTCTCCCACTACAGTTGCAAGTTTTGGTTGAGACGCAATGTTTATTAATCAAGCACAGAATCATATTAGTGCAGCTACATAGTCTCTGAACGAACATTTTTTCCTAATGCAGCCAGCTCAGAGCATAGGCAGACACTGTGCAAGTGTCTGCACCATCTGCATAGACATACCTGATACAGCATGACACAACTCACTCTCCACCCCACATTCCCCAAGAGGACAGGCAGAGAACAATGGAAAAATCTCCTGCTACATACACATTCATTTCCTCATAGTAGGCTGTTTTAAATATATGCAATTTCTTATATGTAATGAATATATGGAATAGGTAAACTGTTATAAATTTAGCATGTTGACAGCTCTATTGCATTGACGAAAATTCAGGCCAATAAACAAAAAATGACTAAGTGAACTAAGTGAGATACAATAAATGTGTTTAACTTTAGGGCAAAACTACTTGCTCAAGCACAACAATGTTTTACTGCTATTAGATTTTATTATATTAAAACCGAGGTGTTTCTAAAGTCTCTTCTCTTATTCTTCAGTTGTGAATGGCTGTTGCACAGTAAAGGCATCCTTCATTCCTTCCTACTGCCATCTTTAAATACTTTAGATTCCACCCTTCCATCCCACTCCCTACCTAAATTAGACATATCTTCAAGTATCTACTAATGAATTAGTTCACCTAGTCTTCTGCTAGTTTGGGGTTTTTTTTGTCCATTTGTATCCAATTGTTCAGTATCTTTTCTGGTGGTACAATACTTGGAACTGAGTGCAAAGATACAACTGTGCTTTACAGTTTATGCCTTTGTAGCAACAACCACACAATCACAGCTACACCACAATGTAAATGCATGTTCAGTTTGTTTTCTAGTACAAAGCTGAAATAGCTTTCACTATTGTGGCTTTCCCAATTTCTTTATTTTATGAATTTCTGCATGAAATTACTTTCCTTAATACTAAGGAAATAACCTTTTAACATCCTAACATGACTCTCAATTTATTTTCAATGACATTTTCCATACCTTTTCTTCCCTCCTCCAATCTACTACTTCCTGTACTAGAATCTGGTACTTAGTGACACTGACTTTTGTTTTTTGACGATTAATAAATTCATAGTTTTCTAACAATGTCCTTCCAATAGTTGTAAGATCCAGTGTAAATGCTCAGTTCTGTTTCAATTTTGATAACACAGCAACCAAAGTACAATATAGCGAGGTGACATTACACAGTGAAGTTTAAGATAAACCTCCATGCTAATTTTATAAAAACTTACAAATATTTACAACTTTAAGTGTTTCCTCAGTTAATATTATTAAGAAAGTTTCAAGGCCTTTGCCCAATAAAATTATGCTTCTCAAATTACTATTACAACATCACTACAATACAGCAATATTATTAGGTTAGCAGTCACAAGCTGCTACTTAATCTTTCTAACATATATTTTAAATTTTAACCTGTATCCTCTTCAAAGCTGATGCTTCAGAACTGAAATGTTGTAACAGACTTTAGAGAAAAAATAAGTGTACCTGGCTAGAGTGAAAAAGGGAAACTTGAGAAAACCGCTTTTAGCTCCATGTGAACCATGGTGAAAATAAAAGCTTTGTCATAAGTGCAAACAGACTCAAACTTTTTAAAAATTTAGGCAGTTAGCTCTGGATCACTTTTGTGTCTTTGAGTCATCTCTAGTTACAATGTTGAAATTCACAAAAGGAAGGAAAAAGTTAGCTACTTCCACATTAACCAACAACACTATGAAACAGGACCTAAAATGTTATGCTGAGGCCCTGATACACTCACTATATATTTTGGGGGTTGTTCTATTTAGACTACCAGTTGGAGTTCATCAGGTGTGCTCCTGGAATGAATATTCCAGCATGGCTTTATCCAAAAGTGCACATCTGGTCTGTGGTAAAACACTAATGTAGATGTACCCTTTTACTTAAAATTCCTGTTAAAATCTCACCTCTGCACAAGTATTCTTGAAATCTGCAAGTTCTTTCATTCTCTACCAGAAACTTATCTATCGTGCAACTGTACCTGTTCTTTCCATAGAGGTGAGAAATTCTGTACTATTCAAATGACAACAAATTGATAGGCTTGTCAAGGACATCTGGAGATTGATTTCTAAAATGCAGTGGGTAGAATCGAGAAGTGAAAACTGACCATTTTAAACTTCATACTAACAAATTTTATATAAATTATAGTAACTAATCAGACAGACAGCGTTATAGGAAGATATATTTAGCAAGTGCCAGTTGATGCTGCTAGCATTTTGATACTTTTTGACATCAGCTAAGTCAGACAAAGGCTGCCAACATGAAAATATTAGTTGCAGCACCTAATTATTTTTTCATTAAAAATAATATAAGCATGTTATTTAATCACAGAATCACAGAATCACAGAATTATCAGAGTTGGAAGGGACCTCTAGAGATCATCTAGTCCAACTCCCCTGCTAAAGCAGGATTGCCCAGAGCACATTACTCAGGACTGCATCCAGGCGGGGCTTGAAAATCTCCAGGGAAGGGGACTCCACAACCTCCCTGGGCAGCCTGTGCCAGGGCTCTGGCACCTGAACCGTAAAGAACTGTTTCCGTGTATTTGAACAGAACTTCCTGTGTTCTAACTTGTGCCCATTGCCCCTCGTCCTGTTACTTGGAACCATTGAAAAGAGCCTGGCTCCATCCTCCTTCAACCCACCCTTTAGATACTTGTACGCCATAATAAGGTCTCCCCTCAGCCTTCTCTTCTCCAGGCTAAAGAGTCCCAGCTCTCTCAGCCTTTCCTCATAAGGGAGATGCTCCAATCCCTTAATCATCTTAGTTGCCCTTCGCTGGACTCGCTCCAGCAGTGCCCTGTCCCTCTTGAACTGGGGAGCCCAAAACTGGACACAGTATTCCAGTTGTGGCCTCACCAGTGCAGAGTAGAGGGGGAGAATGACCTCTCTCGACCTACTGGCCACACTCTTCCCTATGCAGCCCAGGATTCCATTGGCTTTTTTGGCAACAAGGGCACATTGCTGGGTCATGGATAATTTACTGTCTACCACAACCCCCAGATCCTTCTCCTCCGAGCTACTTCCCAGCAGGTCCGCCCCTAACCTATACTGGTGCCTAGCATTCTTCCTCCCCAGGTGCAGGACCTTGCACTTGGTTTTGTTGAACCTCATTAGGTTCTTCTCTGCCCAGCTCTCCAGCCTGTCCAGGTCACGCTGGATGGCAGCACGGCCCTCTGGGGTGTCAGCCACCCCACCTGGTTTGGTATCATCAGCAAACTTGCTGAGGATACACTCTGTCCCCTCATCCAGGTCATTAATGAATATATTAAACAAAACTGGACCAAGTATTGACCCCTGGGGGACACCACTGGTTACAGGTCTCCAACTAGACTCTATGCCGCTGATCACAACCCTCTGAGTTCTGTCCCGCAGCCAACTCTCAATCCACCTCGCTGTCACCTCATCTAGCCCATACTTCCTCAGCTTCCTAATGAGGATGTTATGGGAGACAGTGTCAAAAGCCTTGCTAAAGTCAAGGTAGATGACATCCACGACTTTCCCCTCATCCAGCCAACCAGTTATAACATCATAGAAAGCTATCAGATTGGTCAAGCATGATTTACCCTTGGTAAATCCATGTTGACCACTTCCAATAACTTCCTGTTCCTCAACGTGTTTGGAGGTGACATCCAGAATGAGTGGCTCCATTACCTTCCCAGGAACAGAGGTTAGACTAACTGGTCTGTAGTTCCCTGGGTCCTCCTTCTTGCCTTTTTTGAAGATTGGAGTGATGTCGGCTTTCCTCCAGTCCTCAGGCACCTCTCCTGTTCTCCATGACCGTTCAAAGACGATGGAGAGTGGTCTAGCAATAATATCCGCCAGCTCTCTCAGCACTCGCGGACGCATGCCATCAGGGCCCATGAACTTGTGAATGTCCAGCTTGGCCAAGTGGTCTCTGACACGGTCCTCCTCAACTGAGGGAAAATCTTCCACTCTCCAGACCTTCCCCTTTGCCTTCAGAGTGTGGGATTCATGAGGGACAGCTTCAGCAGTGAAGACCGAAGAAAAGAAGGCATTCAGTAACTCTGCCTTCTCTGCGTCCTCCACCACTAATCATCAAGTGTTAATGTTTGAGAATGTTAGGTGGATTCTTGTGTAGCTGACACTTTGACACATTTTATTTACTTTTAAATAGGAAAACTGAAACACTTTCCTTTTCCCTGAAATATGGAAAATGTGTTTCTAGTATCCTAGTTTTTCCTGTATACCACAAATGTGGACCCAGCATCCCAAGGCACAGAATATGCTTTTGTAATTCTTCATTCCGTAAAGACAAAAAGCTTCCTTATTAAACAAATTGAGACAGTAAGTTTACTTACTAAAAAAATCTACTTCTTTACCAAATAATTGTCATGGTTTCAGCTGGGATGGAGTTGACTCTCTTGCTTTCAGCTGGTATAGTGCTGTGTTTTGGATTTGGGATGAGAATGATATCGATAACATACTAATGTTTCTGGTTATTGCAAAGCAGTCAAGGCCTTTTATGCTCCTCACACCACCTTGCCAGCGAGTGGACTGGGAGTGCACCAAAAGCTGGGAGAAGACACAGGTGGGACATCTGACCCCAACTGACCAAAGGGATGTTCCATACCATGTGATGTCATGCTGATTATATAAAGCTGGGAGAAGAAGAAGGAAGGGGGGGGATGTTTGGAGTTACGGTGTTCTGTCTTCTGTAGTAACCATTACGTGTGATGTAGCCCTGCTTTCCTGGAGATGGCTGAACACCTGCCGCCCGTGGGAAGCACTGATTGAACTCCTTGTTCTGCTTTGCTTGCATGTGTGGCTTTTTTGCTTTACTGATTACACTGTCTTTATCTCAACCCACAAGCTTTCTCACTTTTATTCTTCTGATTTTTTCCCCCATCCCACCAAGGGGGTGAATTTCAGCTAGCAGCTACGTGATGCGTAGTTGCTAGATGGGATTAAACCATGACAATAATCCACTAACTAAAGACAGTAAATGAAACTTCAAATGACATACACAATGTGACCTGTAAAATGCTGCAAAAGACACCCTGTATTTTAAAATCTGTCTTTTACTTAAAAGCTCAGTTCCTCCCTCTTAGTCTGAATTTTGACAAGTGAACTGTTGTCCTAATAAATTAGCAAAGACAATCTGACTCTAAACTTTAAAGGAGAGATTAAAACAATTTACTTAAGCTTGAATCTCTACCTTGTGCTTTTTTGATTGCTGCTGGCTCTGAAAAAATATCCAAACTGAGAGCTAGAAAAGGACTTATAAAAAATATTAAAACATGGATGAAGAAAACCAAAAAAGTAAGTTTTGATTATTTACCTAGCTATTAATATATGGATTTTATTAGATGCCACAGAAATCCCTTAGAAGCAGGAATGGATGATTACAAATTTTATTAATTTATAAACAAAACCTTTTCTCAAAAGTTTTTGAGATTTGTGTTTATCCTACAGTGCCATCCCTTTTGGCAAAAGCAGCTATTCACAGGAGAGAATATGATCACAACTACGTATTTTGTTTACATGCTTTCCCCGATTGAGAAATTATTAAGATTTTTAAATTTGTTAGATTGGTTTCACTACATTATTAAGTTAAAATACATGGTATTTATGACAACTTTATGGCTATTTTATGATACCAGTGTCAATATGCATCCACAGCTAGACAGAGGACCGTTAATGGATTTTTCAATTAAATGTCTAATGAAAAGACCATGTTGTAATGGTCAGTAAATTCTGATATTTCACAATGGTGTTTTGATCACTTTTAAATGTCTGGTGTCACAAAGTCATCTCTTAATTAAAGTTGTTCTTATATTTAATCCAAAATCCTTTATAATCCAAACTATATGCCAATTATACAGTAAATCTCCCACCTGCCTTTCAGGCATCACCTTTAAGCGCTACATGTTCATTCTAGCTAAAGGTAGGAACAGTTTCCTCTCCTTCAAGACCATATCAAATACGTTTAATGAGTTTTTTACATTTATTCTTTGGGTGCAGATTTTGTAATGGTAGATTCTCTACCATCAGAAAAATTTTTCATTCCTTTGATCGTACAGTGAATTACATTTCTTTGTACAAGACCTCCTCAAAAAGGGAAACTAGGACATTGACTTTGTCTTTCCAGGCTATAGACAAAACAACTTACTAGATATCAGAATAAGCTATTTGAAGAGAATGCAAAATGCAAAGAGAGAACTGACTTACTGAATTATTTTGGCAGACCTACAACTAAGCCTTTATTTTAACTGCTTGATTTAAAGACTCACAGTGATGGTAAATACAGTGTGTTTGGTAATGCTTCCACCTAACTACTATCACCATTAACGAGATGCTTAGTTTCTCCTCCCCATCAAGACTTTCTTCAGGATCACATCTTACCTTTCTTTTGAATAAGTTCTGCTTCACAGAATCTTGAAAAACAGCCCATGCCTCCCAAAAGGCTGGATCAACCTTTTCTACATGAGTCTAAGAAGTATTTGCCTAATCTGCTACTGAAAAGTTCCACTTTGTAGGTCATCTATGCCAATACTTATCTTTAGCAAGTTTTCCCTAACATTTAACCTAAACCTCTTTAGCTGCAATTAAAGGCTATTATCTCTATTACATAGAATAATTTCCCCTCCATGGTAGCATTTAACATTCTTGATGATCACTAGTGTGTCTTCTTTTACACAGTCATTTCTTCTCTAAACTAAAAAGCCCCCATTCTTACAATCTTCAAATATGCTTTCCAGATCATCAATAACCTTTGTTGCTCCCCTCTGTGCTCGTTTAAGATGCCTCATATCTTTTTTTCAAATGCAATTGACAAAACTGGGCAAAGGATTCAGGCTGAAGACCTGCTCAGGCTGAATAGAAAATGAATCTGTCTTGCATACAACAGACCATTTAATACC
This sequence comes from Vanellus vanellus, assembly GCF_965231255.1. NCBI lineage: Eukaryota > Metazoa > Chordata > Aves > Charadriiformes > Charadriidae > Vanellus > Vanellus vanellus. The sequence continues at coordinate 65,170,000 of NC_138908.1, forward strand.
TTTTACAGTACACTTTACTCTTTTTCAATAGCATGGCACTATCAACTTGCTCTCAGCTTTCTACGTATCATGTTTCCGAGATTTTAAGGTGCCTAAGCGCTACATAACATCTCGTGTTTGTGAAACTCCATTTGTGAGAGAGATACAAACCACTTACTATAATAATCTTTCTTCTCTGATCTCCCAAGGTAAACATATTTTGTTTACCTTGACCTGGCTTTTAACTTCTATGAACTGACTCAATCTATCAACTCAGCACAAAACTATCCTACCAAAGAGAAAAGGGAACACTTATTCCAATTTAAACTGAATCATACCAGTAAAAGCTCCAACATGGACTAGTGGAAGGGAAGAGAGTGAGCCACTCAGCTCTTCGCTTTAACAACTACACAGGAAAATGCAACCTTAGCACCTAAGTTTCTTCCCCTTCTGTGTCCCATATATTTTTCAGTCTGCAAAGTTAGTAAAGGTAATCTGTAATTTTCTCCAGATCACTAATAAACAGATTCCCAGGAATCCTGCTTTCCAGTCTGATTACAGACAATTCTCTTAAAGCATTTTGTTAACATTTTTAATCTTAACATCTCTGGGACTGCTTTATCCAACTCCCTAATATGCTTCAGTGAATGCCATCAAGTTAAAATGATTTTAATGCACCTAATTTATCTAAGTCATCTCTAGTTGCTTGTTATGTACTTGAGTGCTTCCTTCTATGTCACTGATCATATGAAACCATATGATCAAAGTTGACTGCTACGCTAAAGACAGAGTGAAAAGAAGCATTCAAGCTTATTTCCTCTTCGTTTAGCCAAAGACAACCAACTCTCTTCTTGCTCGTTCACCTGCTGTTACTATATTTTCATTAATCATTTTGCCCTTCACAATTTGCATCTCATTTAATGTCTTTTTCATTTTGTCTTAAGTTTTAGAACATGTTTAATTTTAGAATTTTTAGTTAGGTACTCCAAGAACTTGTTGAATAAGTTCTTTCCTGCCATATATCTTTCTCAACAGGTACTGGAACAGTTCCTGTGCTCTGACAGTAATCACAAAAAGGAAAACCAAGATTATTCAAGATTATTTTCACCATTAGCTGCTACCTACAGATTTTCAACAGGTTTATGTCCTACCTGCTATTTATTTCAAAGAAAGTAAAAAACCCAACAACCCTGGTATACAAGCTCCCTTTCCTTGAATAAAAAGGATGCTTAGAAACTGTACCATAGTAGTAACTATAAGTATTGCCCAAATATTACCTTACTCTGTCACCATAACGATGGATTTACTGATATTACTCCACAATAATTCCTCTGACTTAACTGGCACCAGGGATAATGTTTAAGTGATAGTATTACAACTGCCATACAAGGCACTATTCAATATAATTTATCATACATGTACACAAGGACTACTCTTTACCTTTTCTACACTTCTACTTGCAGTTCTGTCTTTACATGGCCAATGACAGCATTCATTATCTTGCCAATGAGAGCTTATATTCATTCACTGATTGAGCATGATTCCTAGAACTTTTTCAGAGCCACTACTTTGTAAAATTTCATGCTAGGTTTCATATACAAGTTCAAGATAATGTTATTATGCCAAACTGGCTGCTGACAAAGCTCACCTGTTATTCAAGAGCGTCCATGAATTTTTGTAAAAACGATACTATACTTTCTACCACTCTTCTAAATTGTGTGTCATCTGGAATTTTTTCTGAATAACTTTATATTTTCTTCCAGATTTCTTACGATATTGGAACCGGGTCAAGAATCCAGTCCAAAAATGTGTCTTGCAACTCCGGAGTACTTAAAAAACAGCCCTTTTTTTGTCTTCTGTTCAGCACTACAACACGCACCTTACATACTATTATAAACTTAGCAATTTATGCATATTTATAAAGAAATAGACTATAAAATTTGTCTGAAAAAGAAGTGAGCATCTGAAGATCCCATTTTTCTAAGGCTTATGGAAAATAAACATGGAACTGACTTCCTGAATTTGAGTGTCATAAGATGCACAAAAGTTTGAAATCAGCAGTTTTGAGTTCAGAGTTAACCATCTGGACTTCAGTACCTTTCCAAGTCGGAATGTCAAGATGACTTTCCAAGTCAGAGGTCAGAACAGGTATGTCCCCACCACAGAATTAAAACATATGGCATGATATTTCAAACCCAGAAGTTTGCTCAACTACATAGATGTAACTAAAGAATGTTTGGAAAGACAAAACTACCTTGTTTGAAAGAACGAGCACTACCTGTACAATTTATTCATATACTGGCATCCTTACGTTACTAACATTCCAAAGGAAAACTAATTTTCTTGGAAAAAAAAACATCTACATTTCAACAATATAGTGTCCACATTTATCCACATGAACCACAAAACTACTAAAAAACTTTAAAACTGTAATGTTAAATGGAGATCTACACACCACCTGCTATAATATACTCTTACCTTCCTTTTCTTTGGGTTTTAAAGCTCTTTCTTCTTTCTTCTGCTTTGCTTCCAGCAGTTCACGTTTCAGCTGTCGCGCTTCTTTCCGTAGCTCCTCACTGCAGAGCAAAAAATATTTACAAGATTTTAATCTTCTGGGAATGTAAATCCACTCAGGAGAAACAGAATCAAAGTTAATGGGCAGTAAATCTCTGATACAAACAAAGGGAATGTACTGGCTCACTGATGCTAGGAACACAGCTTAAAAATCAATTAGAACCTAAGAAAGCTCCTATTTTCATTAGCAGTGACAACAAAAGAACCAAACAGATGACTTACTTTTAAGACCGCACTAGAAATATGTCACGGACATGAATAATAAAACAAAGAACCCTCATTTGTATTTTTAATTTAACATTATAATATTTAACCATGAGAACCACACAAATAGAATTTGAAACAGAGGCACTGCCAAATAAATATTACATGTGTTATAAAATTCCGTTTACTGATGTAGTAAGTCTTAGCATCCTGGATTTCTTAGATGCAATATAGTTCTTACTGTAGTAGTTGTGGCAAAGACACGATATGTATGTGAGAGTAAATTATTACATAAGAAAATTAATTTCATTTTACAAATGTTAAAAAAAATAATCAGGTGACAACACCAGAAAGAAAATAACAAAATTTATAAGTCATTATGACAATGATAATATCAAATGAAATACCTGTCTTCATAGAATCACAAGCTGGAAGGCACCTCTGAAGATCAGCCAATCCAGCTTCCCTGCTCAAAGCAGCGCCAGAGTAGGTTGCTAAGAGCATGGTCCAGTCAGGTTTTCAATATCCAAAGATGGAGACTCCAAAACCTGTCTGGGCAACCACTGCTTGACCTCCCTCAATGCAAAAAAGCTCTTGTGTATGTTTAAGTGGAATTCCTTGAATTTCAGCTTGTGCCTATTTATGCCAGTCTAATGGTTACCAATGGAAAAGAATAATAACCGCCTCAAATTTTTCTTGTGTTAGAATCTGTATTTCATACCTTCCCCCCCCAAATATTACGTTCTCATTGATTTAGTATTCATCATAGTCAATGAATAGCAGAAATTATTACAATGCAGCAACATGGCATGCAAACATCTCCCTGCAGCTGTTTTATGTACCTGAGTTCTCATCTGTAATACCATTACTTACAACACAACAGCCTTTTTAAAGTGATGACTTGAAATTGGGAGGTGATGACTTCTTTTGAACTTCATTTTCATTTCTATGTATGCACAAATAAAGAGCTTGTGCAAAGCACTAGAAAAAGAAGACTGCCACTGTAAAGGTATTCAAACAATCAACTACAGCAGTAGCTCTTAATTTTCCACAGCATGGTAGAAGCTACACTAAGCCAGATTAACAGCTTTTACGTAAGACTACAGTTCCACTTTTTTATCCTGAGATGAAAATCATAGGGGAAGGATAGAGACATTTTTAACCCAAGTAAACTCCATTGCTTTTATATAAACCGGGGATAGTATGGTAAGGAAGCTGCATTACAACACTAATTTGGTATACTGCAACATTTCTTACAGAAGTTGTACAGCAGGAACAACATACATGTCAATACAAGTTACATGTTTAAAATATTTAGAGTTTCAGAATGTAGTGACAGCAACACAGCAAGAGGGGGTTACAAATGACACTTATGAGTAACAGAGTCTAGTACATCAGAATTTTTCCTGTAAGAAGGACGTGCTTTCTCTTAGTTACCTTAAGCTGTCGTGGAAAGAAGAAGGAACTAGCTAGTGACAACTACTCAGGCCCCTCTGCTCCAGCCCTCCCCTTTCCCCCTCCCCTTTTCTTTTTCCCAATGGAAAGAGGTATCTGTACAGAACACAAAAGGTCCCAATTCCTAGGCAGCCTAATTCTAAAATGTTTTTACAAGCTCCCTCTATGATCACTACTAGGTCAATAAAGGACTTTGATACTTGGCTCCTTATAGACTCCACATTTTCTACATTTTTTATTCCTAGGCTCACTTTACCAAGCTGGGCTGATGAGAAAGGTAATCCAAAAAGCCTGCATGCCTAAGAGGTTACTTTTTAGCAGACTAAGTAGTTTATGCTTTTTTAAGAGTTCTTTTTAAAGGAAGGAATGTTACTTTTAATCACTTCTGCCTACTTCAGAAGTTCCTGCAGCGTTTCCACAATCCTTTTGAAAGTGGACCTCAGAATCAGACACACTGATGGGTTTCGGCATTCCTGCAGAGCTCTGCTGGTGGCGTATTTGGCACCTTAGTTTTAACTCACCAATGAACACAAAATCATCACTGCACTGAACACTCACATTATTTTCCACAATGACTCTAAACCCACCTCTTAGTCACTTCTTTCCAAAATGTCATTCAGCATTTATACTATCCTGCAGCTACAACCTGCATTTCTGATTTCCAATTGTATAACCTGGCATTTAGTTCTACTACAAGGCTTTTCTTGTTGCATTGTGGCCACTTAGGTAGTCAATTAAAACTATTTGTAACAGTCTGGTTTCATGTACCCTATTATTTTCTTATCAAGTCCTTTTAAAAATAAAAAGATGAATGTCAGTGGCTTTTAAACACATTTGATACAAATCTACCTTTGCTATAAACACTGTACCGACTCAGTTACATTTTTATAAATCAAAAAAGTCAACCCTTTTTAAACCTGTATCATCCTGTCCCTTTAGTTTCCCCCAAAGGCAACACAGTTGTCTATTACCAACAAAATGACACTAACCAGCATTAGTTACAACTTTAGGTTTGTTGTTGTTGTTGTTTTTTGGGTTTTGTTTTTTTTTTTTTTTTCAAATAAAGCATTCTGTTATACCTGGTTAGGAGTGAAGCAAGGCTAACCTGTCTTCATTACTCTACATCATACCTTTTGCCATGATTAGACTCTGAAATAGTAGTTCTGTTCTTAGGCATTCTCGTGGTTTTCCAATTTTTCTTAAAAATGACCACTAGTAGAGCAAAAAGCATTGCATTTTCACCATGAAAATGGTGCATGAAAATGCTTAATCTTAAAAAATGCTGCCCAACTTCCTGCTTTCTAATGGATATGAACTTTTTATTCCACTCTTCCACACATACAATGTAAATACCTACTGAATAATTTTATTTTTTCTTTGTAATGATTTTACATCTTAATACAGCAGATGACTTAATATATAATCTACCTTGGGTTTCTCCCCCTACCTCCCTTTTCTCCCCCCTCCTTTTTAATCTAAACCGTGCCTTTCTTGTATTTTAATTTGACACATTCTTAGCCATATCCTTTTTCTTTTTCACTGATTTCATATTTCTTTTAAACCAGAATGTTTCCTTCCCAGTGTGACTTTATACCACATCCAATTTTGATATCCCTGAACAATTCTTACATTTTGATAACATTTCATTCTGTCTTTAATTTTCCAATTAGGTTATACAAATTAAATGAAATGCCGCATCCAGAGGGTAGTGGTCAACAGCTCAATGCCTAGATGGAGATCAGTGACAAGTGGAGTCCCTCAGGGGTCCATATTGGACCTGTTCAATATCTTCATCAGTGATACAGACAGTGGGATTGAGTACACCCTCAGCAAATTTGCAGATGATGCCAAGCCGAGTGGTGCCGTTGACATGCCTGAGAGACAGGATGCCATCTAGAAGGACCTGGACAGGCTCGAGAGGTGGGCCTGTGTGAACCTCATGAGGTTCAACAAGGCCAAGTGCAAGGTACTGCACTTGGGTTACAGCAACCCCCAGTATCAATACAGGCTGGGGGATGAAGGGATTGAGAGCAGCTCTGCCAAGAAGGACCTGGGGGTACTGGTGGATGAAAAGCTGGACATAAGCCAGCAATGTGCACACACAGCCAAGAAGGTCAACCATATCCTGGGCTGCATCAAAAGAAGCATGGCCAGCAGGTTGAAGGAGGTGATTCTGCCCCTCTGCTCTGCTCTGGTGAGACCCCACCTGGTGTACTGTGTCCAGCTCTGGAGTCCCCAACACAAGAAGGACATGGACCTGCTGGAGCGTGTCCAGAGGAGGACCACAAAAAATGACCAGAGGGCTGAAACACCTCTCCTATGAGGACAGGCTGAGAGAGTTGGGGTTGTTCAGCCTGGAGAAGAAGAGGGTCTGAGGAGACCTTACTGCAGCCTTTCAATACTTAAAGGGGGTTATAAGAAAGATGGGGACAGACTTTTTAGTAGGGCTTGTTGTGACAGGAGAAGGGGTAATGGTTTTAAGCTAAAGGAAGGTAGATTCAAACTTGATATAAGGAAGAAATGTTTTACGATAAGGGTGGTGAAATACTGGAACAGGTTGTACAGAGAGCTGGTAAACGCCCCATCCCTGGAAACATTCAAGGTCAGGTTGGATAGGGTTCTGAGCAACCTGTTCTACTTGAAGAAGTCCATACTCACTGCAGCGGGCTTGGACTAGATGACCTTTAAAGGTCCCTTCCAACCCAAACCCCTCTATGATTCTACAATTCAATCAGGAACATTCTAACAGACTGCTAATCTCTAAGCCAGCAATAAAGTGGATCAACACATCTCAAACAATTCAGCTGGCTTCTATTGACTGAGAAGTACCTTTTATTAAATTCAACACAGTCGAAGTACCTTCATGAATTACTTGCAGTTTTATGTACTTCATAGCAAAGCAGGCCTCAGACACACAAAAGTATTGGTCTAGAAAATCTTCCTCTATTTTCTATGATCCCAAGACTAAAAGATTATTTTCATTGATTGTTTCAATACATAAGATGCAAAAGTTTCTTGACTCCAAGTCTAAATCTGTTTCAGAGATTAATGTCACAAGTCATATAAAGTTAGAATACCCTAGAAGCCTAGAGACATCCATATGGCTGGACAGACTCCACACACAATCTGATGGGGAGTGCTTGACCTTAATCCTCCCACTGAATTTGAAAGAAAGCAGATTTTGGTGGATCAAGATTCCAACCCTATGAAATGTAATGGGCAACAGTGGCTTGAACACAACACTAAAGGTTAACAACATAACTCTTATCTTGGTTCTGTCACTAAGCATCTAACCCACAAGTGAGCAAGCACACACTTGCTACACTGTGCCCTTAGCTGATGAGCTGTGAGCCAGCATAGATCCAAAAACTCATGATGGTATTGCTATGGTATGGAGTTTCAGCACCTTTGACATTTTACTGATTCAAGCTCAGTTGTTTTTTGGCTTGGGTAAAGTGCCTGCAAAACCCATTTGTAGTGCTTGTTTACAACAGGAGATCTTCCATCTCTCAGCTCTTAGCTCTACCAGTATTAAAGCTTTATATTTCAATTTTTGTATTTTAAATCACGAACAGTTAATAAGGAATAAAATCAATTGTAAATTTAGCCAAATAGTCTAAGTTAAATGAACAAACTTGTTTCTAAGCATCACGTACTGAAGGTGTCTTGCTGCAAGTAATAACGGGTCTTCTGAATTTACAAAGTAACTTCTTAATTCAAAAAAAGTTCTATATTCGGTTCACTTTGGCAGAAGAAAAGAGAACTGATTACAGAAATAAACACTAATTGTGACTTTGGTGTAAGTGACCATATGATTATACTTGTTATGCATGAACACAAAACCACGCCTCTTTCTCTATATACATATATACGTCTCTTTGTACTTGTATGATCATGCACACATCTATATAAACCGTAACTGGCTGTATTTATTTAAGCATATAAAATCTGTAACTAATAAAATACATTTGATGCACAGACATAAATAAGGCCTAGAGAGGCACAGTACCTTATTCAACTGTGATTTAGGGAAAAGGTGGTTGCATATATTTAAACCATTAATTTAGATATTCCCCATCCAGTGATGACAAAGCTCAGTAGAGCCTAAAATTCATTTGATGTCTATATTTCAATCACAAAAGGCCTGAAAACTTTGCCTCCTATGCATTTCCAAATCTATCCCCATTCCAGTCTAAACTTCACTACAATTCACAGTATTCACAACTCCCCCTCTAAACTCTACCTAAGCCCCTAGAGGGGCCCAAACCGCTTGAGGTTACCCTAGCACACAGCCATTCACTGATCCTGGTACAAACAATATTAAACAAGGACACGTTCTTTCAAAACTTAAGTACGTGGGTGGTGCCAAAACTATACAGACAGCCTCACAGTCAGAGGATTCACTCAGATAAACGTGATTTTATAATGGAGGAATTCAGTGACTGGACAACTGAAAGATTATGGTGCATTCTGCATCACTGGGCCTGGTGTTTTTCTAAAAGGTATATTGTAGTTGAAACAAGAATTCAGGGAATTGCTGTTTTCTGTAATAATGTGTATCAGATTAAATTATTATTTTTGATGGCACAGCATGCTATTTCTCTGCCTCTTTTTACGGTATTAGAATTACATTGGTTTTATTTTTTTAAAGGCCATTTCCTTTCATTTGCTTTTACTGCCTTCTCATTCAGCAGCATCAGAGGAAAACTACTAACTGGCGATCCTTAAATGGTTAAGTTATTTAGTAAATTTACTAAGTGTTGTTCAAAGTAAACATATCAGAACAAGAAAAAAAAAAGAAATACTCTTATTCATTCTACAAAGTAATTTTAAAATGTTATAAATAATAAAAGCATGTCAAGATTGTCACGTGAGCTTAATTTTGGTATAAGGTATATATCCTTTAATATCTTAACAAAATAAAATGAATATTGAAGTAGTTTAACACTGCTCATACTAATTTCATAGCAGAATAGATAATTCCAATTTAGTTTAGATAAACCAAATAAAAATCAAGCTGTAGTACAATATTATCCCTTCATAACGTAAGCTAATAGCCTGGAAAGAAGTCCTGGATTCAATCCCCTCCTATTACAGGTAATCACATTTCTTTCCCCAAATTTCTTGATTCTGTGAAAAGCACATTCCATATTCTCTTTCTTAAATGTATTAATTATAATTTTCAATGCCTATTATATCATTAGCATCCATGATTTATACAGAAAGGTCACAGTAGAAGTGACAAGTGGACACCTTAATAGTATCAGCAACGAGGTAGAATCTTTATTCAGATGATAGCTTTTAAGCTTCTGCTAGATAGTCTTGAAAAATGCATAATATTTTGTTTGAGAATCCCAATTCTAAATTAGAATAGAAATAGTATTTTCAAATAAAGAACTCTAATGATAAAAATAAATGATATGAAATGCCATATTTGTACAACTAACTGATTTGCAGAACATGTGGAAGAATCAAGGGAAATGTCTGCTCCGCAATGCCAGTTTTGAAGCCTTTTCTGATATTCCCTCTTCTGCCCCTTGGGGTACCTGCAGAACATACAATTCTTGGAATGGATAGCAAATTCTCCCATTTGGCATGTGGATCTAAGACTTTTCTAGGGTTCAGGAATCTTATTTTTGTCTGGATTACATTACTGTTCATCTCTGGCACTGCAAGAATTTTACAACTATAAAAATGAGAATGAAAATTATGGGTTTGGAATATGCACTGTGTCTTTTTGCCAGCCTGTTTTTGCTGTAGGAGTCAGACACATGTCTGTCTGTCTGTCTTTCTTCCGCAAATGGTACGTCGCAGTCGTACCTCAGATAAGATGATGATATAAAAATGGTGGAAGACATATTCAGCAGGTCTTGACATTGGAAACTTGTAAATGAAATATTTTAATATAGCTGCTGGGCCCTGTATGGACACCTGTGCTAATGCTAACAGTTAATGCTGGTTTTGACCTTAACAGTACTTGGTATATTACAGTTCGCAATTAGTATTGTAATTCTTTGTTTAAAAAACTTCTGCAGTGAAAGAAATTATGGATGATTTATATATTTAATCTAGAACTACTGAAAGATTCCAATGCTGAAATCTAACGTGACTGGCACGTTTACTAAAGACTACCTGGGCAACCACTACTGTCTTTTCGTTTCCACAAACCTGAGTGTAAGTAAGCGGATCACATAATTAAAGCATCAGATAATTGACATGCTATTTAATGTAATTATGTATACTGGACTATGAACTACACTGTATGTCAGTAGTCTCAGTACTGAGCAACAAATCCTCACAGGCTGAGACTGATGAAGAATGTAAGCATTTTACTCTGTTAGGAGAAGCTTAGCAAAACAGCAGGGCCAGCAGACTGAGCATGAAGTATAAACTTGTGCAAGAAGAAGAAAGATATTAAGGGAGAAGCAATATATTTCACTGCAGCAACTAAGACAGATGGAGAGGGAAAAAAACCCACAGGTTTCAGGGCACATGAGCTCTTCTTCAGCTAGTTTATTTTTCTTCCACAGTTTGCTTAATAAAAAGTATTAGCTTTCCCTACAAACTTCGTTTGCTTAGAATTGTTCAGCCACCAGTTACACTGCCAGAAACTGCAGATGTATGCATTAGGGCATGTATAGAAGCATATATCATAGTTTTAGCTTAAGGCTGATCTTATGCACCATCTGTACTTCTATGTTCACAGCAGATTCTGGAAGACATAGAAGAACCTAAATTTTCCCAGTCTAAGAGAAGAACCTATGGTTAATATAAGATAGGCAACACAGTTACACTAAAACAAATAAACAGAAAAACTGGAGGAGACTGCCAGCATCTCTCATTCAGATCAATGGTGTATCTGTCTGGATTGCAAATGCCTAGCTTAATGTTTGATAGAAATGCATTTGGCTTTTTTCTTTTTTGTAACAGCATACCACATTGGTCATTCACAGCTGTTGTAATTAAGAGGTTTTCCTCCTCCTCTGTCACTTCTGAATGGTGGCTTGCAGGATGAATTCTTGTTTCAGTTCCTTATTGCATGACCCTACAACTGTTAAGTTTCACCCTATTTCTATCATTCAAGCTTTTGAGATCATCCAATTTTCCATTAGGATATTCCTTTTTAAGTAACTCCTATCTCATTAACATTGCTTTCCAACTTTTTGAACTATCTACAAGATTCTTCGAACGAACTTTGGGTTTTTTTCTTTCATATTTCAAGTCTTATTGAAAACCTCAAGTAAGAACTATCCTAAGGCCTAAATCTGGTCTGAAACAATAGCTGCTCTTTCAACGGAATTTATATTCTCCTTTAACCAACTTCTTACCTATTTTACCGTTCTTGTTCTATATTTATCTCTCCTTCATTTTAACCATTTCCTCCACATTAATGCAGAGTAAGTATTATCATATACATTTAGCCTAGAAGAAAGGTTACTTTTGCTCAGGAAATACCAAAAGAAAGGTTAGTTTAGCAGAATCTCTTTTAGTAAACCAATTCAAGATATTTTTTTCTATTAGCCACTAATAATTGTCTTTAATTATTCTCACTTTCAAATCTACACCATTGTATTATATTGGTCTACCATCTTAGAGGAAGCAGACCAAATCTGTAAGTCATTCTGAAAATTTAGAAGGGTAGTTTCACCAGGTAAGTCAGACAAGTTCTAATGTCTTAGATAAAAGCACTAAATGCTTTAGAAGAAACATGGACGCTTCCTGTAAAACAAAAAAAGTAATAGATGCAATATTGGCAAAGCTCACAGAAAAGGGATCAGAAAGGCAAGGAATTAATCAGTGTAACTAAATGACGAGGTTTAAGAGGTTATTCAAACCAAATAATTTTGTATCTGTTAACCTAAACTAGGGCTGTCAGAACAGATCCTAGAAGGTCATATGTTAGAAGATGTATAAAAGGGGCTATGATGAGTTTTAAAAAGGGAACAGCTGAAGGTATTAATGCTAAAATGATTGAATTACCTAAAACAAGAAGATACGAAAAGAAGGAAGGGGTCACTAGGTCACATGGGATTAAAGGGGATAATAAAGTAAACCAAAACCACTCCTGATAAATGATTGATTTGTGTCCACTTTCTCAAAAGAAGATGCTAGGGAGACAACTCTCTAAGAACGTGATCTGATTTGGACATAAAGACGAGACAAGACCAGAGACAGAGGTGTCAGAAAAAAGACATATAAACCAATTAAAGTGTGATAAAGCTCCAGAGTACATCCTCTGGAAGGAACTCAGGAATGGCTGTTCCACTAACTCATTTTAAAAACAATGCTGTACAGCATGACCAGAGAGTAACAAACGCTGTACGTTTAGAACAAAGGGGAGCACCTAAGAAAGCGCAGTAAACCTCATGGTAGCTTCTGCTGTTGTTTTAAGTAACTAATAAAATATACAACATCTTGAACAGTGAGTCTCTATGTTGTCTCACTAATCTAGCAGTTTCATTCCAATGTATTGGTGAAGGTGTGGATGAACAGAGTAATGGACAACAATGCAAACAGTTTTCGATATTCCAAGAGCCTTTACGATAAACCTTTTAAAAAAGAGAAAGCAAATGTTGAGGAATGAATTTAAAATAAAGCCAAAATGAGACAAGAATAAGCAATTACCTTTCAATACGGCAAAGTTAATACTTCAAGATAAATACTCTGAAAAAACTGAGTGAGGCATATGATGGCAACTCTTCTGGAAGATCCAAAATCTGGATCTCAGTCAAGCACAGACAAAAACATGGTGGTTTTTCATGGTTTTAACTCAGAAATGGAGAATGGAACAAATGGCCACAGTCAGGTTCTCAGAAATTCTGATTAAATTCTCTCACAAAATTGAAGGAGACTATGCAGAGGGACATCCTTGTACATCTTACACATCTCTGAGTAATGAGTTTGTGAAAAGCCTCTGAACTTTACTAGTCACAGCTCAATGAAGACCACTACTAATATGTAGTTGCAGAAAACAATAACATAAAATGTACACTTACTAAGGAGAGTAATACAAAAAGTATTATAGTGGCACTACAAGAGACAGCCAGTATTGCTCAATTTAGAATACTATGAATGAAACTGGAAATCCCATGTTAAAATGGCCAACAAAATAATACAGTAAACTCCAGAAAGGATTACAAAGATTATTCCCACCATGAAATATCACCCCTGACATGAAGATGGAGAAAAATTGAATTATTCATTTCATAAAGAGAGACAGAGGAAACATGAAAAAGGGTAGGAAAGGATAGAAGTACTGCAGAGTTCTGAGTCAAGGAGAACTCAGTAAAATCTCAGTAATTTAGAAAAAAAAGATGAGGTATTTTTCACTCTTCAGATGAGACCACACAATTTTTGTGGACAATTTCTTTGGAGTAAACCCCTTCATATTATTAAAAGTATCTCAGACATTTACATGAAAACCAGTAACATCTATTTAGAAGAATTAATACTAAAAATGAATTTTGCAAGAAATACAAGACTTCATTCCTTGGGACCTCTAATTATAAATCAGCTTATGTGTATTGCTGATGCATTCCTCTCCCACTTCTTCAAGGCAAATGATACTGGCCACTGGCCAGACAATTCTACTTGCAGATTCCTGTATCATTAACGGGAGGCAAAGACACTTAGGACAGCAGCATACACCTAATGGAGATTTTCCTCTCCAAGGTTCACTCTGACTCTCCATTTTATGAAAAGTGTCATCAGTGCTCACGATGATTAAGTACCAAAATATTTTTATCAGCATCAGAGTCCTTAAAAGAAAATAATGAGTGCAATAATGGAAATAGCCGTCTATATACTCTATTAATACTGGTATACCACAAGACATTTTAAATATCTAAATGGACAGATTAAACTAAGAGCACAATATATGCCAATTACATATCACCGTTTCTTGGAAATTGGATAAAACACTTGCTCTGATTTTTGCCTGCTGTTTTCCAACATCTGATAAAAATTTATAACAGATGGAAATGATTGCAAAGTGAGCAGCACTCCCTTCATGTTCTCCATTCTGCTGATTTAATCACAAACACACTGAATCTGATAGTAATGAAACAATAGACTTGTTGATGAGATCACCAAATGGCTTCCATAAAAACCTATCAGACACTGTAAAATATAGTCACCACAGACAGAATCCTTTTCTGACCTGCTATATCACCTGTCTATACTAAATAGTAAATTCTGTCATAGGAGCAGCCTTAAATAAAGCAAACAGTCAACTTCACTTGATTTGTAATTATATTGAAAAGACAGATTCAAAAAATGCGATCTTGCCAAAAATGTTTCAGAGTTAGCTGGCCTAGACATTTCTAGATTTTAGCATCCTTCCCTATTACGAAATGGCAACATTATTCCCAAGTGAGTCTGCTCTGCAGTCTCTATATAATGAATATTTTAAACAAACAAATCATATTCAAATGCTCTGCTACTGCAAACTACAACTGAGAACTCTGAGTACACAATAGTTAATAGCTCCAATAATGTAAAAAAAGGCTTGAAGTTAAGCATGTGCTGAGGTGTTTGCAAGATCAATGCCAAATTGTCTGAAAGATCAGCTAAACATTCTACTCAATCTACTTATTGTATTCCTCCACAAGCAAATACAGATTCTCTTTTTTACTAAGACTCAAAATAACCAGATCTCCAAAGAGGAACAAAATAACCTAATTCTTCTAAAACCTCAACATAAAATAAAATCACTTTTCTATACATAAAAATGTCATCAACTTAATTTCAATTTGAAGACTGATTTGCAGAATGTTTCAAGTCTAGAAGCAATCACTGAGCCTCACTCAAAGCTAACAAAAACCTCCTCTTTCCAATAGTACTATTCGAGCCTCAAAGGATCCAACAGGGTGATTCATCCAGCCTGAGGATCCTTCCTGGCTGCCCCCTCTTCTAGGGGCTCCTCTGATCTAGACAAGAGAGAGCAGACTGGAAAGAATTCTTCTGGCAGCAAGAAAGAAACCTTGCTGGAGCACTGCCTTTCTCAAGCCCTCTCTTGTCACACGAAGGAACCAAATGTACATGATGTGACAGAAGAAGGATGCAAGACTCTGGGAAAGTCAAAAGCTAGGATTTCCACTGTCAGAACAATTTCTCTGGCTTACATCATCCTTCTTCTCCAGGTATAAGGGTCTCCTGAAGACAGAAAGTGCTAGGTAGGGGCTGGAAGAAATGCTCTTGTATCAGCATCCTGCTCCTTGTTTCTCTTTTCCTGTTTAACGCAGAAAACACAGGCATACACAGCAAATACAGCACTTCAGGGAACTGATCTTCAGAGATGCACTGTACAATGCATTCACAGTAAGTCAAGTAGTATTTCGGGAATCCTCTATCTCTGGAAAAGCTATGTAGCTCACTCACCAGTCAAGCACCATAGCTTGGTCTACAACTGCTTCTGTATCAGAACACATGGGTGGTTAAGAGGACCTTTAAAGAACCCCTTGCCTTATTTTTATGATCCCCTTTATCTAAATATGCTGACAAAAGGAGCAGACCACTTCCAACTGGGATTTCAGTGAGAATGGGTCATCAAGTCCCTCTGGGTGTCCAGTGAAAGAAGAGATCCCTCATGTCTCACCACTTCCTTCATGTCTCACCACTTCCAAAGTTTGCTCATGATTCAGAATCCAGACATTAGAGACTGGATGTGATCAGAGATGCTGGGTATGGACATTTCATATGGAAGGCAAATTAGAATGTAAATAGAGATTTGAATGAGCCTGAAAATTATATCCAAACAAATATAAGACAGAAATGTCTTCAACAGGATTTAAGCTACAGGTGTTATTCACTATTTTTTGTATGACAAGGATTTGCGAGTATAAAATGAAGCAGCAAAACAGCAGATTTAAAATAAACAAAAGGAAATATTGTCCACACTGCTTACAATTAAATTGAGGAAAGTATTGCCACAAGACATCATACAGACAAAAAGCATGAAGAGGTTGAAAGTAGCTAGATCTATTAACAGAACAAAAATACACCAAAGAGCATTAAATACAACAGGCCAAATGAACTTTCTGACTAAATAAGCCTTAAACTTCAGCTTGTTGGAAACAGCAAAGTTCCCCAGTAGTGTCACAGAACTACCCTGCTTCTGGCCACTGTCAGAGACAGGATATTTGGCTAAATGGATCTTTGATCTAATCCAGCGTAGTTTGTTCTTAAATCAATTATGACTTTTGAAAAACTGACATTTATTACTTTGACTTAGCAGCACATAAGCGTGGAATGATATTTTCCATACTGCAGAGGTCCTAAAGGTGTACAGATCTATTTGTTTTTTTCCTGATTTTTGGATTAAAGATCTCTTATGTAAAAATATTCCTTGAAGTGATCAGTCATTTTCTGGTTTTGAATGGAGGGAAAGTAAGTGTTTCACAGGTCTAAGAAAGATCATTCTCTTTTTTATGTAACAACAGAAGCTTGATATAACTTTGGAAGAAACAACTGTGAGATATCTACACATAAAACAAAAACTAAAAAAAAAAAATCTTATTTTTATGTAATGCATGGATAGTTAAATAAGAAAGGAGTTTAATACTCATTAGATGGATTTTGAAATATAATCAAAGTCTGACTCAGCATTTAGCACTTGTGTGAACTTCTATATTGAACATATAACACATTACCATTGTGCTACAGCTGATGTAGAGTTATCCAGCAAATGCCTGAAGACTATAGAATTAACTACACTGATGTATGCACAATCAGATAAACTGCCCCAGCTTCCCACAGTGTGATCAAGCATGTATTTCAGTGTCTCTAGTATATTCTGTGCATTTGATTTTTTAATTTCAACTATAAAATTAGTCACAAAAATCAGCAACATATTAGCTCCACAGTAAGAAAAAGAATTCAGCAAATTAAAATGTTTCTATAGCAACTACTACAATCTGTGAAGTCTGTGAAGAACAAAAAGTAAGGTCCATTAATTCTGAGTTACAGAAGCACAACCTGAGCTGTAGGTTATTTTAGAGCAGAATACTTGAGCTGATCTGCTGCTTACCCCAGATGGATTTCACATCCTTATGAAGCAGTTCCATCTCTAATCTCTCCCCTTTACCCATTCCCTTCTCACGTGAAGAAAGAATGACTCAAAAATGCCTCTTACATTACTACCCCACATCTGTACATCAATTAATCACGGACTGTATGTGAGCCAGAAAAAACATTTTGAGACCCCTTTAGATTGAATAAAAAGTATTTTTAAATTAAGCTAAAGCAAGTCTCAAAAATTCAAATCAAATAGCAAAGACATTTTATTTTTGCAGTAGATCTCAAACTGGACCTGAATCATATAATGTAATAGAAGTTGACTTCAGATGATCATCTCAGCCCTAGATATAAAAGAAAACATTCATTCTGATTTAAAGCTAAGCAGGTAATCCACTAACAATGAATATTATTTGCATCAAATCTATTTTATGATGCTCAACGTTATTTTTTATTCTAGTAGCCGTAATACAGAGGTAATATTTTGGCATAATTAATCAAGCTAATTAATTATTTCTGTTATAAGTACAAGTCTCCAATCCTGCACTTTTGTACTTTGCTTTATGTGTAAATAATTCCACTGTGTTATTCAAAGTATAGTTTAATTTATTATACCTGTATCTCAAAATGAAATAAAATGCTAAAATTAATTGGCAGGAGCATTAACCGTGTATTACATAGACTTGAAATGTTGCGGCTGAAACACTTCCAAACAACTACCTGTAAGAATGCAAGTAAAGTTAAGTTTGTATTTGAGCATTTGTAAGACAAATAAGATGCAAATTGACATGTATTTTATCCCATGTACCACTGCTTCAATCAACTGCTTCAATCAACAAGTGTCCTGCAATTTTAATCTTTTTATGTTTCAGTCAATTAAATTTTTGTCCTTACTGGTCTACTTTGTTATAAAACAGGTGTCTGAATTTTATATTTAAGCTGACATAGATAATATTTTTACACTTAATATCACAAAAACAGTTCTTGTAACACCACCACCACTGACATTAATTTCATCAGTGCTGTAGAGGGCACTGTTTTTGTCAAATATAACCATTTTATTATGTAAGTAAAGTAATATTTTGATCATGTTTAAATGTAGTACTTGATTAAAAAAAATCTTCTGAATAATGCAACCACTTTACTATTGCTTAAATAATATAGTACATAATATACCTCACATACTACCAACATTCTACATAATACTCCTCATACACCACCAAAATTTTAAGATTTTTTACACTCTATAAAAGTAACGCAAATTATTCTCAGTATAGACAAGTTCCATTAAACAGAGAAGAAAACCAGTTCAGGTGTAACATTAAAGAAACATTTCTATGACCTGCTGAAGAAAGTGCTCATTTGGGTTAAGAAACAAAAAGTTAGTAACTGGACTAGTGCATCCCTACCTGAAGAACACAATAGGCACGTGGCATCATAAACAATGCTCTCAACAGTGGTTTTAATTAAATATAATAACGTTAAGTGTGAACTTTTTGTGATAAATTCTCAGAGTTGCTAGGAGTCTATTTGTCCAAAAAGCTCTCAGCATCAAACTATATGTTATCTCTAAACTGCTCAGAATTTACGTTGATTTAATCAACCAAAAATATTAAAGTCTACCAGTAAACCAACAAAACTCAGTGCTTAAAAAGTGAGACACACAGTTGAAATAATTATGATTTCCGCACTTAGAAATCAAAGGATGCCTTTTCCTTTTTAAAACTCTTAATTTCCTTACTAAATTACTGGCAAAGAACACTTTTTCCCAGTCAAGATCAAGGAAGAAAAAGAATACTATAAAGAAAAAGATACAGATCTTAGCAAGAAGTAGTCTAACTGGAACAATATACAATCAGAAAATTTCCCAATACTCTTTTTACTAGGGTGCGTCTTCTGTTTTCGTTTAGTAACAAAGGTCACTGGGACACAGAGAATGGGTCCCATAGTCTTCGACACTACTCCTTCCTTGTATTTAAAACAAATAAATAAATAAAGCATTTTAAATAGGATTTCTCCTTTCTATCATCAAGTGCATGCATAATAACATTAAAAATAATACATGTACAGTAATTTAGGCGGTTTTTACTTAAAAATTCATAGCTACTAACAAGAGTATTAGTTATTTGTCTTTTATCACTATCAGCATTTTGGGATCTGGTTTTCATTTTTTCATTAGTCAGTAAAATCCTATTCCTGTTTTCACTGAACTACTAATGATTATCACTAAATATTCTTAAATAAGGAATGCCAATTGAAATGTTTCATATAAAACTCTCTCATTGCTCTTAAGTTACCACAAATCAGATTCTCACAACAGTTGAGAAAGTTCATCTGATTTTTACTTCTTAAAACTAAAAATACTTTGATTGTTGTAAACTAAAATCAATAGTCACTCCTCATTCAAGCTATCTGTACCGAAATTTTATGCTAAACCTATTTCATATCTGTAATATCCTTGCATTTTCACAAAACCACTTAATCTCTTTCTTCTTAAAAAACATGTCAGATACAGATGGAAGGATAACAGCTGTATGCTCAAGAGTTCACATTCTGAAGAGTCAAATACAGACAAAGAAAGGGGATAAGACCAAGTCAATGGATAGCAGTAATTTAACTTGAAGAAAACAAATTCATGGATTTAAGAAATACTTCAGAGTTAATAGACTACTGAGAAGAATGGAAGTTTATTCTTCAAGTTAACAAGTAAGTACTAGATGATGTTCAAAGAGGGAGTTTGTTGTTGCTTTCTTTTTATAAAAAGAAAAACTTAAAACATATGTGGCAGACAGCCCCTGTCAGGAGGCTGCAAAAGGAGAGGGAGGGATTCAGCACATATTTTATTAACTCAATTTTCTTTTCAGCTTTGCAGTTCACCTTTAAAATAAAAGCTTAGATTCTGCTGAAAACAGCAAAATTTGTGGAAAATCCATAGGGAGGCTCCAAATCCTTGGGATTTGTGGGTTTTCTGTTTGAACAGATTTTTATTGTTCCTGTTGATTGCCCTAACACTCACTTTCAGGCACCAGGCAGCTTGAGTTATGTTATCTGTGGGCATTTAAACAGTACCAGCAGGTAGCTTAACTTTCCAAACTCATTTTTCCTAGAAGGTAGAATGCCAAATAACTGTTTGGAGAGACATGAAAATATAAAAAGAATGATCTTATCAGTTTTGTTAATTTAACTTGGTTTAATAATTGCCACTGACTTGTTAGATATATTAAGTTATAAAAATATTTTTGTATGGACTGACACCTCTATTTTCATTCTTTTTGTTATTGCCTGGTCACATACTATAGGAAAAATGGCTCTGTCTGGGCTAAATGCCCAGAACATTTGAAGCATCTCACACTGAAACAATAGTGGTCTTTGTTGGACACCATCTGCTAGCAGAACTTTTTTTTTTTTTTGTTAAAATCATTGTGTGTCTGCTAATACAGTTGCATTGCGCTTCCACAAACTGAATTACATTTATGCTCAGTCTAAATACTATTCATGTAAAAAGTGTTTCATTTCACATTATGACTGAGCTGGAGTTATACTGATGCAACACACATGAGATAAGCTTGTTCCATGTGGCCAGATTTCTTCAGAAATATTTGATTTTGCTCTTTTGGTTTTTACACAGCCTGCCACGCTTTTAGTACCAGAAATCTATCACCTATCAGTGATCACCAGTGTTCTGAATTTGTTGGTATTGCTCATCACTCTGTGTTTCTTCACTAGCTATTACAGATGGGTGAACTGACTCAGCTAACTTATGAATCAGACAGTAAATAGCACATTAATAAAATCTGCAGATGCTAAATAATTGTTCTACCCAGTAAGAAAAGAGAAATGCATTAACAGACATAAAAATTAAAATATGGGCAGAAATGAACTCTGTCTCAAAAAGCTCAAGAAAAAACATCTGGGAAAAATAGTTAAAAGTACAGATAGTCAATGGGAAGAACTAAGTAGTAACACAAAACCCACAGACAATGCAAACAAACCTAATTAAAGCCAGCGTTGTGGCTATATTCACAGTTCCCTTTAAAAAATGTTGTGGAATTAATATTCTGATTGTAACAGTCCTAGCTAAAATTTCACTGTGAAGAATGACATGACAAATGTTAAACTGATCTTTCAAACAGCTAAAAAGGTATACTTCAAAATTTGTAGCAAATTATTTTTAAAACTGGAGGAAGAAAATGCAAAAGATCTACTAGGTTGCTTAGATTATCTGCTTCCTGATTTCTACAGACACATACCACTTTTTGGTACTCTTAGTTTAAATATCTCAAACAATCATTTCCTTATGTTTCAGAATTTGGACAATATTTCTGATATCCAGTTCAAATATTCTGATTCCCCCTTCCTTTCAGCATCCTGAATCTTTTCTGTTCTTCTTTTAAAACTCCCATACGTAACACGCTGTTTTACACACTCAGACATGAGTAGATACCAAAGCTTTAGAGGTGACCTTGTGTCCACTGACCAGTTATAACTGTATTCAGGCAATTGCAAATACAAAATAGAGCATATTAGCTTAAAATTAAATTAAAATGTCAATTACAGCTACTTAAGGTAATTAGTCTTGTAGTTACACTGTATCAATTAAATTCTTAACATTTTTGGTATGCCAAACCATACAGAATGTGCTTGGTTAAGACTACATCCAATTGTGTTTCTAAACTGAATGGAATCCAAGAGATACCAAAAGATGCACAGGTACTTTCCAAACCAATTTTTAGACAGGTTAGTACTCAAAACACATTAAAAAATGAGAATGAATAACTGGCTCCTTTTGAGGTTTCCTTATCCATTAGTAGGTACTGTACTTTTCAAAGAAAAAACATAAATAAATAATGCAGTTTGTAAAGAAAAGCTAGACAGCTATTTTCAAGAGGTTATAAAGCAACAAATATTTCTAGTGAATAAAAAAAGAAGCTTCATGATCTACAGGGACACAGTTTAGTGGTAACTTGGCAGTGCTAGGTTAATAGTTGGACTTGGTGATCTCGAAGGTCTCTTTGAACTGTAACAATTCTCTGATTCTCTGATTCTACAATTTCAGGTAGTTATGGCCATTGGAAGATGAAACCAGTAACAAAACAGTATTGCATAACTATAAGTCTAGTACTCTGCGAGTAGTCAATGAATGTTCTAGATAAATGCCTGCCAAAACACACTCCTAAATGAGTTTTACTATTTATGCCATCACATCCTTAAAATTCTGACTTTCAGACAAGGCTGGTGTTCGTATTTCATATAATTTAAGTATTTCATATAATTTCATATAATTTAGGAACACGGTTTGTGTTCATGGTATTCTGAAGTAATGTATTAATAAACAGACTAGAGGCCTATAATTATTTCACCAGTAAAATATTATACATATTTTTTAAGTGTCCTGTATAAAAGAATAATCTCACTTGCGTATCTATTCTCAGAAATGACCAAACAGTCATGAACCATAGCACATTTTGTTTAAAAGGAGTTTTACAAGAACAAAACATAGAAAGGAAAGATAAACAATGATTTATATTACTGACATTTATACTGCAGGAAATTTCACAACTAGTAAAGCCAAACACTGTTAAACAAAATTTTAATAACAAAGCAAGCAACACATGCAGAAACTTTCTTGTAACTCATTACTTTCCAAAGGATTTCCTTTCTTCAGAATCTTGCTCATCAAGGGATTTGCCTAACAGCCAATACTGTTTTCAAGTGATACAGTAAAGCAATTACTATAAGAAAAAGCACTAATAGGAAATCTCCAAGTTAAAACCTGGCAAGTATTTTTTTTTAAACTGTATATAACGCAAGACCTTAAAACCCAACAATAGTTTATTGGATTTTGGTACACATAACATGATTGAAGTGTTTCCAAAACAATAAAAAAAAGGAACTATTAATGGAACTTCTTCTGGAACTTCTTTACAGTTCAGGTGCCAGAGCACTGGCACAGGCTGCCCAGGGAGGTTGTGGAGTCCCCTTCCCTGGAGATTTTCAAGCCCCGCCTGGATGCAGTCCTGAGTAATGTGCTCTAGGCAATCCTGCTTTAGCAGGGGAGTTGGGCTAGATGATCTCTAGAGGTCCCTTCCAACTCTGATAATTCTGTGATTCCGTGATTCCGTAATTGCATGTTCAGAGCATTTTTAAGTCCGCTCCATGCAAAAAGTGTGTATAGAAAATAAATGAAAATTGATCTGCACACTTACATAGAAGCTGCTGTGCTGAAATGTCCCACAGCTGCATTAATCCATCTTTTATGTAGGTTCCTTCCCCCTTCTCTTGTTCTTTTTTTTTTTGTTTTTTTATTTGCTTTTAAACTTTGTTCTCAAGTTATTTTGCAGGTATTCTTTCCTCAAAAAAGTATTTTTTCCTGCTAATGAACACTGCACTGGGCTGGCTGGTAGCCAGCTACTTTCTGTAGGTACTTAACATGAGCCTTGTGTAGCTCGGATGCAGAACTATCCTGTTTTCCTCACAAGAGTAACATTGATTGTCTTGTCTTTAACAGTCTGTCTTCTGCGTCAGTGCAACTGCAGGAACCTACCCAACTCTTCTGCCTCACTGTGTTACGAGATAAGAAAAACATCGACCAGACCATTTTTGACATAAATATTTAAGAGCCTAAAAAAACACAAAAAAATTAAACATTGAGTCAATCTAGTTCTAGCATTTCTTTTAGGTACAAAATGCTTGATACTTACTTGGTTATTCATTACAGTCAAGCATTAATATGTTTGATACCAGTTTTGGTTTGTGGCTCAATAGTTCTCTAGTAGTTACTCTTGCAACAGTTTTCCCTGCCTTTCTATCAGTTATTTTTCTTTTCAGACTGCTCCACTATCTACTTTTTCCTTTTAACGGTTCACTCTTATGCAAACTATTGCCAAATACTGTCTTTTGTATATATGCCTTATCTTTCTTGCAAGAAGATTAAGCACTTATTACGAAGAATGGTGCAATCTTAAATTTACGAATTATTGCATAATTTGTGCTGTGGTATAAAATTAAGAAAAGAAGAGAATGTATTCATTTATAATTGATATATGAGATACTGAAAAATCATACGGCTTATACTTTTTTATACTTTTATCAATGCCTTTACTAAACCTACTTTAAAGGTTAAAAAGAAGAGTTAACTCATTAAGAACAATTTTTTCCACAACTAGTTTAAGGTATGTGGAAGAGTGAAAACAGCAAGATCAGTAGTGAGTCCTACTGAAGTACAGCCATGCCTTTCTTTTGCCAGGCTTCACATCTGCCCTTCCTACCCACCCCTGACACTAAACAGATATGCCAAAGCCCTATGACAAATGAATGTAATTTCTTTAACATTCCAGACAAAGCAGTAAAACTGACTAAGAAGCTAAGGCAAAATTAGTAAATACTTTTTATAGAAGTATATTTAAATATCATGTCTTAGCTATATTTTATAAAGTGTAGAATTAGAAAAAGAAGCAGTCTTCTGATTACTTCTGCATTTTCCTGCAGTTTATGATATTCAGCATTTTCTAGATAAAGGTTTTGACATTAACAGAGAACACTGCCTTAAAAATTTAGATGGTAAGGTTCTTTAGTAAGCAAAGGAAGGTAGTGAGGGCTAAACCAGGAACAGATATCATATAAATCCCACTAAAATAAAGTATCAGATCTATCAAAAAGCCAAATAAACTAGAAAACAAATGCATTTGGAAAGAAACACAATTATTAACTGCATCTCACACCTCTGATAGTATATGGTAAGGTGCTACAGTCAAGTCCAATAGACTCTTTATGATCTGCTGCAGAAATAGGGCCGAGGTTCATAGATCTTCAGAAACTCAATCTAGAGCATTTTGGAAAGAGAGATGAGTGGATATATTAGAATCTGAATATGTTTTTTTAACACCTAAGTTTCAGAGCTGCCTCTTAAACCAGAAAATTGATTACAATTGTATTTTTAAAGTAGTGGAATTTACTGCTTCTGGAGAAGACTGATGCCTTGAAGTTACAGAGGTATACAGAAACATGGTATTAGATCTGAGAGAAGTAGAAGAATTGCAAAACTGAAGTTTACACTGTGATGATTAAAATCTTGTCTTCCTTTACATTAGAAAGGAAAACACATGAAATGAGAAAATAATGTCAGTTCTTACTGTTTTCTTTCCAAGGATGTGCTAACTGGTATTACATACAGACTGCCTCAGATACAGGTAATACAAATAACTAGCTCAAAATGCTGCCCTGGCAGTTTTTCAGGACTCGTAAACTGAGCAACAGCACATCTTCACTGTTGATTACATTTGTACAACCCTACACAACTGGTATGTTTTGACTCCAATCAGACTATAGTGCACTAGGAATATGAAAATTTGTATTTACTACAGACAAGTAAAAAGACTTCAGGCAACTGCATTTCAGGTATCTACTATGGTGTACAATGATACACCTCCTTCTCACAAGGTTCCTGTAACAGCTGCATCTAGCTCTGTACATAAATACTCGTCAGCTCCTTCCCTAAATATTATTTTGCTTTATCTTTTACTGCCTCTTTTGTCTGGGTTGAAATTCTGTGATAAAATCCAGAGAGAGACTAACACTTCTTCCTCAAAAACCTCTTGTGTTACTCATTCTCTGCCAAAATATCCACAAAACACTGACTGAACGCATGGGTAAACAGATGTCCATCTATAGCCACCTTCTGTCCTCTAGTTTTCCCCACTGTCTTTCTCTACTCCCACTTATCAAAATAGCAAACAGGAAGAGAAGAACTACATTACTTTCTAAAGGCAATCTTACGATTTTTCCTCCTTATTTTTATGTTGTACCTATACCTCCTAATCCCCACTTTTCTGTTTGCCCATAGCTTGGAAATACACTAGAGAAGATTGTACCCTTTCCATGCTAACAAAGAATCCAGTCTGAAATGACCTAAATCCAGTTACGTATGGTGGCATCAATACCCTCACCATCAATAATCATCAAGACTATCAAAAGTAATGGAGAATGAAGTACTTTTTTTCTTTAAATAGCATTTCTGTTGAGAACTTCAAGATCAACAGAAATATTTTAAACATTAATTTAAAAATCACTGTCATGAGACCATCTTCCAAATGGCAGTGGCAACAAAGGATAGCAAGTTACAGTTTTAATGTTAAAAATAAGCATGATCTACCACCAGATTGGATTGTTATCTGTAAATATATACATATAAAAAGTAACTTTATGTCTACAGTATTTGATTGTCAAATGCCTTCATATAGGAATACAAATAAAAAGACTTATTTCAACAGAGCTGACCATATAAATGGAAAACAAGCCCTATAGTTCAAATATGCATCACAAAAGAAAGAATATTACAAGAACCAAATTCAGTGCAGTGTCAAGCTCACACTTAACAAACCCTTATGTTGGAAAATTAACTGAATACAGCTCATGGTGTTAGTCTGCATGAAACTATTTCTGGGATAACTAGCAATCATGCTTTCCATAACAGTGCAAACCAAACTGGTTTATGCAGGCAAGAAATGGTTTTACAAGTCCCATAAAATTATTCTAGTTGAGGGGAAAAAATAATTTTTAAAAAACCTGCTCAGCAGATTATTATACTGATTATTTTTAAGAATGAAGCCACCACATTTTAGACGGCGATACCTACAGAATGTCTAAGCTGCTGTACCCAAGGCCTCTTGAGCCCTTGAATCTTCTTCACTTGAAGCACAAGAACCAGGTGTCAGCCATGGCAATTCTGGCGTGCAAACACAACCAGTAATTAAACAGCAAAACCTGTAAACGCTGATTATTGGTTTGAAACTGTGAATACTATCATATATATCATCTCAACTCTTATGTTTCGCCTCCTCCTTTACTCTTCTGACTCTTTTTCCAGCCTTGGTGAACTACTCCACCCATCC
Source organism: Vanellus vanellus (assembly GCF_965231255.1). Lineage (NCBI taxonomy): Eukaryota > Metazoa > Chordata > Aves > Charadriiformes > Charadriidae > Vanellus > Vanellus vanellus. The sequence goes on from NC_138908.1 coordinate 65,197,116, forward strand.
ATTCCACTCGTGCATCCTGCTTTGCCTAAACCTGGACAAACCAAACTGATGGTACTCTTCCTTTGGTTATTCCCTCCTATTCTGCTGTATACATCCTGATTTGGTCAGATCTATGCCACTGCCAGAGATCGGGAGCAGGGGAAACATCTCCAGGCACAGTAAGGGTGGAGATGGCGCACAACTGCAGCATCCTTGCTAAAAGATACACTCCCTTTAACCTTAAAATACTTATTTCCTTCAGAATATTTTTCTGAGCCCCTAAGAGAGTTAGGGGTGGAGACACACTTTCTATGTTGAGAAATTCAGTAATCACTTTGTTTGCGAAACTATCAGCTGCAAGAGTGGTTAGTTAACAGCTCGATATCCAATCAGACAGGCTAGTAGCCAGAAAAACAAGAGGATATGGTATATATGCTCTCTCATATACTTAACACTTGCAAATGTTTACGTATTAAGCAACGGGCAGAGGGAAATTAATGAGAAAAGGTCGTAATTCATTAAACAGTACTTCCTAACTGAATAGTCTGAGTTTTAAATATGCATGTAGAACAGATTTCATAAAATATTTTGAAAATATTGCTACACATGCATTTTGAGTCATGTTTTAGGGCTTTGTTTGGGTGGGTTTTGGTTTTGGTTGTTTTGTTTACATTTGGTAGTAGCATATTACAGGTATTACATATTTGTTCATGAATAATTAATGATCCATGATACAACTTGCAGGCAATTTTTACTGCTTGGTGTCTTCTCTCTTCCTGAACTTAGAAACTAACACAAACTGAACTAAACTGCTCTTACACATTTAATATTTTTAAGTATAGAAACAAAATCCCCCAAAATTTGCTGTTCTGTTGGTCACTGTATTTTGAAGTCCCAAAAAGATACATTGGGAACATACAAAAAGTGATTAGTTTTTAGCTGTGAGACTGCTCCACTACTATACAGATTAGTAGCACGTGAAGTGCTGGGATCAAAGGAAGAGTCATCTGCTGGATGTAAAGGTTGTTCTTTATCAAATCAAATCTCAAACTCATAAGTAACTCTGCTATCACACTGAAATGGAAATTTGTGCTGCTCTGACATTTTTCATATTGTATGGACAGGCTAGGGATGTTGAATCATTTAGAACTGAACAATCTGATTTTATGGCCTGAGAAACAATGACATAACAGCATTTTGATATGAAAATAAAATTCCATGTTGTTCTGTGTCAGATGCTTGGAGTTTATATGAAAGATCTTCCCAATGCAACTTCTAAGTTTTGCTCTTAAGATAGCAAGTTTTTCAGGAAGTTTGGTATTTTTTGTATTTTTACCTGCTTCATGCATGAATTAATATAATTTTTAAAGATCTGGAAAGAAAAATCAGAAGAAAAGAGTTTTGACAAAAAGGCATGCCTAACCCCTGCTCTATACTCCCAATATACAGAATTTCCTGACAGCTACCATTTTTCTTAAGCACGATAAGAAGGAAGAAGGATAAATAAAAGGCTGATCTCAGTGACATTTTAATGTACTATTTGACATTTCTTTTATTCTCCCATAGAAAAGAATAATCTTGTACACTTGATATAGTTTGATCTAATGACAAAAAAGTTTCATTATATTTGTACCTCTGTATATTTTGTACGGTTTTTTTCTTCCTATAACATTAATAGGCTTATGAGAACATTTCAATTCCGACTAAACCTAATGCATTAAGTTTATGCACTTTTTTCTTATGCACATAAGTGCACTTAATGCACTTAAAGATTCTTTATGTTGAAGACATGCCTGTCCTTGTATTTGATACAAAAGTAGCTTACCCTTTGTATGTTAAATATTTACACTTATTTAAAAAAATAGGTAATATATACTCTATGACCACAGAATTAAAGGCATGACATTCAACTGTCCTTGTACTGTCCCACAGAATAGTGTATGTAAAACCCTGTTGCATTGGAGACATATACCTTGTTGTGCTCAACAACCCACCTGCAATTCTGAAATACTTCTTTTCTTGGTCATAGAGTAAACGTGCCTTTGCCTGTCTTGGTGATCAAACTACTTGTAATTTGTAATTTATGGGTTGTCCATGCTCCTTTTCATTCCAGTGTTAGATTAGCTAAATATCACATACTTTTTTCATGCTATCTTTCAATACAGATAGGCAAGTATTACATACAAAGAACTTCAAGCCCAATAACCTAAAACATAGCAAACCTAAAAATCTGACTTATTTTTTTCTTACTTTTTTTAAAATAAAAAGGGAAAATACAAAAGAAACCATTATGTTCACTGTTTAACTAAGCTTTATAAAAAATGGTCAGGAAATGTGTGCAAAAACTTGTTACAGAACAGTGAATGTTAACTGTCTCAAAGCATTGCTCACTCAGACTGCCTCCCTTCAGACAGTGTTAGCAGTCTTTTGCTGACCACACCTGTCCCACAGGAGTCTCCAATGGAGTAGTGATGTTATGTTTTGGTCTCAATTCATGAAAAGAAAAAAGCACGCTTTCATCTGCTTGGGGGGCATATAAAAGACACTTCCAGCACACATAGTGAGTTTTAATTAAAATGCATCCTTTCCCTATAACTTCATTTCCTTGAGATACCTCCAAATTCCTTCTCCTACCTCCACTCTGTGATACATGTTTATGTATTTCCTAAGAAGTTCTAAGACTTGGACACTGTTTTGTCTGTCTCCCATCTCACAGTCTTAACAAGCCTGTCCTCTTACCCCATAACCCAGAGCCTAGCCTCTTGAATTCAATGAGTCAGCAGCTTTTACCTTTCAGCGAAATGTCTGCAGAGCATTCTAGGTCTCCACCAAAAGGCAAACTGTATACACTACATGTAGAAACAGCTATTAAAACAATAATAAAAAATGCAAATAAAATCATTATCTACTTCCATTTAAGCTCACTGAGTATTTAAAACCACAGAATCACAGAATTTCAGAGTTGGAAGGGACCTCTAGAGATCATCTAGTCCAACTCCCCTGCTAAAGCAGGATTGCCCAGAGCACATTACTCAGGACTGCATCCAGGCGGGGCTTGAAAATCTCCAGAGAAGGGGACTCCACAACCTCCCTGGGCAGCCTGTGCCAGTGCTCTCTCACCCTCACCGTAAAGAAGTGTTTCCGTGTATTTGAACGGAACTTCCTGTGTTCTAACTTGTGCCCATAAAACAATTTTGTGTTCTCCTCATTTTTAGAACTCAGATTACTACAGATGTACTGTTGCAATTTTCTACCTGCTGCCAGGATACAGGCTAGTGATAGGCCATGCGCAGAACATGCCAACTTTAAGCAAATTTGATGCCTAGCACAGGAGACAAATAGTTAATGACCAACTATAAAACTTCTCATTACAAGATGCCAAGAATTTGCAGTGAACCATTCATGATTAATCCATACTAATTTTTAATAAAAATTGTAATTGTTTAGGTATTTTAAATATATAAAAACAATTTGGATCAACAACTAAATTATGAAGAAATTATGATTTGACTGCAGGGAAAAGAGAGAGGAAAAAACATTCCAAAGATGGGTATATGAAACAACTTTTACCCACACATATATAGGGATAAAAAAAAAAATTCAAAAAAACCACACCACATTAAACCCCCTAACTTTTTAATGAAATTATATTTCTGATGGGTCCCTCCTCCTCCTCTCCAGGAGTATGATTATATATTGATCTAAAAAGTCAGTACACTAAGAATAAATAAGGATCAACAGTGAGAGATGCAATGAAATTAGTAGAGTTTGACATTCTAGTGGAAAACATAGTGGCTAAGACACATGAAGTCACTTACAGAAGTGCTCTTCATAAAACTAGAAAAAGCTATCAGAATTGCATAAAACATTCCTGTCTGGAAGAATCCATATAAGCTGGATTTTAGGAGAGGGCACACCAATCTAAAAGAAGAACAGTGCACAAAAATAATAAATATACAACTATACTGCTGAAACAGTCCTGCTTGACCAAGAAAACTGCTAGTACCTTAAAGTTCAATTACTTAATAATTTAGTAGGAAACACAAAAAAATGAATTTTGCCGCTGGAAAACATATTTGCCTGTGGAGTAATTAAGAGTACGATGGAAGTACCACTGCTCTGAATATTTTGTCCTCAATACAATTTTAGAAAAGTATGAAAGAGTATAATCTCCCACTGATGACATGACAGACTAGATATCCAATATATCCCTTCTGTCTTTAGTTTACATGAATTTACTATAATGCCCTTATTTCTAGTAGGAATGATCCCACATTCCAAGTACTTAGTGAGATGACACTAATTGCTATAATTGGCTAACTGATATAATTGACATTACTGAAACCTACTGGGTCAATACACACAGTTGGAGTGTTGAAAACTCTTGAGTAGAAATTAGCAACCAGAATCCTAGTTAAAAAAGATAATGCAGATTAAAGAAGGTTAGGAAGGTGAAATTAGTTTAAAATACTTTTGGAGCTGGAGCAATCTTCTGGCCTGCAGACCAGTCTGATCGCTAATAAAAAATTAACATCCAGAAAAAAGAGTATTTATAGATGTTGTCTACAACAAAACCAACCAACAAACAAAAACCCAAACAAAAAAGTACAATACTTTAAAATTACCTGTTAATAAGACAGAGAGAAAAAAATGAAATTATACTGAGAGTTCCAATGCAAGCAAAGGTTAAGGAATATCATATGATGTTTTAAAATCACTGATATTGCATCCAACATGCAGTATTTTGGACTTCATTATGAGAGGTGAAGGTTCATTGGTTACTGAACTGTAAGTGACTGCTTAGAAACCACCGATTACAAACCAAAATAAAACAGAAAATAAGAGCAAACTGGATCACAACCATATGAAAAGTGTGACATTTGAGCTAGTTTTCCAATACTGATAAAAATTATAGAAGGATTATAGAATTATTACCAAACTGAGAATATTAAAATGCAATGAAATTGTGATTGCAATTGAAAGTCCTTAAAGACAGAAATTTAGTTGGCCAAAAATCACAATTCTGCAACACAGAAAAAGGAGATACTGGTAGAAAACCCATCCAGGTTCACTATAAATAAATATTTCTCTCACATTGGCAAAACCCAAAATATATACCACACAAAAATGCTGCAGTATTGTTCAGGCCATCAGTTGTACAGGAAGTTGTTAGACCTCATCTAATGGAATAATAAATACATTTTAACCTGTCAAATTCTATTTAAATTTCTAAAAGGCTTAGTTGAGAGACTGTCTGTCTCCTCATCTTTTGATTTATCATACGAATATTAGAAGACTGAGAATATCATGCCAATCTTTGAAAGTGAATTTAGGTTATCCAGGGGTTTTACTGGCCAATTAGCTTGGTATCAACAATTACTAAATGCAAGAAAAAATGAGAGAGGAAAAAAAAGGTATTTTGTAACAGTCAGTGGTAAAGTTTGAATTATTAAAGAAATTAATGGAAAATAGGTCTTATCTAACAAGTGCCATTTCATAGGTAGCACAGAATCTAGCCAAAGAACAGCTCACCTACTCCGGAAAGTACCTTGTACAAATGGTGCAAGCCTGCCTATTTCTGTCTTTAAAAGAAAGAAAAACAGTGGAGAAGATAGTGCAAGTCTACAAATGAAATGAGAGGAAATAATATTGAGAATCAAGAAGGATCTAATCTTAGCTGAGAAAAGCAAAAAGACATATTCGCTGGTACCAAACTGGGCACAAATGTTGCACAGGAGGTATACCCAATCACTGGAAGAGACTACCAAAAGCAGCAGTACATTCTCCACATTTATTTTCTTGTCTTTGCATCAAGATAGCCACTTCTCCAAATTATATTCTGCAACTGAACACAAATTCTGCCTTCAAAAACCACAGATTCCTGGGATTACAATAAGGGTAAGTGGGACAAAACATGGTATACAGAAGGTCAGACCAGATGAGCTAATAGCTCCAAAAATCCATGCTAATTTTTTCTATTTCTAGTTTACGTGATGGGAAAAAGGAAAGTTTCACATGCTTCCACATTCTTAGCCAAAATAAACATACTTCCTTGCCAAGCATTCAAAAATCTATAGTGCCCAAAGTTAAGTAAGATTCATAGACCAGAACACAGACCTCTGTAGAAAAATGAAATGTGCAAATCACAGATAGCTGACCGAAGCCTCCATCACATCTTATTCTCTTTGAACAATCATTACTATGAAGGTGACAGAATCAGGCACCATTTACTCACTTATACATCACGGAGACAGCAAGGTCTACTCTAACATTGTAATTTTGCATAGTTACATACAAAGAACTGGAAAGAGAACATGGTGAAAATCCTTTGGATCTGCTGTACTTTCCAAAGCTGTTTTAGAATATTTGAGCTCAAGTATTTGGGCAAATTTAATAACCCCCCTGGCTACTTGAGTTAATGCCAGAATCATGCAAACCAACAAGGAAATACTCTCTTTCCAGACTCTTCCAGGCTCTGTGCAATCTATGAAGGATATGTGAAAAATATTTGGCTTTATAACAATGACTGCAAGTAAACTACATTTTCCTAAATTAAATGGTTAGATATCACCCTGATCTACACTTTTTATGAATGTTTGATACACTTTTAAAATATTTTTAATAAACATAAAACTCCTTCTGTCCTCTTTTGCACAAATCTCATATACTTGATGGCAGAAATATTGCTGTGTCTAATCATAACTGAGTCAAAAAGGACTGCTGGACCTTATGATAACAAAACAGTAATTGTATTTGCAAAACAAAAGAATGAAGATAATCTCCAACATGTAATCAGAAAATTAAGAAGAAAATATGTCTGCTTTTATTTTTCTTCTTTTTGTTCTTATGATATCTCTAGTCTAGTTCTAGTTCTAATGACAAGAATGGAATAAAACCCTAGTCTATTTTTTCAGATATTCTGAAGAAAACTGTAGACTTCTAGGCAGCATGGTAGTAAAGGATGTATTTAGAAAAGCATGTATAGTAAAGAAAAGAGAAGCAGCAAAATAAAAAGACAGTTACGTAAGCAATAAACTTACTAAAACTCTGACATAACAAAAAGAAAAATATCCAAATATACCAGCGAAAATGCATGTACGTGGCAGCACCTATCTAAATTAAGGGAAAAAAACCAGCACATTTTTTATTAAAATAAATTTTGATAAATTCATGAAAAGGATTGCATAATTCAGTACCTGCACGACCATGGGCCTGTTCTGAGTGCCCTTGAAGGTCCCTTTTATATCTCTGTTCCTAGATGCCTAAATGCTCAGCCGCAAGCTGAATAGAACAGGCCTTTGTTTGCCCAAGAATTTCCTAACAGTATGCATATATCTATTAAAATCACTTCCCACATGACAAAAGAATAAGCACAGACTTTGATATCTAATGAATATAACATTCACGTCTGATGCATTTTTATTTCTCATTAACAAACAAACGGCCCCACTTTCCCTGCACATTCTTTACAGTCTATGGTGTAAAGCATAAAGTTTGCAGTTCTTCTAACATGGTCATGACATTAGCAATTCTGAATTAAGACAGTAATGATAAACACAGAATCACAGAATCATAGAATGATTTAGGTCATAAGGGAATTTAGAGATAATCTAATTCCAACCGCCCTGCCACCTGCAGGGATACCTTCCAATAGACCAGGTTGCTCAAAGCCCCATCCAACATGGCCTTTTACACTTCCAAGAAGGGGGCCTCCAGAACTTCCTGGGGCAACCTGTTCCAGTGCCTCACCGCCCTCAGAGTGAAAAATTTCTTCCTGATATCTAATCTAAATCTACCTTCTTCCGGTTTGAAGACTTTACCCCTTGTCCTGTCACTACATGCCCTTCTAAGAAGTCCCTCTCCAGCTTTTTTGTAGGCCTCCTTTAGTTACTGGAAGGCCACTATAAGGTCTCCCCAGAGCCTCCTCTTCTTCAGGCCGAACAACCCCAACTGTCTCAACCTGTCTTCATAGGAGAGGTGCTCCAGCCCTCGGATCATCCTCATGGCCCTCCTCAGACCCATTCCAGCAGGTCCGTGTCCTTCTTGTTTTGAGGACAGCATGTCCAGGACAGCTGAGGATGAGGTCTCATCAGAGCAGAGTAGAGGGGCAGAATCATCTCCCTCGACTTGCTGGTCATGCTTCTTTCGATGCAGCCCAGGATATGGTTGGCCTTCTGGGCTGCAAGCACGCAATGCTGGGTCCTGTTGGGCTTCTCATCCACCAACACTCAAAAGTTCTTCTGCTCAGGGCTCCTCTCAATCCATTCTCTGTCCAGCCTGTGTTTGTGCTTGGGATTGCCCCTATCCAGGTGTAGGACCTTGCACTTGGCCTTGACTGTGTCAAATGCTTTGCACAAGTCCAGGTAGATGACATCTGTTGCTCTGCCCTTATCCACCAACACTGTAACCCCATCACAGAAGGCCACCAAATTTGTTCAGGCATGACTTGCCCTTGGTGAAGCCACGTTGGCTGTCACTGATCACCTCCTTATTTTCCATGCGACTTAGCAGAGTTTCCAGGAGCATCTGCTCTATGATCTTGCCAGGCACAGAGCTGAGAATGACCGGCCTGTAGTTCCCTGGGTCTTCCTTTTTTCCCTTTTTGATACTGGGAGTTACGTTTCCCCTTTTCCAGAACGCCAGAACTTCACCAGACTGACATGACTTTTCCAATATAATGGAAAGCGGCTTAGCAACTTCATCCACCAGTTCCCATGGACCCACGGATGGATTTCATCAGGTCCCATGGACTTGTGTACCTTTAGGTTCCTTAGATGGTCTCATGCTTGATCTTGGCTTACAGTGGGTGGTTCTTCATTCTCCCAGTCCCTGCCTTTGCCTTCTGTGACTGAGAGACTGTGTGCTTAGAGCCCTCGCCAGTGAAGACTGAGGCAAAAAAGTCATTGAGTACCTCAGCCTTCTCCATATCCCAGGTGACCAGGTCTCCTGTTTCCTTACGGAGAGGGCCCGCATCTTCCTTAGTCTTCCTTTTATCACTAACACACTTACAAACCTTTTTCTTGTTGCTCTTGATGTCCCTGGTCAGATTTAATTCTGTCTGGCCTAACCTGGTCCGTGGCTGCTTGGACAGGATCTCTGTAGCTTCCCAGGCTACGTGTCCTTGCTTTCCCCCTCTGTAGGCCTCCTTTTTGCTTTTGAATGTGTCCAGGAGCTCCCTGTTCCTCCATGCAGGCCTCCCGGCCTTTTTGCCTGATGACTTCTTTTTTGGGATACATCGCTCCTGAGCTTGGAGGAGGTGACCCTTGAATACTAACCAGCTTCCCTAGGACCCGCTCCCCTCCAGTGCTTTATCCCATGGTACCCGACCAAGCAGACCCCTCAAGAGACCAAAGTGTGCTCTGCTGAAGACCAGGGTAGCGAGCTTGCTGCGCACCCTCCTCGCTGCCCTAAGGATCTTGAACTCTACCATCTCACGATCTCTGCAGCCAAGGTTACCCTTGTGCTTCACATTCACCACTAGCCCCTCCTTGTTGGTAAGGTCAAGGTCCAGCATGATTTTGTCAGGCACAGAGATGAGACTGACTGTCCTATATATATACATGTATATATATATGTATACACACACACACACACACAGAGGCCTGTATTATATATATAATCATATATGATACTATACAAACAAGGACAAGAAAGATTTTTATCCCACTTTTATAAATTTTGTTGGGAGTTGTTTTCTTTCCTTTACAGAATCAGTGATTGAAATGGGGATAAAGCATGAGAGGGGCTACATCACTCTTCTCAGGTAGTTTTAAAAAATTCTGTAAAATCTTGAGATAAAGACTTAAAATATACAACCACGTATCACAAAGGACTTTCTCCACAGGTCCAGCTGACATTAAATTCTGGCAGCTAACCTTATTGCTACAGATTGCCCACTAATATGTGCAAATCTTTATACTTTCTCTAGTATACTATGTGCTCAAATGCTGGTGATAGATCTTTCACTAGAACCTTCTGCCTGTGGCATATAGCAATTTAGGGATATAACAATCTACTAATAACTGCTTAATGACTAAAACATGAAATAAATAGTTTCAGTATTGGGCATCTGTGAAAGTGAATGAGTTGTATGAAAAAAGTCAGATTACATAATCTAATCATGCTTTCTGGCCTTCAAAAACTAAGAACAAAAAGTCCCTTTATAAGAGGTCACCATTATCTGAAGACCCCATTTTTCTGACACTAATGCAATACAGTCCCATACTGTATAAGCTGTACTGATAGAAAATTGAAAAAACAAAACAAAACAAAACAAAACCATTAATGTAATACATTGAACAGAAAAAGTTGAGCTTCCAAAATTAAAATTTGAAAACAAGGTCTTCAAATGGATACGGTGCCTCAATGATACTGGGTCTATTCATCAAGTAGAAGCTTGCCTGGCCTAAGCTCCCTGTACTCTGCTGTGCAACACAGTTGCAAAATATGGTTTACCTGGATGGTACCATTTCAGAAAGATTACAAAGTGGCACAGGTTATCACTAGCCAACAGTGCTTAACACAAGCATTTCATAAATGAGTATAAATGTCTCTCTTCAAGACCAATCTGTAATACAAAGCTTAGTTGCATTATTATTTTTGTGTGCTTTTGAAAGCCAATCTGTCATCCAAAAAATCTGTTAGGTATCAAATTAGGAGGCACTAGCACATGTAGATAGACAAGTGAGAAAGGTGGATTTAAAGTAAAAACAGATTAAAGTTCTAAACAATTATTTAATCCAATGGAGTTTTAATTTATGTCCGTAAAGTTATTTGAAAACCTTAGTCCCAGGCAAATTCAGGAACGACAAAACCCACAAACTGAGTGTTTTTGCTATTTTAATTTATCATATTTTCAAAGCAAAACAGAAAATAGCATTTACTGAAATTGATTCAAGTGTTTGTAATCAACAACCATATGTATGAGCTCATCCTGAGATATTTTTTAAAACCTAAGAGCAAGAGCTGAAGTAGAAGGTTAAAGATTCCAGAAATGCAGCACAGGGTGTCGTAAGTCATGGTTTCTTATACCAAGAAGTTCAAGTACGTGACTGCATCAAAAAGGGCAAAACCCCCTCAAAAAGCAGAGCAGAGTTTGCTCTGAGAACCACAGTGGGATCTCAAACAGGAATCACTATATAGTTATTGACCTTTCTAAGTAACAGTATAAAAAAAAAAACCATCCTCCTGAGGAAGTGGAATCATAACTACCTCTGGAAGAATTAGAAGTTCTCACTGAGAGTTCACATGCCTAATCCTATGTGTCACTGCAGAACTGCTGCTGAGCTCCTGTTCTCCACTTGCTTCCCATGGAGCTCAAAGCTTAACTTGGCAGCTCTGGAAGTTCTCACTGAAAATGGTTTACACTGTTTACCATTACATCCTCCCACACACATGCAAGAAACCACAATGTCAAAAGTCATAGACATTTTTTGAAAAACATTAAAATCATGGAATTCGTAACTCCTATGACAGCCATGACAAAAATGCAGTTTTATTGATGGGTCAGCAAAAAGTTTATGTAACCCTAGACTGTTCTGTGTAGGGTGAGTTGGAGGGCATAATATGGTTCATTTCACATTATGGAAATTTTTTCCTGTTTTATTAGCTAGAAGCACTTAAAGCCTGAAAAGAGCACCCATTTTGGCATATTTTTCAAGAAATCAGTATGAAGTAAATCCAGTTCTAAAATGTCCTGCTATAAAAAAATAAAGCTTTAAAATTAAAACAATGAAAATACTTTGAATTTGTGGTAGCATACGTTTAAAATCTTACGTCAGTGTAGACTGGATAATACAACTTATCACCAACTGGAGAGAAGCAGGAGAAAATAGAAGAAAGAAAGAAAGGAAAAATCAATTTAATTTGTGACCATGCTCAACATGAGGTCAAAGTAAATCAGACAGAAAAATTATACAGGGAAGAGAAAAAATGGGTTGAAATTAACTACGCAGGTATGAAAAACAGGGTAACATGATCTCACAGTGGCAGCACAGAAAAGAAAGCATAACTTTAATCAGTAATTTCTCTAGCTTTCTGCTCAAAAACTTCCAGGGAGAGAGGGAAATCAAATTAAAAAAATTTCCTCTTCTTCATTTCATTTTGAGTCCACTTGAACTGAACAAAGTGAGCAGAAACAATAACATGTAAGCACTAGAAAACACATTTGGAGGAGAGAATGTATCTGATGATGTATTTGAATTCAGCATGTTGGGTTCATCAAGTAAAGTTCAGGAAAGATGGGGAGGGACTATTTATCATAGAATCGTCTAGGTTGGAAGGAACCTTTAAGATCATCAAGTCCAACTATCAACCTAAGACTGCCAAAACTACTACTAAACCATGTCCCTAAGCACCACATCTACCTGTCTTTTAAATACTTTCAGGGATGGTGATTCTACCAATTGCCTGGGCAGCCCGTTCCAATGTTTGATAACCCTTTTGGTGAAGAAATTTTTCCTAATATCCAAGGGAGTTTAGTGATAGGACAAGGGATAACAGTTTTAAACTGAAAGAGGGTACAATTAGATTAGATATTAGGAAGAAATTCTTTATTCTGAGAGTGGGTGAGACACTGGAACAGGTTGCCCAGAGAAGCTGTGGATTTCCCCTCCCCGGAAATGTTCAAGGCCAGGTTGAATGGGGCCTTGAGTAACCTGGTCTAGTGGGAGATGTCCCTGGCCATGGAAGGGGGGTTGAAACTAGATGATCTTTTAAGGTCCCTTCCAGCCCAAACCACCCTATGATTCTATGATTTAATGGAAATGTAAAGCTCAGAAAATATGAAAATACTGAATACGCTTTATTTTTGACAGCTTTATAATTTGACAGCTGGAAACTAACATCATGAAATACTACAGAAACTTTTGAGATTTACCAGTATGCATACATGAAGGCATCACAAACACCTCAGCTGATTTAATAGTCCACTGGCACTGAAAACAGAAGGTATTGCACTACTGCTCCCCCCTAGTCTGCTCCTCCTTCCCTTACCATTATATCTAGTTTAGGCAACCTTACTCCCTTTCTAAAAGCACACTTTTTATGGCTTTTGCTGAGTTAATTTTCTTTCAGGAAACTGAAATAAGACAGTGGGATTCTGATGAGGGCTAGAACAGGTGCGCACAGTAAATGGTAAATGGTATTTGAGGCCACACCTTGAATACTGTACTCAGTTTTGGGCCATGGAACAGACCTCCTTCACTCTTTGGGCAAACAAGAAATGGGTGATGTCATTTTGGTCACATAAACGAGAGAATAGCAGAAAGTATTTTACTTAGTACTGCATTCAGATTAGTCTTAAAAGCCACAGAAAGACTATTAGAACTTCTTTCTGCATAGCTAGATAAAGGGAATTAAAAGATTATGCACAGAACAGAGGCTTAGACTACAACTGACCACTACTATTACAACAATGTATATTCCCCATGCGGATGCACTCATTTTTCAGAAAATAAAAAAAGTTTTGTCATGGCAAGGCTCAAATAAGTTACAAGAAACTTAAGCCAAAAAAAAACAGCTTTACTAGAGTGAGAGTAACCACACAGGAATTACAGATCCATTTTTATTTATACTCTGTTTTACATTTACCTGTTCAGCCAGACCCTCAAGCAGAAGACTTAAAAATTACTTGAACCTTCAGGTACAAGTCTGAACAATTTTTAGTATTTAATAAAACAAAGGTATGCAACCCACACACTTTCAGACCGGCTCCTGAGATTCCAGTAAAACTACAGTCTTACAGTTATCCAGGAACCCAGCATATTAGCAACAATGGAAGCTCTAAAACATATTCACCTTCAAGTACAAGTACCCTAAACAGGTCATTTTCATTCCACTTGTTTAGATTACAGTATGCGATATCTGAATCTCAAAATAAGGGATAGTCTCTCAAACTTGGAGTTTCATAAATGTAACCAAATACATGGCTATGAAACTGACCGCACAACCACTGTAGGAAGTTAAAATGTAAAAGACTAATTCTGTTATTCATTCCATGTGACAAAAATTTCATGCTTGAAACACTGTCCAGCCACAACGGGAACATCTATACTTTATCAATTTCAGTACCAGATACACTTAAAAGTCCATGAAGATAGAAATGAACAGTAATTACAATGTGATGATTATACATAAAAAACAACACTTGAGACAGGAAAAAAAGGGAAACAAAAGGATATTCCCCGTATTTTCTTCTTCAACTGAACATGAATTCTAGAAATATATCTTTAAGATTTATGTTAAAATCTTAGTTCCTAAGGGTAACCTTGGCTGCAGAGATCGTGAGATGGTAGAGTTCAAGATCCTTAGGGCAGCGAGGAGGGTGCGCAGCAAGCTCGCTACCCTGGTCTTCAGCAGAGCACACTTTGGTCTCTTGAGGGGTCTGCTTGGTCGGGTACCATGGGATAAAGCACTGGAGGGGAGCGGGTCCCAGGGAAGCTGGTTAGTATTCAAGGGTCACCTCCTCCAAGCTCAGGAGCGATGTATCCCAAAAAAGAAGTCATCAGGCAAAAAGGCCGGGAGGCCTGCATGGAGGAACAGGGAGCTCCTGGACACATTCAAAAGCAAAAAGGAGGCCTACAGAGGGGGAAAGCAAGGACACGTAGCCTGGGAAGCTACAGAGATCCTGTCCAAGCAGCCACGGACCAGGTTAGGCCAGACAGAATTAAATCTGACCAGGGACATCAAGAGCAACAAGAAAAAGGGTTTTAAGTGTGTTAGTGATAAAAGGAAGACTAAGGAAGATGCGGGCCCTCTCCGTAAGGAAACAGGAGACCTGGTCACCTGGGATATGGAGAAGGCTGAGGTACTCAATGACTTTTTTGCCTCAGTCTTCACTGGCGAGGGCTCTAAGCACACGGCCTCAGTCACAGAAGGCAAAGGCAGGGACTGGGAGAATGAAGAACCACCCACTGTAAGCCATGATCAAGCATGAGACCATCTAAGGAACCTAAAGGTACACAAGTCCATGGGACCATCCGTGGGTCCATGGGAACTGGTGGATGAAGTTGCTAAGCCGCTTTCCATTATATTGGAAAAGTCATGTCAGTCTGGTGAAGTTCTGGCGTTCTGGAAAAGGGGAAACGTAACTCCCAGTATCAAAAAGGGAAAAAAGGAAGACCCGGGGAACTACAGGCCGGTCATTCTCAGCTCTGTGCCTGGCAAGATCATAGAGCAGATGCTCCTGGAAACTCTGCTAAGTCGCATGGAAAATAAGGAGGTGATCAGTGACAGCCAATGTGGCTTCACCAAGGGCAAGTCATGCCTGAACAAATTTGGTGGCCTTCTGTGAGAAAGGAATTTATTATTTAGACTTCTAGCATAACAGTTTCAGTAAGAATACTGGAAATACACTTGTTTCATAAACATTACATAACTTGTTGCCCTGTAAGGATTAGATGATGCATTAAACGTTCTGGCATCAAAAAAATAACACGAAAGCACAGACACAGAAACAGAACCTCATGATTTGTAATTGTTTCAAGAATTATTTTATAAACCATAACAGTACAAATAAGCAAAGTTTATTGTGCAAGATGCACTTAGAATTCATACTCCTGAATAGGTTCTAATAGATGAATTAGCCTTTAAATAAGAATTCTGCTGATCAATACATGAAGTTTAATACAGCTTTTCCTACCCTTAGCCCTTAGGGCTTTTTTTACTGTCAAAGTTTATCAGCAAACTATTCCCATGAACAGGAGACATCATTGTCACTTTATCTTAGCAGGCATTCTTGCTGATCCTCTAGCCAGAGGGCTTTAAAGTTAACAGAACAATAGCCACCATTCAAAACCCTCCTTTTCCGACAACAGGCTGCAACTACCATTTCAGCAGTCAATGAAAAAACCAACACAATGAGCCTAAAGGTTACTGGGCACTGATTTTGTGGAGGAAGTGCTTGAATGAAAACACAGACACCCATGAATGCTTTTTCCCCCACCAATATTCTACAACCTTATTGATTACACAGCTATGAAAACAGCTGCTTAATTCTCTAAACTTCCCATCAGAAAATGACTACAAATACAACTCTAAAGCTTTGCTATAACCTTATATTAATATATCTGCAATGGAAGCACTGCAGACACAATTTTGCAGATGCAAAACAGAACTATTTTCTGTGCTTTTGAACAAGTTAAGCTATTTATGTAACAGTCAGTAGCAGTTCCTCTTTTGTTTGGCCACCGGAAAATTTGCAGGAGAAACTTCTAATCATACAAATTATGGACAGATTTGAGGGACAGCCCATAAAACTGATCTGGAGAGGAATATATGTTATGTGACTAAAAAATCACCTCCAATTAAGGACAATTATATTAGTTTGATCATATCTGTTGAACAATTGCCAAACAAAGACTATAACAATTTTAATAGTAATAATAATCCTTGCAAAGTATCATTGGATTTTGATTCATACATAAAGGAGGATAAATATTGTTCTCTTAGTAAGCATAAGTCTTTTCTTCAAAGAGGTTTGATTTCAGTTATACAGGAAGGGCATAAGATGGTGTTTCAATATTGCTTTAAAATACTGATAAAATTCCACCAACTACAATTCTTTTTTACTGGGCAGGGGTGGTATTAAAAACTGCAACAGCTTCAATTAAAAAGATTGTTTTCAATGGATCATGCACTTGGTTTTAAAAATAATTTGCTTTTAATTCAATTTCTACACCTTCATAACAATTGAAGATTATTGCCACATTTAATTCAATGACATTTTCCATTACAAATATTCATCATAAAGATATTATCCTCAGCATGAAACACAAGAGAGGCAATGACATAAAGAATACAGCTATTTTAAGTAGACAAAGGTGTATTTTTTCTTTAAGCAGTTACTTTTGCAAATGAGAAAAACATACTTTGCTGATGAAAGGTTACTTTAACTTCAAACATATTATAACTTTGTTGGTGACAGGGATGTTGGGATTGAGTGCACCCTCAGCAAGTTTGCTGACAACACCAAGCTGTGTAGAGCCATTGACACACTGGAGGGAAGAAGTGCCACCCAGAGGGACCTGGACAGGCTTGAGAGGTCGGCCCATGACAACCCTTATGCAGCTCAACAAGGCCAAGTGCAAGGTCCTACACCTGGATAGAGGCAATCCCAAGCACAAACACAGGCTGGACAGAGAATGGATTGAGAGGAGCCCTGAGCAGAAGGACTTTTGAGTGTTGGTGGATGAGAAGCCCAACAGGACCCAGCATTGCGTGCTTGCAGCCCAGAAGGCCAACTGCATCCTGGGCTGCATCAAAAGAATTGTGGCCAGGAGGCCGAGGGAGGTGATTCTGCCCCTATACTTTGCTCTGGTGAGACCCCACCTGGAGACAAGTTGAGAGAGTTGAGGTTGTTCAGCCTGGAGAAGACAAGGCTCCAGGGAGACCTTATAGCAGCCTTCCAGTACTTAAGGTGGAGAGGGACTCTTTATCAGGGAGTGTAGTGATAGGATGAGGGGGAATAGTTATAAACTGAAGGAAGGTAGATTTAGATTAGATATTAGGAAGAAATTTTTCACTCTGAGGGTGGTGAGACACTGGAACAAGCTGCCCCGAGAAGTTGTGGATTCCCCCACCTGGAAGTGTTCAACGCCAGGTTGAATGGGACTTATAGGAAAGACGGGGACAGACTTTTTAGTAGGGCCTGTTGTGACAGGAGAAGGGGTAATGGTTTTAAACTAAAGGAAGGTAGATTCAGACTAGATATAAGGAAGAAATGTTTTACAATGAGGGTGGTGAGACATGGGAACCTGTTACCCAGAGTGCTGGTAGATGCCCCATCCCTGGAAACATTCAAGGTCAGGTTGGACAGGGCTCTGAGCATCCTGACCTAGTTGAAGATGTCCTTGCTCATTGCAGAGAGCTGGACTAGATGACTTTTAAAGGTCCCTTCCAACCCAAACCATTCTATGATATAACAACATTTAGCAAAAACATTCCTATTTGATAAATAATGTTATAAGAGAATCAGTCAAGTAATGCAAAATACCACTTGTTAAACTTGCTTTATTTCTTAGCAACAACCATCAATACCATAATCCTGTTTTATCACACCTTACGTGTACTTGTAGTCTTCTTAAGTTTACAACAGAATAAATAGCAAAATACTTACAATGCAAAATGTTATAAAATTCTAAACTTAGAACATTTCTAAATTTCTAAGTTCCATTTAATGGTATGAGAATTGCTTCTCTGAAGCATAGGATAATAATGTACTAGTATTCTGCACTTACATGCAGAATTAGCTAATTATCATATTTAAATTGTCTATACAAGTTTAGCAAGTTGCTCATTACAGAATGTACAAAAATTGCAAAACATATGAGTTATCTCAAATTCTAGTCCCCAAGTTAGTCAGATGTACTTTTAAAAATTCATATACAATATGAACATATGTAGGAAGCAAGTATTTTCAAGATGTAATGAAGAACGCAAACTATTTAACGAGCTGAAAACCACCCTAGAATTAAAAGATATCTTAAGGATATAAATAGCAGGAAACACCAACATAATTACTGATATACAATAACTACATCGAAAATGCAATGTCCCAAACAGGATTATGTGATAAAAAGCATCACAACGGCAAGCACCTGAGACAGCTGAATACTCAAACTCTGTGACATGGAAGGGACATCTGAATACTAGCAAACACATATGCGCGCACGTCTGTATATATATAGATATCTAGATACATTTTCCCTGGATACTATGAATTTCATATTCATATTTTTTAATTACCTCCAACTTCAAGAAGAACAAAGTTGGAAATAATTTTCCATTACAAAAGACAAACCCCACGAATGTATTCTGTAAAAAAAAAATAATTGTCTTCTTAAGTTAATTAAGCATTGCCTTGAAGGAAAACAACCGCTACTTTACTTTCAAGTTATCTACAACATTCTCATTTCGATAAGCTCATGTCATGAGCTGAAATGTGACAATTTGAAACTAACACGCACAACAGGTTGCCAAACTAAGATTACATCTAACAATGTTTCCCAGTGCACCAGGCTCTTTCCTGCCCCTGCTGACCTTCCAACACGTGGTTCAGAGACTACTGGATTAGAGCTGTTAACAAGTGACAGGTGCAGCCAATTAACCAAGCAATGACGTAACTGTGACTTCCAGTCTTAACCATGAGGCTTGTTCAGCAAATGATGCTTTCCCATCAATGAGCTCAGTATGGCTGCTTATCAGCCAAACTTAAGAAGAACTTCAAAAGCTCTGTACTGCTGATATACTTCTCATTAAAAAGTGATTTTGCTGTGAAATTATCCAACTGTGACTATGGTATGCTTTGCTGTTCTCCAACTTGGGAAGTTGTCAAACAATGTGCATTAACCCTTTTACTGAGGGGATCACAAATTTTCAAGTACAGAATGAGTCAAAATGAGAACTAATGAAAACGGTGATAAGAATTGTGTGTCAGTTTAAATCTCTCAAAAAAAGATACAAGAAACCAAGTAGTTGCAATTTAGCCAAGCAATGAGTATGAACAAAATATTCTGATATCACAATTTGGAATATAGTGTTTGCTCAACTTCAGTTCTTCGTGATGGTTCCAAACCATTTTTAGAAATAGTTCAAAACTATATCAATCTATAATCCTATCCATAGTCCTTTCCTAATGTTAGTTACCATATAATCTTCAGTGATTAAAACTTTCCTGAATTTGTCTTTTCTGTTATTTGAGGCAGAATGTGTAGGAAAGCATTAAAGTCTGCTTGCTTCAGGATGTATTCCACTATGAAACTGGACTGCCCAGATCATTACTGTTTCATGTTTTAACCCCTGTCTTACATCTTTTTAATGAATGAGTATATATCACTGGTTGCAAGACAGAGCTCAGAGGGTTGTGGTTAGGGGCGCAGAGTCTAGTTGGAGGTCAGTGACGAGTGGTGTTCCTCAGGGGTCAGTACTGGGTCCAGTCCTGCTCAATATATTCATCAACGACTTGGATGAGGGGATAGAGTGCACCCTCAGCAGGTTTGCTGATGATACAAAGCTGGGAGGGGTGGCTGACACACCAGAAGGCTGTGCTGCCATACAGAGAGACCTGGACAGGCTGGAGAGTTGGGCGGAGAGGAATCTTATGAAATTCAATAAGGGCAAGTGTAGGGTGCTGCACCTGGGGAGGAATAACCCCATGCAGCAGTACAGGTTGGGTGCTGACCTGCTGGAGAGCAGCTCTGTAGAAAGAGACCTGGGAGTCCTGGTGGACAACAGGATGACCAGGAGCCAGCAATGTGCCCTTGTGGCCAAGGAGGCCAATGGCATACTGGGGTGCATCAAGAACAGTGTGGCCAGCAGGTCAAGGGAGGTCATCCTCCCCCTCTACTCTGCCTTGGTGAGGCTGCACCTGGAGTACTGTGTCCAGTTCTGGGCTCCCCAGCTCAAGAAGGACAGGGAACTGCTGGAGAGGGTGCAGCATGGGACTACCAAGATGATTAGGGGACTGGAACACCTCTCTTATGAAGAAAGACTGAGGGAATTGGGCCTCTTCAGTCTGGAAAAAAGACGGTTGAGGAGGGACCTGATCCATGCTTATAAATACTTAAAGGGTGGGTGCCAGGAGGATGGGGCCAGGCTCTTTTCGGTGGTGCCCAGTGACAGGACAAGAGGTAACGGGCACAAACTTAAGTATAGGAAGTCCCACCTAAACATGAGGACGAACTTCTTTACCTTGAGGGTGGTAGAGCACTGGAATAGGCTGCCCAGGGAGGTGGTGGATTCTCCATCTCTGGAGACATTCAAAACCCGCCTGGATGCGTTCCTGTGCAACCTGCTCTAAGGTGTCCCTGCTCTGGCAGGGGGGTTGGACTAGATGATATCCAGAGGTCCTTTCCAACCCTATGATTCTATGATACTATGATTCTATATTAAACTGTAACCTCTTTGAGATTGATACCTATTTTATTTATCCAATATTTTTCATCAAAAAAGAATACTGCCATATAAAATGCCTAGGTAGCAGTTACCAGATTTTCTGCACCATAAACAATCCCTCAGGTTAATTGTAAACTACAAATACATCATCATCACACATCTAACTGAATATACGTATGCACGTACGTGAGTATGTAGTTCCATAAACTACTTATAATAATAAGACCTCATAGCAGTCAATGGATGACAACTTGAAACAACTCAGTTATAATGCAGAGTGGCACAATCAGTTCAGTAAAGACGGATAGATGGTGTTTTGGGATATCCCTCAAATCACAGTAGCAGCAAGCTACAAATACGTACTCTTTGTGTCCAGGCTTAGGAAGAGACATGCCACAAAATCCACCCCTACATACCACACAGATGCAACAGAAGACCATCTAGACACTCAACCCTGAGTGAGCTGTGGGCATGGCATGACCTACTAGTCCAACCCAGCGTCAGCCACTGTTGACCTGAAGAAATGTTTGAGTTCAGCAGCAGATCACAAAGCATCTAGCCAGACATACGCATGTGAAGACAGCAGGCTGACAAGCCTCACCTGTAACAATCCTCTCCAGAGACAGATGAAGTTTGAAAAGGGGAAAGATTGCTTTAATGAGATGTAAAACCAGACACAAACTCTAACAATAACTGTTTCTTTTCCAGGCCAGGTCTGTAATCCCTCCCTTGTGTCTCAAGCACACAAACTTGGTGCAAAGACAGCTAACTTTATGGTTATCAACTGAAGTCCAACATGACCTACCAGTCGAACTCAGCATCAGATATATTGGACAAAGGATGGCTCCCAACGAGACACTTGCCTACCTTGGTATTATATTCCCCAGTATTCTGGAAGGGCTTCTCATGGTTTTTGTTTGTTTGTTTGTTTTTTCCAGGTAATTACATAAATCCCACTTTGGCTCAGTATGTTGCAATAAAGCCTCCACATTTTGGACAATTATGAGCACTATCCAGAAATATCCCCTAATTTTCTAGAAGTTGGGTTGGGTGCAGCCTAGATGTTGCAGAAACAGACTCAATAAGCAATGCTGACCCCACATACCACCGCAGGGTCCAAAATGGTCAACCCCATTGCTCTAAGAACCTTTGCAAGAACACACAAGCTGTCTCCACATGTTACCTGATAGGCTGGGTAGGACTTACTAACTTTGATTCCACATTGCAGTAACATGGTTTATGCAACTTTTAAAACTGAGTTGTCTTTGCAGTCAGTTAAGCCATGTTTCTGTAGCACTGTACAAAATCCACTACAACTCAGACTGCCTTCTCACCTACTCTTAAAGCAATACTTCTTTCTTCTGTGAAGTCCCTTACCTAGAAATGGGCAGATAAGAAAAATGGCAACATGCTACATTATTCTCTTTTGCCCACTTTTATGACTCCTATCTTTCTGATGCCTCTGAGCAATTTCCCTAGTTCACTGGAAAGTGAATGGCATTGCCACTAATTCTCTGAGCTCTGGGACCCAAGAGAACTAGAAAACATACCATAGGGAAAGAACCTAATGGTAACAGACAAATGAAAACTCACAGGCTAGAGCCAGCTCTGTGAAATTGTGTATTTTGTACCACTGTTCCCACTGCAATTAATAGTACTATCTGTTTTACCAGAATTCTTCCCTCACGTGAGATGCTCTAATATCCTAATATCCCTGAGAGTAACAAGCTGACTGGATAGCCATCCTGTAGCATTACTCCAGCCCTTTAACACCTTCTTGGTAATAAAGTCGGTCTCTACAAAATGCCATCTTCTATAGAAGATGGAAATACTTGGTCTAGTTGTTAGTAAAGGTAGCTTGGAACAAAGACAATTTTATCATGGTATTCTCCAGCAAAACAAGAAGAAACTACATGAATTCATCAAATCAGTTTTCTGTCAGGTGTTCATTCATAGAGAGACCTACTTTTGGCTTTTAACATATAGTACAAAAGAAACATTACTTTCTAGTAACAATTTTATTTAAAAAGATGCCCTAAACATATGATATTTGGCCTTGACACTTGTACTTTACCGGCATCTTTAACTTTATATTCAAGGTCCAGGGAAATACAAAGAACAAGCAGGTATACAGAGAAAAGGCTGAAGCTGGTTATTTGTAATTTGCCGCCAAACGCCTGAATAAAAAATGGTACCAAACAGGAAATCTTTATTTTTCTTAACTTGGCTTCAGATGCTATTTTAAAAAGGTAAAAATATGTTTAAATAGAAAAGTGACCATTAAATAACTATTGTCCATTTATTTATGACAACAGACACTGCTAAAGTTATACAGACATACATCTTTGAGCGCATATAGAAAAAAATACATTTCTAAATTTTCTTTTTATGTTAGGGATTAAAGCCCCCAAACTGGAAAAGGACTAACAATGTAGAAAAAAAAAAAAAAAAAGGATCCAATAGCTCTTTCTGTTCCCTGAGAAAGCCCAATATGTCATCTGAAGATGGTATTTTCTGTCTTCTTGAGTTACCCCAAAATAGAAAGAACAGCTACTGAAAATTAAGCAGTACAAAAAAAGCAACAGGGCCATGCAATCTGCATCCAGAGTTTTTTAAAAGGCACTTAAAGACATTTCTCAGCCATGGGGAACACTGGTTGTGAATAACACAGGAGGGAAATTCTAGAGAAGTAGGGGGAGAAAGAAGGGGGAAAACCATAATGTTGTATCACTATTTATAAAGAGAAAATATAACTCAGGTCATTAAAAGCCTGATAAACTGTACTTGAGCACAAATAACAGAACTATTATCTTAGAACCAGGAAAAAATTACTTTATTTCTAGTACTTGCAGACATAAAGAAAAGAGAGACTGTCAAACTACCTTGTGTGAAGGAGGAAAACATAGCATGACTTCTGACCAAGTTTACACACAACAAAGACTGAGGAAACAGCAAAATGTGACAAAAGGTAGGTTAATGCTCAATCTACTTAATTTATCCAAGTTCAAGGGTGACTTGGTCACAATTTGCAAATGAAGACGAATGTACTAACAGAAGGCTAGCACAAAAGGGTCTAATGCCTCTAAGATAAGCCAAAAGAAACTGAAAAGAACCTGCATTTTTATTTACTTAACAAGAAAGGCACTTACCAACCCAAAATTTAGTGGGTATCTTTCAGCATAAATCTCTACATTAAAATGAGGTTTTTTTCCACCGAAAGATAAGAGTGAGATAAAAGAATTTAAGAGAGTCCTGTGTGCTCTACTAGGTAAAACACTGGATTAAAAGATCATAGAATTCTTTTCTGCCTTATCCTTTCAAAGTCCAGGTTTTATGGAAGTTTTCCATTTTCATTAGATAAACAGCTTCGTCTCATTAGAAGCAGATATACCCTTATAAGGACTCAAGCTGGGTTTTCTTTATTCCTGCTGACACAAATTCTATTCAGAATCTTGATTAATATATCTGAGATCTTTTTGCAGAAATAATCAGTGCAAGTGCTTATGACGATAATTTGCATGAAACACATTTACAATAAAACATCTAAAATATTTTTTCATGCTTATAATTATTAGGAAATTCTACTATGTTCTCCATGCTTAAGCTTAGTCTAAAGTCAAGTGATCCTAAGAAACAGAAATCAGTTTGTAAACACTTTTCATGGAACACACGCACTGAAATACATTAAAGTTACAGTTGCTGAATAAAACAACACATTGTTTTTTCCCCAAAACAATTAATTTATTTACATAGCTTTGCCTTAATTATGTGGAAAGGATTCTGATCAAAAAGGGAGTATTTCAGTCTGTACATATTCTTGACTCTAGACCAATGAAAAGTCTGCCCAGCAATGAGCCTCATAAGTTTGTTCCTCAAAACATAATTCTTAAAATTTATTGTAATACTTATTGCCATGTTTAGTCAGTTTTACTGAATTCAGACTCAGTGAACTAGTAAAACTATTAATTACAGAAATCATGACACCTGAAGCAAAAGGTTGGAGGATCTAGCTTCTAAATGCCATGTTTTACTTCCTTGCTCTCAAATAAACTCCTGTGTCTTCAAACAGACAAGAATTTGAGCTGCAATAAATTATCCAAAGTACCGTTCATTTCAAGTGAGTAATCGCACAGAAAGAAAATGAAGGGGAAAAGAAAACAAATTCCAAATTCCATAATAAAATGTACCAGTAAAGATACATTTACATATGCACAAAAATCTTAAAATTGTTGATAATTTATTATGAAAATATTTTGCATAATTGTCTATGACTAATATAGATTACACTCACAAGCACACAGCGCACTGCAGTGTGTTTATGAGCATGCAATTCATAAACGTAAAAATACCACTTTACAAGGCTATAGCAGAATATTAGTCATACTTACCATCCTATCAACACTCTCCGTAAGGCTGCCTTTCAGTACAATACAGGCATGTTTTCAAATGGAGGTAATAATTTTTGTTTGCTGTTATGACCATAAAATCCATGTACAGTGCCATATGTTGAGATCTAATACTAATTACACTAGTCTCATTCAATACAAAATTCAAGAGACACAAAGAGAAAACCATACATACCATCACTAGCCGCATGTCTATCTTAAAACCACAGTTGATCAACTAATAAAAAAAACCCCTAAGTTACATGTGCTTTGCAAGTAAAATAGCTCACTGCTTAAGTGAAGTATACGTAATCTTAACTGGAACATTATGCAACCAGAGAGTTGTCATTTATATTCAAGATAAATCTGAAATTGTGAAGTTTAACAAATAATGGTAAAATGATTGAATCTGAAGGATAGCATTAGTAGTATTACTATTGCTTAGCTACCTATATAAAGGTTTTAATTGTTCATATGGAAAGTGAAACATCATGTCATATAATCCAATTCACCCCTTATAAAAATACCCAACACAAAACCAACCCCAAACAAAACTAAAATTGAGTAACTTGAATTTCCTTATGAGAGATTTTGCAGAAGCAGCACATAAACATTTAACAACGTTTGTGAAAATCCATCAATCAGTAACAAAATACCAACAAAACACAAACTGAAATTGCAACTACTACCGTTTACTTAGACCATTTATAGGAGAAACAGAACAAAGCTTGAACTTCCATAGAATCTGCTATATAATTTCAACTTAAAACACAACCATACAAACACAACCATAGCCTTCTCATTCTGGGACCTCACAGCTGTGAGAAAACAGTACTATTACCATGCAAGAAATGAGAAAGAACAACTGAAAGGCTTTTGCAAGACTGGATTTGTAAAGTTCACTGAGAACTTAATCCAGAAATGCTACCCTATAAATACAGTCCACAACAATCCTTTCAGGAATACTTGACAGTGTTAAAGATTAAGACCAAAAGAACAGAGCAATGCTCAGGGTTTGGCTTGTTCCTTTTTTTTTTCCCCAGAAATATTAACCATAGAAAACAGATTTCTAAGAGTAAAAAAATGCATCTTTCACAAAGCATCTGCTCAGAAAAGCAAGGGTGAATGTAGTATATACCGGTCTTCAGTTCTAGAAAATAACCACTGCCTTTTAGCTTTCAAATATAGACATCAAGTTGTCTATTAAACTACAAGAATAAATGCCTTCAATGAAATTTTGAATTTGATTGCTAGAAACACTGAAGAAAGGTTTATGAAGAGTCATTTGATCTGAAATAGCATTCCTGAAATCAAATCTGTAAGATTCATACAATATCCACCAGAAGTATGCAGGCAGCAATGCAGCTAAAAATCTATAGTAAGTATGTATCCATGAAAAACCTTGCCCCCCCAAATAATGTAAACTGCTGTGAGGAATAGCTAGCAAACTGAAAATGAAAAATTTACAAAAGAAATGGCAATGTAAGTGATGTTCAATAGGCCCAACTGTTAAAGCAAAGTGACGGTGGAATGAAAACACAGTAGAAGTTTCCTACTGCTCTACAGATTAGAAAAGTTTCCTACTGTTCCTAACAACAGCACGAAAACGACTAAAAATTTGGTTGATTAAAATTCAGCTAGTGGCAAGGAATCAGAAAATGACATTACTGTACATATACAGCAGTAAAGGAAATGTCCTCCTGCACAGTGGCTTGCTTTGGAAAGGTTGCGTATATAGCTGTGGAAGAGGAACACGGGAAAGGGGAAGAGTGCTTTCAGAGAAAAAAACACCCCCAAAACAACGAAGATAAAAGACGCAAAAGAAAAAGTTAATTACCATACACTGCACACCTCTCAGAAAAAGAGAGCTGAGCTCCCCTGTTGACCAAAGTGGAAGAAAAAAGAAACCTTGAATACCACTTTTAATTTATGTAGTAATTTACATCAAACTTATCACTAAGATAACACTGTAATGCTGATGATGCCCTGATTAGAAATTGAATATTTCAGGCTTAAGAGAAAAGGGGCTTAGAAAAGCAACAATTTGTTAAGATTCTTCCCCAAAAAACATGACGGAAAATCTATTATCCCACTTGACATCAAAGATGTTAGGTGGACTTACAGACAACTCAGTGAAGACCCGTACTCAAAAAATTACCAGTGTGTTAAGTGTTATAAAGCAGGATGGAGAATAATATGAAATATGGCTTTTTACCTATGACAGCGCAGCAACTACAATCTTTAAGGTTAAAAAAAAAAAAAGTAGCCATCAATTTAGTAGCAGTTATCTTTACCACCTGAAAGATTTCCAAATCAGATCTGCTCAGCTCACAAAGTTTGTAATTTATTTTGTTTTGTTATTACCAAACTACCAACTACTACTATTAACAACTAACTGTCAAAACCTTAACACAACAACTTTTTAGGCAAGAATTGAATTTCCCTTCTTTTTATTAACAAAATATTATTAATCATAAATATTCCACAAAACAGAATCTGATAACCAACATGACTTGTTCTACACTATATTAAAAATACCTGTTACCTATTTGGCTCTGTAGTAAGGCATGTAGAACAATACCATGAATTGACTGTCGAGACAAACAGCATATGTGAATAAAGAAATTGTTTGAACAGTGCAGTGATTCTTCACTGCAGTACCACTTTAAAAAGTATTGCTCATATTTACAAAAAATGTATTCTATAATAGAAACAAAAACCTCAAAAGGTCTCTTCCCATGCTACTCAACTCTGTTGAAACAAAGAAAGGAAATGGAGCATGAACATTTAGCAATTAAAAAGTACATGGCTATACCACTGTTAAATCTGTCATTATGTTAAAAACAAAAAAAAATTAAAAAGAAAAGCACATGTGCAGCTAAACAACTGAGAAAACTCCAGCCCTTTGAAATGATATCTTACCCACAATATAGTGCTAACAATTCACTGTATAATAAGGATTACACATTCTCACCTTGCATCATGCTAACTGCATTTTCACGGGTCATCTACGCATCCTTTTTTCCAGGTGACTAGACAAATGCACACACAAACTTCACCTAAAAACATACTGACTCTTGCCAAGTAGCAGCAGGATGAAATATACCACAGTAACAATCCCGTCTTTGTCCCAGGCTAACACTATACCTATTAACACACTTTGATGCTTAGCCAAGAAAAATCTCAGTGCTGGGATTCTGGGTTTTGTGCCCAAACAATCTGGGTTTGTGTTTAATATAGTATAGTCTTCTTTCAAGTTACTGCCAATCATTAACTCTACAAAGAGTATGTCTGGGATTATTTTTTCTTTACAATGAATGTTACTATGGTAAAGAATACAGAAAAATCTACATTATTTTGAAAAGAATAAATGAATCATGCAATCCTTAGCACTAAGTAAATGGTATTATTCAGAATAATAAAGTATTTCTAAAACCAATTCTGAAGTAAACTTTCTTTCCTATGTGTCAATTATACACATCTGAAATATTGAATCTCTTGAACAAAACACAAAAATGCAAATGAAAAGGAACACACTAGCTTCTTAAACTTACGGATAAGTTAGGAATCTTTTTACCAAAAGAAAAGATAATTCCTTTTGTTTTCTCAGATAACTAAAAAGAGAACCTCACCAGTTAAAAAGTGATCAAGTTTTAAAGAAGAATGGATAATTTGAAACATTACGCCTAACTAAATCACATATCATTGCCTTCCTTAAAGAAAATTAGTCCGACTGAGGCGAGTGATCTCCTATGCATTGAGGAAAGTGGTATGTAAAGCAAAAGAAAATATCAATCAAGTGTACTTTAAAAGCATTAGTACTATGATATTACTTGAAAAGATAAGAAAAATCCTAATAACCAAATGACTTAATAAACCATATAAGGATCAAAACAAAAGTGAGTATCATTCAAGGTTCTAGTCGCAGCAAGATGCCTTCCCCATTTCTCTCAGGATTGACGTCTGTATCTTTTATGCAGTGTGCTGTAGGTGGAAGGTCATGCACACTTTCTAAAGCACTTAAATTTGCTTCAAAGTCTCTTGTCTTTGACAGCTTACTTCTGTCCCTGGCTAGTTTTTTTAATTCATTTACAGGGATTGTATAAGGGATCTGTTTTACGAGGAATTCCATAAACAACTGTAACACTCTAATTGAGGAAAAAATGGCAAGAAAAAGTGGCCAAAGGGACAGGAAAGGAAGGCAATAATATCTTCAGACAGCCGTTTTAAAAAACAAACAAACAAACAAACAAACAAAAAAGGTACTCAATCATAGAATGGTTTAGGTTGGAAGGGACCTTAAAGATCATCGAGTTCAACCCCCCGCCATAGGCAGGGACACCTCCCACTAGACCAGGTTGCCCAAGGCCACATCCAGCCTGGAGTTGAACACCTCCAGGGATGGGGCCTCAACAACTTCTCTGGGCAACCTGTTCCAGTGCCTTACCACCCTCAAAGTGAAAAATTTCTTCCTAATGTTTAATCTAAACCTGCCCTCTTCCAGTTTAAAGCCATTCCCCCTCGTCCTATCACTACATGGCCTGGTAAAATGTCCTTCCCCTGCTCTCCTGTAGGCCCCCTTTAAGTACTGGAAGGCCACAATAAGATCTCCCCGGAGCCTTCTCTTCTCCAGGCTGAACAGCCCCAACTCTCTCAGCCTCTACTCATAGGAGAGGTGCTCCAGCCCTCGGATCATCCTCATGGTCCTCCTCTGGATGTGTTCCAGCAGGTCCATGCCCTTCTTATGTTGGGGTCTCCAGAGTTGGAGGCAGTACTCCAGGTAGGGTCCCATCAGAGCAGAGTAGAGGGGCAGAATCACCTCCCTCGGCCTCCTAGCCACAATTCTTTTGATGCAGCCCAGGATACAGTTAGCCTTCTGGGCTGCAAGCACGCAATGCTGGGTCCTGTTGGGCTTCTCATCCACCAACACTCAAAAGTCCTTCTGCTCAGGGCTCCTCTCAATCCATTCTCTGTCTAGCCTGTGTTTGTACTTCGGATTGCCCCTATCCAGGTGTAGGACCTTGCACTTGGCCTTGTTGAGCTGCATAAGGTTGTCATGGACCTACCTCTCAAGCCTGTCCAGGTCCCTCTGGATGGCACTTCTTCCCTCCAGCGTGTCTACCTCGCCACACAGCTTCGTATCATCAGCAAACTTGCTGAAGGTGCACTCAATGCCACTTTCCATGTCGCCAACAAAAACGTTGAACAGTACAGGTCCCAGTACTGACCCCTGAGGAGCATCACTCATAACTGGTCTCCACTTGGACATTGAGCTGTTGACCACAACTTGTTGAGTGCGACCGTCCAGCCAGTTCTTTATCCACCAAGTGGTCCATTTGTCGAATCCATGTCTCTTCAACTTATAGACCGGGATATTGTGTGGAATATTGTCAAAGGCTTTGCACAAGTCCAGGTAGATGACATCGGTTGCTCTTCCCTTGTCCACTGCCGCTGTAACTCTTTCGTAGAAGGCCACCGAGTTTGTCAGGCATGACTTGCCCTTGGTGAAGCCATGCTGGCTGTCACCAATCACCTCCTTGGTTTCTATGTGCCTTAGCAGAGTTTCCAGGAGGATATGCTCCATGATCTCACCAGGCACAGAGGTGAGACTGACTGGCCTGTAGTTCCCTCGGTCTTCCTTCTTTCCCTTTTTGAAAATAGGGGCTATGTTTCCCCTTTTCCAGTCGGCAGGAACCTCACCAGACTGCCACGACTTCTCAAATATGATGGCTAGTGGCTTATGATTTCATCTGCCAGTTCCCTCAGGACCCGTGGATGTATCTCATCAGGTCCCAGGGACTTGTGCACCTTCAGGTTCCTCAGGTGGTCTTGTACTTGATCTTCCCCTACAGTGGGCAGTTCTTCATTTTCCCAATCTCCACCTTTGCATTCTGAGTCATGGGCAGTGTGGCTGCAGTCCTTGCCAGTGAAGACTGAGGCAAAAAAGTTACTGGGTACCTCAGCTCTGTCGCTGTCCTGGGTAACCAGTTCTTGCGTTTCCTTACGGAGAGGGCCCATCTCTTCCCTAGTCTTTCTTTTCTTGCTGACATACTTAAAGAAGGATTTTGTGTTTGTCTTAATGTCCCTGGCCAGATTTAGTTCTATCTGGGATTCAGCTTGTCTAACCTGATCCCTGGCTGCTCGAACGATTCCTCTGTATTCCTCCAAGGCTACCCGCCCCTGTTTCTACTCCCTACAGGCCTCCTTTTTCATTTTGATCATGTCCAGGAGCTCCTTGTTCATCCATGCAGGCCTCCTGGCTTTTCTGCCTGCCTTCCTCTTTGTGGGGATGCATCGCTCCTGAGCTTGCAGGAGGTGATCCTTGAATATTAACCAACTCTCTTGGGCCCTTCTTCCCTCCAGCGCTTCATGCCATGGCACCATACCAAGCAGATTCTTCAAGAGGCCAAAGTCAGCTCTCCCAAAGTCCAGCGTGGTCAGTTTGCTGCGCACTTTCCTCGCTGCCTTGAGGATCTCAAACTTAACCATTTCATGCTCACTACAGCCCAGGCTACCCTTGAATTTGACACCGTCTACCAGCCCCTCCTTCTTGGCAAGAACAAGGTCCAGCATAGCTCCTCTCCTCATTGGCTCCTCAACCACTTGGAGAAGGAAGTTGTCCTCAATGCAATCCAAGAACCTCCTGGATTGCCTGTGCCTGGCTGTGTTACCCTTCCAACAGATGTCGGGGTGGCTGAAGTCTCCCATGAGGACCAGGGTCTGTGAATGTGATGCCGCCCCTACCTGACTATAGAGGGCTTCTTGGTTGGGTGGCCTGTAGCAGACCCCCACTGTAATGTCCCCTGCTCCCGATTTCCCTTTAATCCTGACCCACAGGCTCTCAGTTGGCTCTTTGTCCATCCCTAGGCTGAGCTCCATGCATTCCAGCTGCTCGTTGACAGATAAGGCAACACCGCCTTATGGAAATGGTGGGAAATGATCCCTTGCCTGTCTCTCCTGAAGAGCCTGTAACCTTCCACGCCAACACTCCAGTCGTAGGAGTCATCCCACCATGCTTCTACGATTCCAATGGGATCGTAGCCTTGGAGAAGTGCACACATCTCTAGCTCCTCCTGTTTGTTCCCCATGCTACGTGCATTTTCAGAGGCACTTCAGCTGTGTCTTCGTTGAGGCTGACTTGGCTGGAGCAGTTGTAATTACTTTGTGCTGCTCTCCAGGCGGCATGCCTTTGCTGTGTATTAACAGTGCCTCCCTGTTGGCTCCTGTTGGTTGAGGAGCTTCTGGCTCGTCTATGTAAGACTTTAAGCATGCTGCAGCGTAGCCAGCACATTTCAGAGTAAACGGCTGCAGGCCGTTCCTAAGGACTTTTTCTGTCATTTTAACCAAAATACTCCTTTCTCTTCTTTGTCCTTTATACAACCTAATGATTGTCAAATTCCAGTCGAAAGGAATT
The DNA here is from genome assembly GCF_965231255.1 of Vanellus vanellus. Lineage (NCBI taxonomy): Eukaryota > Metazoa > Chordata > Aves > Charadriiformes > Charadriidae > Vanellus > Vanellus vanellus. The sequence continues at coordinate 65,229,786 of NC_138908.1, forward strand.
TTGTGGTTCTCAGGGTTATTTCTATTAATTTTTACTTACATTAATAGTTTCACTGAAATGACTGAGTCATGTAAACATTTGCAGAAGTGAGTAATTTCCATCAGACTGTGGATAAATAGCAATTCCTAAATTAGCACCTTGGTTTCAAATTCATATTGAATTTATATGCCATGATAAGTCACTCAAAGCATACAAAACACACACAAATTAAAGTGGAAGCCTATCAAAACAAACATCTGACACGTAAATAGGTATGACTAAGATATTATATGGCCTGTGGGTGAGTCTGTGTATGGTATCATTACCAAGTTAGGATATCAATACCAAACCAAAAGATTCAGAAAGAATTTCCCTTCTTTCAGACACTCTTGAAACACATAGGAATAAATTTCTTTATTTCTTTTTCCTCTTATATCTAAAGTTAATTTTTCTGTGTGTAATTTTCCAGTTTAACATTAGCCATAGTCAAGATCAAGCAAGGCACCATAAAGATTTCTGGAGATCTAATTTATAAAGACACCTTCACAAACAGATGCAAACAAAAAACACAAACAAAAAAGCTCAGTCATTAATTACAAAGATGTGGAAGTACTTCCTGACACAGTTGGTGAGTAAGACAACTGGGGATGGTGTCCTGCTGGACCTGTTGTTTGTGAACGGAAAAGGACTTGGGGGGGATGTGACAGTTGGATGGTCTTAGGCATAGCCATCATGAAATGATAAGAGTTCTCAACACTTGGAGAATCGAGGTTGGGGGGGTCACCAGAACTGCCACCTTGGACTTCTGGACAGCAGACTTTGGTCTGTTCAGGAGCCTGGCTGACAGAGTCCCTTAGGAGGCAGTCCTGAAAGGCAAAGGAGTCCAGGAAGGCTGTACATTCTTTAAGAAGGAAGTCTTAAAGGCACAGGAACAGGCTGTCCTCATGTGCCGAAAAAAGAGTAATCATGAAAAAGATGGGCCTGGCAGAATAGATAGCTCTGGTTGGAACTCAGAGGAAAAAAGGAGAGTTAATGGTCTTTGGAAGAAAATGCAGGCCATTCATGAGGACTACAAAGATGTACTGAGTCTATGTAGGGAGAAAATTAGAAGGGCCAAAGCCCATCTATAACTTAATCTGGCTTCTGCTGTTAAGGACAGTAAAAAATGTTTCTATAAATACATTAGTAATAAAAACAGGACTAAGGAGAATCCCCATCCTTTAGTAGATGGGGAGGAGGTAGGGAGGGACATAGTGACCAAGGATGAGGAAAAGGACGAGGTACTTAATGCCTTCTTTGCCTCAGTCTTTATTATTTGGACCCATTGTTCCCTGAGCACCCAGACCCCTGAGATGGATGACGGGGACAGGGAGCAGAAAGAAGCCCTTATCACTCTCTGCAACTACCTGAAAGGAGGCTGTAGTGAGGGGGGTGTTGGTCTCTTCTCCCAAGTAACATGTGATAAGACAAGAGGAAATGGCCTCAAGTTGCACCAGGGGAGGTTTAGGAATTGTATTAGGAAAAATTCCTTCACCAAGAGGGTTATCAAACAGTGGAACAGGCTGCCCAGGGAAATGATTGAATCACCATCCCTGGAGGTATTTAAAAGACAGGTAAACGTGATGCGTAGGGATATGGTCTAGTGGTGGTTTTGGTAGCGTTAGGTTGATGTTTGGACTTGATCTTATAGGTCCCTTCCAACCTCGATGTTTCTATGATCCTATGACTCTATGATTTATATGCTTATACTTTTTAAAAGGCAGAAGCTTAAAACAGCTACTACATTAATCAGACACACACTCAACCAAAGTGGAATTTAAAACAATTCTTTTAAGCACTAATTTAAAAGAATACATCAAAATAAGATTTCAGATTTCTTCATGAAAGTCACATTGACTTAGCTTATACCAACACCATTCCCCACTGTTTTTTGATACGTAGACAATGAATTCCCACCAATTTGTGTCTGTGATTTTTCTCAACACAATGGCCGGGGAAGTTCTCCCTTTTCTATCAGGTGGCTGCAGCTCCCACACATCTGCTTACCACAGCTGTGGTAATAGAGCACAACAGTCATGTTCCCTGAGGTAACAGAGACTTAAAAGTATTTAGAATTCAAGAGAGTTCCACCTGCAAACCACAGGAGGCATGCATAAATCAGAACCAGTAGAATGCACTTTCAGTGTCAACTAGGTATTATGGTGTATAATATTTCACAGATCATTATTTTGTCTACTTAATTTCTGAAATAATTGCTAAATTCTTCAAAGGTTGTGCTCCACTCTAAAGCACGTCACAACTGAGTGATGTGTTGAGGAATACATGAGCTGAGCATGGCAAGGCCTGTAGACCTACACTTACGTAGTAAAACCAGGAAAATGTGTTGACCTTGACACATGGCAACAGCTTTCTGTGCTCTTATGCTGTAAAGTCAATTCATAATTATTGGAATAACTTAATCCCTCCCACACAGCTAACACTCCAAACTCTTTATTCAGGCTAAGTCTTGTCCAGATTCCCACAAAGTGCTCCTCTAGTGAAAGAACATTGTCTTCATGTATACTGAAAATATTTAAGTAGGTACTACTTGCATAATATAGAAATTATATCTCCTATGTTCTTGCTAGGTCTTTGCAACCAAGTTCACATGCTTGAATTAGTATCTTCTCAAGAATTTCTGTGATGAAGAAGCAAAATTGTGTAATATAGCTAGTGTTCATGATGTACTGTATTTAAGGCAAATGACTAACCTAATGAAATGCTCCAACACAGGTCGATCGAGATACAGAAAAACAGGAAGACTAAAATGCTGCCTTACTGCTCTGTACATATACCAGTGTATTTCACATGCCTAGTACTTTCCATCAGAGGGGTACTGCTTCTCCAAAGAGCTTTTCAAATGACATTTCAGGCCAAGAGTGAAAGAGCAGAAATAGATATCCAAATCTATTAACTACTGAAGAACAACCAGAAGAACACTTAGAACATTGCAAGGTGTGTTTAGTGTAATAAAACCCACTGAAGGCTAGGATTTAAGGGAAAGATTTTGAAATTCTGAATTGGAATAGGACTAATAGGAAAGACCCACTGCTTTACATGTTCCCTTGAAACCCAGCATTATATGAGCTTTTGCACTTTTCCAGAAATATTGGTTAGTTTTACGGATTATGAAACATATGGTGCATCCTACTTGAGAAAAGCTGCGGGGCAGTTCTGAAGAGTAAAATAACTTCCTCAGGAAGTTTATAGGCTGTTTTCTGGACAGTAATTTCAGACTTTTCTGTCACTATGTTATAGGAAAAAAAATGCATAAAAGGAGGTGAGATTACATAAGAGAACACTAACTTCTTTGACCACTAATTGCAAAAATGTCAGTATATAGGATTATCCTACAACACTTCAGTCTCTTGCAAGCCACAAGAGCTATAAGGTCAAGAATGTATAGGTGGCCTCTCAGTGTCCAGCGTCCACTCTAATACTATATATTAATATATTTTATGTATTAGACTATATTTTCATGTACAACATATAGTACTCTAACAGACGAAGCTCTGGGAATGCTGATGGTAAACTCTAGCTAAGTACCCTGCGAAATTTCTGAAATGTTATGCTGATTACACTATACCTAAAAATCAGAAGTCGGAGAGCACAGTGAGGAATGCTAGAGACTAGCCAGTGGAAGTCTTATGCTTAATGTAATTTTGCAAAGCACAGCACAGAGCATCTTAATACAAGGAAGTATTGAAGAACAAATAAGAAGTATTCAGAAGGAAAGTTGGGGATTTTTTGGTCATAAAATACTTTCTCCCCCTGCCCCAAGAAAAGATTAGAGATCTCTAGTTACCATCCTATTTGAAATACTGGCTACATAGAGCACAATGAAGTCAAATGAAAAGTGTTGTAACTCTATAGCTGCCGCTTTATAGCAGTATATTACATGTGTTTTGTAATCATCACCCACTCTGTTTTCAAATCAAGATAATGTACTTCAAATACACTCCTCTATCTAGCAAGGCAAAAATAGAAAAAAAGTCTAATTTCATGTCACCACTCACTTAGTAAATGTTCTATTTCAGTATGTGATTAAATAGCTACTTTTGCATAACATCGGTATTTCTCAATTTAATCTTTAATAGATTGTTTAACATAGCTGTGAACACTTATTTTAGGGTGGAGCACAAAGTGACCGACTTCAAGGAAGTTAAAATGAAACAACAAACTGGTTTGCTGGTTTATAACTATCAACAGTTCCTAGTTTTAAGAGCAAAAAAAATCCCACAGTGAACATGTCTTTTTTGAAGTACAGAATGAATGATTTTGAATAAAATACAAGTATTTACAATTAACCTTCCACTGTCAGATGAAACACAAACATTACTCTTAACACTTACAAATATGTAAGAATTCAGAAGTTCTAAGGAAATTACATTCAAAACGTAGGCAGCATACTAACAATGATCTGAAGGTACCAAAATAAGAAAAAATACAAGAGCAGGAGAGACTGTACATATCAAGGCAATCTCATGCAATAATGTTTTGTAGTAGTACAGTATGTCTAGTGATAGATTTTAATCTTTGTTTGGTTCCACCTGACAGTTTTGGTGGTTTTTTCTTTTATTCTTTTAAAAACTAACAGATGCTTTCCATTATTCTAAAACCTGGCACTTTACAGACTTGAGCAAAGACTTTTGGATCCAAAGTTAAGAGGTCATGATAAAAAGGCAGTATAGGTTTGTCTTTATTATAGTGAGCTGCAGCTAAAGCTATTAGTTTCATTACATATCCAAAAATGAAAACTAGTCAGTTTACATGCACTCATCTCAACAGTTAAATGAATTTTACGTCAATTTTATTGGCAATGTCTCTTTTTAAAAAAAATCTGGTACTGGATTACATACACACAAAAACCTACTTCTTGAATACATACAAAAAACAAACTCACAAAAACCTACTTCTTGAAACTACTTTTAGAATATAATAATCCAATAAAACTTTCCCACAGAAAAAGCATACCAGTCAAACCCCAAAAAGTTTCAGAGTAGCGTATTGATTCTGACATAATGCTATCAGAGAGTTTTTTAGCAGAATTCAACATGAGTTCCTGACTGGTTGCTAACTTGGCTAATTTTAGAGTCAACCCAAATAACCCCTCTTATTATATGAAATCAGGAAAACTTGCTTCCAAGTACTTTCAAGTAAGAAGTCCTTTGAAAAAAATCAGCAACACAAAACAGGCTGCAAGAACATCTTCTTTAAGAAAGAATTAGATTAAAAAGTTACTGCTTAAAATAGTTGCCAGTGAGATATTAAACGCTGACTGAAAATTTATCTATTCACCCAGGGAACCTGGTACTAAATCCACTACTAGTGAATCACACATACTGTCACAGTAGCAAATTCTGTAAGGATTGCCAGGCAAGCTGGGCTTGCTAAATAAAATAATAGCCAAAGACAATTAATTGCCAAAATCTAGGAAGTAAAAAATAGAGTAAGCGTACAAAATGGGAAACTAGTTCTCAGAGAGTGATGACTGAAAATAATCTGGAAAGCCCTAGCGACAATCTCAGTGGAATATCAGTAAGAAGGGCTTATATGGGCGCTGTATGAATAAACAGGGAAGTGGAAGTAAGAAAAAAGTCATTGCTCTATGTATACAGCACTAGTAAGGCTAATAAGAGATTACTAATTAAAGCTCTTTAAAGAATGTTGAAAAATTGGAGAAGGAACAAAAAAAGTGATTTGAGACTGGAAAAAACGTCTTACTGTGAAAGACTGAAAGAACTCAACAGGTACACCTGATCAAAAAGACAGAAAGGGCTCAGTTAGAATTTAAGTAGTTGAAGAAAGAGAAAATAAAGCATACTGCAGTGAACTTCAGAAAAAGGCACAGCAAAGAAATTCATTGCCTACAAGCTGAACCCAGACAAATTAAAATGTAAAACTGGTTGAGGTAAGGTATCAATACTTGAATAGATTACACCACCTGACTAAATACGGCCGAAGTTACACACTCTTGATATGTACAATTGATATGGACCAAGCTACACACTCTTGATATCTACAATTTACATTTGAATACCTTTCCTGTTCAGCTGTTGAGAAATAGTGAGCTCAATACAGAAGTAAACTGACAGTAAACTATGGCATGAGATACACAGTTTGTCTAATGGTTTCCTTTGGCTTAAAACACTATTACCAGAATACCTGTATTTGCTACATGAAAATAGCAACAGTTCTTTAGGTATACTGAAGTTCAAAGGCATTTGCAAAGAGAGTTTGTAGTCAAGAACTCAAAAGCCAGTCTTATTAACGTACAATTTATATTTCCTGATGCTAAACTGAAAAGCAAGGAGACAAGCTGTATTGTTAGACGAGGCCTGATAGTAACAGTTACACCTGGTTTAAGAAAATGCTAGTAGGATTAGAAATATAGTTCATAAATTGGAAATAGTAATTATTGTGAAGAAAGAAAATCACAGTTCTGTATAGAAACAGCATTCACAAAAAAGTACAACAGTAGCTTCCTGAACACAAGATGAGATACTGGATTAAGTTTAAATATGCAGAAGCATAAATAAAATACCTATATACATATACATGTAATTTAAAAACAATTTTAAAAAGCCCAACAACTAAAGATCTGCTGGAATTGTGATTCCAGACCTCAGCAGAGTGGGCAGGGGGTCAAATAATAATTTTACAAAAATAAAAAAAAAATCAGGTCACAGAAGCATTCAGGTCGACAGAACCTCAGAAACTCATCTAACTCTAGCCTTATGCTCAAATCAGATGATATCCGCTGTTCTCCCCTCATCTTGCCTATGCTAAATCCATGATATTTTCAATCACCTTTTCCTCCTTCATGTGCCCAGAAATAGCTTGCAAGAGGACCTACCCCATGATTTGCCCAAGGACCAAAGTGAGGCTAACTGGATCATCCCTACAATGACTGCCTTTTTTGAAAATGGGTGCAACATCTGCAACATCCTCCAGTCAGAGGATTTTTATAGTGTTTCAAAGATTACAGACAGCAGCCTTGCAATGACGATTATAGACAGCAGACTTGTATGACATCAGTCAGCCCCCTTGAATGCAGCCCTTGAATGCACAGAAATGTAACTGTTATAAACAACAGGGAAGTTACACATTTTCAAAAATTACAAGAATGACGAGAATTCTTCCACTGTAGAATTGTGTGAGTCTCCAAAATTATTTTTATTTCTTTTCATTATAATGCCTTCATTATAAGCATAAGGTAAAAGTGCACTTACAACAAAATATTCTACCGTATATTATCAATTTATGAACAAATATCCAATTCTTCATTTATAACAACTGCAGATTTACAAAGAGAAAAAGAAGGTTTGATTTAAAGGTCTTTTAAAAGATTTCCATGAGACCACACATAAAATTACCTTTGGCTGTTCTACATCACAGTGCTACAAGAGCACTTGAGGAAACCAATCTTGTGTGCTCAGTGTGTCAGTGTTCATTCAGATGCTAGGAAAAATGTTACGGTGTCTTAACCATATGCAATTTTTACTGCATGGTTTGAAATGGACTTAGCATGACCCTGAGCATGTCTGCCTAGCATTATTAAATATTTTTATTAATATTGTGCCTAGATGACAAAATGACAGCAGGGATGCAATTCATTTCACCAAGTGCAGTTATACGTAAGTAAACTAGTTATCTTGTCTTTTAACAAATGGAGAAAAAGAAGTCAGAGGAATTACACCTTAGAAAGCATTACAGACTTCTGCTTTGAGGATGCAGCAATAATTTCTTATATATACACACAGTAGATGTCTAAAGCCTCCTGAGATAATTTAACCATGACAAGCAACATGCATATAAGAAAAGCTGTGAACGCAAGAGTGGCAATATAGCTACTGTTAATTACAAGAGTAGTTAACAGTAACTACTACTATTACTATTCAACTCCTTATGATAGTCAGTGATGGCTTATAAGCCAAACAGAAATGTAATTCATAGCATTATTAGGAAAAAAATATACAACAGGAAATACAAACACAAAGTTGAATTCAAGTGATCCTAATTACTCAAAAAGAAAAGTCACCTTTTCTTCCTCAGTAGTTTAGTTATTCTAAACACCTATTCATACTGCTATTTAGTAGCACATCCATTATAAGGACGCAACTGAAATCATTGACTGAATAGTGAAAAATTGTACAGTCAACTGCACTCTACTTGTACACTGCATGTCCTGCAAACAAGCAGCAGCAAAAATTTTTAAAAGCTGGTACCCAGAAATGTGTAGCACCCGAGCTCCATCTACAGGATGAAAACAAATGTAAAAACTATTTTTAACTACCAAACCAGAAGAGGACTGTTTACTCTGAAGCCTGCAGATGATCACCTCAAGCCACTGCCATTTTAAAAACTCAGTGTAATGCTGATGAGTTTCATTACTATTGCAATGATGGCAAACACTTCTCTCATCTGTATGCATTCCTTCATGTAAACAGCTGTTCTACACTTTGAAGTTTAGGTTTAAGGTTTCTAATAAAAAACAACAGAGCTGTCAAATTTCTCTAACAACTTGCCAGAATGAATAGGAAATTCTTTTCCATGAGGTTTCCTGTCTAATACAAAATTGGGAAGTCTCTCAAATTATTTTTTAAAACATACACGAAAGGTTCAAACACATACTGAAACAACTAAAATTACTGTCACCACTTGAGCACCCCAATTACGACTGCATTTAGAAGAGGTATTGGATCTCAGTACCATGAATTTGAGGTGTCTATTGTTGCCATATTGGTTCTCCGAAACAGATGTGCAAACTTCTGGCTTCACAAATCGTTTTGTTTTAAAAGAAAAAGGACTGATACAAATTAATACAGATTTGTAGAAAAAGTCATGCATGTTAAAAGACAGTGGTCTGAAAAATATTTTTAGGTATTCAATTATTCTGTTAGCATATTTAAATAGCTGATGAGATAAACAATTCTCATAGATATCAGATGTTTCTTGGCCCTCTGATATGTTAGTAGACATTACTCTTCAAGCTATGTACAGTGCAACTTTTTTTTTTTATATTTATACCTCCCACATGTCTGCCTGCTCTGATCAACACACACTTGGACTGCAGTGGGTGGCGAAGTCCCATAAGAATATTATCAATCATCTCCAGGACATTTACAAAAAAGTCACTATTCCAGACAATGAAACTTGATAATATTTATCTTGCTTTATCAGACCTCTAAGTTAATAACACCTTATTTATAACAAACAACACCATGCCTTTCATATTCATGCCAGAGGATGCCAGACAACTATTTGGAAAACAGTTAAATCTAGAAATTGATGTTACTTGTGGTACTACGCAGTATCTACCAGGGCCATGACTCCCAACTGCTAAAAATGCATCCAGTGAAACCCTCTTCTGAGTTACGGTAACCCATTTGGCTGTAACACTACTGCTACTGCCCTGAAAGAGCAGAATAAGCACAAACACAGCACATTGACCATCCACATGTAGAGCCAGCAGCTTACAGAATGCCTACACAAATGTCTCCGAAAATGTGATATAACACCATGCAAACTTGGCATAGAGTATCTCATTCCTAAGGGTATGCTCTAGCTTTGTGTTCCCTTCATGCTACAAACTTGCTATTATATATTAGGCAAATTTGTTTCTAGCAGCCATACCTGTAAAACCCAACAGACAGTTAAACAGATGGGTGGAGAGGTTGTTGGACAGATAGGTAGGCAGTAAGTACAGAGTCCAACGTATTTTGCTATTCTAAAGATGTAAAGAGACCACATTTATGTACGGTTCCAAAAGAAAGGGATTAACATGAGTTTACAGATCCGACCACAAAAATCTTGTTGACTACATAAAGTTTGCAAAAGCATGAAAGTTAGTTGCTTTGCCTCTAACTAAAAGTAAAATCATATGACAGGAAAAACCAATGCCCATTTAAATTACAGACTTTGTCTCCTACCATTTTGTATTATTATGCTAGATTTTGGATGTCAAATGCTCTTGCTTCTTTATCTCCAGCTATTATGTATATTGAGTCTTCTCTTCAACAAACACAAAATTATTAGGAGTTTTGGAAGTAACATCGTCTAGGCTTGAAAAAGAACTGACTGGAACCTCCTCAGTGGCATCGGGTGCACCCTCAACAAGTTTGCAGACGACTCCAAGCTGAGTGGTGCACTGACATGCCTGAGGGATGGGATGCCATCCAGAGGGACCTGGACAGGCTTGAGAAGTGGGCTTGTGTGAACCTCATTGAGGTTCAACAAGGCCAAGTGCAGGGTCCTGCACATGGGTTGTGGCAACCCCCTGTATGAATACTGGCTGGGGGATGAAGGGATTCAGAGCAGCAATGCCAAGAAGGACTTGGGAGTATTGGCAGGTGAAAAGCTGGACATGAGTCAGCAATGTGCACATGAAGCCCAGAAAGCCAACCATATCCTGGGCTGCATCAGAAGAAGTGTGGCCAGCAGGCTGCCCCTCTGCTCCGCTCTGGGGAGATCCCGCCTCTGGAGCCCTCAGCACAGGAAAGACATGGACCTGCCGGAGCATGTCCAGAGGAGGGCCACAAAAACATTCAGAGGGATGGAACATCTCTTCTATGAGGAAAAGCTTTGAGAATTAAGTTGTTCAGCCTGGAAAAGACAGGGCTCAGGAGAGACCTTATTGCAGCCTTTCAATACTTAATGGGGGCTTACAGGAGAGATGGGTTCAAACTTTTTAGCAGGGCCTCTTGCAATAGGACAACAGGTAATGGTTTTAAACTAAAAGAAGGTAGATTCAGACTAGATATAAAGAAGAAATTTTTTACAATGAGGGTGGTGAAACACTGGCCTAGGTAGCCCAGACAGCTGGTAGATGCCCCATCCCTGGAAACATTCAAGGCCCGGTTGGATGGGGCTGTGAGCAACCTCATTTATTTGAAGATGTCCCTTCTCATTGCAGCGGACTGGACTAGATGACCTTTAAAGGTCCCTTCCAACCCAAACTATTCTACGATTTGCTCAAATTACAAAGGCTTCTGTATCGTACCTGGTGTGCTTCTCAGATTCAAATCAACACTGGAGAAAATGTAGAAAAGGACACTGAACTTCCTACTTAAATCTCATTAATGTTTTATTTTCTGGAGTTATTCAAACTTATTAAAGTGGTTAATAAAAATTATTTCTTGGCCGCCATCTCACTGGTCTTTTCACTACTCCAAAAAAGGCAAACAAGCAGCAACAATTACAGTTGGTATATTTTAATATACCAATATTAGAAGATTATCCAAAATAATGCAAGTGTTTCTACCACTCTAAAAGCACAGCCTGCTTCTAAACATATAGGCCACACAGAGTTAAAAACACTATTTCACGTGGAATGCTCAAAACTTACTAATCTTGCTTTTAAAATCATATAAAATTATTTCAGTAAAAATAATCAGATCGATATCCATGAAGTTGCAGATGTCAGGGTGTGATTTTCCTTTTCTCTTAATAATTAGTTTTGGTTTATAATTAAAATAATGATTGAATGCCCACCATAACTGACAACAGCCTGTCTTCAATAAGATACAGTTGTTTTTATTAACTCACTGAAAATTGAGTGCTAATCAGTACAGATGTTCACGGAGGCCAGCACACCTATATTACATGACTGGAACCCACAATTTTATGCCTGTAAAAAGCTGAATACTGCTACGGAAACATAATAATTTGTCTAGAGCTAGTTTAATAAGTTGAACACAGTATTACACTACTGAACACAGACATATTCCAACCCTCTAAGCACAGCCCTAGATGATATTTAAAATCTGATGTATTAATTGCAGGGTTGAAAAAACGGTACACTGTAATAATGACTAAAACTAGACTTCAGTGGATGACTAGGAAGCCTTTACTTTCTGTAAGCCTCAGTGGTAACGACAACTATATGTTAACACAGTTAAAGAAGCTACGAAACTCAATCTTACAAATGCATAGAAAGACAAAGTAAAGCATGATAAATATATATATATAAATACTTTTCATTTATAGCTCTCAGAGAACAATACAACTCCCATACAAGGTATCAGTGAGTGCTCAGTGTAACAAAATGTAACAACTGTTTGGTTCACACTGCCAAATGAAACTAAGAAATGAGAAAGCAAAAGGCAATTTAATCTTCCACAATTGGAGGTGGGCAGGGGAGAGTAATTTAATATAATACTGACCTATCAATGTAGTAACTGCAAAACTCGAATTGAGCAGAAAATCTAACTGTAAACAAACTGAAGGGAAAAACAACAAAAAAAAAAGCACCATACTTACCTGCGACTAGTTGTTTTCTTTTCTGTCTTAGTTTCTTCCTCTTGAAGTTGCTGTTTAGCATTTTCACTTGTATCAATTTTCAACTTCTTGGCAATGCGTTCCTTCATTTGAAATCTCTCATTGCTAGCATCTTCACCTTCTACGCTATCAGCATCTTCATCGTGTTCTTCTTCCTCCTTTATTGATTTAAAATGATAAAACTTCTCCTTTAGCAGCTTTTTTTTTTTACTACAGAATGTTGACTATGGAATTTTTTTCTTACAAAGATAATCCCTTATACAAAGTAAAAGAAAAATACTTCATTTCAAAGCAAAGTTTTCAAACAAATATCTCCTTATTTGCTTCAGAGGGAACAAAAAATTAGAAATACGATAATCAAATATTTTTTTATACACAAATTGCATCTTTTTTGTATGGCTTAAAAAAACCCTAAAACAGTCTGTTTTAGACTGTAAACCCTTACAGGTCTGCATAAGACCTCAGAGCAATGTGGTTAGTCTGGTCATTATCACAAATCCAAAATTTGATCAAGACAATACATTAAACACTTCCTTCGTTTTCCAATAAAAGAAAACCAAAACTTACTAAGAACTTCCTGACACAGGGCTATACTACAGTCATGATGGGATGGAACAGGTTTGCCCATCAGTCTGATGAGGCAATTTACAGATACCACGTTGATCAAAAGAGGCTGTGAAAACCTGTGGAATCAATCATTCCAACTTGCTACAGAGGCCCTATGCTTCCAGGCCTAGCAGAGGAACACAGAATGGATAAACCACCTTGGTTCAAAGACATTTGGAGGGAGAAGTCAGTCATTCCTCTCAGTAACGAAGAAGCCTGACTAGACCAAGGGATCTAAGTTTGACCTCTTCCTTCCTTGAAGGAGGAAGCCTGCATGAATCTTAATGTAAGAATGCCAGCTCAAAGACTAGATGGTACATCTTTTTATATTTATTTTGGAGTGACGCTGATTAGCTAAAGAAAAAGCATAAGACACTACATGACTGTAATTTTAGCCACACAGAGAGAAAGGACAGACAGACTTAGAAATAGTATTCCAGAGGACTGTACTGTATCCAGGATACTGTCAGGATGTCAGCACTTGGAGAGGAACACGCTAAAGACAATGTACAAGTCCTTGGTGTGACTGACAGGTAAAAGGAGGAATAGCATGAAGACCATGGCCATAAACATGGAGGGGGAGAGGGGAGAAAAATAAAAGCACCAAGAGGCACAATTTTAGGAACAGAGGAGAAAAAACAAGAGCTGGATTTCAGATGTTGTATTTGAGTCATTGTTTAGGAATCTTCATACTACCATGCTTAGATTTTAAAGTTTGACAAGAGAAGACCAGTCAGGAATAAAAAATTAAATCTGTGAATATTCAGCACAATAAAATAGCTGAGTATTTTGTTGATGATGTAACTGAAAGGTTGGGGGGGTGGGAGGAGGGATTGCCTGTTCTTTTTAAATGGGGAAAAGAGAAAAAGTGGAACAGCACCAGCATTTCACTTAATTTCCCAGAAAGTTATTGGTTGACAGAGGAGATAATGAAACTTTCCGAAGGATTTGTTTACTTGACAAATTATCAGGGATATGGCATGACAACAGACCTCAATGGCAGGGGGCAGAATCCAGAAAAGCAACGTAACCGGACTATGTCCAACATAGTGTTGGTGTTTAACAGTCAGGACAAAGACAGGCTCCTCATGGAGATTTGGCTAGGGCTTAGCTAAAAGCATATCACTGAAACACGAAGAGCTGGATAGGAGAATTTCTAGAATAAAAATGATAACTCTAGACAAATTGCAATTGCTAAGTAGTAAGCTAATTAAAAATTACGGAAATCTGAGTGACAGGACGGGGGTTCCACGGATGGTATTTTAAAATGGGGCAGACAAAATGGTTCAACTTATCCAACTCCAACTTGTCCAGCTGAATCCCCTACTTCCCAAATCTTCCATACCCTACTCTGCAGAAGATTTCACCAGTTTTCTTCTAGAAAAACACTGACAAAATAGGATATAACCTTCCTCCTCAACCCCTTCCCTCTGGCAACTCTACTCTTTTCTCCTGCCCAGTCTCCTCCTTGAGTCCCTCTTCTGTCTCATTAACTCCATCTGATCTTGTATCTTTTAGAGTCCCATTTTTCTGCAGTCTCATTAGCAATCAATGGATTTAACACGTTTCTACCCAGAGTGGGCTATATGACAACTCAGGAGGGAAGTGGCCGTTCAGTTGGATGATCATGTTCCTCTAGCAACAAAGAACTGCAAAACTGCCTGCTTGAAAGCTGTACTAGTCTTCGCTGCTGTTGTTAACTTGGTGGATTTGTCCTACTCTTCTCTTCGCTCTGGATACAAAAATGTAATGAGAGATTTTGTGTCAGAATGACTACTGGCTACTGTATGTAACGTGATTTTGAATTGGGTGACAGATATCAAGCTTTATCTATCCATAGTACTACACAAAACTTACTGTTCAGTAACTAACTGGCAAACACGGAGAGGAAAACAAGTTCTGCAGAAAGGTGAAATGAAGGAATGTCACTGGTGGGAAAAAAATTTTCAGTCTTTTGAACACGTTTCATATAACGCTTTTATAAATGACTTAGGCATAAAAAGAGGTTTAACAAATAGCGATGGGGTACCGTTAATACAGAGGATTAAACTCTCAAAGCATGAAATGTATGACCTCAAGGACTGCAGTAAGAGAAACAGGATGATATTTAATAGCATGAACAGCAAGGTCACGCTTTTAGGGAATAATAATACAAATTTCTCTTACATGCTAGGGACTTGTTATTTGGGGGAGGCAGGGAGATCTGGAAGAATTGTTTGTTCATACGATGGTGATGAAACTACCAACATGTTGCAGCCATGTAAACGCAAAAGTGATCCTGTGATGTGTTAACGGAAATAAATCCAAGACAGATGATAAAATACTAGTACCATTTTACAAGGCTCAGGTAACTGCCTGAAACACTAGGTTCTAGCTAAGATCTTTCAATGAAATGAAATCTAAGGAGAACACCTGCAGGAAAAAGACAAAAAGTATTCCTATTTCCTACTTCATGACCTTATTATAACAGCATTCAGATTAATTAGGCTGAAAAATAAAAAATTAAATAAATATCCCTAACTTGTCATTGTTCTATATTCCCCAAATCCAACTCACTTAAAGGGTTATTTGAACACCTGAAGAACTATGAATTAAATACCATTCTCAGAACTCTTCTAACACTTAAGACGCTCCTGCACAGCAGGAATTACAAAGGAGAAGAGTCTAAGAATCTGAACTCATACTATGCTTTGTGGAAAAAACAACAGGAAACAACATGGAAGCAGACTGTTTTCTTTTTTTTTTTAGGCATAAGAATGGGATAGATTGTGTCTTTCCTTCACTTCCACAGTGCATCAACTAACAGTGAAGTACCTGTGCATGGTGGACACACATGGAAAACAGTACTTTTCAGGATTCAGTCTAGGAAATGGGATATTACATTCCCAGTCAAATATTACATCCTTGTCTCAACAGCAACTCATAGCACCCCCTTGATTTATGGCTGGAGGCAAAGACATACTTCAGCTAGCAACTTTACTCTGCACCATGTACGACAGTCAATCTCTGTGTAATTAAAACAGCCTCCATGTTTGGTTGAATGTTACTGCTTGGTTATTCAGATTTCCTGTTTTTCAGAGGTGACAGTCTTCATCAATACAATTTAAATGACAAACATCCACTGAAATTTTGTTTCGTTGAAGAAATCTTTCAAACAGAACTCTTGGTCATACACAGATTTCCCCTCAGACATCAGAGTTATATCATTATTCATGACAAACTTAATTTTAACTTTTTTTTTTTAGAAGCAATTTCAGGGCTTTTATTAATGGTTTGTCACTCTGTGGTACGTAACCTCTCATATACCTAATCTACTGCCTGAAATATCTGGTAAGCAGTTTTTATAAAATGCAGTAGGTAGTATGCAGAAATAACTCTACCCTGCTGTGAATGTTCAAAATAGCCAAACCTTTGAGCACTGAAAGGGCCTCCAGGTTTTTGCTGGAAATCTGGTTTGAACTAGTTAGTTTTCAAAAACCTCTCAAGTAGCATTTGTTCCCCCAAGTAAATCTAATTCACACAGAGTAAAAAACAAAGATTTACTTGTAAAAAAAAAAAAAGTTACTTACCTCACTCAAATCCCCTTCTTCATTCGCTGCTTCACTAAAAGAAAAAAATAATCATAACCACTTTGAAATACCAGAAGAGATTTGAAATAGTTAAGAACCCCAGTTCTTAAAAAAAAAATTGCTTGGTTAGCTACTTGAAATTTTAGTCAACCTAGTCATTTATATCATCCTCACATTAATCTTAAAAACATCAATTAATAGTATTTTCTGTCATTTAACTGTAATAATTCTTTCTAAATAGAAATGTTTAAAAATATAGGATAAAAACAGAGGATGAATTCTAACCACATCTTAAGCTATCCAGATAAAACACTAATGTACACAGTTAGAAGAAAAAAAAAAAACACAACAAAACTCACTTAAGGTGGACGTTGCTGATCTCATATGTTAAACAATTTCTAGCACCTCACTGCAAATAGTCTATGTTTTGGAAAGCCTTCTTTCTATAGGCATGTTTAACATGCACTATACTGATAATTAAGGTTAACATAAAATTTTTCATTTTTATACAACTACAGTTTAGTGTATTAAAACCAGAATCTATTTGAATATACTAAGGCTAAAATACCCACCGTTAATTGCTACAAACTAATAATAAAGACCCTGGAAGACTTTTCCATCCCACAATTTAAAAAAGAAGTTATATTAAACAAATAAATCAAGAAATATTAAAGGAGTCCCCAAAGTCAAGGCTTTTAGGTGTGCTCTAAGTCATTAGTAGGTAATCAAGGTCATCAAAGAAACCATAAATTTGCTGGAATCAACGACATTAATTTCATTTAAAAATTAATCTAGCAAACTCTTTGTGGAAGCATTTCTTAATAGAAGATTACAATTTTAAAACAAAACAAACACATTTATAAGTATTAAAGAAAATATTTAGAATGCATCCAGGTCTGTAACTCTGATGTCAGTCCTGAACAAGCAGAAACCACTGTAAGAGGCAAAATGACTTACTTGGGATTTGTGACATGGCTATAAAGGGAACTGCGTTACTAACCTCTGGGAGTGTTTTGAAGGGGCTACACGTGGTTGCGGGTGATCTCTCTGATGTATTTGGACTCATACAGAATCTCTAACCAAAGGTTTTTAAAGAACTAAGTAGCCTGGGGTGATGGGAAAGTCCATGCATGAATAAATAGATGGTTAAAAGACAGAAAACAAAAGTTAGAAGCAAACAATCACTTCTCGCAATGGAGGAAGACCACTAGTGTATATCCACAGTCATCTGTGTTAGAGCTTGAGCCGTTTAGTGAGCTCAGTAACAAAGCAGTCAAACTGCCAGAGCACTGAGTTTTCTGATAATACTGTTACTCAGGATAGTAAAATCAAGAGCCGACTGAAGAATTGCAGAAGAACTTGAATGATGAAACAATAAAATGATAAATAAAATTTGAAGTAGATAGAAGTACAGCTAGGCACGTCAGGAAAACGAGTCCCACAGACAGAACAAGGTACTCTCAGCTGACCATCATTGATCATGACGTGTCCCTCAGGGGTTTAATACCTTCATCAATGACATAGTGAGATGGGGTACTCTCTCAAGCAAGTTTGTGGATGACATCAGGCTGAGTAGGGCTGTTGACACAGTGGAGGGACAGGATGCCATCTAGAGGGACCTGGACAAGCTCAAGAAGTGGGCTTGTGTGAACCTCATTGAGGTTCAACAAGGCCAAGTGCAGGGTCCTGCACATGGGTTGTGGCAACCCCCTGTATGAATACTGGCTGGGGGATGAAGGGATTCAGAGCAGCAATGCCAAGAAGGACTTGGGAGTATTGGCAGGTGAAAAGCTGGACATGAGTCAGCAATGTGCACACGCAGCCCAGAAAGCCAACCATATCCTGGGCTGCATCAGAAGAAGTGTGGCCAGCAGGCTGCCCCTCTGCTCCGCTCTGGGGAGATCCCGCCTCTGGAGCCCTCAGCACAGGAAAGACATGGACCTGCCGGAGCATGTCCAGAGGAGGGCCACAAAAACATTCAGAGGGATGGAACATCTCTTCTATGAGGAAACGCTTTGAGAATTAAGTTGTTCAGCCTGGAAAAGACAGGGCTCAGGAGAGACCTTATTGCAGCCTTTCAATACTTAATGGGGGCTTACAAGAAAGATGGGCTCAAACTTTTTAGCAGGGCCTCTTGCAATAGGACAACAGGTAATTGTTTCAAACTAAAAGAAGGTAGATTCAGACTAGATATAGGAAGAAATTTTTTACAATGAGGGTGGTGAAACACTGGCCTAGGTAGCCCAGACAGCTGGTAGATGCCCCATCCCTGGAAACATTCAAGGCCCGGTTGGATGGGGCTGTGAGCAACCTCATTTATTTGAAGATGTCCCTTCTCATTGCAGTGGACTGGACTAGATGACCTTTAGAGGTCCCTTCCAGCCCAAACTACCCTGTGATTCTATGATAAACAAATTCTTGGAGTAGATATATTTTCATGGAATTGCCTCAGGTCAATACTCAACAGCGGTTAAAAAAGCAAATCATAAGTTAGGAAGTATTAAAAAGAAATAGAGAAGAAAACAGAGACCATCTTTATGCAAGCATACAGATTTGTGATTCACCTCATCTGTAATATGTTGTTTAGATTTGGGGAAAAAAAAAAAATCTTTTAGAACAGAACCAGGGCTGGGAAGAGCAACAAGAATAACCAGAGGCACAGAATAACTTCCATGTGCAGAAAAACTGAGTGGGCTTTAAAAGCTTAGGCTAGAAAACAGATGGCCTAAGAAGAGACTGTAGTAAAGAGAGGTATAAAGGCACTGACTGCTTACTATATCTTCCACCATAAGAGTTAGAATTCATCAAACGATGCCAGCAGCAGCCAGGTTCAGAAGAAAAAGTGGAGGTACTTCCTCTTGCAGCAGACAGGAAGGTGCAAATGTAAACAATATTACAAGAGACTGAAAAAGTACTTTGATGAGAGCTCTATTAAGGATTACTAAATAGATTAATCGCATCAAACTCTGACACTCCCCTAAGCTGAAAGTAGATGGAGGCTGGGAGACTACTCAGGTAAAGATTATGCTTGCCCTGCTTTTATTCTCTGTTGGGCATCTACTGATGGCCAGTGTTGGTGACAGCACAGAGGGCTACAGGAACATTCGGTCCAATTCAGCACTGCCATTCTTATTTTCTTAATGAGTAACACACAAACAATGAGCACACATGATGCTAATCAGGTGTAACATCCTGAAAGTAAATCCATTCTGGAAATTGGAAGTCATGTATTAACCTTTTGACAGCAGGAACTGAGCTTAGATGTGGATCATCCTTCAGTAGATCATGACTACTTTTACTTTTTCCTTTCATGCTCTGTTAAAAAAAAAAAAAAGAAAGGAAAAAAAAGGTATTATAAAATTTCAGTGTTTGGGAGAAGAGATGGTGTCAAAGAATAATGGTAAGAAAAAGATAACTTGTTTCTTATTAGTGTAAGCCTGATCAGTAAGCATAAACACTTTTAACAGCAGAACAGAGAAGATGTTCTAGAAAGAGGTGTATCAAACTGACCACATAAATTTAAAAAGTATTTTTGCAATAGCAATGCACTTAATTTTAAATGAAAGTGGAAAAAAAAAAAACAAATAAGAGATTCTTTAATCATCATTACACATCATAAAGATACATGGTCCAGCACTATATACTTGAGTGAACAAAGAAGTAAGAACTTGACTTTCCAATAATGGCATATGACAACTCAAAGAACTACCACGTACAATGCAATACTTATCAATTGGTAGAATACTAATTAGACCCCTAGGGGGCAAAAAAAATATTAACAACTTGCAATACATCATGCAGGAATCATCTAGTCAGGCAAGCAGTCAAATAAACCTAACAACACTTAAGATCTTCAGGCAGAAAGACCACAGTATGAAAGCATTCCCCATACTAATTCAAAAAGTACATTTAAATTTCAGACTGAAATCAGACTGAAAATCTGTTACAGAAACAGTCTGTATTGTGACCTGAATGTCTCCATTTCAGCCGCATTTTAGAATTCTTTCAGGACGACAGTAGTTGTGTGGATAATAAAATCTTATTCATTTAAACACAACCTTTTTATTATGTAGAAAAAAAGACTAACACATTCAGCAACATGAAAAATTACTTCTTCCAACAAGTAACGTGTGTGTATTCAGGAGCTACAGGAAACATAAGACAAGCGCTTATCACCTTTGTAAACTGCTCAAAAAAACCACCGACAATTAAATGAGCAGTCTGGACACCAAAAGCTTCAGTATAAACAGTAATACACCCAGTGGGGGTCCCACTGTCAGGTCCCTGAGTGCACCAATCACCTTAGTGTCCTTGAGGAGTTTTACCTGGAGATCCCCATGAGCGCCATTTCATCTCAGGTCTGACAATCCACTCGCTGCCTGAGCTATGTGGGAGGTGTACCCGTGCCTAACCCTGTCTTCTGGATGAGCTTGTTGGACCCACATTGTAGACCTGCCCTGTCTGCTGTCCCATCTCTCACTGCTTCCGACTGGAATCTCTGGATGGGGACCTCGGTCTTGGTTATTGCTTGCCATGTCCAGGACTGTTGATGGACCCTGTTACCAGCAACCAACTCTGCCTGCTGTATCAAGACACTGTGGGATTGTGCCCCTGTTGGTAGAATCACTCTTGCCTCCTCACTAATCCTCCTCCATGTTGCCACTGTGCTCTTGCCACTCCTTGACACAAACTTCCTTCTCTGCCTTCTATAACCTCCTGGGGTACACAAATTTTCTTTCTAAGATTCATACTCTTTATAATATAAGCATTTAGTGACTATCCTGATACAGAAGACACAAATTGACCTCTAACATTTAAAAGGCACCAATGACCCTAATCCCTTGTTTAATCTCTTTTTGAAAGCATTTTCACTTCTCAATTTAATCATGCTCTGTGGCATAAACGTTCACAACTTAAATTCCAAGAGGGAAAATACGTTTTCTTTGTATATTTATTTACTTATTTATTTTTGCGTCTCAACTTTCATATTGTAAGAAATAGAGCATAATCGTTCTCATCTTTCCCTCCCTCTCTTCCTTTTTTTTTAAATTGTAAAGTTACCATGATCCATATCTCCAGTTATCCTTCTTGCCCTTTGTACAGTCTCAGGAACAAGAGTCTGGTGATGCACTGCAGCAAAAGCAAAATATATTCCTTCACTTAGACTAAGTGTAGTGCACTCTGAACAAGTCCAGAGTAGAAAATTGTTCATAATGGGGAAGATGGAGAAAAGACTTAGGGAGGCATCCTTAAGTTCAGTACTTACTCGGTTAATATGATGTGACTGAGACAAGAACTCTTATTTTTCACATGTAAACATGAAACCATTAAATACCATAAAAATTTCATCCTAATACATAGTGTTTCATTTACTCTTTAGATAATTTTAGCCTCAGCTTCATTACACTAAAAATTAATAGAAAATGTCCCTTTTTCCCAGATCTGTTAGAGGATTCCTCAGCTACTTGCAGACTTTCTTCTCAACCTCAGGCTTTAAAATACACTCTTCTTACTTTGACACAAGCAAGACTTACTGCACCTAGCCACCAAAAAAAAAGTTCACAGAAGGATTCTGAATTTGTAGATGTCAAAGAATCCCATTATTAACTTTGACCTTAAAGTTTTCTTATCAAAAACAGAGAATCAGAGTTTGTGCTGAAGTTCACATACTTCCTCAACTTAATCAAGATTACAATAGTGTCCAGAACTACAGAGATACTATCTAGATGTATTAGAAATAAGCAACGAGGTTTGGAAAAAATGTTTCATTCCATTGTAAGGAATGGCAGGAAATTAATCATAAACAGTTCATTTGGTTATTTTCCCAACTACATCTAGTCCAGATTTTAGTCAGGACAAACATGAGGATGAGATTTTAAGATCAAGTTGAAGACAGCATGATAACACTGAAACTGAACTTGCCATGAAAGAGGTGTTCTATTCAGACAATTTTAAACTGAAAAGCAAGTATTTTGCTTGAAAGGGAAGAACATCAAAGCAACCGAGTTAAATACAATATTAAAAACCAGACATATACCAAGAGCAGAACTGCAGATGAGCATGTTAAGGTAAACAATCTAGTTAGTCTGACCAGTAACTTGAAACAAGGAAAAAATATAGTTAAAACTAACTGTTGTATAAACCTCTGCTATCATCCTGACTAATACCATGTCACTAATATTGTCCATTGTTATTCACAGTTTTCTTTTGTATTATAACTAAATCCTGAGGGTTGAGGACCATTTTTTCACTTATGGGGTACAGGACTCAGCACCATGTAGTCTGATCACTAACTGAAGCAGATAGGTACCTGAAACATACAAATAAGTAAGAAAGCCTAGGGCTCTAAAGAAATAATTTGGTCAGCAGTAGAAATGACAATGACAACTTGTTAAAATTAAACTAACCTTATTTAAGAGGCAAAGTCAGGTTAGGAAATGTTAGATCAACTACCTATGCAACCCTAATTCCGTGAGTGTGGAAAATTCACAATAATGCAATATTTAATTACGATAATGCACTATTATCCCACAATAACCCCACTTAATTTTGCACACAGAATGGACGTTCATAAGAAAATGGAGCAAAGAATGCACTGGCAATGAACAAGTTGATCTATTTCAAACCTCAAATATTTTACCATCAAATCACAATCTTATAACCCCTATGGGGTTGGAACTCGATGATCTTCAAGGTCCTTTCCAACCTAAACCATTCTATGATTCTATAATTAAGGAGGTGAAGAAGAGTAAGTATTTATCACCTCCATGAATTTTAAACAGCAGACATATATCCACATTATGAAGTATGAAACTTTATGTTTATGGAAATGTAAATACATCATGCAGTAACTGACGGCACCTTGGAAAAGTTAGAAAAAAAGTTAGAAAAGTTAAAAACCTCTGGTTTTTCAACATGTTAAAACAGTAGAAGATAAAAATTGAAATACTTTCTAGTATTACTGTTCACAACTCAAACATAAGAACAAGATGAAGAATATTAAAGCTTTTACAAACATGCAAAATTGCAAAATAGGTAAATTTAAGTTGAAGAGAAAAATGGGGATGATTTGGTACAGTACCTGACTAACTCTATTGACTTCTTCCTCTTCTTCTTCAGCTTCTTCCCCAAAGGAAAGCAGGTTAAAATTTCTTTAAGAGAGAAAACATGTTTTCTAGTAATATTGTCTTATTAACATTCCGTAAACTTTAAACATATTACTTGCATATTCTATATGACTATTTAATAAACCTTTTGTCCTGCTAAATGTACTGATTCCAAACAACTTCAAACAACTACATGTTGTTTTGCAATAAACCATTAATATCTAGAGAAGCATGTTCTGTTCTATTACTGCAACAAAACAATCAGAATAGGCATCACTTCAAAAATGGTAAGATGGAATTTAAGAAATTCTGCCTTGACTAACTTTCACAAACTTAAATGCTGACAGCTCTGAAAACAGAGCAATTGAATTTTTTTCAATTTTTTTTCTAACAGAGCAACAATCAAGTACCAAACACAAAATTTTCAAGATATGATAGCTCAGAAAGGCATCAAATGCACACACATTCACAGAATGTAATTAAAAGAAATAACGATTTTTTTTTTTTAATTGTTTATACTATGTTGGAACCAGTCAGTCACAACATGTTGCATTTTCGTCCAACAGAACTGATGGCATACACGCGCTTTAGATTTCCTATTACTTTTCACTACATGTTTATGACTATCAAATTTCATTCACAGGAACTGAAATTTCCTATGTCAAAATGCCTGCCTTTTGTTAAGTATTTTAGTGGGGAAGAAGTGGTAGCTGATAAAGTAAGTTCAAAAACATCAAACAACTGATCTATGACCTACTTACTAGTACGTATTAATATCAGTGTCATCTCAGTCACAAAACGAATAATTACATATTCTTGCCCATGGGAAAGGCTTAAGCTACCTTGTATGTCTCTTTTGCAAAAAACTGCACAGTAACCACTTCAGTCAGAGAAACTAGATTTGTTTGATCTCTTCAGAAAAAGGGAAGTAGGGTTTGCTAAGATTAAACACCATTCCTCTGTGCATTTTGATAAAGCCTTGCGTTTTAAACGCAGAAATAGAAAATTACAAGGGTGCAAAATAAAGGTGAAAGAAAATTAACTGCCACTTATGTTGCATATATTTACTTTGTGCCTTTTACTTTGGACTTTTTAGTTTCTTCTTCTTGTTTGTCCTTCTTCAGCTTTCTATTTGGTCTTGGAACAATGTCATCAAAAGGATTAAACAAAACCTGTTCAAAAAGCAATATTTCAGACACATCTTTAATAAGTATTTTGTTATAATTAAATGATTCAATATTTTAGAACAATATATAAATATATATTAATATATACATATAAATATATAAAAAGACATGCCGATTTTTCAAACTATAGAACACCATTTTCTGAACACTATGAACAAAAGAATTTTAAAACTTCAAATTTCAAACCAGAACATACTCACCTCACTACTTCTTATTTTGTGTGGACTGAGAGGTCTCTCTTCCTTGTCAACTTCTACTTCAGCCAGGCGCAACATGTTATATATTGTATCCCCTGTAACCTGTCAGTCAAATTTATAAAAAAGGTTTGAAAGTCCTTGCCTATAATTTTTGTTAAATATTCTGCAAAATGCAAGGTAATTATTATGTAAAGAATCAAAATACAAATGATATCTGAAATACTGTAAGCATGTAAGACTTCTAAAAGACAGCAAGTACAACGTATAAAGGTTTGGATTTTTTAAACTTAACAGCTGAAATAGTTTAAAAGTTGAAGGAATACAGGTGGCTAAACCTGCATTTTTAAGACCATATACAGGACAAGATGTCAAATACTTGCTGTGAGCTGTGAAAGAGGAAAATAAACCACAATGTGAAATAAAAAAATAGTTGGTTTATTTTCTTTCAAGTAAATCATGAGAGTGGTAAATTTGTATTATGTTTTTCCTTTTCCTGATTCTTCTTGTGTAATTAGAATTTACAAACACAATTCTCTAAAATGTCACTGGTATTAGATGAACTGATTAATAAGATATAGCCATAATAATATTAGTAGGATTATTCAAAGGAAACACAACATGAAAATATAACTTAGA
Organism: Vanellus vanellus; assembly: GCF_965231255.1. Taxonomy (NCBI): domain Eukaryota; kingdom Metazoa; phylum Chordata; class Aves; order Charadriiformes; family Charadriidae; genus Vanellus; species Vanellus vanellus. The sequence continues at coordinate 65,255,384 of NC_138908.1, forward strand.
AGAATAACAACAGCAAAATAGATGATTATGGGAACAACCCATAGAAACATTTCTACCAGACATGGGAAACAGAGAACAGAGACAGTTTAGAAAGCAGTGAAGTAAATTTCAAATGTTCGTAGCAGCAAACAACACTAAAACAGCCTTTGAATACAGGAGACTCTATCAAACTCAAACTGGGACTCCAGTCCATGTAACAGACCTTTCCAAAGATTGTGTGCTTGTTATTAAGTTCATCTGCACGACCCAACGTAAAGAAAAATTGACTCCCATTATCATGGGGCCCAGCATTTGCCATAGCGACAAGCCCTCTTCGATTAAATCGCAATCGTGAGTGGAACTCATCCTGGCAAAGACAGAAGAGAAAATAACACAATTTAAGTATATAACGATATTTTCCACTTTGTTAGCTACGGCTTATTTACATCAATATGCACACACAGAAAATATGCTGTTAATTTTCTTTTCAATTCAGACAGTAATAAAACCAAAGTCTTTTGAAACTTAATGCCACAATTGTATTTAAAAGCTTCAGTTTTCAGCAGAAAAGATCATTTTTAGTCAAAGTTTTTCTTCTTAGTGCCTATAATAATGCAAACAAGTGAACAATCGTCTTTCAAAAGAAACCATAAACACACAACCAAAAAACATCAAAAGACAAAAATTAGAAACTAGTGTATCAATAACAGAAAGACACGATTCAATAAACCCTCTAAGTTATGTCTTGTTAAGTTTCTCTTTTCCCAACATTGCTACTAATCATTACTCATTGGTTTTGCTGGAATTTATTATCCCTCCAATATTAAAAAAATCCAAAGCATTTCTAAAATTAACGGTGTTTTGCACATTTCTTGTAAAACTAGCATCCTGGTTAACCACTGTCTTTAGGGGAAAAATCCTAGTTCATGTAAAGTAACTGGAAGCTCAATAACAGGTTGTAATAGTACAGTACTGCAAAAATCCATCAGAAGAACATTTTCTGGACCATAAGAAGACAGAATAGGACTACTTTCATAGCAAGGTGAAAGTGATCAGTAATACATTGAGTAATATATTAATACCATCATAGTATCACAATTCTAAACACTGAGAAATCACTAATTTTAAGCAGTGAAGCTATTACAATATTGGCAATATTTATTTTGTTCTCTGCTCAGGTACCAAAACCTTCCACAAACTTCATGTTTCTTTTATCTGTATGAATCTACTCTAGCAGCCGGGAGATGGAAGGCCCAGAGACAGGCTATGCAGCTTCAGTCATGAGTTAAAGGTGTCTGCCTCATCTAAAATAAAACAACCAGGCAGACCAGAACACAGCTGCTGCATGTGCGTACCTTCACTCAGGATCTGAGCCTCCTGGTTTAAGAGATGAGCCATGCTGGTATCAGCAATACCAATGAACACATACAACATTCAGAAACCTTTACTAAATGAGATACAATGTGCATGAACAATGTTCATTTCTGCATCTGGGTTTGCCCCATATCAACACCAGCTCTTCACTCTTCCCCCTCCCTATTTTTCCTTGTGAAGTTAGTGCTAGTAAGTTTATACATTTATCACAATATCAAGACAGCTACATTTAAGAACTCTCAATTCAAAAAGGCATATTCAAAAATACTGAAGCAACATGTGAAAACAATTACTGTATGTGAATAATGCTGCATTTCTAATATAAGATTTGTCTTCTCATAATCCAACACAGTAGGAAGAACAACTGATAGAGAATAACCAAAAATTAATGCGTAAGATATATAGATACGTACTTTGAAAGGAGCTCCATAGATTGAGTCTCCACCTGATCCAGTACCAGTGGGATCACCTCCCTGCACTATAAAGCCAGGCACTACTCTGTGAAATATTGTGTTATTGTAGTATTCTAAAAAAAAAAAAAAAGAGAAAAAGAAGAGGATATTAAATACATGTAAGTAGTCTCAAAATCAAACTTTCACAGAGAATATGTAAAGATGTCCAGAGACTGAAGTTCTGGAAAGCAAGTACTGTAACTGGATTCTGCTATTTCCACTGGGTTCCCTCCTCTTGCTCAGTGTGACTGTATCTCAGCTACAAAGTATAGCTGATGACATTTATAAAAAAAAAATAAAAAAAAGTGGTGTCATATGTTTCTGTTGCAAAAGACACTGCACATAGAATCATACAATGGTTTAGTTTGGAAGGGACAAGATGATATTGATGAATTATTTTCTTTTCAGCTTTTAAGTTTTACCACTGGAATGATATTACCAACGTACATCAATCTAAAATGAAAGCTAAAACTAAAACTACTATGCTATGTCCCAGTCAACATCTCACATACATCGTCAGCCATACCTATACACCAAATGATTAGCATGTTCAGCCACCAGCATGGAACAGAAGCGTCACCTCTTTCACCATCTAAACTATACCCAAACTGATCATTTTCAGAGAATGAAATATTTTGCTTCCTAAGTTATCCTCTTTTCTATCAGATAAGGAGATAAGGGTTATGAGATCGTAAGAAAACAAAAGGAAAGACAACTTAGCTTTACTTGACATATATTACTGGTTGATTATTTTTTTTTTAGAAACAAAAATAAATCTGCAGCATGCTGCAAGAGAAAGCAGGATTTGCAAATGTTACAGCATAGCTAGATGTGTTCATGGACAGTTATATGCTAGGATACTAACAAGAGAAATATTCAAATTTATTATACAAAGCATAGGAACCTACACAGCAGTCATACAAATTCAGAAAGGAAATAAAGCCCAGTTCTTTAACACTGAGGATAACTGAACTCTTAGGACTTACCAAGGGCTAAGAAATTGATCTACTATTGCAAAAAATCTCCACATTAAGCGTAAGAACACGGAGCACACTGGATCCATGCTGGACGCACAAATCCTAGGCTGCTATTTTTCTTTAACAGAGGAGGGCTGAAAGAACTCTTAACCACTCTATAAATGTGTAAATGGGATAATAGGAGCAGCTAGAAAACCCAGAAGGGCACCAGCTCCTTCACAATTCTTGTCACCCTTTCCCCAATGGCAAGTTTCTCATTCTGGTACCCACTACTTCAGTGAAGAGCATTACAGAGCTTCAATCAACAAAAAAATACAGCAAATGAAACATTAGAAGCACTCATGAGAAAAATGAAAAGGTAGTAAAGATGGTGATACAGAAATGAGTGTTATGGAGAATGTCCAATACTGCATCATTGCCATTTCATAGATACATTAAAGAAGTAGTTATAATTTGTAGAGACTTGCTGAAAACAAGCCTTCCAGAGCCTCTGACGTACAACTTTTCAGTAACACTATGTCATCAGCTACATTTGAGAAAACCATTTTTATTCCACCAGGTTCCTTAATAACCTTGAAAAACATTGTCTGAGTGTTAGTTCGTATTTTCTAAACACAAATACATTCATTAACACGTTAAAGTTAAAACATAGTTATGACCTCTATTTTACAAAAAAGGCACAAAGATTGCATATGAAATAATTTCAACAGCTCCTATCCCATTCAGTCATTACCTTCCATACAAAGCTGGATGAAATTTCGACATGCTTTTGGTGCTTCTTTTGACCATAATTCTATATCTATATCTCCTGCTGTTGTTCTCAGCAAAACCTATAAAAATATAGATGAATATACGATTAGCTTTATTGTAATAAAGAATATACTTGCCGAGTTAAAAAAATACTTCTGCATTCATTGTGTCAGTAACAGTAGCAGACGTTTGAATGGGCCAGGCAGCTGCTGTTAGTTATAGATAGTATTGTCAGAACTTAAGACGCGATTCTGATCCAATATGTATAATAAGGCTTCAAGGCCAATGACCTGGTAACTGACACATAATAGAAACTTATATAACCTTTATCACTTCCATAATGAAGCAACACGGGAAAAAAGTATCATTATACCATAAATCTCCAAAGGCATATACCTCTCTTACAAGTAATACCATTAAGTTTAGTAAAAGATCATGAAAAAAATTAAACCCCCAAGATATAGTCAAGAACAGAGGAAATTAAACTCTTCAAGGACTGCTCTGTGTTATGTATGAGCCAGCAGTGTGCCCAGGCAGCCAAGAAGGCCAACACCATCCTGGCCTGCATCAGGAATAGTGTGGTGAGCCGGACTAGGGAAGTAATCATCCCCCTGTACTCGGCACTGGTGAGGCCTCACCTCGAGTACTGTGTTCAGTTTTGGGCCCCTCACTACAAGAAGGACATTGAGGTGTTGGAGCGTGTCCAGAGAAGGGCTACAAAGCTGGTGAAGGGTCTGGAGGACAAACCTTATGAAGAACGACTGAGAGATCTGGGGTTGTTTAGCCTGGAGAAGAGGAGGCTGAGGGGAGACCTTATCACCCTCTACAACTACCTGAAAGGAGGTTTTAGAGAGATGGGAGCTGACCTCTTCTCCCTGGCGACAAGTGATAGGACAAGAGGAAACGGGTTCAAGTTATGTCAGGGCAGGTTTAGATTGGATATTAGGAAGCATTTTTTCAAGGAAAGGGTTATTAAACATTGGAATAGGCTGCCCAGAGAGGTGGTGGATTCACCATCCCTGGAGGTGTTTAAGAAAAGGGTAGATGAGGTGCTTAGGGACATGGTTTAGAAGTGGTGGTGTTTTTATCAGGGTAGGTTAATGGTTGGACTTGATGATCTTAAAGGTCCCTTCCAACCTCACTAATTCTATGATTCTATGTACCCACACAGCCCACGTCGTGCTTCAATCAGGTAATGTCTTTTACGCCTATATCACCTCAAACTAACTTTAGCCAAACCTGCGCCACACCACGGAAACCACCACCACACACATACAGCGCATATCCTCGTCACCTGTCCCCCCAGCCCACAATTTCTTCACAACCCCCATTCAAAACCAACCTCAGTGCACACACACACCACCCCTTCAGCCGAATACCCCCCGCACGCACGTACCGCCCTCTCCTCGGCCGCGCTCCCCACGCACAGCGACCATCCCCCCCGGCCCGCAAAAGCCCGCACGGAGTTTCCTCACCCGCACGCCACCGAGGAGCGCACACCTCCCCTCACCTCCCGCGGCGGCTCCCCGCCCGCACACCACGCGGAGCCCCCTCACCAACACCGCGGTACAGCTCGCCTCCACCCGACGGCCTGGCCTGGCCTGGCCTGCCCCTCGCCCACCGCAGCCCCTGCCCCCGCCGAGCTTCACCTTGCCGTTGGTGGGGGGCTCCTGGATGTAGATGTTGCTCATGGTGGGGAAAGGAGCGTCCCGGCAGGTGACCGACCGACCGACCAACCGAGCTCGACGCTCGGCTTCACTTCGCCTCTAACGCTTCCTACTGCCCCGAACCTCCCGCCATCTTGGGCGCCTCTATGCAGCCCGGGGAGGTGGGGAGAAACCTTCCCAAGCCGGGAAGAAGGACGACGTGATGACCCCGCGGTTCGAGTCTCTGTGGGAGTCACTGAAGAAGCAATTCCTGTTCGAAAGAATCGGAGGCTTCTACAGGCACCTGCCGTCCCTCCCCGTGGCTCCCGCCGGGTAATGAGGTCCCCCGTCCTCCCTGTGAGTGGCACAGTCCGGGAGTGCGCCGGCCAAAGCCTTCCGGCGGGCAGAGGCGCCGCTGCAGGCTTGGGCCGGGCCGGCGAGGACGGCGGCGGGAGGCGCCATGGCTCTGCCGGGTAAGGTGCTCCCAGACGGGTCTGCAGGGAGAGAAGGGGCAATACCCGGCTGTCCCCAGGGCCGGCATGTTGGGAAGGGGAAATAAGCGGCGGGGTGATGGAAAATTACGCGGGGAAGGCACACGACCGCGGTGGTGGTGGCGGTGGGAACTGTGAGGCGGTGAGGGCGGCGGGTTGTCGCCTCTCCCCGAGGCCGCCGGGGCTGCCGGCGGGGGGAGGTCGCTCTGGTCTACACGGCCGGTTTTCTAAAACGGCTAGCGTTGGGGCAGCGGGAGGGAGGGAGATGCCCGAGGGTGGGGGTGGTCGGGTCGGCTGTTGGTGCGGGCCGCCATGCTCTCGCGTCCTTCTGGGCCTGCGGGGCCTCTCCCCAGCGGTTTGGGTGAAGGATGACCCAAGTGCTACGTTCCTGTCGTCTGCTAGTATAAGCCACCTTCTTTAAAGTTCGATCCAAAGAATGGTTGTTGTCAGAGTTGGTTTTCCTCCTCGTCTTTTGTTCTGGGTTAACGTTTCTGTCCCGCTAGATTATTGTTTAAATAGGCCCGTTGAGAAGGGGGGTGAGACAGAACAGGCAGAAATGCTTGCGCTAGGTGTTTGCAAGGTACTTGGATCTCCGTTAGCCAAATACATAGCTGTAGCTTCGTATTTTTGTCTTGATCCTGAGATACAAGGAATGTTTGATTTGAGAACAGCTGAACAAGCGCGAGCTTTGGTAAGCTGATTCTCTTAAGAAAAAAAGATGACCTTAATAAGTTTGGTCCCATTCTAGAAGGGGTTCTTGAGGAAGACATCTCATGTGTGCATTCAAAGGTTTCCAAAGCTTTTTTTGCAACCTTGTGCTCCACTGAATTAATGAGGTCCTTGGTGGTGGTTGCTGCTTTGTCAGTTGTTAATTTTCTTGAGGATTAACACCTGGGAAGAAGGGAGTGAGGAAAGGAAGCTTCTAGTAATTTGCTTTTAGTCATCTAAAACTCTGCTTCTAACATTATTTAAAGCCAAAAATAATAAGATTTCAGTCTCAGGAATTTGGTGGGAGTATTTGGTGACAATATTCTTGTCACCTGCTGAGTGTTTCTACTGGAAATCCTGACAAATAGCACCCACACATATTACAGGAGATCTTGTACATGACTGTACTGTACTCCCTTGCCTGCAATACCAAATCTTTCTTTACCTACAGGTCAGTTACACACTAGGGATGAAGTTTACTGAGTATTTTAGAAAGCTGAGACAAAGTAGGTAGCTTGGGTGATCTTGCTTTCTAGTCCCAACGTGTAGTGAACAAGCAGATGCTGTTTTGAGTTTTTCTTTGACATTACATTGCAAGATACAGGTATGCTTTTGTTCTTTGCTTTCTGACACTTTCTTCCATGTTCCCTACCTTCTTACCTCTTGTGGCTTTCCCTCAAAAGATAGTAATAAAACAGACACCTAAACACTATAGACCTCGAAGGGGATATGTAATACTAAGGTTTTGGGATTCACAGAACACCATGTGTCACAATGGAATGTATATACCTTTATTGCTTAGCTTTCCAGCACTCTTCAGGGCATGGACTGGTGAGTTGTCCAAGTTTCCAAGTTAGTTTTTCAGCCTGGGTGTTGGAGGTTTCTCTGTTATGTTGGGTAGAATTTTCTAAAGACAGTGCTTGTCTCAATAAATCAAAGTTTAAATTCATGGAGACGATGTACCCACATTCTGGCTCTCTTAATTTCTGTCATGGATTTCTTATTACGTTTGCATAATTATTTATTTAAATAAATGATCTAGTTATTCAGAAAACTGTATTTAACGTTTAAGTTGCTGTTGTTTTCATATTCTATTTGGTTGGAAGACAGAAGGGCACTCTGTGATTTTCAAAATTCAGTTGTGACTTTTGTTGTGAATAGGTTCAGATGATTAAAAATAAGACTGGTCTATTTTTGGGGTGTGGGTCTCTGGGGTTTCTCTTTTTCTAAGTCACGTTGTACTGTGTCTACTTAACTGTGGGCTCAGATGGGAAAATCACATACTTTCTATACCTCAAATTTGCACTATTCTTGTCCTCCTTCCTGCATAGCGTCTATGGACTTTTCTGTTGCTGTCTTATTTGCTTTCTTGCACCCATTAATTCTTTGTATGAATCCATGTTGCCTGGATTCAGAATCATTTAACAATTTATTTAGCTTTTTTTTCTCTAATTGCTTCTATCTGCAGTTTTGCTTTTCTTTAAGTTTTTTTAAGAGATTTTAGTGAACTTAGTACTCTGAGGAGTGATCACTACTGTCTGTGTATTGACGTTATCAAGCCAAATTTAAAAGAAACTTTGAGAGTTCTGTTTAGCAAAACCTAATTGATGAAAGTTTCTCTTTCAGGTGGAAATAAGGATAACATCAGAGCAGGATGCAAGAAGTGTGGTTACCGTAAGTCTGTAATAAGCAATATGAAGTTAGTGTTTTCCTCAATTTCTGATGTTGGAACTGCCTTTTGAGGAGGCGGAACAAAAGAAAAAATGTAGCGTTCTCCTGTGTTGCCCAGACATTTGTCAGTTGAATTTACCATAATTTTATTTATTTATTCTCTATTCATTCTCTGGCTCCTCACCTATTGCAGCTTTTGAAAACCCTTGAGTTTCTCAGAGGAAAAAAAAGTATGCTATTGTGTTCATATGTACTACATTTGCAGTGCAATTACTTGAGAAACTTTGAACTGAAAGCATGATCTTTGATATCTACTGAGATGAGCATTCGTGCTTCTGAGTCTCACTGCAAACTTAGGCAGGCATTTCAGCTCAAGTTAAATCCAATCTGTTTTAAAAGAAAAAAAATAATTTTAAATCTGTATGTTCTCTACACTAAGAAACCATACTTTGTGCATTCTACATTTCAAGAAACAGTTAATTTTGTTACTTACAAGTTCAGTAGTTAGCGTTTGGGTCATGCTTTACATTATGCTCTGATCATGTAAGCATGTCTGTCACTACTTTCCTGATGAGTGGAGACAGATCCTAGATTTTAATATGTTAATCCCTAACTCTTATTTTTATAATGATGGAGGGATGGGCGCTGTTTTTGCAGTGACTTGTGTTGAACTTTTAACAGAGTGATTTAATCTATATTTTTATGAGCATTATGTGGCCGGGGTGGGGGGGAGAGGGTGGGTGTTTGCTTTGTTCTTTCACTGTAGACTTTGTCTCCAACAAATTTTGTCAATGAATTGCTCTGTGCATCTGTTCTTCCAAAGGAACATGGATATCACTATAGATTTAGTGCTTCATATCTACAGGCAGTAAGTATCAGAAGCTTTCTGAAAGAGAGGGAAACTTGTAGTTAAATCATACAACTTGTATTTATGTTCCTAAAAGCCTTGTCTTCAAGGTGTAGGTATTTTGATATGAAGAAGATGAGTTTATGTCAATTGCTACTTGTATTCCTGTGTCTTTAGCCTATCCTTTTTTAATTAATTTCTCAAAATGGAATAATACTAAAATGGGTGTTCTTTAGTTTCTGATATTTTTTGGTAAATTGTAATTTTTCTTTCTGAATATTTATTTTGTTCAGCTGGTCATCTGACATTTGAATGCCGAAACTTCCTCCGAGTAGATCCTCAAAGAGATATTGTTTTAGATGTTAGCAGCACTAGCAGTGAAGACAGTGAGGAAGAAGAACTACAGAGATTGCAAGCCATGCGTGAAAAAAAGAGTAAGGTGTTTTGCTTTTTTTTTTTTTCTTAGAGTAATTTGGATAATGGTCTTTGAAGTACTGGAACTGTCATTTTATCCTTTTTGATAACTGGTATTTGGTTTTTTAGCCTTTGCTTTAAAAGTATGTCTTTTACTTTGTATGTTCAGACTTAAGAGATTTGATACACCCACGTTTTTTATTATGAAGTCCTGTCATAGGAAGTTAATAATGTACCCATTTGGATCATCTCAAAAATGGCTTCTAAATAAAAAAGAATGTAAGACTGTTACTAAGAAGCTGCTTAGGAGAAAATGACGTGGATATTCTGAGTTAATCTTTTGATTATGACATATAGTTTAAACATCTTAAAGTTGACAATAACTCTTAAAACTATTAACAAATATAACAGCTGACTTAACAAATATAACAGCTGAATTTCTCTCCAGTTTTTAATTAGTGTTTTGATTGAAACAGCTAGTGAATTAAATTTAAATGCGCGTATTTGGAGAAGTACTGTTCTCTGTTTGGAAGGTCTGAGCATCAACTGTTTGTCAGAGAGAAGTTATTTAGCAGAAAGAGGGTTATTTAGCAGATACTTGAGTTCATTTGAATTTGGACTCCAATGACACTTCCCAAAGAAGGGGAGGTTGTTCCACCACAGCATGTTTTAAATGAATGAATGTTCTTCCCCTCTGCCCCTTGAAACATCATGTTTTGTTCTGTTGCTCTCGCATTCCAAACTCAACATTCAGTTCCTACTGAAGATTCTATTTAGGAAGAAGAAGGGATAGATAAAACCCTGCAATTTTCTAGAACACTTCAAAAGAAATGGATAATCTGCTTGTCAGGAGTGCTAAATTGGTACTGCAACAGTCCTTTCTTGGAACAAGTCTCTTTGGAAAAACTTGTTCCCTCTTATTATATACTTTTGAATGTAAGGGCTTTTTTTTGGCCCTAAACTGATTGAAGATGCATATCTGCAGGAAAAGCAGCTGTTTATTTGATCTTGTACTGTCTTTGTTTATTATATGTTCTTTTTCAAACTGTGACCACTATGTGTACTGTAAGAAGATACGCATCTTTACCTGTCAATAATCTAGGCAGGATTTTACCATTTTCAAGTGGCCTCATCTTCTCAAGATTTTTTGCACTATGTGCACCTAGATTTTTGCACTGTTTTCTTAAAAATATACTGATGGCTTCTTCACACGTTCTTGTTCATGTTTTTTAATTGCTCCAAAAGTAATTTGCTTTTTGTAACTCAAATTGAATTTTTTCACATTTTGCTCCAGAACTCACATACCAGTAGTTTCTATTTGTGGTAGCAAATGAATAATTGCACTAGTGTGCAGACTTTATGGAAAGTTATTTGTGTATAGGAATAATATGAAATGCTCAAAATGTCCCTCCAGCCTAAACCATTGTATGATTCTATGGTGATTCTATGAAATTAGCTGTGTGTTTTAAGGATAAATTGTAAAGCCAGTATTTTCCTGCTAGCTGACATTCTAATGTGTATTTATGTGGTGGATTTACTTTTTGAACTGGTATAGAAAAGTCTAAGGTCAGAAGTTTCATCAGTGTGATAAAAATATTGCTTGTAAGTGAAATGTGAAGATATTATACAATACTATGCATTGTAAGGGCCGGAAACAAACATGACCAGATGAGGGGTGACTATTCAGCCAATTTTTGTAGACAGTATATTGTCAGTTAGCTCAAGTTTATCTTAGTTATGGCATAGCTATTTATGAGGTGTGAAATGAGGATGTGTGAAAGTAATTCAGGTAAGCCTAAGGGAATATTCTTTTTTTTTTTTTTTTTTTTTTGGTACGTTCTAGTTAAATGACCTGTTTTCATACTTGGGTAGGTCTTTTAAAATGCAGGAGAATGGATATGAAACCTAAAGCTTATGTAAAAGTATAAGAAAAGTGACAACTTTTTGCTATGTTTTACAGGCCTGCCTTCATTCTTAGTGCTTAGATCAAAGTCTGTAGAATGTAAATTGTATAAAAAGTTATGCTACTCAGCAAAATATTTCTGAAATTACTGTACTAGACCAGAATTTGGAGAGAGGAAAAGAAAAACTTTTTACAAGAATTTTGTAGTAACTTTACATTGCTATCGAAGCCACTCTTTTAATGCTGGTCTTAATTCAGACAAGTGTTTTGTAAACTGTAACCTTTTATCCATAGATTTAAACGAGGAGGAAGAAAAAAAGAAACAAAAAAGAAAAAGCAAAGAAAAAACAAAATTAAAGAGACCAAGGAAAAGGTAACTCAATCACACACCTATTTTGATTTCAAAAGAGAACTGTAGAAATATTTCTGATGTTTGGGTTGTTTCTCAGAAAACAATACTTCTTCTGATGTAACTTTATTTGCAAGTACATCTTTGGTTTGAAAAGTTTCCTGCTTTCAAGTGAGAACTTGTTTATTCTCTGAGTAAAGACACAGGCTTTCTGCTGTGGAGTGAGGACCATGGAATTCTAGAAAGCTCTAGCAAGCTGGAGATCTGCAGATCTAAGAAAGCAATGCTTCACTCCCTCTTGACTATCCAACACTAGGCAAGATGAGGTCTAGAGGAACAAGGAGTCAGGAGGATTATAGGATTGGTCCCCATCTTGGGTCACATGGAGAAGCCTCCCCGCCGTTCAGAGACCCTAAAATTCCCTTCATGCATGCACACATGTGTAGACACACACGCTTTGAGTAACATGTAGCTATCAAAAGGAAAACTTCTGTAGTTTTACTTAGCATGTGTTGAATTTTAATGTTCCTGTTACTGTAGAAGCCTAAAAAAAGTGTTAGTCCAGTCTCAAAGCAAAATGTCATAATGTGCAAATTTATTGTGAATCTGAGTTTTGGTCTGCTGACTGACTTTTATTTTTTTTTTTTAGATGAGACTATAGAGTGGTTAGTCATTAGGACTGTTGATGAGACAATATCCCAGGAACTGCATGGAGAGCTAGTGAATGTGTAACATATTTGAAGGCCATAATAAGATGGTTTTCAGAAGTAAGGAAACAGGATTTAACACTGGTTGTATTGGCATTTTTCCCCTTTCTTATTTATGCAGTGTAGCCCTGACTTACACTTATGAAGACAATAGAAAAGAGTCAGTCTTTACATGCAAGTAATTTATAGTTAATCATTTAAACAATAGCCCCAAACTGCCCTCTTGAGTATAATAATCATGCCTTTTCTTTTATTATAATTTTAATTCTTGTATTTATGTAATCACTTATCACTGCTGGCTGGAGACCAATATTACCAGCTGCAAGAGCATCCAAATTTGTCAGACCTGTTTCTCTTAGATTTTTGCGTGAGAGAAATACGTTAAGATTTGTCTGAAGGCATTAATGTAGCATTGTTATTGACCATGTGATATTTTAAAAGCTGGTAGTTCTATCTTACTGTCATGCTTTGAGTTTTCTGTCAGTCCGTACTCATAGTCTTTTACTTATTAAAAGTTGAAAAACATAAAACTTTTCTATTCTGTTGTTAATTAATCTGTGTTATAAACATACTGCTTTTCTGGCACAATAGTTTAATTGGAAAAGTTGACATTCAGTTGAACAAGAAGACTGAGATATCATAAGATTTCCAGTGGATGCTATTGTACAAATTCTACACCAAATTCGATTAGTGACATTATATAAATACTGAAATTTAAAACCCCCACTTTATTCTTGTGGCATTTCCTTTTAAAATTATGTATCAATCTGAATCTATATATTTTTTTTTGTTTTTACTAGATCTTCCTCATCAAGTTCAGCTGAAGAGGATGGGCAAAAGTCAAAAAAACAAAAATCACACAAAAAAGAAAGGGAAAAGGAAAAAAAGAGCAAATCTAAGAAAGGAAAACATCGTAAAAAGGAGAAAAAGAAGAGACGAAAGGAAAAAAGTTCATCTGATAGTTCAGACAGTTCTAGTAGTGACTGAGTTGGTGGTCTATTTTTGCTTTCACTTCTGCAGGGAAGATGATTTTCCTTTCAAATCAAATTTATTTATGCTTTGCAATGCTGTTGTTTTAAAATGAGATATATATATTTTTAAGAAATCTATTTGCAAATATCAGTGCTTCAAATTATTAAATGAACCATTTGGTAAAAAATCTGCTCTTCTATTTCAAGTTTATTAGTGCTAAACCATACAAGTTTAACTAGTTCTTCACTCTTATTCTTAGTTCGGTTGTGATTAGCTGTGTTTGGAATCCTTTACACTAGGATATGGTAAACTTCAGTTTCTAAGTCTTTGTGTGGAAAGATTTGGACTTCAGTATACTTAATGTCGTAATGGTTAAATCAAATTTGGAAATTCAAGTGAGATTTTCTATTATGTTATCCTTTAAATAAATGTATGTTTTGCATAACATTTTCTACTTGCATACATTAATCAATAAGTGCAAATATGAAATAGTCTGGTGAAGGGAAAGAATGAGCAATGAGAAGCTGAAAGAGATTGCTCCTTCAAAATTATCTTCTAAAATTGGTCTAGTCATAGACTGAAACACAATTACTCGTTCTTTTGGCAGGATCACTGTGAGCAAGCTGAAAACAAAAAAAAAGCTATTAATTTTTTTAACTCCTTTCTTTTTGCCTGGGTTTTGTTCTTTTTTCAATTATGGCTATTTCATCTTTGACATAGATATAAAATGCCACTTCCTAACAGTGGATAACTGTCTGGCAAGATTGTTTACAAAGTTCGAAGAACCATGTTAATACAGTATGTGGTGATTAATGCCCACATGAACCAAACCAGGAAATTCAACAACTGACAATTGACAAGAATTGTGAAGCCTCCATTCATTCTAACAAAACTCCCATTGAAAAGTAAAACAAACAAACCAACCAACCTCTTGTGAAATGTAAGCAGTCTATCATGTTGAAGTTGGTAGAAAATTACCATTTGCTATCAGGAGCAATGTTAAGCATGTCAAAATTTTATAACTGAATTCTGGGGTATGCAATTCATGTCTTGTACTGTGGTAGGGTACTGGTTCCAGGCAGACTGATGCTTTTGAATTGAGCAGATTTTAGGTATATAATCCTACACAAGAAATGCCTAAACCACAAAGTGCCTACGTTTACAGCTTCTTGAAAATGCTCTTCGTGCCTGTGGTTTCAGGGTTTTTTGGCTTAAACACAACTGCTTCCACCTGAGCAGCTTGGCATACAGCTGCAGTCTAGGTCTCTTGGGAGTCAAAATATAAGGAAGAGCAACACCTAAGCTTTCTTAACAATAGTATCCATTGCCTATGTTTTCTACAGTGGGTTAAAGCATTGAGTCAGTACAAAATGTTTTACGGCATTTTAGTGGTTACTGCATTTGGCCTGAAAGTGAGAAATCTAGATCTAACTCTGTCTTTCAACCTTTTATGTCTCAGACCAGTACCCTTGTCATTGGGCAAGTCGTGCTGTAGATGCTGTGCTAGGGAACATGAAAGATCAAAATACTTAACAGAAGCCACAGAGCAAAGAAAAATAATCTGTAGCCTTCTATGTAGGTCTCTCAGGAGAGGATGGCAAAAGTCCTTGCATCTGCTCTTTTTCTTACTGGTCTTGGTCGAATCTAATTTTTCATGTCATATATCATGATTTCTGGGATGGGCTTGGATAATAGAGCTGAAGAGAAACTGGACTCCTTAATTAGCTGATACCTGTGCATAGTATACGGAACAGTTCTTTCCTAAAACTAATTTAATGGATTCTCCCACCCTGTTTATTCTAGTCTCCTTGTGTTGCTGTGGCTGTTAGAGCTTATTTTTGACTGGGTTAATTCTCTAAGCCAGTTATTCTGTAGAGAGCAACAGGGGAGTTGCGGGCTACTAAGCCAGTACTGTTGCCAAAGGAAATATTTAATCAAGCCACAGCTTAAGAAACAACTCATTGCAATTATTTTCCCCTAAAATGTTCCTTACTTAATGAGGTTGGAAGGGTTATTGGAGTTAGGGGAATTCAGAACTTGTATGTAATTCTCATTTCCCATGATCTTCCCGCAATCTCCCGATGATCCCATGATGCCAGCTCTGGGGAGTGGGAGTTTGTAACTAACTTGCTTTCAAAGACAAAGAAGCAAGTTTCATCTGAAGACTGAAAGGAAACTTTACTGTGCTTTCTATACCAGAATGGCGAAGAGTTTACTAAACAACCCTTATTAGAGTTAGTATATCTCTATGCATAAGTTTAATTTATACCTCAAATTATATTTAATGACAAATTAGAGAACGTATAGAGGCTTGAAGTTCAGAAGAGCAACTGGTATGTATTTTAGTAGTGTTCCTTATACTTGTGTGTAGTTTCAAATAGCCATTTTAGATTCTAGTTCTAATTGTTGAAATCAGAAAATCACTTGTCTAAATGATAGTGCAATTACCTTCCATGTAGCATTACAGCAGCTATTTATGGTAGTCACAATGGTATTTTGTACAAGAGTGTAAGGCATGAATTTCAATGTTTACGGTTTGCCACTTGTTACTGGTATACACAGACTTTCACATTGGAAAAAGGCTGTTCTAATTTGAACAATTTAAATATTGCTATTCTTTCAATTCGTGCATTTATGTAATAGAGTATAATGTGACAGCTTATTTTTCAGGCCATATTCCCATTTTGTTTACAAAGGTGTAAAGTCCATAGATCTTGCCACAGAAGTGGTCAGGATTTCAGGTATATTAACTGATACATTGAGAAGTTGCTGCAATGAACAGTTACCTACCAAGTTAGTATTTGCTAATCTTTAAAAGTGATATACAAATAAATATTATTGTTTTTCTTATTTGGTTTAGCCATAATTTTAGTGAGTCTGATGTTTTGTAACAAATGTTCTTGTTTCACTTGAGTCTCATCTTGAACCAAAATGCCTACTCTGCTTTCAGAAAAAGAAATTACATTCAGCAGGTTTAGGTATCAAAACAAGATTTCTAATATTAAAACTCAGCTATTTCTTCACTCCTGTCAATTGTTATTAGCTTCAGTTTTCCCGAATCACACTTTCAGTGGCAATGCCTGACAAAAGTACTGCTGTTGTACAGGCCCAAGATACTGATTGTTTGCCGGCTATGCAACTAGCACCAAAGATCTTACAATATAAAGGTGATGCCAGAACAAACACGGACTGTCATTCCCTGTCAACTTACCTCAGTTACAGAATGAAATCCCTATCTTCAGAAAGACAGACAGATATTTCTGTCTTGCGTGTGAGTAGAATATGGGGTGGGATGAAGAAAAGAAATCAAGGCAAGGACATGCCAAATAGATAGATTAATGAAAAGACGACAACCTCTGTACACCTTAACAAGAAGCTATGAAACATAAAACAACCTATATGAATAGGCACCAGGGAACAAAGTAGATACCTGGTGTTTCTTTCTGTCTTCTTTCCCAGATAGCGAAAGAAGAACGTGCACATCCACAATCCACCTACTAGCTGGGGAACAGACTGCACTGTAAAATGCACCGAAGGCTGGAATCACTGAATCAAAGCTGAATTAAGCTATTGTTTTACAAATAGTTAAAAGAAATACACATTCACAGCACAAAAATTAGAGCTTCACCGTTCTCTCCAGCATGTGAGAGACAGTAGAAAACTTTTGTCTCTTCAATGACATGGAGTATATATACTTTTTAAATGTACCTAGAGTAATGGAAAGTTATTTTTCAGCACAATCAAATAAGTTTGTATAACATGTTTTAACTTAATTTGAATACATATCACATTAGCAGGGGGGTTGAACAACAATGCAATAATCTTTTTCTCTTTAGACTTTGCTAAAGTTGGATGTCCAAGCTTAGTAGTTTTCATGATCTTCAGAGGCATTTTTATCAGTGTGAATATACTTGCTGTCTTCATGATCTCTTAAACTTCTGAAGTATTTTAGTTGTTACTATCATCAGTTTGCAGCATGAGAAATGATGTATATGTCACTGGTAGTTTAACAATTTAATATTAATTTTCTGTTTTACCATTACATGTTCCTTTACTATCAAAATTTGTATGAATATTACACCATTATTCGTTAAGTTTAAATTTTTTAGATTTGGTAGTGTCAGCTTGTATTGTTTCCAGGAGTTTTTCCTGAGTATTTTCTGCAGGTGAGTTAGGTACTTCTGATCTCTTTAGTGGTCTGTGGTGGTTCTTGTGCAGGCTGCAAGGGAAGATAAATGAGGGACAAACAAAAGTGTTACCTATAGGCATCCAAGAGGTGGGACTAAAACTAAAAGAATAAACTCTGAGTGGTACAGTATTATTACACAGTTCTACAACTGAAGGGCTTTGTCTTCTTTTTTCTTTCAGCAATAAATCATAGTGAAGAATCATAATATAATAGTAAGAGTTGTAACAAGGCAATTATAGCTAGAAAAAACTGCAGTGTCTAACTGTGAACTTGGAACAGGCTCAGTAACCTTACAGGTTTGATCTTTAAGGCAATAAAAGCTGCTGAGATAATCAATGCCTACTGAACGCAGTATTTACTCAGTGCTTTTATGGTTAACAACAAAGCAAGTCATAGGTGCAGATTGTTCCAAGGAATATCACGAGTAATGATTCTGACATGGTGCTTGTTGTCTGTTTCATGCAATAATGAGTTCCAGGAACTTCTAGGCTGCATTTTCAGCAATTTATCTATTGCAGTTCCTCACATCATCTCTCCTCAGTCAAAAAAGAGTGCAATCCGTCTGTATGCAGAACAGAAAGTCAAATATCGCACCTGCTTATTCAGTAGCGCCCTGCAGTCTCCACAGTAGAGCCAGCAGTGAAGCCGTTAAAATGTAGTTCTGACATTGCCATGTCTTGGGCACTCACCTATCCTAACTTGTCAAAATTACTGTACATCAGAGATTCTTTTATGCAAAACAGGCTTCGTGCCTCTTACCACAATTCCTCTCTCTCAACGCCACAGTACCAGAGAAGGGCATTAATAGGGATTCTAAGCTAGAAATCATAATAAATAAGAAGGATGGAAAGAAAAACATGCCAAAAATGCTTTTGTAATAAAAATGCCAGAAGACAAACTGTTCACAATAAATTCTAGTATGACAGTCATGAAGATGAATTTAAGGGGTAAAGAAGAATACAAGATGAGCTGGTGGTAGCAGAAAATAGACAATTGCAGAAAAGGTACAAGAATGAAGAAACCAAAGGCATTAGAGGCAAGTACAAGGATGGAAAATGTATAAGCAGTCTAAACCAATGATTACCCAGTACAGGAAAATCCTTTCCTATCAGGAATATGGTATATTTTTATGTTAAAAAAAAAAAAATAAGAAAGAAGATCAGAGGGAAATGTTTGTCTAAAAATGCAAATATTCTCCTAAAATGTTGTAGTTTAAATGACAGCAATAAAGAAGTCTGTAATAGAAACAGGCTGTTTAGTAGCATTCATTTATATTCTAGCATAGTATTCAAAATGTAACTATAGTTTACAGTTTTCTGTGTAAGCTAAGTATTAGTCCCCCTGAGAAAGTGTACAGTGAAGAAGAATGATTAATCCTTATTTATCTGTATTGCATATACATATTCCTGAGGCTTTAGCTTAGTGTAATAGTTTATAAAATATCCTGGCAGAATTTTGACCATCAGAGAATTTCAACAAAGAATTAAGTTGAGCTGTAAGAAACATGCATTATAATAACAGTGTATGCGTATTACCTTAGCATCCTTTTACACCTGTGCACTTTAAAGCTTAGTAGTTGTAAGCTACCTTGATGGATCCTCTATTCAAAACTGCCACAACAATAGTATGCAGTGATATTCTGAATCTATAGTTTGCAAATTACAATTTTTATCTACACAGAACTCCTAAACTTAATTAAAGAAAAAAAAAAAAAAAAAAACAAACACAAAATACAACAAGAAACCCAGAACTATAGCTTATTTTAGGTACAACTCTGCTACAGTAATTTAAAACTGAAGACAGATGGTGCTAAGGCAATGAAAACAAAAACACCTGATCAACTTCAGCAACCAATTTTTATATGTACATGTATTTCAAAATATTTGATCATAGAGTATTTAGTATCCAGCCCAGATCTGAGGAGAAGGGAGTTTCAAGATGGTTTTAAATATAACAGAAATACTAGATTAAGCCATGGTCAATGCTTGTAGTGTTTACTTTAAATTCCTACTGATTACTCGTTTTCTTCTAAGTCATTTGTCCTCTTACAGGAAGTTCAGCAAAAGTCCATAAAACCAGCTGTTTCTTCAGCCAAACCAAGTGTGAACAACTTTTCAGACTTAGGAACCTGATGGAAATTATTTTGGTGGTAGAAGGAACTGATGCTTTAAATAAATGAAATTTTGGTGCTCTAGTTTACAGGAAAAGTTAGAGACAGTTCACAAATAGACAATTATGCCTTAACTGATCCTGGACTCTATGTATTCCAGAGGACAACACCAAGGAATACGCTACAGCTGTTACATCCCTCCTGTTTATCTATTACTCTTTTCACTCTTATCTCTCTCCTCTTCCATTTGCAGGAAAAGCATCTGTTCCAAAACAGTTGACCTGTAGTAGTCTGAAAAGTATGGATTTTCTGTGATTGGGGGATTAATTCTACCTGTTAAGAAAAAAGATTAAGCTCAAAATTAATTATTTTATCCAAATATTTTTTTAAATTTTATATTAACAAATATTAATTTAATTCTGAAATATTACAGAAAAAAAAAAAGGGAGTCAGGAATACAACAACAACCCCCCCAAACTTGTAAAGACTAGTGCAGTAAGGCAAAGTTTTCCTTTTCCATATATGTAAGACATGTGGGTATATGGGATTCCGTGGTATGTGAAATTCACTGCGCAGGCTTCAGTTTTTGACATTACATTTAGAAAATAATGGGTTAAATTCTTGACTTAGGGTTATGAAAGGAGTCTGGGGATATTTCCGCTTTAAAGCCCTGTTTTAAAAAAAACTGTCAATAATTTAATGAGGTAGCCATTACAGGGAAAATATTTTTGAAGACAAGAGGAAGCCTCCAATACTGGACACTGATAATGAGCTGTCTCAAATAGGCTTCAGATAATATGTAACAGAAAACTTTCAAAACAAAATCTAAGAAATTCAGATGCTGGTAGGTGTTTCACAGACCTCAGAAGTATCTGGGCATTTTTCTTAAAACATTTCCTAATACAACACTTGACTCAAGAATTTTATTTCCATATTTAGATAACCATTACATGATGGTTTGCTACGGAAAGGCTATCTTCCCTAACAGTTACCACAGGGTTCTTAAATTTGAATTTGAGGTTCTTCCTGTCCTCAATTCAAATCAGCTCTCTAGTGTAGTACTGAAATTAAAGAAGTTCCTGTGGTATTAAGCCCGACTTCAGAATAAAAAAGAAAAGTATGGAGGATGAGGAGGATGAGGTTTTCTTTCTAAGAGACTAGGTTTCATGTGCCAGGGACTAGGAATGCAAGGTACTGGAAGAAGGATGAAAGACTGGGATCTAACCAAAAAAGTATTTTTGAGGATTTGCACCAATGAGAACTTGAATATTTCTTTCAAAGGAGAAAAAACAGACTCCATCATTGGCAAATTACCATTTTTTTAGCTATATAATGTTGACTTCCTTAAGGAAATCTCTTCTGTTATTTAAATTCTACAAATTTGCTTTGCCAAACCTTTCCTAATCTCTGAAGTCTTATGAACCTTAAATAACGCTCTCTTTCTAGAACATCTGCCAGATCTGTTCCATGTGCGATTGCTATTTCTGCTGTTACGATACCATCTCCTGTCTGAATGAGAGTAATTGTTTGAATTTGGAAAAAAGTGGCCAAAAGAGTGTTGCTTTCTCTCCCCTCCCTACCCCCCCACCTGTCTCAGCTCCAGAAACTTTATTACATTTCTTCTAAGTTGCAGCACAGAAAAGATTTAAAAGTCTCTTCTTGCCTGCGACAAGCCAAGCGATGCTGTACCAAGCAAAGAGGAACAGGGTGCTAGTGAGGGCCTGCAGCCATTTGCTCCAAAATGTGCTGGCTACGCTGCAGCATGCTTAAAGTCTTACATAGACGAGCCAGAAGCTCCTCGACCAACAGGAGACAACAAGGAGGCATCGTTAATACACGGCAAAGGAATGCCGCCTCAACGAAGACACTGCTGAAGTGCCTCTATGAAAATGCACGTAGCATGGGGAACAAACAGGAGGAGCTAGAGATGTGTGCACGTCTCCAAGGCTATGATCCCATTGGCTTCGTAGAAACATGGTGGGATGACTCCTACGACTGGAGTGTTGGCGTGGAAGGCTACCGGCCCTTCAGGAGAGACAGGCAAGGGAAACGAGGAGGCAGTGTTGCCTGTCAACAAGCAGCTGGAATGCATGGAGCTCAGCCTAGAGATGGACAAAGAGCCAACTGAGAGCCTGTGGGTCGGGATTAAAGGGAAATCGGGAGCAGGGGACATTACAGTGGGGGTCTGCTACAGGCCACCCAACCAAGAACACCAAGCGGATGAAGCCCTCTATAGACAAGTAGGGGTGGCATTACATTCACAGACCCTGGTCCTCATGGGAGACTTCAGCCACCCCGACATCTGTTGGAAGGGTAACACAGCCAGGCACAGGCAATCCAGGAGGTTCTTGGATTGCATTGAGGACAACTTCCTTCTCCAAGTGGTTGAGGAGCCAATGAGGAGAGGAGCTATGCTGGACCTTGTTCTTGCCAAGAAGGAGGGGCTGGTAGACAGTGTCAAATTCAAGGGTAGCCTGGGCTGTAGTGAGCATGAAATGGTTAAGTTTGAGATCCTCAAGGCAGCGAGGAAAGTGCGCAGCAAACTGACCACGCTGGACTTTGGGAGAGCTGACTTTGGCCTCTTGAAGAATCTGCTTGGTATGGTGCCATGGCATGAAGCGCTGGAGGGAAGAAGGGCCCAAGAGAGTTGGTTAATATTCAAGGATCACCTCCTGCAAGCTCAGGAGCGATGCATCCCCACAAAGAGGAAGGCAGGCAGAAAAGCCAGGAGGCCTGCATGGATGAACAAGGAGCTCCTGGACATGATCAAAATGAAAAAGGAGGCCTGTAGGGAGTAGAAACAGGGGCGGGTAGCCTTGGAGGAATACAGAGGAATCGTTCGAGCAGCCAGGGATCAGGTTAGACAAGCTGAATCCCAGATAGAACTAAATCTGGCCAGGGACATTAAGACAAACAAAAAATCCTTCTTTAAGTATGTCAGCGAAAAAAGAAAGACTAGGGAAGAGGTGGGCTCTCTCTGGAGGGAAAGGCAAGAACTGGTTACCTGTCGGAGATGAAGTGGAACGGACTCCGATATGCAGGATTGAAATCAGGTTTATTAAGCAAGCGTGCTCTTTATACACTTTTCTACCAAGGCCTGTAGTTTTCTACTTTACTTGTTTACACCATTGCATACTCTAGAAGATCACATTCCCACTGAAAAGGGAATCTCTCTTCCGTGGGAGCAGCACCTCCTTATCTAGGGAGTAGCTTCAACACAACTTCATCATCTGCCAGAACAGTGCTGCAGCTGCTTATTCCTCCCTATTAGTTCTACTGCTCTTAACCCTTCTTTTGCCTCAGTCCCCACAGTTACCCGGGACAGAGATGGAGCTGAGGTACTCAGTAACTTTTTTGGCTCAGTCTTCACTGGCAAGGACTGCAGCCACACTACCCATGATGCAGAAGGCAAAGGTGGAGATTGGGAAAATGAAGAACTGCCCACTGTAGGGGAAGATCAAGTACAAGACCACCTGAGGAACCTGAAGGTGCACAAGTCCATGGGACCTGATGAGATACATCCACGGGTCCTGAGGGAACTAGCAGATGAAGTCACTAAGCCACTAGCCATCATATTTGAGAAGTCGTGGCAGTCTGGTGAGGTTCCTGCCAACTGGAAAAGGGGAAACATAGCCCCTATTTTCAAAAAGGGAAAGAAGGAAGACCGAGGGAACTACAGGCGAGTCAGTCTCACCTCTGTGCCTGGCGAGATCATGGAGCATATCCTCCTGGAAACTCTGCTAAGGCACATAGAAAACAAGGAGGTGAGTGGTGACAGCCAGCATGGCTTCACCAAGGGCAAGTCATGCCTGACAAACTCGGTGGCTTTCTACGAAAGGGTTACAGCGGCAGTGGACAAGGGAAGAGCAACGAATGTCATCTACCTGTGCAAAGCCTTTGACACCATCCCACACGATACCCTGGTCTATAAGTTGAAGAGACATGGATTCAACAAATGGACCACTTGGTGGGTAAAGAACTGGCTGGACAATCGCACTCAACAAGTTGTGGTCAACAGCTCAATGTTCAAGTGGGGACCAGTGACGAGAGGTACTCCTCAGGGGTCAGTACTGGGACCTGTACAACATTTTTGTTGGCGACATGGACAGTGGCGTTGAGTGCACCCTCAGCAAGTTTGCTAATGGTACCAAGCTGTGTGGCGAGGTAGACATGCTGGAGGAGAGGGATGCCATCCAGAGGGAGCTGGACAGGCTTGAGAGGTGGGCCCAAGCCAACCTAATGCAGTTCAACAAGACCAAGTGCAAGGTCCTACATCTGGGTCAGGGCAATCCCAAGCACAAATACAGGCTTGGCGGGGAATGGCTGGAGAGCAGCCCTGAGAAGAAGGACCTGGGGGTGCTGATTGATGAGAAGCTCAGCATGGGCCAGCAATGTGTGATCGCAGCCCAGAAGGCCAACTGTATCCTGGGTTGCACCAGAAGAAGTGTGGCCAGCAGGTCAAGAGAGGTGATTCTGCCCCTCTATTCCACGCCCGTGAGACCCCACCTGGAGTACTGAGTCCAGCTCCAGAGTCCCCAACATAAGAAGGACATGGACCTGTTGGAGCGCATCCAGAGGAGGACCATGAGGATGATAAGAGGGCTGGAGCACCTCTGAGGTG
The DNA here is from genome assembly GCF_965231255.1 of Vanellus vanellus. Taxonomy (NCBI): domain Eukaryota; kingdom Metazoa; phylum Chordata; class Aves; order Charadriiformes; family Charadriidae; genus Vanellus; species Vanellus vanellus. The sequence goes on from NC_138908.1 coordinate 65,279,544, forward strand.
CCTGAGGAGAAGCTGAAAGAATTGGGGGTGTTCAGCCTGGAGAAGAGAAGGCTCTAGGGAGATCTTATTGCAGCCTTCCAGTACCTAAAGGGGGCCTACAGGAGAGCAGGGAAAGGACATTTTACTCGGGCATGTAGTGATAGGACGAGGGGGAATGGCTTTAAACTGGAAGAGGGCGGGTTTAGATTAAACATTAGGAAGAAATTTTTCACTTTGAGGGTGGTAAGGCACTGGAACAGGTTGCCCAGGGAAGTTATTGAGGCCCCATCCCTGGAGATTCTGTGATTCTGTGATTCTATGATTCTCAATGCTGATAGTACAAACTATTTCTTTACATTTCGCCAGATGTCTAAAAAATAATTTTCCAACTTAATACAGAGAATACAGGAGCTAAGTAAATTAAAGGAATAAAAAGCAGAGAGGAATAAATGTTTATCTTCCATTGTGAAAGGAGTATATGTATTACTTTTCATTTGATGGCTAAAAATGAATAAACTATTCCAAATATGACTGGAAAAAACCACACATTTCTTAGTATTAAATTAAAGGATGCTTTTCCACTTTTCTGGATATTTTAAATAGATCTTTTGCATTCTTAAACAAAGCCTTCGTTTACTAAGTTATTTCCCTCTTAAATTTGATAAGTGCATTGTATTAATTCTTGTTTCAGTAAACTGTTACTGAAGGAACTCAAAACCAGAAGAAAACTGGTATTTACTCGGTCTTTTAGAAGCAAGGCATTTTCAATCTAAAGATACTGTTACAGCAATGTTTACAGGGAAAACAGAAAAACTTGACCTTTCAATTAGCAAAATGACAGTTTATAGGGGTATAATCCTCCCTAAATATTAGGAGATAAGAAGTGGATAAAAGCAAGGAAAGCACTTAAAAGATAATATAAGTATACAAACAAATTAGTATGAGCTGTCCAGGAGTAGATTTAGGCCGGAAATTTTCAGAAACTTTCTGTGCATCAAAGAACTGCAGTCCCAGAACAGCAAGAAATACAACTTCTGAAAGAGGGAGTTTGGTACATATAATGGGTCAAACTAAAGTGTGGTTGCATGAGGCAGTAACAGACTGGACAAATAGAACCAGGTGTTCTTTTTGACTTGAGAATTCCCATTACTACTGGTACTTAAATACATTTAAGAAGAATGGAAGGGGTATAAATATCATACCAAGAACATTTACAGATAATAGGAAATAAGGTGAAGTCTCAAATACTAGTGAGGACGAGACCAATAGTTTGAAGTTAGATGAGTTCAGACAGGAAAACAAAAAATGTCTGAAACTGGCAACATGATCTGGACAGCAGATTATGCATACATTGAGACCAGGTTAACTTGAAAAAAACACGTTAGTGGGTACAACCACCAACTAAGGAGTAAAGGTATACCTCTTACTTGAGATATGACTGAGGCAGTAATTGAGATTTTAAAAATACTACAATGAAATAGAATCTCAGTGAAAAGATTTCTAGATTTAATAAAAATGATTCAGCTGTGGAACAGTTTAAAATCAGTGTTTTAACCTTTGCCACACTGTGATCCCTAGAAAATGTCTCCTGTCCACCTGCGTTGAGCCTGGCTCAGCTCTTTTTGAAGCAGAAACGGAAGTTTCTGCTGGTAAAGGATAAGTCTTGCTGCTTATCAGACGGTGCCTTCAAGGTCCTGGAACTTGAACAGGACCACAAAATGCCCAAAATAATGCTACAAATCTCTAGTGAGTGGAGCAACCCAGGACTGAGCGGGAGGAGAAATAGAAGACTTCTTAGCTTCTCTTGTGTGTTGTTCCTGAAGCTGAACAATAGGTAGCATACCTCTTACACAGATAATAATGAATCTCACCTTTACACTGACATAAGACCAGTAGGCATTTAGAAACAGATATCAGTGCCTCACTGTGCATTTACTCCTGAAATGGAATAAAAGGTCGTTATTGTATTTTTCCCATTTTATGACTCAGATTTTCTAAGTTGAACATCAAATCAAGATAAAAGTATAATTTAAAATTGTAATTTTAAACTTTCCTTATGATGTCATGACGTACTGGTTTTGGCTGGGATAGTTAATTTTCCTCATAGTAGCTTATATGATGTCGTGTTTTAGCTTTGCGACCACAGCAGTCTTTTTTGGTGCCCAACATGGGGCTTGAATGGTTCAAGACAACAACAGACGTGATTGGATATACAACAAATGTCACACCTAGTTCTGTGTGAACTAAACCAGTGTTTTTAAATTTAAACACAAAAATCTAAACACAGCAGTAATACAACAGCGCTGAAGTCCCAGACAGCTGCACATGAAGCACTTCAACGAAGAGGCCTGTTCTCGGCTCAGCTGAGGGCAGTGTTGAGGTTCTGCCTGCAAAGCAGCACTTAGGTGAGTTGTGGAAATAATATCTGCAGAGAGGCAGTTGCTGAAAGACCTGGCGCTGCAGACTGGCACACAAAAACTGAAAGAAAGGAGGGAATGACCTGCAGAATCAACACTGAGAGCGTGTGAAGTTTCCAGTTCCACGCCTTCTCCAGCCCGCCATGAGCTCACTGACAGACATGCTGCCTTCAGCTTCGGTGCGTGCCTCACAATGCGCAGATTTGCCAAGGGCCCTAAATTCAACCACTTCAGGAAACTATTCCTGTTGAATTTCCCTAATCACGTTAAGTTTGTTGCAGTCTCTTCGATGTTGTGAAGTATACCCTCACCAAACGTGGGGAGGGGTCCCACACCGGGAGGGAGCGCAGGCCCCAAGGAGGGAGCCCTGGTGCGGTGGCTGCCAGCCTGTCCTTCCTTCCCACCTGCTGTTCACCTCTTCTCTGCACCCTGTGATGGGGACCATGGAGGTGGTGGTAGCATTGATGGGATTTTGGTGTGCTTCCCACTAAAATAGTGGCCTCTCTTCTCTTACTCTTAATCCTGAAGGGGGTGGTTATTCACAGGGAAGCTGTGACTGGGGGAAAGCTTGTTTTCCATTAGGCATCTGAGCATTTTGCTTGCTTGCCTTAGGATCCACCTTTGTCATGGAGTGCAATCATAATTTACTTATATTACTATCATAGTTGATTAGGGGATAATGTCTCTCTTTACACAGAAGATGGTGGAGCAGCTAGTTGCTGTTCTGGTGCCAAACCACCCCTCGGCTGTGCCTGAGCAATGTGGCTGTTCTCAGTGCAATGAAAGTCCCTCGGGTATCCAAAGACGGATTCAAATCCCGAGAATATGCAAGATTTTGCCTATTGGCTTTTTTTTTAGTGCTCTTGAGTTACTCAAACTTCTATAATGTGATTGTTGAAACGAAGCATTTCACCAATTGTTTTTACTACTCCTTCTTCCTCATAATGTGCACTACTTTCCTTCTTCTTTGGATATTTCTCATTCCTTCTGTAATCCAAGGAAAATGCAAACATGGTGGAACAGTGATGTGATCTGGGCTGGGTAAAAAAAGAGTATCACAGCTGAATTGCTTCTATTCTAAGAAGAATATCTGATTCCAGATATAAAGATGATACATTATATTTCATGTGTTTGGGGTTTTTTGGGGGGGAAGGGGTTTAAACCAAAATAGCTAGCCAAATTCTGTATTCAGCCCATTGTCTTGATTAGAAGAAAAGAATGCTAGAACAGAAAATCTTTATAGAGAATGCATAAAAATCCTGGGGTTTTGGAACACAGAAATGCTCAAATGGCAGAAGACTGTTCTTCCCACACCAACTGGTATCTACATCAAATGTTACAGTTCCTTTTCCACCAGAAACTGAACTACTGAACAAATCATTAGTAGACATGATTTCTGTAGTCTTTTTTAATAGAAGGCATTAAAATGTTTCATCTATATGGAGTCAGATGGAAGCCTTCCTTAGAAACTACCAAAAAAACATGAGTTAGTAGGAACTTTATTCAGAAATACCTCTCAGTTCTCACATACCCTGTTGTCTTCTTTTGGAAGGTGTATGAAAGTCAAGTGGAAAGACCTTCCTTCAATCACAGAAAAGCATAAATTGTAATATAGAAATGAAATATGGGAAACCAGCAATTTACTGACAACTATGGGTTGGGTTTTTTCTTTTGTGTTGCGGCTACCTGTTACCATCCACTTGCACTAAAAGAAGAGAATTAATTTGGGTTTTTTTTGGCACAAAAACTGATAAGGAGGTTAAAAATATTGAGAAATAATATAGTAGACTTAAAATTAGATTTTGGTCTTGACAGAATGACACAACATTAGAAATCCATTATATTTGACAGTTCTTCACTAGGAAAGTAGTACAGCACTAGGGCAGGTTGTCCAGGTTAGCTGTGGAATTTCCATTGTCAGAGATTTTCAGGACTCAGCTAGAAAAAGCTACTTGGAATGGGGGGAGAATTTGGTGATTAGGCTCTACAAACACCTAGCTGCCACCTTTAGCTAATCCCTCTTTCCATCCTGAAAGGCAGCAGTGAGTGTTTCACGGCAACACAGAAAAATCATTGAGTGATGCCAATTTGAATACTTCTTCTATTCAGACCAAAAGCTTTAGGACTAAGAGAGAGGGCAAAATTATGTTGGGTTTGGTTTTCTTTGTTTGGTTTTTGTTTGTTTGTTTGTTTGTTTGGTTAATTTTTTTTTGGTTGGTTGCTTTGGTTTGTTTATTATTTTTTTTTCAATTCAGGGAAACGGAACTGTTACTTTTGAGTGGTAGTCTCTTTGTAATGAATTCACACATCAACAGTATATTCTGCCTTTCAATAATTAGGATCTCTGGAATATTAGTAGAGATCTTTACTAATCTTTACTTAATCTTTAACCTGTGTCTCCTGGTCAGTGAATCAAATACTTCAGCAAAATTCAATGTGCTGCTGCACTGTCTGTTATGACCAGGAAAGACTAATACCGTACTCTTGCTTGGGACTTGACAAAGATCTAGAATCTATTGCAGTTAGATTTCCCTATTCTGAAGCTCAGTACAGTTTAAGAGGCCACTTTCTGGAGAGTTTTATTGTAATACTTTTATTAACGTCAACTGCAATATGGATAATTGGGTATCAAATGGCTGAGCTGAGTTCTGCTCACAGAGGAGTTCACACTCTGGCAGTTACTTTGCAAATTACATCTAATTTAGAAGTGGTTAAGAGTCCAAAATCAGAGCATAAGACATTTGCCCCATTCTCTTCTCTCTAGACCAGATCTGAAATAAAATTTAGTGGGTCTTAGGGAAATTTAGGTGCTACAGACCAAAATTTTAATTCTGAAAACGATCACTGATCAGGCATCTGGGTCTGCAGTCTTAAACAACTTCCCATGTGTCTTATGTTCTGCTTCTGTCTATGCCTATAAGTGACAGGATTAAGCTATTCAGGTCCTGTTTCATATTACCTTCAGGCTTCGAAGCTCAGCATATTTTATAGGGCACCTAAGGACTCATTTGTAGGATTCCAGATTCTGCTTTTGGAGCCAAAGGTCTTGAGTTGGGCATTGCAATACTCAGTGCTGTGAGAAACCTATCTCTTTTTGTCTCTAGTCTCATAGAAGAAAGTCAGGTTAATTGCTTTTGAAAAGGAAGAAAATGAAGGCTTCACTGATTCCTTTTGAAAATATTGTCACTTGTTCTTAGCTTTCTTAAAGGTCTCAACTCACCTTCTCTTGAAGTCAGTGATTTCTTTCCATTTACTGCAATTGGAGTTTGATCAGACTTACACAGAATTGTCAGCAGTTCTCTATCAGCTGCTTGTTTCTGGCACAGTGGGAAAGTAAAAGAACTATTTCTTTAAAGAATTATTAAAATTATTTGGAGGATCTCATAAAAGCCTCACAGCTTTTTCTCCCCCACCCCCCACCCCACCCCCCGCTGCTATTACCCACTTTTCTACTATATTCCCACTAAATTCAAAGCCTTGACACTTTTATATTCATACTTGTTCATGGGGGAGGAGGTAGAGAAACTGGGAGTGAAGCTGAGCCCAGGAAGAAGGGACGGGTGGGGAGAAGGTGTTTTGAGATTTGTTCTTATTTCTTATTATCCTACTCCATTGTTAATTGGCAATAAATTAAATTAATTTCCTGGAGTTGAGTCTTTTTTGCCTGTGATGGTAATTGAATTGTTGTGTGATCTCCCTGTCTATATCTCAACCCAGAAGCCCTTTGTCCCTTTCTCCCCTTGTCCAGCTGAGGACAAGGAGTGATAGAGCGGCTTGGTGGGCACCTGGCAGCCAACCAAGGTCAACTCAACACAGAGCTCAACAAGAAAGTTCCATTAAGCTTGTTGTGTTCTCTAATATTTTTCTCATATCTTTATTTTCATCTTGTTTACGGTATTCCCACTTATTTTCTGTCTTCATGTCTGTGGACTCTCTGTTTCAAAGAAAAGAAATTCTGGGCTATGTAATAAACTTCTGGTCTAGTAGTCCTAGCATTACCACAGCCTAGACAGCTCTTCAAAGTCTTGAAGGTCCTTTAATTTATAGTTATGTGTTTACCGTATATTGAAAAGTTGTTAGTGTCTTTATATTGTATCTCATCCCAGGCAAGCCTGCCATGGGATGAACAGTTAATAGGTCATAGGGACAACCATTTATATGTTGCATGAGTCATCATGCAGACTATGCATACTAACCTCTACATATTGTGTAAGTTAACATGCAGCCTGCAATATGTATTTACTGTCTATTTCTATATGTTTGTATTTTGCATCTGGTCTGAAAACTTTACACTTTACACTGTACACAGATAACAGACATTTTAGGTATTTTTTATGACATGAAATGTCAGTGAAAAGAAGAAAGGTACTACAAGTGAATAGTGGTTATAAAGAATTTGGTTTTGCTCTGAAAAGCTAGAGCTGCACAAAGTTTTAATAAAAAAGAGTTGCTGGAACTTGACATATTTGGTGGCTACAGAAATAGTGCTTCTTGTTTCAAACCCTGCAAAAGTGTTGTGGTGCCTTTATCCTACAGTATTTTCAACTAAATGTTAAAACCACATTAAAGATTTGGAAAACAAGTACTGTTTTCCTCAGTATTTTCCCTAAATTTCTTGTTTCTTTGCATTCAAGCATTTATCAATGTAAAGTTGTCTATTTTGTTGTAATACATCGAGAAAAAAGCAAATAACGGAATGGTTCTAAATAATCTCCAAGTGATTTGTATATCATTTTGTTGTGGGAACTTTTTAACTTTGATCCCACATTGCCCTATTCCATTAAACTAAAATGTAGCAATATCATTAACATTTATCCTTCTTGGAACTACATGATGTTCTGGGGCTTTAAAAAAGTTTCTTTTGTTTCCTTTTGATTTTTAGTGAAAGATAATCCTCTGCATTCCTAACAAAGCCAATGTATCCCTTAATACCTTTCAATTCAGATACTTACCAGGCCTTGGGTCGTGGCCACTATCTGTTAAAAGATAACTCGAGGACATTCCATTCACCTTTGATCACCAGTACTCCTTAAGTGGCCATAAAACTTGGGAATTAAAGCATGTGTCCATTAGGATTACTATGAGGTATAATTAATAGAAGGGGGTTGAGAGAAGCTGCAAAATTGGTCAGAAGTCTGGAAAAGCTTCAAAATGAGCGAAGACTGAAATTTTAGTAGTCTTTAGTCCAGGACAAAGAGACACAACTGAAGTTTCTATAATAATAAATGGTGCAAGGATGTGCATGTTATTGTATGTTTTAAAACAGTACAAACACAAAGGACTTTAAAGACAACTTAGGTAAATCTGTTTCCATCACAGAATGTGTTAAAGTTGTGCAGCTCATTGTGATATGACTGATGTCAAGAGCTTTGCATAATTAATTAACATGCATACATTTGTCTCACTCATGTATATTCCATCGCAACAGATGTGATAAAAATACAGAGATATAAGCTGTCATGTAACTTGGCATGTTACCTTATGTGTGATGATATGTGGGCAGGTACTGCACCAGAAACGCTTACTGCTTAATCTTCCTTTGAAAGTAGTTGTTAAAAAAAGACACTGACCTGATATAGCAATTTCTCTGTGTTTACTAATGTAACAAAATTTTAAAAGAATTAACAGTTTACTTGTGTGAAATTTTGTTTCTCCCTTTCTCTCTTATAGCTCCGCTGCATGTGCAGTCTGCTTTTTGGCATTAATACCTACAGGATTAATAAAAGAGTATCAGTCTGTCTTTTTAACTTCTGATGAATGAAAATTAATTGGTTAATTTTAATTACAAATCATCTCCCCAGACAATATTTTTAATAGCAATTAGGCATCAGGAGATACATTTCCAAAGTTTTAAGAATTGTAAAACCTGTTTTATCTCTGGGGATGGAGACATAGAGCAAGTCTATTGTTTTGTAGACGACTAATTAAAACATGTCAGTGCTGCCACCTTTTGGACATTCTTTAAGTACTTATTACAGAAAACTGATCTTATTAACGAGGACATTATTCATGAGAGATAGGGGGAAAATGTCAAAGAATTAACTTTGGAAAAACATCCTGCTGTGGACTTTGATTCTGTTCTTCTCAAAAAGCACAAGCACAAATACAGGCTAGGCAGAGGATGGATTGAGAGCAGCCCTGAGGAGAAGGACTTGAGGGTGTTGGTTGATGAGAAGCTCAACATGAGCCAGCAATGTGTGCTCGCAGCCCAGAAAGCAAGCCGCATCCTGAGCTGCATCAGAAGAACCGTGGCCAGTAGGTCAAGGGAGGGGATTCTGCCCCTCTACTCTGCTCTGGTGAGAACCCACCTGGACTACTGAGTCCAGCTTTTGAGGCGCCAACATAAGGACATGGACCTCTAGGAGTAAGCCCAGAGGAAGGCTGCGAAGATAAGAGAGCTGGAGCACCTCTCCTATGAGGAGAGGCTGAGAGACTTGGGGTTGTTCAGCCTGGAGAAGACTCTGGGGAGACCTTATAGCAGCCTTCCAGTACTTAAAGGGGGCCTACAGGAAAGATAAAGATAGACCCTTCATCAGGTAGTGTAGAGATAGGATGAGGGGTAATGGTTTTAAATTGAAAGAGGGTAGATTTAGATTAGACATTAAGAGGAAATTCTTTACACTGAGGGTGTTGAGGCACTGGAACAGGTTGCCCAGAGAAGTTGTGGAGGCCACATCCCTGGAGGTGTTCAAGGCCAGGTTAGATGGGGCTTTGAGCAACCAAGTCTAGTGGGAGGTGTCCTTGCCCATGACAGGGGGGTTGGAACTTGATGATCTTCAAGGTCCCGCATTTGTGCTCACAAGCACACAGCTTTGTGAGTGTACAGGGATGTCCCTGCACTAAATATTATCATAGAATCAATCACAGAATCATAGAATGGTTTGGTTGGAAGGGACCTTAAAGATCATCGACTTCAACCCCCCTGTCATAGGCAGGGACACCTCCCACTAGACCAGGTTGCCCAAGGCCACATCCAGCCTGGCCTTAAACACCTCCAGGGATGGGGCCTCAACAACTTCTCTGGGCAACCTGTTCCAGTGCCTTACCACCCTCAAAGTGAAAAATTTCTTCCTAATGTTTAATCTAAACCTGCCCTCTTCCAGTTTAAAGCCTTTCCCCTCGTCCTATCACTACATGCCCTAGTAAAAAGCCCTTCCCCAGCTCTCCTGTGGGCCCCCTTTAGGTACTGGAAGGCCGCAATAAGATCTCCCCGGAGCCTTCTCTTCTCCAGGCTGAACAGCCCCAACTCTTTCAGCCTGTCCTCATAGGAGAGGTGCTTCAGCCCTCTTATCATTCTCGTGGCCCTCCTCTGGATGTGCTCCAGCAGATCCACGTCTTTCTTATGTTGGGGACTCCAGAGCTGGATGCAGTATCATTTATATATTCATCATAATCTCTTACCTGTCTTTGTTATCATACTTCTCAAAATGGAAAAATTATCAAAACTTTGTGTAGTAATCTGACAACAAAATTAGAAAAAAAAGACATATTCCAGCAATGTAACTAGAAACAAGACAACATTTAATTTAAATAAAAAAACTTTATTAACAATGTAAAACGTTTAATATCTTACAATCTGCGATAATTCTGGCATGCCCTATAAGAGGTAATACTTAGTGATATGCAGACACCATGCTTTGAACTCTATTGGAAACAAAATGGGTTGGTGTTGTGTTTTACATTGTTTATTTTAATACACCTTCTTTTAATAAATTATTTATTTTTTTCCAAAAGCGTATAGAGATACTATTGACTTAGAAGGAAATCTGTTGCTTCTACACATTGTACAGTATGTAGATATTATGATTTCTCTGTATTTACAAGTTCTAAGTATTTTCATATATGGATTGTGTATCATAAATTAAGATATTTTTCTATGAAGCTTTTAAATTGAGATATAGTGGAAGACTAAATATGAATGAGAGCACAAAAAGCAACTGGAGATTTTGTGCAAGTTCTGTTACAATATTGTTTAAATGTTTTAGAACTTTTAATACTTTTGCTGTTAAATAGTTTTCTATGCTTAAAGACTGGTAAAATATGATCAAATATTTTAATATGATACTAGGAAGAGTACTGTACTATGCACAAATTTTAGCTGCAGTTCAAACAATAAAAAAACCTTTAAAATTATCTATTAACCATAACTCATGTGTCTTTTCTCTGAGTGGTTGAAAGTAAGCATGCAAAACATAGTTTAAAAAGTTTTAAAACCATTCTTAGTTATGCTAGATCTATTCCACAGCTGTTTTTTGACCACCATAACTTTAAACTATTAAAACCCTTATTTTGAAAAGGTGGATGGAGCAGGAGAGAAAAAGGAATACGCTAGTGTAGAAAATGTACTTTATAATCAAGAATAGCAATGTTCATCTTTTTAGTGGTCAAACAATAGTGGTTTGATCAAAGTTATGATTTTCTTGGTGCTTCTGTACTTAGTCTTCTAACTTGTGACAAGACAACAAAGTCCAAAGAATCTTCGCTTCCGTCTTCTTACCAATGGATACGGAGTCAAGTTTAGGAGGCTGCTATCATCTGTGATGAAAAACCCGCATTTTAATACAAGCATGTCCACATGTGCACACACACACTAGTTTACTTGATTTATGTGTCCTAACGGCACCTACGTGATAAAGTAATAGATCTCATTGTCCTAGGTATAAAGTCAATAATAACCTGAATTTTTTATATGAGAGTCTTACAATGCTCATTATCAGGATCTCCATAATAATGTAATAGAAATTTTGGCAAGAGCAATACCAGTTCAATGACAAAACTGAAAGGAAATTACACCTCCAGTACTGGGAGACCTAATCCACAATATACCTGCATGGATGAATAATGTTAGGATCCCAAATAAAACCTAAACTTAAGTAGCTTGAGATCTTGCAGACACGAAAGTTTGGAAATGTCGATTCAAAGGTTAAATTCTGGCCTAACTTAAACATAAAAAACCCCAAACTTTACTGAGTGGCCATTTGTGCACTTCAGGGAGAACTTCCATTTAAAAATGCAACGCTGGAACATTGTGGCACATCAAGAGAAAATCCCTTGTCTGGAAAGTTAGCACAGTATGCTCACCCTGTCTCATGCCCTGCCAGTGAGCTATCTCGCCAAATCTTTAGAATTCACTTTGAATTTGAGCCATCTTCAAGCATGGTTTCAGGCTAAGAGCTATGCCTCATGATGTTCTATTCTGGTTACATCAGGGACCTTGTTTTGATTGTAGGTTCTAGACACAACTGTAATACAAATACTTAACTATACGAACACAGGTAAGAGGTCATTTAATATTGTGACTTATGCTTATGAACCACATCAACTAAATTTCTTAGCATAGTAACTCTTGTAGTTGCTTAAGAGAATTCCATACAAGGTCTATGAGGAGTCAGTAACATTTTGTACAGCTTTTGTGGGCTTGCAACCTTAACTCTGTTCTGGCTGTCACTGAAATCAACAGCAAAATGCTCAGTCATTTACTGAAAGCAGGACTGGATCTTGTAAAGATAAACTCATTCAATGGCATTCATTCATCTTATCATCATTCTCTTAAACAGTGCTTGTAATTCATACATGTCAAAATTACAGTCCAGACCATATTAATCACCTATCATGTTGGTTGTTTGTTGTAATTACTTATACTGTTATCTAGCTTTAATTAATTAAAGGTCTGGGAATATTTAAAAAAAATTAAGGGCTTGTATGAATAATGAGTATGACTGTCCATTCCTGAGGCATCCATTCTCAGAGGTCATCTGTAAACTATGATCACAGTTGGAGTTTGTGGGAGCTGCAAAAACACCATTTATGATTACCTGATCCTGGGACATGCCTCAGATATTTTAAACACTAGCTGACATATTTCCCATCCTGCTGCACAGGTGATCAGTGATTTTCTGGCCAGTATTGAAGGGCAGTGTAGACATCAGACAGCAGAGAAGAATTCTGTATGCCTTTATCTCTGTTCTGAATTCAAGTCTCTATATGCTTTATATCCCCCAAATTTGCCTTTTTCTTCCTTATTTCCACCACACTCCTTTCTTCTAGGCTAGACATAGAGTTTATGGTATTTTTCCAGTCTCTACAATGGCACATCTGTATCATGTATCATAAGCAATTCCCTTTCTCTGTTCATATAGGTTTCCATCAACCCATCCTACCATAAACTCTTACTTGTATAATGAATTCAACCTTCCTATATTCACCTCTTACCATGTCATGATGAATGCTACATTGCTTAGTTACTTGAGACAAGATCTAGGAGGCGTACTGCATCAGCTGCCACTGTGCAAAGACTACACAGCGTTTAAGAAATACCCATTATCAAGAAGAAATCAAAAAGGAAAATTAGTATCTTCTTAATGTTGTTCACATGAAGAAAGGGAGTCCCTGTATATGTGGGACATATAACACTGCTGGGCCACAAAATGAGGGCCCACTGCTAAATACATGCACAGGATGGAGATCCTGCCCCCCTGTGCATTCGTATAAGGTGCCTTATAGCGGACTACCAGGAATAGCAGTACCTTTTCTGCATAGGGTCAGTGCCGTGTCAGAGAAGCTACAAGCCTTGTGGGGGTAAAGCAAACCCCACAACCCAGTAGGATCCCTCTCATAGTCTGTGCAATTTACACCTTCATTACCTTTGAAAAAGAAAGCCTTCTGACACAGGGAATTAGTTGTATTGCTGCCTTCACGTCACCAGGAAAAATCTATTATTTTATCTATAGATACCAGATCTATAAAATTCCAGAATACCTCATGTGTAACTCAAGAGGCCAAAGTTCACATACTAAATTCTGGCTCCACTGAATCAGTAGGGAAGGGACTTCACCTAGATTTTTCTCTTTGTAACTTCTGCAAGAAACCCCTACATTTTTTGGATGTAATGGAAGGCAAAACCTTTAATTATCTTAATTTTCCTTATATGAAGAAAATACAAAACCTACCTTGATTTTTCAGTGGTAAAGGCATAGTCTCCCTGAGTTTACTTAAAAGGTTTTTCATTTCTCTCATATCTCTGTGGAAACAAAAGTTGAAAGAGATACAATAGAACAGCAGTTGAAGACTGAATGAGGAATGGCTTACAGTATAGCTTTATATGCTGAAATAACGGAGCAATAAATACAAAAATCTATTAGGCAAGCATTTGGTTCACATACATGTATCAGTAGATGCATACCAAAATAAAGATTTCATAAAGGAGCACTTTTACGCCAGTCTGACATTAACTAGTCACATCTGGTCCAAATTTACGATCTCTTGTAGCACTTGAGTGTTCCATACTAAATGAGTTGGCAGGGACAATGTGATCCTTGTGGCAAAATACACAATATGCCTTAAAATTAGCACAAGCTGGTAGTAATGTCAACTTAATATCCCTTATCAGCATTTTGTAGCTTATGCCATGAATGTGTTTCACTGTTAATAAGGAAATTATAATACACGTTGCTAATCCATGACACTTAAGCTCCCTGCACATTAAGTGAAAATTTCAGAAACACAGCTTTCACTCTCACTCCTCTTAGGAGGACTCTGGCAGGAAATTTTCTAGAAGGCAGAAGATGGAAAATATGATAACAAAATACCATCTCACAAAGCACGTTACATTTGGACATGTTTTGAGAGAGGCCAGAAGTTGCAGTTTCCTGTTTTACAGGTCGATTGCAGACCAGCAATTTTGTGTGCAGGCTTGTAACGTCTTAAGGCTTTCAGGATTTAAAAACAATGTGGTCTTGCCTTATTCATCTACATATAAAATAGTTCTTAGAAATCAAGCAGCATGACTAATAAGAAATTGCTCAGCTTTATTCTCCAAGTTACTCTCTCAGTAGAACAGAAGTTCAATTTATACAAATAAACATGGTAACCATTAAAATCTCAGCAGCAGCTTAATACACAAAGCCATCAAAATAGGTATTTTTTGGAAATAAATGTTGGCCACAAGGATTACTCCCTACTAAAGGGTCTCATTTTTTTGTCTTTGAACTGCATAGTTAAGGGAGTAAGACAAACCTGTGGGTGATGTTCCCCTCCCCTCCTAAGGCTTCCACATTCATTACTACAGGCAGAAACAACTGACATGAACTAGATTCTGTGCTTTCAATTTATGAATGCAGAACTGCGGGCCAGCACATTTTATGTACAAAACCCGAAGCCACTCAAGATGAGACAAATCTGCCCCTTTTAGAGAATCTGACCCACTCGCAACTTCATTTCCCACCCTTCGTTTTTTGACAATTATCCTTTGGTAATTAGCCTAATTAAGGATGTCACTTCTCTCTGCCCTTCTTTTAGGAGTTGCTCTCAGATATGTTAAATGTAACAGAAATGTTAACAGGTTATTTCAATTACTAATACCTTTAATAGTAGCAACACTGACTGCCTAATTGGAAAAGACTAAATAAATCCTAGACAGAAATTGGTTTTGTTTAGGAATGAAGAGTTACACATACCTTTCAGTGTTTTCAATATCTGTGGAAACCTGCCATAAATGCTGTTGAATATCTGTTGGTGATGATGATGTGTCTTCTAAAATAGGTACTTCGGAACTCTCCTCCACTTTAGTATCTAGGACCTTGGGTGGGGCACAAGCTTCTTTTCCTTTAAAGTATTTAAACAAAACATATATCCCCCATTATTTATTAATTAAAATGCATACTCAGATTATATCATTCATGTTTTGACCTTGACCTTGCACAGTATAAATAATGAGAGTGACGAATGCAAACTGAGTAAGAACTGTTCAGAAAGAGAGCAGACTGCACCAATCTGCTAATCACAGGGCTGCTATATATAACTCCTACCAAAGAAAAGTGAGAGAAGTCCAAAGCAGGCATATGCAAAGCTTAGAATTTTATACAGTAAGTATTATGAAGGGTTTCAGTTAAATTCCAGCACACATTCTGAAAGCAACTTCAAACTGGTATAGGACAAACAAGTGATAGGACAAGAGGAAATGGCCTCAAGTTGCGCCAGGGGAAGTTTAGACTAAATATTAAGAAAAACTTCTTCACTGAAAGGGTTGTCAAACACTGGAACAGGCTGCCCAGGAAAACGATTGAGTCACCATCCCTGGAGGTATTTAAAAGACAGGCAGACGTGGCTTAGGGGCATGGTTTAGTGGTGGTTTTGGCAGTATTAGCTTAATGGTTGGACTCGATGACCTTAAAGGTCCCTTCCAACCTAGACAATTCTATGATTCATTATTTTTCCCACCACAACAAGCCCGTAATATAACATATTGTTACCAATATCTCACTTAACACTTTTTTGTAAAAGAGGGCTGCTCCAGGGAGACCATCTTAATTTGCCACTGATATCACCAGATGTTACTGCTGTAACTGGGTATTAGTTAATTTCCCCATTATTTTGAAGTGTTATGTTGGAACTCTAACCTAACCTTTGGTGATATGCTGTCAAGAACAACCCTGTCTATAGATGCATCCTTCAGGGATGCGAAAGGTGTTTCAATGGAAACAGTAACAACGCTAGATGAAATAACAGGAATGGTTCCTTTTCGCAACATGAGAACAGAAGCACCAAGACTGTAACTTTTTTGTTAGCACAAAGGCAAGCTCTTGCAGTTTTAGCAGAATGAACGGCACAGATTTCTTTTCAACTGAAAAAAGCTCTTTACCAGTAATTCTGTTGTACTGTGAACAATTCATGAAGTCTTTCCTGAATTTCAGAGCATCTGCTCAATCACTTGAAAACAGTTAAAGAGTCAGCTAATAATAAAGGCTTTGCCTGAATAATGTATATGACTCAGGCTTAACATTTCTACTACATGGTACAGCCTGTAGAGAAACAAAAGCTCTTTTAATCTTCTTATCCTTCTACTGACGGTAAGGATATCTTTTGTATTACACATTCTTAAAATAGGGATATGAACCCTAAATTACACTTTCAATTTAGTCAGTAGAAAGACTTGCATTAATTTCAGTTGGGAGTTTGATCATGCACACAGTTTTCAGAGGTGTCCACATACACTTGCTCTTCTTGCCAGTTGACTAGACAGAGGGTCTTTTTACTGTGAACTTTTAATATAAAGCATGATGTATTATTTGTCTTCTAGTCTCTAATTCAGCATTATTTTTTTTTTTACTTTAAGAAGCGGAAAATGCCTTTGGTATGAAATTAAATGAATTAAATAAGGCTGATGATTTAACTTGAGTGAGGATAGTCAGAGGGTAGAAAATGATGAGTTCAGTAAGGCTACATAAAACATCTGTAACCAATGTGCTTCAGGTGTCTCACCTGTGCTCCTTACTGCTTCAGTGGCGACCTCTGTGTTTGCTTCTGTCATGCTACCCTATGGACCTATCCTTAGTCACCACCTACTTCCCACAGAAACTTACAGAATGAGAAAAAACATGTGTTGTAGGTCCCTCAGAGCTAGTTAGATTTTACTAATGAATTGGAAAGATCTTTGAGGTGAATAACAAACTTTAATAAAGCTGAGAGAATCCCTCCCTCAAAAAGCAGGCAGTATTTGCACCAGGCTTCTAACCTGGCAATCAAGGATAAATGCACAAGCTATACAGATCACAGCTAAAGTGAATGGAAAGGAGAGCATAAAAAGGGCAACAGGAAAGAATTGTGTAGGAAATAAAAAAGAAATGTGGCAAATACGGCTAACAGCTTGATGAACTCTATTCCTGATTTACACTTGGGACCTGCAAAACTCACAAGATTGTCTCACTGGAAATATTATTATTAAGGGAAATGCAACAGGAACAACAAGCCTGTGGTAGAACTTGTCTTCCTCCTTCCATGCCTGTTTCTGTTCTACTCATTTGGGCCTCTTTGCAGTGTCCACATGAGAATGGGTGATTCTCTGGATTTTTTAAGTGCTTGTTTCTCCACACTTGTGTACTTCTCTCTCACATCTTACCCCTTTTGTGTAAGTAATATGTCTAAGTAATTATACAAATCTACCAGTCTGTAAATAGAATGCTGAGATTGTAGCACATCTGTTAAACTATCCTTCCTTTCTCCTTCAAAACTCTAAGTAGCATGTAAGTTAAACAAAGCCAAATAAACCAAAAATCCCTTTACTGAATTGAGGGTTTATTTTTGTAATCTGTATTATAAACTATCATAGGCTTTTAGGTACTATTCTAAAGAAATATATGTTGTTATTACAAAACACATACTGGAAACACAATTATGCTATGAACTTCTATGGTACACGATACAGTTATCTGTGGTTTTGTATCATTCTCATGTACCAACAATGTAGGAATGTGTTCAGTCTGAATTCACATCACAAAAGCCTAATGTTTTCTGTCCATAGTATGCGCACATGATTTTCCCATTAGACTCAATAATTCTTCACTTTTTTACCTACGTATTCAGGTACCTACCACTATGGTTATTGCTGGCATCCTTCTTCCCTCAGCTATGTTTATACAAGTCAGATGGGGCCCACACATCTCAATTACAGTGACTGAACTGTAATTTTTCCTTCAGGGCTTCCAAAAAGCTTTGTGGTAAGAATAAACAATATGTAGGTTACAAGCATTAAAGGATTTTGCATCTTATTCTGAAAAATTATTAATGTATAATCACATCATTTAGAAAAAAAAGATGCAGGAAAAAGTAAGACTTTGAGACCATTTCATACGAGAAACTCTAAGATTCTGGGAATCTAATTTATCCTGGACTCATTTTCCCCCACAGATATTCAAATTCTGTTAAAATGACTAGAGTTATATGTAAATAACTGACAGTAGGAATTACCTCTCCATCTGTGTATGCTTCTTTTTCAACAAGTTACAAACAATATAGCAGGTTGTACTGATTCTGGACCATAAGAATAATATATTCTTATAACTATACATGAGCAGTGACTTATTTTGTTCAAACTCAGCATAAATGGCTACCAGTTTCAAACCTTGTACTTCTTTGACAAGGTAGCTTTAACTATTTTTACAGCATGTTTTGAACTCTGGAAAACACCTCCAGTCAATTTAATCTGTCCCCTCCCCTCTTGCCTTTGATTTCTTACATGGGCTTACTCCCTTATTTATTAAAATTAAAATTAGTGTCTTGTTCAAATGCTGCATAGCTAGTTAATAGAATGATTGCAATCTTAAATTTAGGATTTTAAAAAATATTTTCTAATACATGTAATTATATAACCAAACAAGTCAATTATATCTGTAGATGATCCTATGAAATTTATGGTCTCTATGTAAACATGTATAGACATCAAACTTCAGTAATGTGCACTTCTGCAGTGACACGCTATAATGATCCAATGATAATAATAGTATTTTACAGTTCCTTACAATGAAAGGAATATTTTGGATATATGAATCAGCAAAGCTCTTTCATCTGTTATCTTTAAATATTAAAAATCCAATGAAGTTCTTTATATCAGTGAAAACCTTTGACCCTGAAATATTTGTGGCTGAATACCGCAATGTATGGTGAAGTGTACACTCTGAGGTTGTTTTGGGTTTTCTCAATGTGGGACCCTGACAACCTCAGTATTAATTTGGAAAAAAGGCAATCCCATCCAGCAGCTTTCATGGACAGAAATTATGTCAACTGCTTCTATGTCAAGACCTTGCTAGCTGAGCCAGGATTTGTTTATTTAATCAAAAAAAACCCCAGTCTTTGTTTGGAACACGCAATGTCAATAAATTAGACATACAACATTTAAAGGAATTAGAGCTGAATTTTGTAAACACGTCGGAGAGGTACCAATATGCTACTTTCTGTGAAACTCTAATTCAAATTTTAAAAAGTATTACTACATTTAAGAACTGTGCTTGACACTGCTCCTTAATGTACGAAGCTATAAAATTCAAATGATGGAGGCGAAAAAGCAAAGCAAAACCAAGATGAGGAGAGAAGCTGCACGTGCTAGGTAAATGAACTCATCTGTTGCTTCCCAAAGTCTGAGAAAGATGATCCTATCCAGAGAAGTTCTGCCAGAGTGTGATAATGCTGCAGAAGAAAACTAGGCGAACAAATGCAGTGAGAAGCGTCAGAAGATTTCCTGGAAGAGCTGGAACATGAGCTGCAATCTGCGGTATCTGTCCCAATAGGTATTTTCTGTAGTCACCCCCAACAGGTATTTGCTATGGGGCAGCAAGATCCTTACAGCCATCATGTTAGGGACTTCAGGCAGACACACAAGAGCTTCTCACAGTGCTGCCCTGAAAAGCGCAGTCTATACCTACCTGAAGTTTTCATGTGATCCTATCCAAGTTGATTAAACCCATCTCCTCAAAACAGCTATTGACAAAGTATTTCTAATTGTCTGGTTGCTCAACCCAGAGACTCTTTGCACTCAGCTGCAAATGAAGCTACCGAGAAATTACTCTATAAACACACACAGCACTGCATATAGTACGCTGAAATCTCAGATTCTAAATTAGCAATCTTTATCTTAATCTCTCTTTGGTCCTTCTTTACCATGGGAAAAATTGCTACTAACTCACTACTCAAGGCAGTCCTGAAGACACTCCTCCCATCAGTGTACAAGTTACTGAGAAAGGTCTGGAGAATAGAAGGATTCTGTCTTTAGAACAGAATTGTGTGCAATAAATACAATGTGTGATACTGAACAATTAGGATAAAAGAAAGATGTATGCCCAAGTAAATATTTACATGTTTATTAATTAGCCAGGACTCTTGGGATTGTGGAAAGGAGGAGTAATAAAATATATGATCAGGTAACCAAAGACTTAGTGACTACAAAAAGCTTGAATTAAGGTTACTTGGGCACGTTTTGTTATGTCTTTTGCAAACTTTTTTGAATTTTGAACTTTGCACTCACAATGCATTTTCAACACTGGGCTTTTGTGGTGTATGTATCTTAGAAAAAAATTATTAGAGACCACTTACCTCAGTTTACTTACTGCATAACACTGCTGGAAATATTTATGGCTTTTGGCCCCTCTGTGACTTTTACGTCTCAGAGAAATAACAGATTATCAGACTTTTCTAGCAGATATTGTATGACAGTAGTAAGCGCACCTAAAGCACTGCAAACAAGCAAGAAATTTCTGTGCAGGAAGCTTGATATATGCTACAGAGTATACACAGCAATGTTCATTTAGAACAGAAAGATAAGGAGAGATAGAAGATCAGTGCTGTAAAGACAGTGAAAATACCCAGAGCTCAGCCCTTCAAACTGTAGTGTGGTGTTTCATTAAAGCGCACATGTTTCCCAGTAGGGAGCATTGGCTTAGTTTTTGGATGATCCAAGGGCTGGACCACCTCTCCTATGAGGAAAGGCTGAAAGAGTTGGGGCTGTTCAGCCTGGAGAAGGCTCTGTGGCCTTCCAGTACCTAAAGGGGGCCCACAGGAGAGCTGGGGAAGGACATTTTACTAGGCCATTTATTGATAGGACGAGGGGGAATGGCTTTAAACTGGAAGAGGGCAGGTTTAGATTAAACATTAGGAAGAAATTTTTCACTTTGAGGGTGGTAAGGCACTGGAACAGGTTGCCCAGAGGGGCAGTTGAGGCCCCATCCCTGGAGGTGTTTAAGGCCAGGCTGGATGTGGCCTTGGGCAACCTGGTCTAGTGGGAGGTGTCCCTGCCTATGGCAGGGGGGTTGGAACTCGATGATCTTCAAGGTCCCTTCCAACCTGTACCATTCTATGATTCTATGATTTTATGATTCTCTTGGGAAAAGCGCATCAGTACTGCCTTAGCTTGTTTGATAATGTCCGGTCAAGATACCAGTACCCATGTTATTATTTATTAGCTGCAGGTTGCCGAGAACAGCCTCCATGTCCTTGTACTTGAATCTCTGATTGCTCCCACATAAGAACATAAATCGGTGAAATCTCATGGGAGATTTAAATACCAAACAAACCACTTATCCAACAGGTACAATGACTACAAAATGGGAAATATTAAATCCAAATAGAAAATGTTACTTTCAAAAATGAGCTTCAAGACACAGCAAGAACATCCAACATGCACATTTATGAATTAAGGAAAGTTTCTAAGGGTAGTACTCTTTGTATACAAGTAAAACAATATATTTTTTTTAATATGGTTGCTCAGATGGAGAAAAACTGGTGAAAAAAGCAAAAATGCTATATACTAGCAACAGCCCAATATATTTTATAACGGTGAAATTACCAGCTCTTTCATTCCTAGAGATAAATTTATGCACTTTGCCTACACTGCAGTATCATTCTCCATAACTAAAGAAATTAAAGAAGCATATGGGTTCATTCTACTCCTTGGAAAATAGTATGTTTTGGCAGAATATAGAATAAATAGTTTGCAAGGTCACCTATTCTAACACCCTACTGAAAGCAGAGCAAACTTGCATCAGATTGCTCAGTGCTATTCAAGTTATCAGTATCTCCAAGAACAGAGATTTCACAGCCTCTTTGGGTGCCTGTTCTAGTATATGACTACCTTTACTGTGAAAAAATACATGTAACTGGAATTTCCCTTGTTGCATGATGCCTTTACAATACTTCTAAGTGTTGTAAATACCAAGTATTTAATACAGAAGAGCAACGTTCTATTGACTGAGTTCCAAAATTCAAATTATTCGAACCTCTGCAATTATATGATTTTTGCCTATTTTGAATTTTGTCACAAAAACTCGGAGCCAAGTTACTGTGGTTATCTCTATATGGATACAGGACAAAATTACTCTATTTAGCAATGGCAGAACAGCTACCATGACTTTATCTATGGTGAGAGGAGGAACCAATGTATATCAAAAGTACCGTCAGATAGGAATTAAGTTGGCCCATACTATAATGCTGTAACTCATCTTATCCAACTTCAGACATCTAACGGTTTGATGTGTAGTTTAAGTTATTAATGTAGATTCCATCCAGAGGCAAAAGGAAGAGACAAGACATATTGGGGCTACTCAGGTCACCTCAAGCTACCTTCTTTCTGCAATTACAGAAAGTGGTTCGACAACTGTAGCAAATGCTAGGAAACATTGTACAATCTGTCTCAAAACATGATGATTCACTTCAGCAGTTACTGGTATCTTGTTATACAATGGCTCTGTTAATTCTGTCTCTTTCTATTTTATAGATTTCTTTTTGACCTGAGAAAAATCACTGAGAAGCTCAAATGAGCAGTTATAAACCTCTAATTTTTATTTCCATACTAAAAATATCACTGGCTTTAGCTGTATCCTATAGCTAGATGTGAAAAATACATTACGGGATCTTTCAGCGTGACAGGAAACACGTAAGGTTCATTACAAGACCTTCATTACAGAACCTTGTCTTGTCTTTACCTAGTATATTCTGCAGAGGTATTATCTGGGGAAAAAGTAGTTACAATTAGCACAGATACAGTTCCAATCAGTGTGTGCTGTCACTGAGTAATGAGGTTACTAAGTAACCTATTCAGAGAATTATCTGCATTTCTACATCCTCCTTTCAGTAGGTGGCTAATCAAATATGAAATCATTACAGAGATGCATTTTCACTGAACCAAGGACACCTCCTTTGTGTGTAAAAATACTCTATGAGATAAATTTCAGTTCTGAATCTAGTATCTAGTTTTATAAAGGTGGGCAGCTTTTTAACCACATTTACCCACCTTTTGCTATGAGCTGACATTGCTGGATAAATAACGACAGGGATACCAAGGGATCAGTTTAGTAGTAAAACCATGCCATATTGTTCTACCAAACACCCGCCCTCAAATATCATACCCAACAAATACCTCTAATAAAATGATCCATAGTTTACTCACTGATCCGACTAATGACAGCTAAAAATTTTGGGACTGGTCTTTTAAAAAAAAAAATTAGACTTCTAAACTACAAGGACATTACTGGCACATGCCTGATATGACACAATTCTGTAAAATGATGATAATGGAACAGAAATACAGCTTTCGTCTTTCATGAATACCCATGCACGCCCCAAAAGACTGTTCTTTTTTTTAAATCAGCAATTGTTCAATTCAATACCTTTCCGATGAAACTGCAGTGATCCTAGCAGACATATGGACTTAAGCATTTCTGTTGTGTACATTTCTAAGCAACACTGCAACTGGATGTACAGTCTACAAATTTCAGGATGAATTTCACCATCTTCTGGGCTGCAGGAAAAGAGAAAAAATTTAGTTAGGAATGGGACTGGAAGGATGTGAGGGTCATTAAATCCACTTCCCTACTATTGAAAGCAACCACATTATAATCTGCTTCATAAACTATTAAGCTATGTGTATATGATAAAAAAAACTGTTTTTACCAAACTGTATTTACAAACAATTCTTATCTCTAAAAAGCTCTAGGCTTCAAACAATTAAACTTTGGCTGTCTTTGGTAAGATTGCATGTCCTTATTCTCCGCCCGTTTTTGGAAAAGGGGTAAATAAGTGACTGGACCTTTTCTCCTCTTTAAAAACTTTGCATAAGTATTTTCTGGTAGATTGAAGGGTTCTTTTGCCATCCAGTTGCAGGTACCCTTGGTCCTGGTGCAGCTGCAGGAGACTGCAAGGCCACTTTCACAGTCACTGTCCCAGTTACCAATCCTGGATCAGGCACAATCAACCCTACTTTGAAGAAACTCTCATCAGAAACAAGTCAGTTGTAGTTTTTTGGCTCTATAGTTTCTGCTTGGATTTCTTTTTGCCCTGTGTTTCAATCAGTAGTCATGTGATACTGCACTGTGAGGAGAATGGGATATTCAAGATTTTTTACAGAAAAGTAATAACAACCTCGAAAACAAAAACTGAAATCAAGAGTAATCCTACACCTTCAATTAATTGCTTAGGACACCAAGAAAATAGTTTATCCAGATCCAGGAACCAATTCTCATGCCTGGCTGTAAAATCAGACATTAAACCTCACTTTTGTAGGCTGAGAATGCTGCATGGGTATAAACAGATGTAACTGTTTCTATGGGTGCTAACAAAGTGATTTATCCAGTCATACCTGAGAATTAGGTTTCCAATGCTCCTTCCAAAGGTACTTTCAATAGGGCAGTAAGTGGTAATGAGATTGAACAGTTAGGATTTCAGCCACTTCATGTTCAGACATTTTTGCTACTTGTTTGCTGCATAGCATGTTAAATGGTAAGATAACCCCCCAAACTGGATTTTATAACAACTAGAGGAACATGCTTTTCTAAATAACCTGAGCATAAGGCATTTCTGAATACTACTGCTAAGCAATGAAAAGAATTTTTCAGCAGCCTTTCAGATCTGTAGCCTGTAACATAAACGAAGCTTTCACAATAAAAAGATTGCCAGCATTCTTTACAGTGATTGAATTTCCTATGGTTAAACTGACGCTTCATATACAGGATACCTCCTGTATACGAAACAAGATTAGACTTGTGGATTTCTGCTCGGGAACCAAAGCAACTTACCTGATAAATTATTTGCAGCGACACTAGATCGGGCTGCTATGGTCAAATAATTTCTTAGTATCAATCTAGGCCAAAAGTTTGGAGACCTAGAGCAGGCAACGTCTATTTAAACCAGTGAAATAGATTCTCTCTAAGGTAAGAGGTCATTACTTATACCTAGATCCAGGGTCCAGTCAAAATGTTAAGTCCAGCTCTTTTGTAACGAACAAAGCTTAAAAACTCTATTTTAAGGAAAATCCTATCAGTTTGTGCTGGTAAGATCTTACTGGAGTTCAGTTCAAATGAATACTGCATACAAAAACCTGTCAATTCTTGTACTTGAGGTTCACCACTATTTCTAACAAAGGAGACCATACATTGCCTAGAACGTGTGCACCTTCTGCCACTGATTTCAGTGATGCCAAGGAAGAATATACTTAGTCATATGCCAGGGTAAGAAAATAGGGCCAGTATAAGGTAGGCCCTGATGCATGTGGCTCAGTGAGCAGAAGAAAGGAGCAATCTCAAAGGAATATCTGATGCAAGGATTTGCCATAATCTGCTTCCAATGAGGAAGAAACTGTATGGTTTTTCCAAGGTCCTCAGGGGTTCCTGTCCCTCCAAGTGACATCAGAAACCAAATGGGACCATGAAGGTTTTACAGAACTGGTGAGAACCTTCCTAAAAGGGAAGAGCAACCTTAGAACTTCCACAGCATATGAAGGAAGACTACTGCCAATGAAAACTGCTAGGAAACACAGTTGTGGTAAGCTGTACAATCAAGAATGCTTAAACAAGCAAAAGACGCAGCCAAAAACCGAAACAAGACAAGGGTGGAAAAGGATGAAGATTGAAAAGAAATCATGCGGGACTTAGTCAGAAGGAAGATCAGTCCCACCTGCCAATCAATTACAAAGCAGAACTCATCAGAAAGGCAGGAAATGACAGAGTACAAATTAAAATTGCTGTGGTCTGTGTTACTCCAGGAGCAATACAATACACATGATAATAAACCTGCTCATCCTAGGAGCTTTATTTCTTTCAGTTGGAATATGTGCATTTCTCTTAAGCCACATGTACTTTTCTACTTTGAAAGTGAAGTTTGTGATGGTTGAAAAATTATACCATGCATGGCATGGCATTCCTTGCATCTTACCGTAAGTACAGAATAAAGCTATGGTGGCACAACAAAAAGGGTTCACCTACTCTGACAATGTCTTTTCAGATGCATCCTATAATATTTCTTCCTATTCTCAGTGATTCCAATTTGGAAAACATTTGATAGCCTCAAGACCCTCAATAATTTTCCTGAAAAATTAGCTACCTGACAGATTTTTTTTTTGTTTATTCGAAGTCCTTAACTGCATACAAAACCATGTTTTTCCTATAAATGAATCTGTATTGAAATCGCATTATTTTCAAAGTATTGGAACATACATGTTTTTAGTAACTGCATAAGCAGTATTATAACAAAATAAAGAATTCTAGTTCTGAAATGCTGAAAATTATGCTTAGAAGACACACAGCATTACAACACACATACATGCACACAAAAATATTTTGGGATAAACTGAATTTGATTTCTTAAAAACTGTACTTAATTGCAGACTCCTCAGACAGTTAGAAGTTCTACTTTGTATATTTTCTACTTTTTACCTTGCATTAAGTATCTAGTACTTTTTATCTTGCATTAATCCATAGTATCTAGTCCTGGTTTAACAAGAGTTAAATCTTAACATTCTCTGCAGTTGTGTTTGCTGTTTCTTTCATTTTTAACCAATCTATTTGTTGTATGAATTGCAGCTGTTAGGTCTGTGATCACTTAGCTGATTAGAAACGGACTGTTCTCTCTGCATAAACAATAACCATAAATTTAACAGCATTTATTTTCAAATTGGCAGATGGCAAGAACGGTTTTTAGTGTAATCATATTGGTATTAACCAAAGAAGATAAAACACATATAGCCCAGATAGAAATTTAATTTGTTTTAATATAATTCAGGAGCAGTTCTTCAGAAGTAGACTGTTATTTCTAGATCATATCAGCATTTTCAAGACCAGCATCTAGTCCTTCATTTTGCATGTACTGATAATGATTTCAACATTTTCTGGAAAAGAGTTACTACAAAATTGGATGAATCTTACAGCAGAATAGGTTTCTGATGTTTGATGTAAGAGGCAGTCTCTGGAGTAAATGTAACCTTACACAATTCATCTAACCAAATTCAGCATGAACAAGCAACTAGCCAAATATAGCGGAAGTACAGCACACCACATTTTCTTCCTCTGGAATAGTATTTTAACTTTCTGAACTTTGGGTCTTATATACCTGGTTTTATTTTTCTGAAGGCTAAATTTAAGAACTACGTGATACATAGTTCTTAGGCCTCTTGGAGGCTTTTACTATCCTGATTTGTCCTTTTAGCTTACAGATGAAATTTTTACACCCCTTAGTGTCACGTATTCTTACATGTGCTTTGAACGCTGTTCCCAAGTTCAGCACCATGGAATTACTGCAGTAGATGAAGATACAGCTTTTTTCGCTCCCCCATTATCTGCGCCACATATTGTTGCAGCTCGTTCCTCCATGAGCACACATACAGTAATTACTTTGAGCTGACCTTACCAATAGAGGGATTACAAAAAGATTCAGGAGTGTACAATTCCATTTACCTTCCATGTTTAGCACCTGGGTCTAAAATTTAGCTCTTCAAAATTATTGCTTCTTTCATGTAATAGGTACCTAAGTCCTGGAGCCCCACCAAAATACACACAAGCACATTCAGTTTCTGCCCGAGTTTCCTAGATGCCTAAACTTCTCTTTCTCAGCAGGGCTTCCTCTGTCCTGAAGGTGAACAGTTATAAAACGACTAATGGATAAATGACGCATTGATTTGCCTATTCCACCTGCAGGGCATTGCCCCATAAACATTCCTGTGCAAAGCAGAACCTGCAAAAAACAAAGCCACTGCAGATGGTAAGGATGACCTCTTCCCGCTCAGCGATGAGGGCTCTTTCTGGTCAGGAGACACAGGTCTACTCCACTCTCTTATGCAAGTAAAGCTGAATCTGTCCAGCTCTTCTGAAAGCTAGGATTCTTTAACCACAAGTCTACTAATCACTAAGAGGAGTATGGAAATTTACATCATAAGAAGGTAATTTCCTTGTAGCAGATTTAGTATGGTTGCCCTATTTTGCTCTGCATTTTTTCAAACGTTAGAAATTCTTAGATTTTAGAGAAGTCATGGCCATTACAGGAACTTTACTTACAATGTTGAATGCATTTCTTCCTTTCTAGCTGTCACTGGCAAGAAGATTGAGGGTCTGCACACAGGTGTAAGAAAACATTATTTTCCTGATATAGCTATTTAACTTCTAAGAAGCAAAAATGGTGAAAACGTTTATTTAAAACTTTTTTGGTCTTACTGACAGATTTTTTAATTGTGCAGAGTAAGAAAGCAGCAATTATCTACAAGACGATTGGCTCATAAGCCAATTTGAATTTACCAGTGGCTTCCTATTCACAAATGAGCATGAAGAGTAAGAGGAAAGCACAGTAATAGGTATTTTAATTGGCTTTTTCTGCTGTTGTAAATTGAATATATTTTTCTTGTGTATTTATGAATAGCAATAAAATAAGAACTAGAAACATCTATGATATATGCGTGGTCTGACCCATTCTTGTTTCTTCAAGAATATGGAGCATCTGTAATTGGACTGCGGGCAAAATTCTTCTCTCATTTGCAAATCCAGAGGAACAGCAGTGACAGCCAAGAAAAATATTTTTAATTATCCAAAGTTTATATAGTGGAAATTATTTCCAGGCCACTACACTCACTGATTGTCTCAAACTGTTTAATTAGTATTTAATTGCAATAATGACCACAAGAATTCCACTAGCTTGCAATCAAACAATTTTCTCCTATACATGTATATAGGCCTCATTTTCCTCTCTGAAAGCCATATGTCTGATGCCAATGCACATAATGATTTCTTTTATAATCCCTGACATATATTCCGTGTGGTGTCTTAAAATCTCCCTTTAAAGTGTCACCAGTTTCACTTCTCTCAGTAATTTGCTATTTCTGTATGTTCAGTGTCATGCCATGAGAAATGTTGAACAGCGTCTAGTACAGACATAACTTTCAGAATGCTGATTATGCTATGTTTATTACTAAATCGCTATATACCAAACTCACTTATATTTACAAAGAAAAATTCATGCAAACTTGTATTATTACCCCCCCAAGTCAGCTACTTTTGTTTCTGTTAGTCCAGTTGATTTCTTTATGAAGAGCACTTACACATTCAAGAGAAATCTCATATAACACAATCATCTCATACAACTACTGTGCTAAAGCGTGTTCTCAGCAGAGCTGTTTAATAGCTTGTGTGCAGCTGGACATATGAGAGCCAGCACAGCACTGAGGCAAAGACCAGTTCCTCATCGCTGGCTCCTGAGCAGAGCTGCCGCAGGGATGTAAACAGGAATTGTGCTCACTTCCCGCATCCATTGTGGAGCAGAAATTTTCTTGCTTCTCCCTATCCACTTACATAAGGTGAAGAGGTACTGATAACCTTTACAGGATTTCGACGCACCCGGTTGTGGCTTCTTGGGGAATGCTTCATCTGACAGGGGAGCCCTGCTACCTTTCACAAGATGAATGCAATGAATGGCCTACGTAGGAAGGGATTAAAGATAAAATTTATGGAATTCTACTGCTCTGAGAACACCTCTTGACTTGCCAGTGAAGCAGCAAGACACATTGTGTTCCCAAACATGAGGAAGGGGAAATGGTGAGATGGGTGTACATGTGCCCATGCAAGTATTATGCGGGTAGGGTAAAATTTATAGGTCCATACATGCTGGCATATTGCTTAATAACTGTCAGGCTTCGCTCCTGCCTGATCTTCACTTGAAAACACTAGACTTTGCTCTTCAAATAGAACTAAGAGAATGGGTTCCTTCATACAGAGATTTTTTTGTTTTGTTTTTAATAATAAAAACTCTGGATGAAAGAAACCCAGACGGTTAGCTCATTACTACCAACAACCACATTTCCCATCATGAGGTCTGTAGGATAACTTATTTGACTTAGAAACACTTGCTGTTGTCTAGGGAAATCTGGCAGATCATTTGGCTCTGATTTTCCTTTTTTCTCTCTCTGCTAAATTATACTGATAGCTGTATATTAAGTAGTTTCAAATATCCTGTCGCTCCCATACTAGAAATTTCTGTAGTTGTCAATTGAACGTTATACCACTAAGGTGCCATAAAGGGTAGAAGTCCTTATTCAAAGGCGTGAATACTACTCAGCTGATGAGAAACTCGTACTCCTGTGTGAGCCATACTTCTGCAGTTTGAGAGCTCTGATATCTACATGTATTAAACGTAGTTACAAAAAAGAAAACGCTGGCTTATTCCTTTTTATAACAGTAGCTTAGTTACACAGTTTATCAATCTGCTATTAAAATTAGAAGTATAAATTTTTGTGAATTCAGCTTAAATAAATCCATAACAGTACATTTTCATACTTTAACCACTGCTAAAATCAATGGTTTTCTTTCCTGTTTTTTAAAATTCAGGTAATGTTGTTCAACTGAATATGTTTATGAAGTACTGATAAGAGGTAGAATTTCCTTTCCTTTGTATTTTCCTACACTGATATTTAAAATAAAACCTATAGAGGGAGCTCTTATACCAACCATGTAGTACCCAGTATACGTAAGAAAGATGAATGAACATTTTTTAAATACAAGAATAAACATGATTAAAATGTTCCTCCTTAACAAAGGTAAAGAGTGAAAATGCCATTTAAAATTTTGATTTTTTTTCCAAAAATTATTTTATTGTACTGCCAAATGTTGGTTACAACTGAAAAATGCCTTCAGGTTTTTCTGAATTCCCACAGGTGTCCAACATTCATAGTTCCATTGAAATTAGTGAAACTTAAGACTACCAAAAGTTAACAAAGAGTATGGTCTAATTCTGAATTTAACTTAAAAATTTTAATCACATATTTATAACAGAGCAGCTTTATCAACAACATTTGAAAACACATACAGTTATATTATCTCTGGTTAAAAGAGTAACTAAGTTATATGAAAGGTTTGAAACACCTTTTAAAAGTATTGTTTTGACGAATTCTATGCTAAGGAAAAATATCATTTTTATGAACAGCATCAATAGTTCTAAAATACTATGAGCTGAAAGAACTATCTAGACACATAATGAAGACTGCTTTTCCTCAAAAGCTATAGGAAAATAAACCTTTGGCAAATCAGAAGTGAAAATGAATTAATCAAATCCTACCTTAAGCCCCATATATGCACTTCCCATGAAAAGGAATGTAAATTGGCTTGACAGGCTGTGGAAAATCACTGTCCAAAAATATTACCCTGTAGCTTGTCTTTTAATTTAGGATCAGAAACACTGCAGTTTAGAAATATATAGCAGCTACAAAGAGGATCCAGAAGCAAGAACTACCTCAGACATGATGGTTCTGCCAGAATGAAAAATGTGACAAACACAGCAAAGGAGATACGCTCAATCCCCTTAAATAATGAGGGCAAGAGGCCCCTCTGATTATAGCTCAGGTGCAACAGCCTACGAAACCTGCCTCTGCTTTTCTATCTTAAACACACCATTTATTTCTTTATCACTTCACCATTCATTTTTAAAGGTAACAAAAGATTTTCTGATTCATTTTGAATTCAAGTAGGAAAGTCATCCAATGACAATGTTTTTTTCTAAAAAGATCTTGAGAAAATTCTTGTGTTCCTCCCATCTGCTGGTTTTTTTTTTTTTTGTTCCTTTTTCATTTTGTTTCACACAAATTGCTGTCAGTTTCAGTATCATGTGTTGTTTTTTTGTTCTCTACTAATGCGCTGTAACACTGTGATATGACTGCTACACAATATCCCAGCCCAGGCAGAGGAAAAGCAGGGCTAGTTCTTTCTAGTAGACCCATAAATAGTTGCAATGTTGTTTTTATTAAATTAGATTGTTGTTTTGAAGCAGTTGCCACAGCGCTCTCAGTAGCAGAAGATGTGATCAGATTTTGTGTAGTTAGACCAGTGTGAATCTCCAAATACTCTGATACGGCTCATAGAGTCAATCTGGGTATATGATAATACAAGTAGAACAAAACCACAATGCAGTAACTCACATTGTAGAGATGTTTCTAACCCCCAAGTTGATTGCAGTTTAGATATTTCCATGCTAGAACAATTTAGTTACAACTATAACAGTACGATAGATATACTTTTCTTATCCATTCAAGAAAACCTCACTGACTTCCATAGAAGTTATCGGATAAACCAAGGGCCATGCACGTTCTGCAAATCACAGTCATTTTGAATACGCTTTTGTTTCCTTCTCCTGGTGGGCTCCCCTCTTTCAAAAATACCCCCAAAGGAAAAAACATAGCATCACTGATATTGTTGAAATCTTCTAATGTTTTTTTTTATGTTGAAGTTCTAAAATTCTTTTGGAAACTCACTCTATGAGATAATTACTACACATGCAGTGACCTTACCTTAAAATGGATTCATTAATTAATTACTAATTAATTACTAATTAATTAATACTGTGATTCTTCCACACCCCTGTTTTTATATTACCAGGAGAAAAAGTATCACACGTATTCTTTTTAAGTGTGCACGTACTTAGCAGCATATCCAGTATTTGCAGGTGCTAGTCAGAAAACCTATTTTTTTAAACAACCAGAATCACAGACCGGAATTTTCTACATTTGTTCCCTCAGAAGTGAATTTTACTGGCTGTGTTAACTCAAGAGTGGGCAAGAAGTAAATTAGCAGAGGACGATCCAAACTGTTCTACCAGAGGACAAACCCATTGACAATCACTTGGTTGAACTTCTTGGACTTGAGTAAAACAGCACTAATAGAAGAATTTTTATTCAAACTCGCTCCGCCTTAGGTAAGACTAGGTGTATTGGGTGTAGGTGGCTAGATTTCAGTAGCCATGAGGGCTACAGGGTGCCCTCCATGGGAGGAGGCGAGCGGCTGCCCTGTGCCAGACATGGCCGGTCCTAGACAGCTCCTGCCGGGTCTCCAAGGGACCCATGGCCGGTCACAACTCAGCCCATCAGCCAAGTGTGTGTGTGGCACCTCTCTGAAAACACATTTTAAAAAAGGGCAGAAAACACCACAGGGAGAGAGGAAGAGGGAACAAAAAGAGTGAGAAATGAGAGGTGACATCGAGGTGAGAGAAAGGAGGAGAAGGTTCTCCACGGCAGAGCAGATATTCCCTGCAGCCTGCAGAGAGGAGCACACCAGAGCAGATGGATATTCCTGAAGGAACTGCCACCTGTGGAGAGCCTATACTGGAGCAGATTTTCCTGACAGGACTGCAGCCTGTGGAAGAGCCCACGCTAGAGCAAAGTGTGAGGAGGAAGGAAAGGCAAAGTGGAACTGTTACGGACTTACTGTAACCCCCTGTTCCCCATCCTTCCTGCACTGCCTGGGGTAGAGGAGTCTGGAATGACGTTGAGCACGCGCAACGGGGGGAGAAAACATGTTGTTTTAATGTCTATCTTTTTGCTTCCCATTACCCAAATTAGTAATTACTTTTATGTTAATTGGCAATGCATTAGGTTAATCTTCCCCAAGTCAAGCCTGCTTTGCCCTCAACAGTAGTTGGTAAGCAATGTCCCTGTCTCTGTCCTACCCCCAGCCTTCTCGTTCCTATTCTTCCTGTTTTCTCCCTGTGTCCCGCTGAGGAGTGAGGAAGCAAGCAGCTGGGTGGGAGTCTTGCTGTTGGCCAAGGCTAAACCACCACACCAGCTATGCTTAAAATCCCCGACTGGATACTTCTAAGCACTCGGAATTCCAAGTGAAATTGCACATGCTTTTGAATTACTGTTAAAATATTAAAAAAATGAATGCAGGGCTCCACCACCAAACCTCTGCAGAAGCTAAGAACCCCTTCCGCAGTCCCTTCCTTCAGCTGGCTGTCCCTTGCCTTTACTTTAGGGAAACCCGTGAGACCTCTGCACTGGCCAAAGATGAGCAGAACAGGCCCTTTCTCTCTGCACGCTATCAGGCTCCCTGTTGAGAAGAGGTGGTGTCAGGTTAAAAGGAAAGAAATCTTTGGGTGACTTCTCAAGCCAGCCTTGTTTAGCTCTAGCCTCAGCAGGACAAAAAATAGCATAGCCTCACTGCCTCAAATTACATGACAGACACTACTAAATAATAGACAAACCCAAACCATGACACAGACCTTCCAGAAAAGAACTGTGCTAACCAAGGAGAAGGCAGTCAGATTAGTTGTATATGCAACATTTTTTTAAGTTTCCCAAAGAAATTCCTATTCAGCACCCTCCCTTGTCAGCATCTGCAGGTTGTTCTCAAATGAATTTCTGTGATAAACCAGTAGTGAGAGGCACAGACAGCTCTGTGCCAGCCAACAGGCTCAAGCCCAATATACCTCCATATTGCCTCTTGTAACTTGACTAGCAGACCCATGCTGCCTATGGATTTCCCCTTTGATTTTACTTAAGCTTCTAAGTTCTTTAAAATGTCCCTTTATCACTTACTACTCACTAACAAATTATTTATAAACTCTGTCTTTGAAAAGTCTGCAAAACTTAAATGGCAAGAATTCATACCTACACTCCTGAGTAGTTCCTTCAGTTAATAGTTGGAAAAAGAACGTGTGAAAACTATCAAAACAAGTATCTCATCTGGGATGATCTATGGAATTTGTTCTGATCTGTGTGGACAAACAGGGTCAGACTTCCCAGAAAGGCTTGAAAATGAATGAAATGCTTCGGGTATTTGGTGCTGTCGGATCTAGGTCACAACAAACTACTAACATATGGGATTTAGAAGGAACTGTGCTGCAGGCAAGTGATGCCATCTGCTGTTGACCATTCACAGGACACTAAACCAGATGACTGCTTTGATTTATGACACTTCTCTCTTCCATTTTTTTCCGTCTGTACTACCTACTTTGAATATACATTTCAATACAAAATTTATTCCAAAGGGCATTCCACAAAGCGCTTGTGTGATACGGATACCTGTTATCTGTTTGCAACTTAGATTTCTGGTTTTTGGTATTTCAAAATGAGAAAAACAGAGCAGATGTGAAGAAATGGTAAAATGAGAAGGAGTAAGGAACAATGTATTTGCATTTCATCAAAAGGATTACAAAACACTTTGGTCTAAGGTCTACTGAAACTAAAGGGAAAATGTTCTGTAAGCTTCACTGGGATTTGGATAAGTGCTGTATTGTATTAAAAATCACTGAAAAGAGCCATATATTCTCACAGTCCTTTTTTTTTTTTTTTTAAATTTAGTCAAACGATTTGATTAGTAAAATTCTAAAATGGAAGGAAAATAGTCCAACAAGCAGATCTTCACTAGGTTGCTCAGAATAAGGTAATGTATGGGATTCTGGATGTATCAAATGCTTCCAGGAATACTTTCAACAGGTGATTCTTATGCCCTGGAGTGCTTTTTTAAAAACAAATATCCAAATACCTCCATATAAAAGTATTCCAAGTGAAAAAGAATTTGTGGTACATTGTCAGTAGAAGTATGTCGCACAACCCCACCAGATATTTCACAGATCAAATCTGTATGAGTAGTTAAGTTAAAAATCACAGCTGAGAGACTGTGAGAAAACTTGAATGTGTAAAAAAAAAAAAAAAAATAGAAAGAGAAAAAAGAAATAGATTAGCTTCCTGAAATGTTTAAATTCATATATGGAGAAAGAATTTTTTAAAACCATCTGTTGATAAAATGTGTTCAGGAAGCAGTATTTTAGCATAAAGAACTTTGTGGTTTTTTTCACTGTGGATTTTTGAAACCTGCCCTAGTCTCCACTTGACTTTGTGAACTGGTGTTACTTTTTTTTTCTCTTTGAAATGCCTATTTCTGCTTGGGAAGCAAGGATTCCTTCGCAAAGTCTTCCTTGGGCATCCAGCACCCTGCATTAGCAGCTGCACAGACATAATACTCACTTCCATGTCTTGAAGTATGTAAAATGAGTAGCATGGCTGTACACTACATTGGGTAAATCTGCAGCTAAATTAAATGCCCAGACTTTGGAATGCCCATGACTTTGGTGTTCTTCAACCTGCACGAAGGGACTGCTGCCTCAGCACACAGCCTCACATGGCTCACCCTGTGTGTAGGGCTACGGTCGCAGCCGTCGCGCTACCTCCAAGTATCAATCTCTGATTTGTTGGTGTTGGGGTTTTATGGAAGTAAGGGTGTAAATGCATATGGGTGGATAGATCTGCTGGACCACAGCAACAGCTCCAGAACTAACGGAAGTAATTGGAGGCCGCTGTATAAACAAGGCACTTTTAAATATTTTGCCACTTAAACATCTGACATGCTGGCAAGGTTACGGACGGCACGTTTGCAATGATCTGTCCTGCCATGACAGACAGAGGTACAAAATGTCAGCTTTTCTTTGCTCACCCAATAAATGCAAACTTGTTTTCTTCTGCAGTGGGAAAGTAGTTTCTTCACCAACTTCGAGCACATAATTTAATATAACATGACAGTATTTGAATTCTTATGCCAAATTCCTATGCTCACAGGAAATGCTCATGCAGAAAGTATTCACATGAAAGATAAGAACAGCAAGGTAAAAAAGGGAACGTAAGAGAGAAAGGCAAGAACTACAGCGAATAATTGTTCATATACAAATAACTGAGTGTATTATTAAGCTTATAGTAAAAAATTATGTAGAAAATCTAAATGTAGATCTGCAAATGTACCCAGCAAAGAGGAAATAGTATTCAGAAACAGCCAGCACTTCCGTATATGTTTAATTTAAAAACATTTAAACATCATTTAATTTATTTGATAGCACTGTAAGGATTCCTGATTAAGGAATGATTAATTTAATGCTTTGTTCAGGTGAGACCTTAATGCCCAGACAATGGTTTCAAATATTTAATTGTTATTAAACAGAATTATACAGCAATTAGAAAAACTAAACCAAATTTTATACACCTTGTAGTGAATTTGGATTTGGTGGGAACTTTTCCTGTGTAAGCCTGACAGATCTGAGATCTCCCTTGGCTGGAGACTGATCTTGCAAGTTACTGATAATGCTGTTGAGAGCAGTTATCCTTTACAGTTTGGTACTCGACATCTTACTAGAGCAAACATCCATGCACCGAAGTTCACAATAAATATGGAGTCTTTTCTTAGATGATTCTGCAGGAAGTCTAGCACTTGAAGGGGCATGATGGGACATTAGTCGTGAGAAGGATGTGCACTTAATTGCATGTCCTGTCCAATTAACTTAGCAACTGCACTGGCTGATTTCAGTACGGGGCACAGAGTCAAAATTGTTTTTTCTAATTAAAGCGTTTCAGAATGTTGAGAACTACTGAGAATTAGTAAAAATATTTATGTTAATAGGAAAATTTCAAAACAAAACTTAAAAAAAGAATTAAGAAAACAGAAGCAAAAATCCAGTATGCATGGAATTATAAGAGGGAATTATAAGAGCCAATGTTGAAATCTTTTTCTAATGCTCAACTTCATTATCTCATGTTCTCATTTCTCTTCAGGTGTATGAACATATTGCTAAAATAGTCTGGATTTATAAGAACTTCAGAGAGAATCAGAAGTAACTTTCTGGAAACAATATAACCAAAGCTATATGGAACAAAGGTAAGAAGAGTGTCGAACGCTAAAAATTACAGCCATGTGGGATTTCTTAATCAAATGGTATTGAAGAAAATTATCAGGAAGAAGCACTTAAAACTCATGACTAAACTCAGCTTTGGCCTCAGCTGTGTTTCTGTAGAAACTGAGAGCAGAAAATTATTGAAATATGACGGTGAGACAGATCTCAAAGCAGTAGGCCTAAATGGGACATGAAAGTGCTCTTCTTGACCATCTTCATTATAGATCACTGCAACTGCAACTTTCAATCACCTCTGTGAAGATAGGCATGAACCTTCTGTATACTTTTTTTTCAACAAATGTGTTTTTTGCAGAATTTTGCCAAGAAAGAAGTTTTCTCTCAGAATTACTGAAATGAAAAAATCGTTTTGGATTGGTCTAACATTAATTTTAAACCCATGTACGCTTCTCTGGTACCCTAATTTTTGCGGGCATAGGCTCATTAGCGTGACATGAAAGACTCATAATTAGCTGCACTTGTAAGTCTTTAAATACCTCTTAAAATTTAGTTCTAAATCCCCTTTTAAAGCACTATGTACAGATGTAAATTAATACCACTCAGGAAGAGCTTATTGACTGATTCCACTTGTGACACGCCAAGATACATACAGGAGTTGCTACGCTCTGTTACGTGTTAGGGCCTAAAATTCCAGCAAATTGACATTTAAAATCAGTTGCTTAAGAAACAATTTAGGAAACCAATATGTTAAAAATGTAACCTTCACATGCTTTATTTAGAAAATACTATAGCAATAATAAAATATAATATTTGTATATTATGCCTTCCCTTGGAAGACTGAAGTATGATGTAAGAGCATTAAGTAACGTACACAGTATTTTTCAGAGATAATAAATACTGGTACACCTATTTAATAAGTGATTCACTTAAAACATCAGTAAGAGGTTGAATGAAAGATTTTAAAGATGTTTCCTAAAACATAAAAAAAAAATAATATTCAAAGCATTCATTATTCTTGTTAATCATGCTTATTACAGTAATACCACAGATCTAAAGGCAAGTGGATCCCCATGGGCTTGCTGTAAGTACATTTAGGGCCCTGCCCTGAAGAGTTTCCAAATAGTTAATACAACTTCAGCAAAATTGATATTAATTTCATTACTGTTTGTAGACGGGGTACGACATTAAAAAAGAGCAAGAAGCAGAAACACTGAAAAAAAGGAGTAAGAAGAGGTTATGAGAAAATATGGAGTGAAGCAAAGGTAACAGCAACTGCCAAAAAAAGAGTTAAAACTTAGGTTTTGTAGGCTTTTCAATATCCCCACAGTCCCTGCTTCCATACATGTAGCTAACAGCTGGATCCTCTGGCTGATTACTCCCCAAGAGAATTGCTTTCATAGAAGAAGTCTGAAAAGCTTTTTACGTCCAACAGTGATAGCAGTATTCTGCTATCAGAAGGACAAAACGGGGCAAGAGAAGGGCATGAAGTTAGAGAACACTTGCAGAAACACTGAATTGCCTGAACAAGGTCAGCTCTGATGCTGCAGCATTTCTAAAGGGACCCTGCCAATATAATTCAGTCCCCAAATCTCTCTGGCTACATATGTTGTTTTCCTTCACTTCAATTTCTGATGTAAAAGGTTTCTGTAGCTCAAAATAGGAGTGTAAACCAGCATGGTTATTTCAACCATTGCTACAGATAAATAGGCTTACCTATGGCTGGAATACTCCATTATTCCCGAGTTAGATTTAGAGGAACAAACCCCCTGCAATCTAACCATAGTGGAATGCTGCTCGTGCACAGAAGAGAAGAGCAGAAGAGTGGAGGACAGCAACACCTTACTTTTTGGTATCCTCTTCCAGGTTGGCATTTGGGAACCAGAATGGAGTGCTGGATGCAGAAGGTACATCAAAATGGAAGCCAAACCACCCTAGAATGTAGAGCTCACCTGGCTGAAGATGCAGAATGCTGAAGAACACTCAGCATTTACGTGAGTTCTGAGTCTCTGCTCCCCTACATCTTCATGTGTTTTATCTGCTTAAAAGACAGAAAAAATCATGGGAGCACAGACTAGAATACAAATTCTCCTTACTACCAAGGAACATCTTTAACAGTCTTCAGTGTTTATCCCGCACTGGCACTGCTTGAAACCCAAGTACAGTGCAGGCCTCTACACCATTTTGCTCCCTTGTGCATGATACTCTGCCCATGGCGTCAGATGACGGCAATGGGCCACATCCTTCCTCACAGCCACCTTACAGCTTCAGGTCACGTCACAGACAAAAAGCTGCGTTGCTCTACATCTGCCGGGGAGAATATGGCTATTTGTGGTGATCCTTGAGCATGGGGCAGAGCTTCCAGTTGCCGGGCTGGGACACAGCTTCTCTTCTGTTAGGAGACCCTTCCTGTAAGTGGCAGGTTTGCCCTTCTGGCTTACCCAGCATGTGCAGTCCTTGAATGTCTTGGCAGCTGCAGTGCTGCACTGGGAGGTGCTGTGAATGTGCTAGTTGAGGATGAGATGGAAGAAAACAGCAAGTAAGTGACTGAAAAAGATGATGTCCGTCCTACTTTTAGCTCCCACAGACTGTAGTCAGGGCATTTTCCTGGGAGTTAAGTGCAAGAGGTCTAGAAATAAGGTTGACGCACCTTCAGCTTTGGTTTAAAAGAAGGTGGCAGGTGCCACCGTGTTTTGTGAGAAGTCCAAAATTATAAGTGTGTGTTAGGCTCTGAGGATGCTCTGACAGCACCCATGGGATCAAGCTCATCAGAGCTTGGACAAGCAAGAATGCCTCACTTCTGCCTGCTGATTAGGTTCACCATTACGCAAGGTGCCAAGCTCTACCGCTTTGTCAGAACTAAGTTACACTCTGCCACTGCAGCGGTAGAACTTTCAGGCTTTTCAGAATTGCTGTTTTAGACATAGAGAAATAAATACTAAATTCACTTCTAGGTATGTCTGCCCTTTACTAAATCTGGCCTCCAGTTATGAAAGACAGATCTATAAAGGGAGATATGAATACCTTGTATCTTCAAGTCCCAATTGCCTATTAGAGCACAGTCCCAAAGACAAAGGTACAAAGGAAAAGCCAGTCTGTAGAGGTTAGCTATTTTGAGAACTCTAGCTTTAGTAAGTAACCTTGTTTTCTCCTCTATTATTTGCTTTTTGAATTCACCTATTAGAACTTGAGGTGTCTGACTTAAAATGACGTCTTTTTCAACTTGCAACTTAAATTGAGTAAACAGATTTTATTCTCAACAACAGGACTCACCTTAACTCAATTCCATAGAAAATGGTCTTAGATTTTCGGTGTCCCTTTGCATCATTTTAGATGCACATGGCTTGTATAATTAGAGAAATTTTTGCAAAGGAATCTAGTAAGAACGATGTATGTGCGTCTTACCCTCCTGAGAACGGAGTAAGCTATCTTATACTTACTGCACTATTGTGTACTAGCTTTTCCATAAAGAGTACGTTCACAAAATAGCCACATCTGAGCTTACTTCCCAAACCAAAATATCCATATCTGAGCTTACTTCCCAAAACATTCCTATGCAGACCAACTCCCATTAGTCAAAAATGGGATTTGAGTCACTGGAACGGTGCAGTCTCTGATACACAGTGGTAAGTCTGGAGTCACTCCATGATTGAGAAATCAGTGAAGATATTCCAAACCAACTGGAACAAACACAGTCAGAATTTGCCCCCAGAATTTGATATGCTCAAAATCACAAGAAAATTGTAAGCCTTTAAGACAGCTACAGTGAATGTTCATGGAAGCTGAAAGTAAAGGTTGAGGGAAAACGAGACTTTATATGGTAAGAACGCTCAGTAATGAACTTGCTCCAGATCCTGAAAGCTCTTCTTTGGAGGGAGCCAAAATCTCCCTGACTTCCCTCATTTTGGACAGTCCCAGTTAAGTCAGAAGGAAAACTTGATGAGTGAGGTACTATTCAATGGTTGTAAGACCTGCGGGATCTGGCGTGCCAGATTGGAATAACTTCCTGAGATGATTTTAGCGTATGCCTGTGAGTGCAAATGGAAAGTTTTCTATTTGCAACGGTTTTCAGAAGTGGAGAATCTCAACGTTTTGTACTCACTTAATAGGATTTGAAGGTCAGGTTCTTAAGGTCTTACTGTTATAAATATCTGCAATATTTTGGCAAAAAAACCCATATGAATTCAGGGAGCATTACGCTGTTGGTATTATCATAAATAACAGCACTGATTCTTGCAGTGAATATTGAATGCTTTCTTTGTTTTCTCATATGTCATCACGTTATTTTTAATATTTCATTATACTCTCATCAGGCCACGCTCTGGTTATCATGGTGCAACCTCTGCGAAGCACCTCACCTACTCTTAACTTTCCCCTGGCTGTTGAAACAATGCTAACTGTAGCTGCGGTAGCACACAGGGGCAGTGCCTGCAATTCAGAACTCCAGGGATCAACATTAATATCACTCTCCCTACCTCTGACGCATACGCTCACAGGAGTGCAACGGCAGGGATTGAAAAGACACCCAGGGAGGGCAGAGATCTCCACACATGCTGCTTGCTTGGTATATAGCTTGGGCAGAGCTCTAGTTTGTTGCTCTATCTGCTGG
Source organism: Vanellus vanellus (assembly GCF_965231255.1). Classification (NCBI taxonomy): domain Eukaryota; kingdom Metazoa; phylum Chordata; class Aves; order Charadriiformes; family Charadriidae; genus Vanellus; species Vanellus vanellus. The sequence continues at coordinate 65,321,499 of NC_138908.1, forward strand.
CATTACCTTGGTTTTGATTCATGATTATAAAAATTCTTCCCTGTTGAGCTAAGTGTTGCTACGTTTTGTTTCTGCTCAGCTATACTGCCTGCCAGCAATGCTGCATCTAACTTCTGAAGTTAAACAGTTAAAATGGTTTCCGCTACGTCTGTCTTAATGCAGCTTTCATTAAGGTACAAGCCTGAAGTCTCCTTTTCTCTTAATTTGCAACATATTTTTGAGCAGTCTTTTTTGTTTGCTTGTGTGCTTTAGAAAGCAGATAATCATTTTAAAGTGTCATAAAATTCAGACAGTTGAAAGAAAAATTTGGAGCACTACTGGGTGTCCATAGAATGTTTTAACACAACCTTAGGAACTGATCTAATAATAACTAGGTTTGAGAAATTACCCTCTATTGCTTATTGGAAACATCAGAAATCTACTGTAGATTGCGAAGGAATACAGAAGTAGAATTTACCTAAAACTACATACTTAAAGCAACACTATGGTAACATTTTTGTACACTGCAATAAAGATGGGAATGCAATCAGGATGTGATTTTTAGGTCTACTTCCTTAACTTTTCTTGAACTCAGAACATTAAAAACTGTTTTACAGATGTAACAGATGCATATCAGTGTCAAATATGGAAACTTTATATTGGAATTTTCCCAATGAGAAGATTTACAGTGACTTTTGTCACAGGCCGGAAGGGTCATGTAGAACTAACCTAGTCCAATCCTCCTGCTCAAAGCAATGTCAGCTAGAGCAGGGTACTGAGGACCATGTCCAGCGGAGTTCTGAGCATCTCCAAGGATGGAGAATCCACAACCTCTCAGGGCACCTGTTCCAATATTCTACCAACCTGCCAGCAAAAAAAGGGTTTTAGAAATGTTTAAATCAAATTTTCAGTATTTCAATTTGTGCCTGCTGTCCTATCCCTGGATACCACTGAGAAGAGGCTGGCTGTGTCTTCTTCACACTATCCCATCAGGTATTTTTTATACACATTGACAGGATTCCCTCCCAAGCCTTCTCTTCTCCTAGCTAAACAACCCCAGGTCCGTCAGCCTCTCCTTGTATGTCAGATGTTGCATGCTCTTAATCATCTTCATGGCCACCAATGAGACCTGCTGCGGTATGTCCCTTTCTCTTTTCTACCAGGGTGCCCAGAACTGGACACAGTACCCCAGATATGGCCTCAACAGCGCTGAGTAGAAGGGAAGGATCAACTCCCTCAACCTGTTGCCAACACTTCCTCATGAAGCATAGGAGGCTGTTGGCACTCTTTGCCACAAGGGCACAGCGCTGGCTCATGTTCGACTTGGTGTTCACCAGAACACCGCAGGCCCTTTTCTACAAAGCTGCTTTCCAGGTGGTTGGCTTCCAGCCTGTATGGGTTTATTCCTCCTTAAGATTCAGGACGTTGCAACACCAGCCTGAACAACAGAGCACAACCATTTTCAAAACCATGTTCACACAGATGTACATTGCCACGCACACCAGAGCTCCTCACACAGTTTCATTTCATGCAAAAAAAAAGCCACTGTCAACATATATATCAGACTGTCACAGAGATACTGCCAGTTCTGGTTTCGGCGTGCCAAGTACGCACAGAAGTACTTGCATTATGTAAGCATATCAAGTGCCTGAGAACAGGAAAGGGACATTTACAAAAGTGCGTACACAGTTGTGCAGACCTGTATCTTAAAATACAGTTCTGAGTTATCTTTCCATTTATATCCCAGAATTAGTGTACTTCACCTATAAAGCTGGCTCTGTTTGATGACGTCCAAAATATCAGCAGCCTTTATCATCCCATAAAGCAGACCAAACCAGAGGTTTGCGCTTTTTTTCTCCATGTTCCTATAGTTGCAAGTATTTTTCCTTTCTTTTCTTTTGGAAAAAAAAGTCACCGTGACTCATTTTCTTGCTGCATTATTTTCTCCAGTTTTGGCCACAACATCTGGTACTCCAAGACTGCACAATTTAATTAATTTGAGATATTTAATTTCTGATAAATTAATAGAGCAGAAAATGTAATGAAAGGGCCAAACCTTACTCACTTTCTTCAAAAACCAGTTCATGAAAAATCACTAAGAATTTTTAGTACAAGTGTGGTAAGTAGGAATTGACCCAAAGTCCTGAGAAAACCAGCACCGAAAGAAGAGTTTACTTTGACTTGCATTCCTAAAAGATCATCAACCAGAATATTTCAATTTAAATTATTTTTATTTCTAATCTTTATTCCCTGAAAGCCACGACAGTGTTGGTAAACTCAGGCACACATCTTCTTTTTGATAAAATTTCACCTATTTCTACAAGAAAAATACATCAAAGAGTTGAGAAGAAGGATGTAATAGCTATGAGGCTGGAGAGTTGGAGATTGAAGTTTCCTTTCTCAATAATATTTTTTTTTGTAAATTACTTAGAAACATTTTTAATCCCATCACAGCCTAAAGATGTCATTATTCATCCTCAGCATTTTCTGAGTAAAAGACCTTTCTGTTAAGACAAATCCTGAAATCTTCTGTGAGAACACATATTTGTCAGATACAAATTGTTCAGAGGCAGTCTTTGGCTCAGGAAACCCCTAAAATACTGATTGCTGGGTAGAGGCAAGTATAGGAAGGCAGGCATCGTTCTGTGCACAGTCTGGTTTTCATATACTTTTTTTATGAACGCTCTGCTACTGGCAGCTGTCAGACTTGAGCTAGATGGGAAGATATGGTCTAACCCAGTGCAGACTTCATAAGGTTTTGGGTTTCCTTGATACTTCCTTACCTTTGTCGTCATCTCCTTTGTTTTTCTTTCTCTCAGTTTTTAAAATGTAAATGTGGCTTTCACTTCTTCCATTTCCCTTGCTGAATCTCCTTTTGTTGGCATATCAGTGTACACTTTTTCTACAGCTACGCCTGCAATCTTCTCTTCTTGTTCATATTACACCACTGTCCTACTCTGATGTCCACCTATTATTCCAGAACTGATACTCCCATGATAAAAATTTTTTCCTCCTCGTGACTTCAATCCTGTTCAGTTCCTAACACATTATCTCCACCTCAGCATTTCTTTCCCACAATTCCCAAATTTTCATCCAGAGATGCCTTTCTCAGCACTAGCGGATCATTCTTGTTTCTTTCCTTCCAAGTCTTTGCACCTTTCCTCTTTGTTACCTTCCCTAGTCTTGCAGAAGAGGTGAGTTAGGAAGGGAAACAGGTGCCTCTTCTAGCTCCCTCCATCAGTAGTGCATTTAAGAGTCTCAAGTCCTGATGTATTCAAACAGGAAGCATAAAATGAAACTGTCTGCTAATTTTCCAAGGAAGACATCTGCACAAACAAGATTAATGAACTTACTGTTGTCCTAGACAGTGATGACAACTTCTTGAAAGGAAGAGTGCCCTGCAACAGCTCAGGTCACTTGGAGACTAAGTAAACATTACTGATGACCTTAACTAACAGAATGTTGGTATGTAATGAAATTTTATAGTCTAGTAACATAATTAACTAATTGCTATTATTCTCTCAGGGTGGGAAAGCAATAGGCTTTCTTTAATAAGCTTTGGAAAACAGAATTGGTTGTGTAACTCTGAAGTTTGCACAGTGCAGTACTGTGCATTTTGAACTAAAGCAGTGAATTAAACAAGCCTTTGTCCCATCTGCTGACTACCAGCGGTTTCTGAGCAATACGCTACCCTCCTGACTATTTAATAATGAGGATGATTTAATACATTCCTGTCCCTAAGTATTTTTATTCATGATACTTTTTCTTCCTACCAAATTAGGTTCCCATTCCACATCCTATGCCATATGCGCTACATCACTCTTTCTGCTGAATTCAAAACCAAACCTCTGAGACTATTTATTACTCCTCTCCTGTTTCTTTTCTACACTGAATCCTTGCTGCACCTTCATCTCCCATCTTTCCTCACAGATATACACCAGACAAGTTAAGTTGGCTCATATGGCTTTCCTCAGCCGTAGGAGGGTGGGGATGTGAAGCACATCTTGTAAAATGTCTGTCAAACCAAACAAGTAATTTCCAGAGGGTTTCTAACACCTACCAGTTGTTATGGATATCACATTATTATCACAGTTATTTAAAACAGTTTTAGATTAGCTAAATGTCAATCTCGCAGCAACTGCACAACCTTCAGGACATCTTTGTGTATATGACAGACTCCCAGCTGTGAAATGATTACTTAAAAAAACCCTCCATGCTTCTAAATGAACACGTATTGATTGTTTCCTTTATGAAAAAAAAAAAAAAGATAAAAAATTCCATGCTAGGTTCTGCTGTTCAGATGTACTATTTTGGTTTGTGTTAGTCTCTCTTTTGAGTCTGAAAGTGCACAAGATCAATTTCACTACTGTTTGCTTCCACACTTTCAGTGCACAGGTTAAAAAGAACTGTATGTTTTGGTTGGTTGGTTGTTTTTTCTTAAATTCGCGCAGACTTTAGTAACTTAAGAGCACATATTTTGTTTGTGGAACAAATCAGAGGTCACAATATCAACTCAAGAGTCTTTGCACAAAATCACATCTGAAAACGCTGACAGTTCTGAAATGACCAACCAGTGTTGTCTTCTGTTTAGTTTGTTAGTGTGGTCTTATACATAAACCTGTGGCAGATTTCTCATATAGATTAAAGTGATGAAAGAACTTCAACAGGGATTAGGCAGAGCCGCAAAGAAAGTTTTTTTCCCATAGTACACAACAGTTTACAGCGGATAAGGCAGGTGCAGAGAGTTCTGACAAAGTGCAGTCAGAGAGGCACGACTCAGGAGGTACATGTGCTAATACAAATGCCTGTCACCACACCGTGGAGAACACACCAATAGTTAGACTCTGTGGAAGCAGCAAGAATTCACATTTTGTAAGACACAGCTGCTTACGCTGGTTTATCTTGTACTGAGGCACAGCCTCAAGTATGTGATGATATATCCTGTCACCATGGAAAGGAACATATATAATGTAATATCAGAGAGTAAATGAAAAAATATATGCTGGCAAAGCTTCGATCCTCATTTCAACACAAGTAAGGACTTAAAAACATACAGAATGTAAACACAAGTTTTCACAATAGTATATGTATTCTCCCTCCCTTACATAATTTTCACCTAATTATTTTTTCATCTAATTTTGTTAAGTCTTCAGTTGAGCTGAGCTAGTTGTCTCTAAATGTTCAGTTAGGGATACCCAATGAAGGCCTGTGAAGAAAGCTACCGCTGTTTCACCCCTGAAAGGCGAGGATTCTCCCTTGGTCTTTTTAAGTCATCTAGTGATATGGAGTAAAATCCCCTTCATCTTACATAAAAGCATCCAGTGATATCACCAGGATACCGTCTTGGTAAGGGGACCAGGATTTGACCCAAAATTTCACTATCATAAGGATATGAGCATTCTGTAGAATTTGTGGTCATACATCTCCATGCCTAAACCAGACATGTGAGTTAACGCTTTTGCTGAAAGTTTCCATAACGTAGTATTTAGCAAAGAGGTGCATAAGAGTACAGCTTTAATTAAACATAAGTAGACTCCTACCCAGAAATTGCTGCTAGTTTTTGATGAGCCTGATAGGCCATCTCACATCCCCGGGTTCGAGTTTTGTGCATTTCCGCATGCAGAGACGGGCAGGTGACTGAGACATCCCCAATGGAAATGACCAGCTCCCGGTACAGAGCCACCTGGGTATTGAACTCCTGGACAAGCTGAAAAACAAAGAGGGTTTACTTACATGAGATGTTTAACTACACTGATAAAAACAACTGAATTTTTAAAAAGCATGCCCAATTCCACAGCATACAGGATCAAGTGCCCAAGATTTAGTCAATGACTATGGCCTCCGTGGCAGCTGCCTCTTCTGTGAGCTATAAATGTTCATTTGCAGGGAAGCAGTGTTTCTGCTTTTAATCTCTGAAAGTGTTTGAGTTATTAGTCTTAAATATTAAGCAGACAAAAAACCCCAGCTGTTTTACTAGTAGCATGAGGTTATTTTTCGCTATCATAAAAGACAAAAATATCTCCAGAAATGATTGCCTTTGCTCCTCTTGCTTCCTGATTAACAGCACATTTAGGGATTGGAATGTAGCATTTGCTTTTACACTGGCGATTTTGCTAATTTATTTTGTAATGATTTCTGTTCTGTCACTGGCCTCTAACCCAGATTTTCGACTTAAAATTTATCTGAAGTTACTGGCTGAGAACATGTACCACAGGCACGTTCCAGTTAGGCTTCTAGAAAGCAGTTTTTCCAATGTGTGTGTGTGGGAAACAAACAAAGAAGTAAATAAACACTTCAACCTTTACAGAAATCCAATATCCAGCAGATACACATGGATGCTATTGGATAAACGGGTAACTTTTGCAGCGATGGAAAGATCATTATAGTTTAGTTCCACTGATCACATATGTGGGATTATATTTTAAGGAAACGAAGCATTTTCTGTCTTTTGAACGAAAGCGCATCAGACCATTTGCTCCACATGGTGGCGGGGGTGGAAGGCAGGGAGCAATAGAACAGAGTATTTATTTATCTGTGCTTTGGTAATTTGACCTCAATTTCCAAACTACATATAAACAGACAAGAGTAACTGCTCATAATTCTGCAGCTATCATTACCATCGGGAGTTCAACATATCCCAACGTACAAGCATGTTAAAAAATTGGATTCTATCAGATCTATGAAATTTTAAAGTCAAGCCCTCAAATTCTCATAATCAGAAAATAAATGAGTCGCTTCTCCTGCAGTATTACATTCTGCCTCTTTGTGCACCCCACTGTAATTACTCTGTATAACTGAGAACTAGTATCGGGACCCATTTTTTTGGCCATGCTTTCTTAAATTTCATTGTAAGAGTAGCAAATAGGTTTCTCTGCTTCTGGAGCAGCAGAACAATCCCAGCACGTCACAGTCCATCTGCACCCCCAAAGCCCAAACAAAACCAAAAGCACACACCAAGCAAAGCCCCAGGCACCGTATTTGCTAAACCTGGCTTCACAACATTCTCATTCTGCAGCTTAAGACATGGCATGGAGAGAAAAAAAAGAAAAAAAGACTGTACTACGTTGTGTCATAGCATAATTACTCTGCATGAAGAAAAAGAGAAAAGCGTCTCATCCTGCAACGGGTAACTGGTTGCTCCAGTCACATTTTGCCAGTGCTCACCTGACATCCTCTGTCTAAACAGAGGACACACTCAGCCACCTCAACATTGCCAAAGAAAACAAAGCCACGCTGATACTGCAGCATTGAGACAGAGAACAAGAAAAAAAACCATTGGTTTTACCTCCTGAATCTTGCTGCATCTTGACAACCCATCTGTAAAGCACATTTTATTCCTAATCAGTGAATTCTACAAAGCTAGCACTTCCGTTTAAGGAACCACATTATGCTGTCGGGAACGAGAGCAAAAGGCAGGACCCAGTGGGATCCACTTGTTGGGTATATTTATAGAGCTACTTTGGCAGCTTTTGTTCCTCAGTGCACTGGGAGTTGCTCCCGATTTTGAAGTATCAGAGTGGCTATCTGCCAGCGCAATTTGCAGTTTTAGAGGAAACAAATTGCCAGAATCCAAGCAGAACAGAAGTAGCAGGTACATTTCCAATGCTACTGGGCTGAACTTTAGCAAGATCCAGATTTTTCAAGTAAAGTGGCAGCAACTTCATTTGTTTTCTATTTCTCTCATTGGTTAGCGGAGCAATTTTGGGGCCCAGTGGCCAGCTGACTGTAACTCAAGGAGCCAGATATGGGGTGTATGGTGCTGGTTTGGAGGGAAGTGTCAGGATCCAAACATTTTGAACACGAATGGAGAAAAATGCCATACCACACTGTGACAGTCCAAAAATAACACGGATGCAGGTGCTTGATCTGAGGTTTTACAATTGCAACCAGCTAATTCTGGGGAGGCTGGAAACAGGTGCCACGTATGAATTTCAGGGCCTCAAACAGAGTCCCTTTCAGAGTCCCTTTTTGGAAGGATTTTGGGGCAGGAGGGTGGCAGCTGCACAAGACAGCAAGCAGAGAGCGCAGTGATGCCGCGCGGGCAACTATTCACCGAGTCGGGCTTCAGTGGGCGCAAGTCCGGGGACAGATTTGGCCGGATCTAGCAAAACAAAACAAAACAAAACAAAACAAACAAAAAAAAACCCAACAAAAACAAACCACCAACTCCAGCGGCTCGGCGCCGCGGAGCTCCTGCCGGACCGGGCGCCCGTCTCCCGGTCCCTGCCCGGTCCGCCCCGCAGCACCCGGCGGCGGGTCCCGCTTTCCCTCCCCTCTCCCGCCTCTGAACCGCTACGATGTCGGTGACGGGGCAGCGACCCCCGACGGGGTCGGCGGTTTTAAAAACGGTGCGGCCGCACGTGATGGGAACCGGGCAGCCGGCGGGAGGAGCCGACCGAGGATACTGGGGGGGAGGGGGGGGGGGCGAACAAAAACGACAAAAAGAGAGAAAGGAAGGCAAGCCCCATCTGCGGTACCCACCATCTTGCAGTCATCCAGGGCTCTCTGGGTCTGGTAGGCGCCCTCGGAGCCGCTGCCCCGCCGATCACCGTCGCGGCCGTGCGGGGAGGTTTTGCTGCCCGGGAAGATGGAGGAGGAGGCGGCGGCGGCGCGGGGGCGCTTCCTGCGCCCGCTCGCTGCAGAGCTCATGCACACGCATCCGCCGCGCGGAGCCGCCGGCCGCGCGGGGCCCCGCCGGCGCGGGCAGCGCCTTCCCCCCCCCCCTCCACCCCCCGCCGCCCCGCACCGCCGCCGCCGCCGCCCCGAGGAGGGGTACGGGTCCGCGCCGCTCGTCGCCTCGGCCCGGCCGGCAGCGCGCCGCTCACGGGTGAGAGCCTGGCGCCTGCGGGTGAGCCCGGGGAGCGCCCTGCGGCATCGCCTCCGCTACGGCGGGGAGAGGCGGAGGGGCTGGCGCCTTCCCTCCTTCAGCAGCATGTCAGTCCCCGCGGATCCGCCCCGCCGGTGGCATGCTCTGCCGTCCTCCTTCCCGCAACCGGCGGGGGGGCGGAAGGGGGCGAGCGCGGCCGTGCCCGGCGGAGAAGAGCTCCCATCCAGCGGCCGCCGAAACCTGCCCGATGCTCCCGGGGAGGGGGGGGGGGAGGGGGGGCTGTCGTGCCCGCCCCGCCCCGCCGCGCCGCACCACTACGCGCTCCCCCCCCCACGCGGCGCGTCTCGCCGGGGCGCCCGCCGGCAGCCGCTCGGAGGGGCCGGTGGGGCCCGGCGGGCTGACGCCGTTAATAGCGCGCCGCCCCTGCAGGGCGGGAGCGGCAGCCCACCCCCCCCTTCCCCTCCCCGGGCCTCGCCGCCGCCCGCCCCCCACTCCGAGCCCACCAGCGGCGGCGCCCGGCTCGCCCGTCCGGCGCGGGAGGCGGGTCGGCGGCGGGGCGAAGGGCCCTCCTGCTGGGAGCCCCGGGCGCCCGACGGGTGGGCCGCAGCGGCAGCGGCAGTCGCTCCCGTCCCGCCGGGGCAGAGCTCCTACGGGGCGTTCGCGCCTCGGCAGCCCGGCTTTTGCTGAAGTTGATACTAATCTTCAGGAAGCTTAATCACAGAATGACAGAACGGTCAGGGTTGGAAAGGACCTCTGGAGATCATCTAGTCCAACCCCCCCGCCAGAGCAGGGTCACCTACAGCAGGTTGCACAGGACGGTGTCCAGGCGGGTTTTGAACGTCTCCAGTCTTACTTGGGAAATATCTTTCTGTTTAACAAAGATGAGGTTCACGGCTCAAATTTGTGTCCTTTCACTAAAAAACAAACATCTTCTTTGGGGGCTCTAAGAAGAATTTTTGGGGGGTGTGATGCAACTACACTGTAGATTGTTCATTGCAGAAAAGATGAAATAATAATCAATTGGAGAAATTGTTTCCTCTGCGCTCACAGCAGGACAGTGCAGTGGCAGTTCAGCAGGCTGATGCTCACAACCCCCCCCAGGTCTGGGGCACCAGCCCCTCCGATGCAGGGGGCTGCAGGGCTGTGCCCACCCTGTCCCTGCAGCCACTTTCCCCGGGGTCCCCCAGGGACTGCACTGCCCTGGGGCGAGCTACGGCCTGGGCCACCTTCAGCTGCAGCGCTGGTCCTATTCCTCTCCATAGCCAGGTAGCTATGGCTGCTTATCTCGCTTCTGATACATTTTTATTTCTTCAAGACATTAAATAAAGTTTTGGGTTTTTTTTTATGTTTCAGTAATGTTCTTGACACCAAGGGAATGCCAAACGCATTACACGCAGAAACCCAGTCTTGCCAAGGAGCTTGAATAGTGGCAGCAATGGTACTCTGGCAGGGTGAGGGCTGCTTTACAGGCTGTGCGGAGCATTACTCTAACACAGACACCCTGGTATCTGCCTGAATCTGGACATTGCCTCGTAGTCTGCTGTGAAACTCTTTTTAGACATTTCCTGCTATTTTCCCACAAATGGAAGCTACTGGATGTTTGTTAGCGGTGATGAGTTTGCAGTGCTTACAAGCACTGTCATCACTTTAGCTAAAACTAAAATGACCTTGTAATTATAAAGTTACCATTGTAAACATACTACTAGATCTTCAGAGCAGCAAGAACTTGCAGTTTGCAAGTGCTATTTTAAGGACACCACTTTTTTTTTTTTTCATAGTAAATTACTCATAGGAAATAAATGCTTGAATTTGGTGCTGCATGAACACAAGCTTTGAGCCAGGACATCATATTGCGGCCATTTCTTTTTGTCCTATCGTCTGTTGCTTGGGAGAAGAGACCGACCCCCACCTTGCTACAATCTCCTTTCAGTAGAAAGTGATAAGGTCTCCCCTGAGCCTCTTTTTCTCCAGGCTAAACAACCCCAGTTCCTTCAACTGCTCCTCGTAAGACTTGTGCTCCAGACCCCTCACCAGCTTTGTTGACATTCTCTGGACATGCTCCAGCACCTTTATGTCTTTCTTGTCAGGAGGGATCCAAAACTGAACACAGTATTCAAGGTGGGGCCACACCAGTGGCAAGTATAGGGGGATGATCACTTCCCTAATGCTGCTGGCCACGCTATTTCTGATACGTGCCAGAATGCTGTTGACCTTCTTGGCCACTTGGGCACACTGCTGGCTCATATTCAGATGGCTGTTGACCAACACTCCCAGGTCATTTTCCACCCGCAGCTTTCCAGCCACTCTTCCCCAAGCCTGTAGCATTGCATGGGGTTGTTGTGACTCAAGTGCAGGACCCGGCACTTGGCCTTGTTGAACCTCATAACACAGATCCCTCTGTAGACCCTTCCTATCCTCAAGCAGGTCGACACTCTGGCCCAACTTGGTGTCATCTGCAAACGTACTGAGGGCGCACTTGATCCCCTTGCCCAGGTCATTGATAAAGATGTTAAACAGAACCGTCCCCAGTACTGAGCCCTGTGGAACACCACTTGTGACTGGCCACCAACTGGATTTAGCTCCATTCACCACAACTATCCGGGCATGGCCACCCAGCCAGTTTTTTACCCAGCGAAGTATACACCCATCCAAGCCATGAGCAGTCACTTTCTCCAGAAGAATGCTATGCAAAATGGCGTCAAAGGCTTTACTGAAATCCAGGTAAACAACACCCACAACCTTTCCCTCATCCACTAAGTGAGTCATCTTGTCATAGAAGAAAATCAGGTTTCTCAAGCAGGACCTGCCTTTCATAAACCCATGCTGGCTGGGCCTGATCACCTGGTTGTCCTGCACGTGCTGCATAAAGGCACTCAGGATGATCTGCTCCATAACCTTCCCTGGCACTGAGGACAGACTGACAGGGCTGTAGTTCCCTGGATCCTTCTTTCAGCCCTTCTTGTAGGTGGGTGTCACATTTGCTAACCTGCAGTCAGCTGGGACCTCCCCGGTTAGCCGGGACTGCTGATAAATGATGGAAAGTGGCCTGGGGAACACATCTGCCAGCTCCCTCAGTACCCTCGTGTGGATCCCATCCAGCCCCATAGACTTGTGTGTGTAGTACGTCCCTCACCATTTCCCCTAGGATTACGGGGGCTTCTTTCTGCTCCCTGTCCTTGTCATCCAGCTCAGGGGGCTGGGGGCTCAGGGAACAATGTGTCCAAATAATAAAGACTGAGGCAAAGAAGGCATTAAGTGCCTCGTCCTTTTCCTCATCCTTGGTCACTATACCCCCGCCTCCCCACCCCATTTAATAAAGGATGGAGATTCTCCTTAGTCCTACTTTTATTGCTAATGTATTTATAGAAACATTTTTTATTGTCCTTAACAGCAGAAGCCAGATTAAGTTATAGTTGGGCTTTGGCCCTTCTAATTTTGCTAATTAGAACACTAATGCTAGTGTTTTAATCGTTGCTCATTTATCATTTCAGTCCTATGTTCTAGTCTTATTTCAGTCTATTTCAGGTCTTATTAAGAGCTACTGTAATAGCAATAATGAAATAATACTAATATTAATACTAAACCCAACAACAATTACAATAAATCTACCAAAAAACGCAGCACGTGTGCTTGTATATTACCTGCCTTGGTTGAAGTTTGTGGAACACAAACAAATTTGAAGTCAATGCCAGAAGTTCCATTGACTTTTTAAAAAGTTTAGAAATTTAATTCCTGGTGATATATCTGCCATGGATAAAGCTGAGTCACAGCTGAGTTTTGCCCTTCAGCCAACATCTGGAAGTTTTGAAGTCCCACGGACATGCAGCGTGTTCACTCCTCGTTGTTTGTATCTTCAGTATGTCCACATTTGGAAGTGGATCTGGTGCTTCTGTAATTTATAAGACCGCATGTTTCCATAATTCTTCCATCTGGCCTCTGAAATCATCATTGAACATGATGAATTTGACAGCACCCCCCAGGGTTATGTTGGAGAAGCCGGAGTGACAGGGAGCAAGCCAGTCTGGGATGTGTAAGAAACAGTGATTTTTGTAGGCATCCTAATTTTCTGGCTGGGGGGAAAGAGGTCCAAGCTAAGCCACCAAATGCTGTTGCAGGGTGGGCAACGGGAGCAAGAAGTCTCAGTTTGAAAATATATACCACCAGGAAACAAAATGTTCTCTTGAGAAAACAGAGATGGATATGCTACAACACTTTCCTGAAAAGAGAGACATGATTCTTTCCTCTCGTCTGAACTGGAGTTCCTGTCACAAATGGTCTTAACGCTAGCTTCATCTCCTGATGTTTAATGGATTGTGACAAGCAGGGGCTTCTTGGTCCCTCCTGCAGCATCCTCTCAAGACCATGGGTAAGTGACCTTGAAATAAGTTCAAAGAGTACTTGGCCTGTTACATAGTCAAATTCTTCGGCAGCTCCACAGCTCATAATGAAATAAAAGTAAATATGTAGGCTTTGCTCTACCCAGCCTATATAGTAACTCTGAAAAATGAACTGAGATGAACTTTTTACTTGGGAGCCTCTCTTCCATTTTGTTGTAATCTTTGTCTAATCTATTTATTTCTCTGGTCATTGGCTACTGGTAATATTTCCCAAGGGTTAGTAGAATGTAATGGGACTAGATAAATTATGAGAGACACTGATTAGCTGAGAAACGTGAGGAGATGTTTTTGGAGGAAAAAAAACAAAAAAGGCAAAAAGGGGCAAAGGAATAGAGATGGCAAAAAAGGCCATTTCTGTAAATGTTTACTCCTGTGGAGTAAAACTGTTTAACCCTCATCAACAACAATGTGATAATGCAATTGAGAACGACAGCTTCAGTGGCCGTGTCCTTTTTATTAATCGTTTCCTACCGGCTGGGAAGTTGGGGAAAGGAGTACCACAGGAGGCACTATTCTGGCCTGATTCCATAAATCAGTCTTTCATGTATGCAGGGTGTTAGCCCTCCTGACCTCAGAGATCCTCCAGCGGTGGCAGCTCCCTGCACCCCTTCTCCTCAGCCAGCGCTCAGTGCAGGGCTCACCAAGTCAAATAATTTTCTAGCAAAGATTGCATGTTCCTGTAGTTTTAGTGCCCGTTGGACTACTATCAAGATACAGAAAAACATTATCCTTAGTCTCTTTAGAAGTCAATACATCGTTTTTTGACCCCAAATACAGTGGTTGAGTCTGAAAATAATTTGCGTAGATACCCCGCAAAGCAAAGACATCCCTGTCCTGCGAAATGTATAGCCACAGTTCAACAAAGGCTAGCAATATGTTAGATGAGATTGAAAAGAAAATAAGAACATTTTTCTAAGTTCTGTTGTGTCAGTCTCAACAATTTCCAAGTTTACTTAGGAAACTAATGTCCACACAGAGTATTAGCAGTGGAGATGCTGAGGAGGAGGCTTATTTTGCTTGCAGTCACGGGAAGTTTTAAAAAATTGCCGTCATTAGTGAGCCCGTCTGTAGCTGTCAGGCCACAATGGGCATGTTGCTCCTGGGCATGAATGCAAGAAACAACATGCTTAAGCTTGCAAAAATTTCAAAATGGCTTAGTCTGCTTTATTTGCCTTCTCTGTACGTGTTGCAAAAGACCGTGACACTGAAGTCACGCGCTGAGGATGCTAGAGATTATGGAGGTGAGATTTTTGGCACTTAAGAACTATTACATTCCTTAAATCAGAGGATGAAAGACATTCTAAATCAGATAATCCCTGATGTGTTCCCGCCTTCTCTATTTCCTTTACAACATGTATTTACATATGTAATTCCAACATGAATTTATATGGAAATAGCTGTAGGAGCACTCAGGTAGCTAGACAACTAACTGTGTCAAATTTAGCCAGATTTGGCCAACACAATATAGTATTTAATGACAAGAAAATCTAAGAAAATGGCCCATACAACCAGATATCTTTTGCATTCACCTCTATGAGTATAATTTTTTTAAAAACATAGTATTTTTACTGAAATAATGCTAATGCCATCAGCACTTCTGTTATCATAAGAAAAAAACAAGCACCTACTTTTAAAAAAAAAAACATTAACAAAACAAATCTTCAAACTGGAGAAATTAAGAATTATTACTGGAAAGAACAAGGCTAACATCAGTACTTATAAAAGTATCAGTGGAATAATTTACCTTTAGCTCTAGTGTAGCCAGTAGAATACAGAATGACTGCAATAAATAAAGACAAATTTGCCTTAAAATTATCTTTTTTATGATAGAAAATCTGGCATAAAAACTAAGTCACACAATGAATGGAAAATAAAAAGACCGTTGATAAATCTTCCTATAAATGTCTGCAAAAAAGCCAAGAAAAATTATCTTTAAGGTCATAAAGCACAAACCCCTAAATAATTAAAAGTACCTATAAAGACTAATAATTAAAATTTAAGTTTTATGATATGATTTGAATTCCTTATGAATAACAAGTCACATGGCAAATTTCATAAATGACTGGGTAGTAAAATATTGGAAGAAAGTCTGACACGTAACAAATCTATACATTATATACGGAATGGTGAAGATTAAACTCTTAAAGTAAAACATTGCTATTGTTAAGAGTAGAACAGGAACAGCTATGGAAAAGAAAACATCATGGATTTGTGAGGAGCTATAAGACAGAGGAGTGAGAGAATACAGCTTTAGCCAAATGGATGTTTAAGAAATTAATGTCTATAGATGTGTCAGTGCTTTGCTACTTACAAAATGCAACGTTTGGCATACAGTGCTTTGGAGAATCCTTGATGGATGCATAGGAGAAATATGTGGGGTTTGTGTTTTTATATTAAATGTGTAAATTGCAGTCCTCTTTCAGGGATCACATACTTAATTCAAAAAACCACAAGAATAGTCCTTTGAGAGTCTGAGAAAAATGCATAAGTACTGAGACCAAATAATCTTCATCCCCCTTACTCCTACAGGAAAAATGCCTGGACCAATACGGAGGCCCTCCATTACATCTTCAGGAATGTTTTAAAATGCCATATATTTATAGGATTGGAATAGACGGCCAAATTTACAGTCACTATCATGTCCGTGGTTGTTCTGTAGACCCATGTGGTTACTAGAAATAAAAGTGCTATACAAGATTTCTGGTTTAGTCTGTATGAGAAATGGTTTGTCAGTGTGTTTGTACTGTCTCCCCGTCACGTGGTTCAGGTGCTCAGAAATGGAATAGTGAGCTGCATAAATGGTACCAATGGGAGGAATCTTGCTAGTAGGCTACATGTATACATTTTTTTAATAACGGTTATTTTTATATTTCAGCTCTTTGCTTTCAAGTTTTTTAAAAGCAAAGGCCTGATAACATTTAAAGAGGGAAAAATATTTTCTGATTTCAAAAGGAAGGCAAGGATAGTAAAACTTCACTACTGTAGCTAATGTACATACAGCACAAGGATTACGCTGTTACAAGGAATAATCCAAATATGGCTCTCGGAGCTAGTCACATAACGAAAATCTGGGAACTAGATCAGGCTGGACACACAGGCTTAGTCTTTTCCCAAAACTATGTGTTATAAGAAGATGTCAATACAGCTCAAAATTAGCAAACTCATTGAAGGTGGCACTACATTGAAACCTCTTCTGTTTGCCATCTGAATTTCGCCTTTATGAAAAAGCCTTTAGTGACTACTTTATATCAACACTCTTCTGCCTGTCCTGGTAACTATTCACTAGCTATGTGTTTGAAAAAGGTATTGTAGCCCTACAAAGCAAACTTTAACTTCACTTTCAGTTATTCTGTTGTTGCACATTTCTGTTAAATGTTCAGGAGAGATACAACATAGATTTTTTTAAATTATTACTTCACTTAGGAATTAATGTTTTATTGAAATGGACAGAAATAGATCATATCCTCTTAAGAGCTATCATCTGGACTGTTACTATGCAGTTTCAATACATTTTCACATTTGAAAGATTATTTTAATAACCACATTTTCGTATTTTCTTTAAATGAAAGCTTAGATCACACAGAAAATTATGTGGTTTCCATATAAGTGTCATTACCGCACACCACAAACAATGACTTAATCTACTTTTGGTACATGGCAAGTGCAGCACAGTTCATTTTTACATGAAAATGTAGTGAATCAAATGATCAGTGATTTCATTGTGAAACTTGAGCTCTTATTCTGCCTCACAAGCTTTTTAGCCTTGCTGCTCTGAGTAACTGCACCAAAATCAAGCCATTCTTATTAGAAACATAGTACTGCCAAGTGCCATTGTTGTACTTGTCCTTAATCTTTCTTTCACCAAGCTCATCAACCTACTAAATTTGCATTTTTTTTTAATTCTGTGGGTATAATTTTCAACTCAAAACAAAGCAAACAAAAACTGTAATCATTCATGATGAATGCTGTGCACTTCTGAGAATCTCGCTGTGAATGTGTGACATACAAGGACAATAATGAGGACCTTCATTTTGCTTTCCCGACTTTTAAATATTGTATTATCTTCTTTAAAATCTAGAAAAGGATTAAGAATGATGGTGCTACCTGATGTTATTCCAAGGACATTCACTGAAAGCAGGGAGAGTTTTAAGGAAAACTAGAACTGAATAAAGTAGGGAATTCAAGAATATGAAAAATAGAATATGCAAGTCAACCAAAAAAAAAAAAAAGCATATGATTATCTACATGAAAGCAACTGAAATGTTTTTATCTCCCCTGGTGTTTTAGAATGGCGGAATGGTGGCTTTTCAGAAGATACTGTCTAGCGTTTCCAGTTTTGTGGTTTTGTTAGATGCATGATTCTGCAAATGCAGTGAGCTGAACATTGCTTTAATTTTTTTTCTTCAGCTGCGCAGAAAGTTTGGTAATCCTTGTTGTGGTGTGGTTGCGCTGGTTTGCTGCTGTAGGCTTGCAGTTTTGCCTTGTTGGTTGGTTGTTGATGGGATCGAGAGATTCATAAATAAGAGAAATGGCCTTCTGCTTGTGGCAGCAGCTGCATTGCTTGCAATCTGAGAAACATCAGGCTGACAACATCCGTCTCCTCTAGTTCCACCTCCTCTTTCTTCTTTGCAGACGACAAAAGAAGAACCCTTTTGAATAATTCTTACTTGGGCTTTGCATGATAGTGAAATAAATAGCTTTGTAAAAGTAAAAAAATGATTAAACGCAGTCATGAATTCTGAAGAGGGAGGGTTTAGGGAGACATACTCACCAGGTCCAATGTTTCTGACAACGTATTTCAAAGTCAAAAAGAGGAAAGCAGCTTAAGTTTTAATGAATCTTACTTAGATTGAGAAAAGGGGACAGCATGTGGGAGGACCTGCAGAGATTTGGAAAGATATAGCACATCCTTGTCTTGAAATATGTTTTCAAAATCCTGCATGAGGCTGTTGTGCTGCCAGTAAAGAGCTAAAGATTTGAGAATGTATGACTACTCTCCTAAAAATATAGGACTGAATTGTTGTATAAAGGCAAAGAAATAAGTGATTGGTTTCAATGTGTTTCATGGTTTTGCATTTTCATTCCTGCCTTTTCTTTTTCCTGTTGTTTTTAACTTTGTCCTATTGTTTCTTTGCTTTAATTTCTTCATGGTTTATGCTGTGTGGTTTTTTAATTGGCCTGTTTTGATCTTCTGTTTGTTATTCTAGTCTCATCTTTCTACGCTATATTTTGTCCTTATTTTTCCCATTTCGTTTCTTGTTCATTTCTCTGTTGTCCACATTCCCATCTGTTTTTTTCTGTGTGATCAAAGAACAGTTTTGTGTTCTGTTCTTCTAAATGACAAGTGGAACTATAGTTTTGGAATTAGTGTGTGAGATCTCCAAATATGAGTAAAATTCAAAACTTACCCTGCATAGGATAAAACTCGTGATGAGAGGGGAAGATTTATCATACAAACGAACTTTAAAAATGACATAAAAATTCATACGTAGACACAGACTGCACTTATATGGAAGACCTATGGGGCCAGATCCCTAGTCCTGCCTTTGTTCACCATGAGTAACCACAGGAGACTGGAGAAATCATATGGAATATATGCTACGGATATATAGAATATATAGATACTATGGATTAATATCTGCTTATATACTATTTCTTCCCCTTCTCCCAGGGCAATGCCAAAGCTAAGGGAGGACAAAACAGTTTGAGCAACAGCTCAAGGTGTAATCAACGGGTTACTTTAACCTTGGGTTAACATGAATGAGGTTCAGCAGATGCCTGCTGAGAGTTCAGCTCTGTTCAGTGTTTTCCATATCCTCCAGATGACAGTATTGGGAATACGATTATTAAATTAGGTGACATGAGTATGAAAGGGATAGCTGCTGGAACTTAGACAGGTGAAAATTGATTGTGATCCTGATAAATCGAAGACACTAGCTTTAACAATGTTGTGAAATCATGTAAGGGAATGTGTAAGATGCTGCACTTTGGTAGAAGACATCCACCATACAAATGTAAGATTGAGTTCGGTAAAACCCTGCAGAACAGGATCTAGGCATTTTTGCTGTTGTCATGAGGATGACGCTATTAGTAAGAAAAACTCTTCTCATACCAGGAGGTAGAATTAGCATTACAGCTAGCAAGATACATGAAATAATAATTCCACTTAATATTTACTCAGTCTTGGCTTTACCAGTTGGTAAAGACCTGTCCACTCCAGTGCCTTGCACTTCAAGCAAGGTGTGGGCCACTTGGAGAGAAGCGGGAAGGGGAAAAAAATTATAAGGTGGGCTAGAAAACGTGAACTCTGTAGAGACTGAAAGTACTGGAAGTAGATGACTGAGGGAAAACAGCAGTTCTCAAGTACATGAACCGGTACATGTAAGGAAGGGAATAATTTTTTTTTTTTTTCTGTCATCATAGAAATATATAATAAATTTCAGCAAGACTATTCAGGTTAGATTGAAAATTCTTTTTAATATTAAGGATAGTGAAGGGCTGGATTAGTTTTCCACAGGAAACTTTAACTGAAGGTTTTTAAGAAAAGTATAGACAATCTTCTACCAGAAATTACTCACATGTTGTTAATCACCCCTTGGGAGGAAAATTGGATTGTAGGCTCCTCAAGGTCCTTTTCAGCTCTATTCTTCTGTGACTTTTTGGAATTACAGAAATATCATGTCAGCTTCATAAGAAATATTAACTTATAAATATTCCTATAGCAGGTAAAAACTGCTTTTGCAACCTTCCTCAGCCTTATGAAAGATTTTTTCATTTTGTGGAAGTTTATTTGTCAGTTCATGAGACAGATACTTTCTTCCCCTGTATTTGCCACTACTTAGCATCTTTTCCACTTCTCAAATTCAGTACTGCTGTAAGCAACATTTCTTAACATTCAGTTACTGCAAATGCTCTTCCCAATAGAGCACTAAGGAAGTGATTTAATGATAGCAGTATCAGTGCTATTAAATATTACAGAAATTTGTACAGCTTTTAAAGATAAGGGTAATGAAGAAGTGGGGAAGAAACAATGGACGAGAAAAGGAGAAACATACACTAACATGAACTAATAAAGCAGAAAAAGCTGAACAGCAACAGATAATGCTTATGAATGATGAAATAAAGTTAAATGGAAAGTGGCAAAAGAGCAGCTATTTAGGAGTGAAGGTCAGAGTGCGAAAACGTAAGTCAGTGGGACACAGAAAAAAGCAAGTCCACATTTTGCCTGTGGCCTTTTTCTGTTTTCCCCTCCCCTTCTATTCAGAGAACACCTGCTATTGACATTTGAAAAATAATGGAGTGTTCTAAGCATTGTTCATCTGTTTTATTTGTAAATATTTTCAGTTATTTTGAGGAAATGCCAAATGAAAGCTTTACTAATTCAGCAATGAAAAGGAAGCTACAAGAATGGATGAACAGCAACAACAGCGTGTCAAGTGGGCCTGGGGTTTTTTCTTTTTTCCCTTGTAGATTTGCAAAAGTCTACAATAAAAGATAAAAGATCTGATTCTCTGGATCCACTTATTATTTTTAGTGGAGACCGCTTAAGTCCATCCCTTTATGTGTAGAAAAAAGGAAAAGATATGGTTCCTATTTTAAACGTGCTGCCCATTTGCAGTCTTTGGTAAACAGAACTAACATAAGTTGAATTTCATAATACCTGCTTTTTGTTGGTTTATTCCCAGTTGTGGGTGGTCATCTGCAGCTTTCTGGTTATAAGTTGTCTCAGGCTTGGCCTTGTGTTCTTACCTTTAAAGCAGCCTGTAGTCTTTGCATTGCCAACACAGCCTAAATTCTTGATGTGATGGGTAGAAAGACATTGCTTTCATCCAGTGGCTGAAGTAGTGCTCTGCAAGCTTCAGCATAGCCCTTGTCACAGCAGGACAAGCACACAATTTGTATAGTGGCAGCATGTTTGTGGCTCTTCCAGTCCCTGTTAGAGGTGTCCTGCAGTATTCTGTGCTCTGCAGAGCCCAGATTCATCAGGTGTAGGTCACGCACTTTTGCAGGCTCTTCCCCAGAACTCCCCTCTACAACTGGGATATCCTCTTCAGGAATGAATGAAGAGTCAAAGTTTGCCTCTAAGATTGCAGAAATAAAAGGAAAGTCTAAACCCAGAAGTATGGGGCCATAATATAAAACCACCAATCAACAGTAACTTCTTTAAAAAAGAAAACAGCTCATCTCTAATCTAAGATCTACTTGTAGCAACTATGTACCATTACTTCAGGGGAGAAGTAAATCCAAGACCATTTAAGTCTATGTAGGATTTTTGTTTTGGCCTACAATCTGCTTCGTAATTAACAGGCAAAGCATACAAAATGTGCTTTTGTAAAGAAATACTGTTTAATAAACAGGGTAATTGACTCCTGGTTGAAACAGACTTTGCTTTTGATGTGGGCAGCAGTGTTCAGACTCCCAAATGAGATTGTGACAAATAGTTTCAGTACCAGTAGACAACAAAACTGGCTACTGAAAACAGCAGTGTGGTAACACAGGAAATTATGAAACACAAGTTAGTTTGTTTAGCAACTACCTAGATAAATAAGGCAAAGGTCCTTTAGGGTTGCTAAGCCAGCACAAGGCTTCTTATGAGCCAAAAGGGAAAGCAAAAATATGTCAAGTAGATGATTCATCCTCTTCATGGATTTTTTGTTTTGTTTTGCTTTGTGTTTCTAAACATATCTGTCCATGGATTTAGTTGGGTGGAAGGATGAGGTCAACTAGTCTTTTTTCAGTCCTTACTTTTTTTTGTTACTCTTTTGCAAAGCTCAGAGGCTAGTTATTTTTTAGGAAGTAAATTTAATTCCTTATAATCAAATTTGATTTTCTGCTTCTGTTTTACATATACTCCAAAATGAGAATGTATACAGCATGAAACAGGAAAAGATAATATTTTTCAAAGAAAAGTACCATAAGTAGTTGTATCCATAAAAATCTGCCTGTGTACACTCTAACAGTCACTTTCGTGTTAAATAGTCCTTCTGCTCATGCTAGTGTTATTTCAAGTTTAATAAGTATGTGGAATTTGCCCTTAGCAATTAAATCCTCCGCAGAAGCAGCTTAGCATCCAGAACCCTCTAGGATAATTCATTGAAGAGGGACATTTTCAGGGACCTAGTAGGTCCAGGATTTGAAGCGAAAGCCCACTTAGTGTTGCCTTTATGTAGGATACCATAACATACACAGACTTGAGAATGCTGTGGCCAGTATTTCTTATGCCTACTGTTGTACTATTTAATGTTTTTTGTAGGCTACTGAGAATGATTTTTTTCTTTACTCCATATTATTTCATGTTCAATACAGAAACTAAAATCATACTAAGCTGAGATTTTTTTTTTTATTTTTACCTCAGATATCTGGCTGGGTATTAAATGTAAACTTTTTTTCTTGAGCCTTCATAATAAAATGCTCCTATAAGGATGATTGCCATGGTTTAACGCCAGCCAGCAACTAAGCACCATGCAGCCGCTCGCTCACTCTCCCCTCGGTGGGATGGGGGAGAGAATCAGAAGAGTAAAAGGTAGAAAATTCGTGGGTTGAGACAAAGACAGTTTAATAAGTAAAGCAAAAGCTGTGCACACAAGCAAAACAAAGCAAGGAATTCATTCACTGCTTCCCACGGGCAGGCAGGTGTTCAGCCATCTCCAGTCAAGCCGAGCTCCATCACACGTAACGGTTACTTGGGAAGAAAAAACACCATCACTCTGAATATCTCCCACTTTCTTCATTTTCCCCCAGATTTATATGCCGAACATGACATAACATGGTATGGAATACCCTTTTGGTCAGTTGGGGTCAGCTGTCCCAGCTGTGTCTCCTACCAACTTCTTGTGCGCTCCCAGTCTACTCACTGGTGGGGCAGTGTGAGGAGCAGAAAAGGCCTTGACTGCTTTGCAACAATCAAAAACATCAGTGCTCTATCAACACCATTCACATCCCAAATCCAAAACACAGCACTATACCAGCTGCTAATAAGAGAGTCAACTCTACCCCAGCTGAAACCATGACTGTGATTTGTGGTTGTTTTGACTTAGATAACTTGTGAATTGAAAGTAATAGATGCACAAAAGTGTCCTTTACAATTGTGTGTATCTGGGGTAGCTACAAAAATAAATTAAATTGATCCATCTTTTTTTTTTGCTGTAGAGGACAGAAGGACTAAGTCCCCCTGTTGAGTTTATTTTAAGGACAAGGTGAAGTACGTTTCCTCAATCTCTAGCTCATGGTAAATGATACATAAAAGTGGCACTTGGCTAAAATGTGAAGTTATTAATATTAACTAAAAAAAATTAATTTCTGAAGTTATGTTTAGAAAACCATGAATTTTATTCTGGCATAGGATATTCTGGAAGAATATTTACAACAAATGCAGTTTTCCAGATTTCCTCCACAATGTATATGACATTTACTTTGGAATTGTTAGGTCACAGCACAGTCAAAAACAACAGTTAAATAGAATAGTATAAAAATTGGGTTAACAGGCTAGAGACCTTTGCTACTATAAACAAATTAACCTAAACTGTACAAGTTATATCAAAGCAGCTAATGCAGCAGAAAGAGCAGAGCTTATCACAGCTTATGACATAAATGAAGTATGAGATTTGCAGTGAATATCCATGGAGTAGATATGATACTAGTTGGCCATGACAATGATTATAAAATAAAAAAGAGTAATGGAACGTGAATTATAGAGAAAGTCTGATTTTAGACATTTCTTATTAAAAAACCACAAAAAACCAAAGAAACTTTGGTTCATTCTTTCAGTATAATTTTCAAAGAACTGACATTCTGGGAAATCCAGAATAAGATTTATGTATAAAATTAGTGATCAGTAAGTATACTCAGAAGCTTCAGGTGGGTGTGACTTTCTTAATGATTTATTTCAAAAAAACCCAGCTAATAAGAATTAGGTTCAAATTTATTAGAATAACCAACTGTTTTCAATGGCCATATCAATAATGGGCCAGGAAGCATCTCCATGCTCCTGGATGTAGAGCCTTACCACGGCTGCATCCTGACTCCGTATCTGAGTGTGAATTTAGGGGTTGCGAACTTGTTAGTGCTCTGTGTCCTATATTCTGTATTATTCCAGATGCAGTTAACTATACCATGTTTATGTTGCGGCCATGGGATCTTCCTGCTTTTATAAATACAGTTTAGATTTATATTTAACGGGAAATAATGAATTCGTTTGCCCATCTACCTTGAAATGAGATCCATATTTCCTCCTGATACAACTCGACTGACTTCAGTAAACTTAGACCACAGAGGAAAGTGGCCTGTTTTTTTTTTTTAACTGTTTCAATTTAATTTTTAATGGGAGGTTACTCAAACGCATCCATTAGTTGATTACTATTAAAAGACATCACCTTATCAAACTTAGTTTTAAGCTCTCCTATAAAAATGGCATTTAGAAATCTTGTCATTTGTCCAGTTTGATCCTAAAATATTCCTGTATCTGCAGAATGTAGGAAAGCTTATAGCAAAAACCAGTACCCTTGACATCCCTTGTGTGTTACTTCCTGAATTTTTGAGGGAATTAGTGGATAATAGTATATGAATTATGTGGCATATGAATTATGTGATTGGTATATGGATTAATATGAATTAATTTATCCTTGACTGCTCACAGGTGCTCATTCAACAGTTAGAAGGAATGGCAGAGTGAAAGAATGCAGCATTATGTATGCTGGGACTTTCTAATTGAAAGATCACCATCCATAGGAGTTTCCTTTATTGTAGGTATTTATTAGTAACACTACCGTAACACTCCATTCCCTAGAGCTTTATACTTAAATCCCTTACGTGGTTATTGCTGTTGAGTTGCATAGTGCATTCCTACTGTGAATAAATTACGTCTGACAAACTATTAAATTTAAACAAGCTATTTTCTCTGATATACAGCACTGATACCATTTACAGCCAACCACAGGAACATTCCTATAAAGCAGTCTTTGCTATGCTGTAGGAGCATGGCATCTGCTATATTCTCGGCTCCTGAGGGGACTCTGGAGATCACAAGACAATATTAATTAGATCATTGGTATTCACAAGAGATCTTAAAAACTAGCACACATTACAGTAAAACTTTGAGGCCGTTAAAGTTAGGTTGACTGTGAAGTTGATTGCAATTCCTGATCTTAACTATCTTTAAAATCTTTAAACTGCAGAAATGTTTCTGTTGCTGACCACAAGTTAATTTGTTTTGAACATTTAACTGGGGGAACAGTGAATAAAATTGGTCAGGAAATGCCTGTAGGTGATGATGGTTCCAAGTATGGATTTAAGCAACAAGCTACAATCTGTTAATTTGATGTACATGGTTATCAGCTGTTATCATGTATTCTCAGGTTCTGGCTAAATTCTTCTTAGTCTTCTTATAGGACTTAGTACAATCATTTGAATCCTTTTACCTTTCCCTTTGCAAAGGCAACATGAAAGAAAAAAAGGGTAATTTTGACTTTTCAAAGCTCACAAGTAAAATCCCAGGTATCCTTTGCATTTGAGAACTGAGTCTCTGCATGAGAACAAACTCCCCTAATTCAATCACCTCCAGAGTCATCTCTTGCAGTCAGTCAAGCTTTCTTCCTAAGGACAATGATGGATAGAACTGTATTTATTACTCTTGCAGGAATGTCTTGGGTTTATCATCTTATAGAAGGTCTTGATTGCAAATCTGTTTTTTGAAACAAATTTCTAGAATTAGAATCATAAAATCATAGAATGGTTTAGGTTGGAAGGGACCTTAAAGATCATCTAATTTCAACCCCCCTGCCATGGGCAGGGACACCTTCCACCAGACCAGGTTGCTCAAAGCCTCATCCAACCTGGCCTTGAACACCTCCAGGGATGGGGCCTCCACAACTACTCTGGGCAACCAGTTCCAGTGCCTCACCACTTTCACAGTGAAAAGTTTCTTCCTAATATTTGTTCTAAATCTACCTTCTTCTGGTTTGAAGCCATTACCCCTCGTCCTATCACTACAAGCCCTTGTAAGAAGTCCCTCTCCAGCCTTCTTGTAGGCACCCTTCAGATACTGGATGGCCGCTATAAGGTCTCCCTGGAGCCTTCTTTTGTCTAGGCTGAACAACCCCAACTCTCTCAGCCTGTCTTCATAGGAGAAGTGCCCTGCTCCAACCCTCTGATAATCTTTGTGGCCCTCCTCTGGACCCCATCCAATAGGTCCATGTCCTTATGTTGGGGGCCCCAGAGCTGAACGCAATATATCAGGTGGGGTCTTACGAGAGTGGAGTAGAGGGGCAGAATCACCTCCCTCAACCTGCTGGCCATGCTTCTTTTGATGCAGCCCAGGCTACAGTTGGCCTTCTGGGCTGCGTGAGCACATTGCCGAGTTATGTTGAGTTTCTCATCAACCAACACCCCAAAGTACTTCTCCTCAGAGCTGCTCAGTCCATTCTCCACCCAGTCTGTATTTGTGCATGGGGTTGCCCCAGCCCATGTGCAGGACCTTGCACTTGGCCTTGTTGAACTTTATGAGCTTTGCACAGACCCACCTCTCCAGCCTGCCCAGGTCCCTCTGGATGGCATCCCTTCCCTCCAGTGTGTTGACCACTCTACACAGCTTGGTGTCGTCAGCAAACTTGCTGAGGGTGCACTCCATCCCAACATCCCTGTCACCAACAAAGATGTTAAACACCACCAGTCCCAGTATCAACCCCTGAGGAACACCACTTGTCACTGCTTGACACTTGGACATGGAGCCATTGGCTGCAACTCTTTCAGTGCAACCGTCCAGCCAATTCCATATGCACCGAGTCATCCATGCATCAAATCCATGTATCTCCAATTTAGAGACCAGGATGTTGTGCTGAACGGCGTCAAATGCTTTGCACAAGTCCAGGTAGATGACATCTGTTGCTCTTCCCTTATCCACCAACACTCTAACCCCATCATAGGCAGCCACCAGATTTTTTCAGGCATGACTTGCTCTTGTTGAAGCCATGTTGGCTGTCACCGATAACCTCCTTATTTTCCACATGCCTTAGCAGCGTTTCCAGGAGGATCTTCTCCATGATCTTGTCAGGCACAGAGGTGAGACTGACATTAGGGAATATTCATTGCAAATAAGTACATTGAGAATCTTGTTATTCAGCATCTTTTCAAAGTAGTTCTTTGTCCAGCTGTTACACAAGTAGATGTTTGTATAAGTACTGTGGGAGGAGCAGAAAGCAGTCTAGGAAATCCTATAGACTATGCTATACTAGAAGCTGCTTATGCTGATGTAGCACTAGATACTTCAGGTCACCATTTAAAACATTTTTATTAACCCAAAATGTTTTGAACATGTTAATATTTAAACTTGGAGATGTGTCTTAATTATTTAGTTTGGAGTAGCCCTTCTAAATATCTGAGTAAGAAAAAATCCAGAAATCAGGGATTTGTAACACAACAGAAAGAATTCAAAGATATATTAGAGGCAAAGAAACCTTTGAAGAAATCAGGAACTTAAAACTAGCAAAAAAAATGTAAAAGTAAATCTTAATGTTTCATATATCAATACACATACTGGAAATAGCAGCATAACTATGAACTAATCGCATAAGCTAACTGATTCAGGTTATGATTGAAGTACAATAACATACATACTAGTGCATATATGAACACAGTCTTATGAGAAATAATTTTAAAATTGGTATATGTAGGTTAGATGATATTGGTGATTCCCATTACTTAAAAGATCTGCTTTTCTGTACACTCTCTGTCTCTGTGGTTGTTTTGTTTTGTTGGTTTTGGTTTTTTTTGTCTTTTAAGGCGTATGGTATCCAAGGCAAGAATCAAGCATATTGTGTTTGTAGAGCAAATGTGGTAAGAATGAAGAATGATGCTTAGTTAAGGTACAGCAGTGCTGTAATGAGACAAAATAGATTGGGTGAAATCTTGGTTGTAGTCTGGAAAGCAACATAGTTTTGCAATTATTTCCACTCCTCAATCAAATAAGAAGCAATTTGAGAACACATTTCCCACATATAAAACCGTGATCTTACTAAATCTGCAGAGCAATTGGTTTTGCCAAATATGCTTTAAATCAAAATGCTACCGAACTATTTAAAAATTAAAGTTTCTACAAGTCTTCATGTACAATCGATTTTGGTGGTGTTGCTATCTCCATTATCCTCTTCTTCCTAGCTAATAATTACTCTCTTTATACTGGTGGGGTTTTTTTTGGTTGTTGTTGTTGTTTTGTTTTTTGTTTAAATCAATATTTTACATGGGCCCAGATGGCTTTGGTTTTAAGTTGGCTTTATTTTATGATGGAAGGGATTACAATTGAGATTTGGCTTCTCCCTCTATCTATGTATACAATATCTTAAAAAAACAAACAACGCACCACCAACTACAGAAATCATTAAATCAACATGTTTCCTTAATTTTCGAGGACTGTTTACTGCACATAAAGTTAAGTATGTGCACACATCTTTGCAGTATCAACTCCTATGTCACTGTTATTTGAATAAATTTTTAACACGTATTCTTTCTTATTTAGCATAACCTCAAACCACAGCTAGCCTCAAATTTTTCAAGAAGAAGATGTATTATTTAGCCAAATATTTATGGAAGAAAAATCCTATAGGAAATGTAATTATTTTCTGTTATGATTTTATATATATCCTTTGTTTAAACTGAGTATACCCAGCAGAGAATAGTACTGTGGATGATCTTTTTGCTGTCCTCCCAGTTGAAGATCCACTGCCAGTAGTCAGAATTCCAGGGAGACAACTGTTGGAAGCTTTTTAAAAGGAGTTTTACAGATACCCAGCTCTTAACAGAAAATCTGTAGAGTGAGCATCCAGTCTGTTCTATCGGTGTATGAAAATATTACTTGTCTTAGACATTTAAAATGTTTCCCACAGTTTCACGTAATGCTGATAATGGTATCACAAACCTTGTGTGATACTTGCACAAAGTATGATGATTATTTCTCTACAAGAAATTTTTCTAATATTATTACTATGTTATGAAAATATAAAACCTGGAATAAAATCTTAGATACCCTCGGTAGTGTCTTAACATAGATGATCATTTCTGGACTGTTGGCAAGAAAAGTAACAGCTGCTGTCTCAAATATCCCTATAATTGTAAGATATTTGGTGCAAGTACAATCTTATTAATCTTGTTATTTTAAGAGCAATGTCTTTTTTGCTCTGAGTCTGGCTCTTCCTGCATTGTCCTGAATGGTTCATTAATTTGATTTATTCCTTTTCCCTATCCAGTATTTGTCTTCTTAACGTGCAGATTTCCTCAGGTAGCAGCAATAGAATTTGGACTTCATCCAGATGCAGAACCAGGACACAAAACTGTAGGAGACTCAGTAAAAAATCAAAGCAAAGTCTACCAACTTGCCATTAAGAAATACTTGGCTAATGTAAGTTATGATATGTTTATTTTCATTATTCACACTTGTGAAGCTTTATTTCCATAAAGTACAATCTGATTGATTGATGAATTTTGAGAGTATACTGGATTATAGTTTGACTCTTTCCCCTCTTTTCCTCCATCAGTTCTGAAATTTGTTCATTTCCTGATATTCCTATGCATCTTTAGTTTGATAAATACCCCTGCCATCCTGCAGAAGATTAGAAAACAGATATCAAGCCTGTTTTTTAAACTCTCTCACTCGTCTTCTAGTAAAGTTCACACATGCAAATACTATTTTTGCATATTCAAATTAAGTATAGCTATTTGTAGTCACAATCTCTGAGTCTTATTTGCATGCAAAATGTACATGTTCAATCTGGAAGTTATTTAAGAAGGTAGCTCCAAGCAATTTCAACTCACTTTTCAAATGAATAAAAAATTCATACTAAACCAAAAATTGAATAGTTTCATTACTAATGCTTTTGCAACCTTACAATTCAAAGTAGTTTTGAAATAGGCATTTAAATGTGTACATTTACAGAACTAATGTATGAGAATGTGAGTATTTCTCTCAGAGACTTGTTTTTTGCAGTCATCTTTTAATCATCCAGTTTACTGGGAATTTGAACAACACAAATAAAGTTATACAATACACAAAATACAAAATATAAGGACATTAATCTATGGGAACTTTGCCAGAGTGCAGCTGAGAAAAGGCAGGAAAGATCTGTGACAGCTTCCGAGTACCCAACCCTATAAATCCCCAAAGCTGCTACTTTATGAATATGGTAAGACTTCCTCAGATACAAGCTGCTTCACAGATTATTCACAGTTGATTGTTTTGGGGTCATCACTCCTGCAAGGCATGTAGCCATGGGTTTCTGAAGGGACATGAAAATGGAGGAGGTAGAAAGGACTCTTCAAGAGGTCAGACCCTGTTTTGAAAGTCTAGTCCCATTGTAGGTAAGTGGGTTTAATACACAGAGGCATTGGATTTAGCATATAAGGCTTTCAACAGGCAAAAGCCTTTATTAGAAAGTCCTCTCTTTACTCTCAAAAAGAGTCTGTGACAAAATTATTTCTGCAGGATGTAGATACATCCCTGCCTTGTTACCATCTATCTCCTTTTCTTTCTTAGCCTCTCATAAACATCTCATAAACATCCATAAACATCTGGAGAAAGCAAGGATTGTATCGCTCTACCTCCTCCAGGCACCAGTGGCAGAGGTTTTGTTGTACTGGGATTTCCGTGGTTAGACAAATTGGAATTCATTTAAAATAGCTGCAATAGCAAAAAGAAGACTTTAAAGACAGGTAAGACCAAATTGTTATTGGAAGACCCCCTTCAGCTTTGATATACCTGAAAGTAAAGTTGGATTATGTGGATTTTAAGTCCTGATTTACTCGGACAGGTCTGAAAAATCCTGTCTTTTATAGACAGGAAAATGCTATCTTATATTTGTATCATATGTCTCACCTTGTGAATTTGCAATGACAGCTCTAATTTAGAATATTTATTACTTCACAGATAGGACATGGGGAATATGGTGTACAGTTTTTAAATCGATTGTACAGAGGGACAGAGAAGTCACTTAGTAGTAGATACAATACCAAATATGTTTTAATCTCTTCCAGAATAGGATAGGGAAGTCTACCTGACATTCTGGGATAAGCCCGTTACATACACACTTTTGATCCTAAGAATGGTGTGAAAAGCGAGGATAGTTGAAATCATTTTCATAGATCTAAATTACATAAGCCAGACAAAGGGTCACATGCTTTTATGGATGGTGCTGAAGAGCACAAAAAAGTCTGTCTTAAAGCATTCACATTAGCTAAACCCTTCTTGTAATTTTGCCAAAGTAATTTATAAGACCATGTCTGTAAAGGTTTCAAAAATTCTATTGGGAGTAGA
Organism: Vanellus vanellus; assembly: GCF_965231255.1. NCBI lineage: Eukaryota > Metazoa > Chordata > Aves > Charadriiformes > Charadriidae > Vanellus > Vanellus vanellus. Next base: position 65,352,997 of record NC_138908.1, read on the forward strand.
TGGCTTTGTTTTGAGAGAGTATGAAGGAAATCAGGTCAAAGCCACAGAACAAAACCTAGAAACACTATTAGCATTTCACAATGGAGAGCTCAAGATAATGCAATGATGATCTAATTTCTGATGAAAGTAGATGTCTCAAAGTTCAGTGAGAAACAGAAGTTCCTAATTTTCCTTCTAAATCTTTTGACTATACTCCCTTAGGTTCACTGGCTGTGCCTCTTTATCTCCTTACAGCTGTGTGAATTGCTTTATTCTCATTTTTCTCTCTTTGAAAAGCCAATGAAAATATGTAACCTTTTTTCTGTTGGACCTACTCCTAGCACAAGTATCTTTTGATGGATAATAAAAGTGGCCTAATTGATGTCTTCCTTACCTTGCCTTATTGATCCTGCTGCAGCAGGCATGTTGGGTGCAGGAAAGACTGATCCTATTCACAGTCTGTCCAAAGCTATTACAGCCCCCACCTTATTTTAAGTGGCTCATGAGAACAGTGGACTGGGGCTCTCTAACGGGCTCCCCGATATGTGCATCAGGTCAGACCAGGTTATTCTCACTCTTTAACGCGTATTGACTGCCTCCTTACCACCACATATCACAGAATCACAGAATCACAGAATTATCAGAGTTGGAAGGGACCTCTAGAGATCATCTAGTCCAACTCTCCTGCTAAAGCAGGATTGCCTAGAGCACATTTCTCAGGACTGCATCCAGGCGGGTCTTGAAAATCTCCAGGGAAGGGGACTCCACAACCTCCCTGGGCAGCCTGTTCCAGTGCTCTGTCACCCGAACCGTAAAGAACTGTTTCCGTGTATTTGAACGGAACTTCCTGTGTTCTAACTTGTGCCCATTGCCCCTCGTCCTGTCACTTGGAACCAATGAAAAGAGCCTGGCTCCATCCTTCTTCAACCCACCCTTTAGATACTTGTATGCCATAATCAGGTCTCCCCTCAGCCTTCTCTTCTCCAGGCTAAAGAGTCCCAGCTCTCTCAGCCTTTCCTCATAAGGGAGGTGCTCCAAGCCCTTAATCATCTTAGTTGCCCTTCGCTGGACTCGCTCCAGCAGTTCCCTGTCCCTCTTGAACTGGGGAGCCCAAAACTGGACACAGTATTCCAGTTGTGGCCTCACCAGTGCCGAGTAGAGGGGGAGAATGACCTCCCTCGACCTACTGGCCACACTCTTCCCTATGCAGCCCAGGATTCCATTGGCCTTTTTGGCGACAAGGGCACATTGCTGGGCCATGGATAATTTACTGTCTACCACAACCCCCAGATCCTTCTCCTCCAAGCTATCTCCCAGCAGGTCAGCCCCTAACCTGTACTGGTGCCTAGCATTCTTCCTCCCCAGGTGCAGGACCTTGCACTTGGTTTTGTTGAACCTCATTAGGTTCTTCTCTGCCCAGCTCTCCAGCCTGTCCAGGTCACGCTGGATGGCAGCACAGCCCTCTGGGGTGTCAGCCACCCCACCCAGTTTGGTATCATCAGCAAACTTGCTGAGGATACACTCTGTCCCCTCATCCAGGTCATTAATGAATATATTAAACAAAATAGGACCGAGTATTGACCCCTGGGGGACACCACTGGTTACAGGCCTCCAACTAGACTCTGTGCCGCTGATCACAACCCTCTGAGTCCTGTCCCGCAGCCAACTCTCAATCCACCTCACTGTCACCTCATCTAGCCCATACTTCCTCAGCTTCCTAATAAGGATGTCATGGGAGACAGTGTCAAAAGCCTTGCTAAAGTCAAGGTAGATGACATCCACGACTTTCCCCTCATCCAGCCAACCAGTTATAACATCATAGAAAGCTATCAGATTGGTCAAGCACGATTTACCCTTGGTAAATCCATGTTGACCACTTGGATTTACCACATCAGATTTAAACTCTTTTTCCTCACACAGAAAATCAAAAATAAAATACTCTTTTTCATGATTCTCCCTCTCTTCTCTCATTGGCATACAATTCAAACTCACTGATGACTTTCTTCTATTAGAATAATTGATCATCGTATTCACTTTGCACAATATGTGTACTCTTCTCAATCTGTGGATCAGCAGGACGTTTTAATCTTTGAAAAGCCCTTGGGCACTACATGCTCGTGTGCACCCTGTGCGTTAGACGTGGCACGTACGTAGATCTCTAGTGTACTCACCCCACAATGTGTTAATGGTATTTCTGAAGGAACAGATAGGAGATGTAGGACTCCTGTTAAGATTTTCTTTCAAGATGTGGATTTGAGGGCTGAAATCTTAAAAACAGCACTGTGAGTAACTGTCATGTAAGAAATCTCTAGCAAAAAGCAATAGTAGTTAAGTTGAAGCGTAACTTCTACCTTCAATTCATCTGCAAGAGATTGAAAGTAGAGTTCTGGTAATGAATAGTTTCTCCTACAAAAACCTGAACAAACAGTAATTCAACAATCGTGGTCTTTGCCATCCATGAAGCTTGGATTATTTTCAAAATTATAGGTGATAATAAAAAATTGGGGTTTAAAATATTTATTAAATATACTAGAGTTAACATCAGTTAAAAATCAGATTAACATTTAAGTTGTTTAAATGATCAATAGTTAATATAATAATTTTAATTTATTTTTTATAATATATATACTGTATTACTTGATTATAACATTTTTTGAATTTGCCAAAAGCCTTTGAAGAAAGCACAGTTAAAAAAAAAAATCAGTAAATGCAGTGCCTGCTATAGAAGGAAGGATTTGTCACATTTCCCAGAAAATGAACACTCGCGACAACTTGGGATGGCAAGAGAGGAGGTTTTGCACATGTTTGCCATGGCTCTCAGCAAGGGCCGCAGCAACTCTGACTGACTGAATGTGAGAAACAGCATCAAAGCTAATACAGTACCTAAAAACTGCATCTCCTATGAACTGGTGATGTCAAACATCAATTTCTTAATGAACTCACAGGATAATTATGTCAAGCGTTATTTTGCTTTTTCTTTCCATTAAAGTTGAAAAGTTTCCTTGTTATAAACATTTAATTGAAATAAATACTGAACATTTTTTGCATTCATCATCTGACAAGAGAAACGTATTTTCCTGTTTTTTGAAAAGGTTTTAAAAACCTTGAGAAACAAATGTTCAGATATTTAGTAATTGACTTCTGCTGGTGGCTTTATTAAACCGTCTGTTTCCTATTCTTGCTTAAATATTATTGAAGAAAATTTCAATTAATTTTGAAGTCCATTACTTGAAAGTGGTAGCATGTATGAATTTGTTTATAATCTTAAATTAGAAATATATTTATGAATATAGAAACAAATGAGAAATCTGCTGGTTTCTGATATAATAACAACTAGTGCAATCATAATAATGCTTACATAGCTTACAGTAATGATTGCAGGAGGATGCTTAGACAACTGGTATAAATTGACATAGAAAGGGCAAACATTCCAATAGATAATAGATTACAGAATGGTTTAGGCTGGAAGGGACCCTGAAGATCATCGAGTTCCAACCCCCCTGCCGTGGGCAGGGACACCTCCCACTAGACCAGGTTGCCCAAAGCCCCATCCAGCCTGGCCTTGAACACTTCCAGGGATGGGACATCCACAGCTTCTCTGGGCAACCTGTTCCAGTGTTTTACAACCCTCGTAGTAAAGAATTTCTTCCTAATATCTAATCTAAATTTACCCTCTTTCAGTTTAAAACTGTTGCCCCTTGTCCTATTGCAACAGGCCCTGCTAAAAAGTTTGTCCTTATCTTTCTTGTAAGTCCCTTTTAAGTACTGAAAGGTCGCAATAAAGTCTCTCCAGAGCCCTCTGCAGGCTGAACAACCCCAACTCTCTCAGTTTGTCCTCTTGAGAGAAGTGTTCCATCCCGCTGACCATTTCTGTGGCCCCTCTCTGGACCTGATCCAACAGGTCCGTGTCTTTCCTGTGCTGGGGGCTCCAGAGCTGGATGCAGTACCCCGGATGCAGTACCCCAGATGCATTCTCATGAGAGCAAAGCAGAGGGGCAGAATCACCTCCCTTGACCTCCCGGCCACGCTGGCCACCTGCTGACCACCATTCTTCTGATGCAGCCCAGGATACAGTTGGCTTTCTGGGCTGTGTGTGCACATTGCCAGCTCACGTCCAGCTTTTCATCCACCAGCACCCCCAATTCCTTCTTGGCAGGAATGCTCTCAATCCATTCATCACCCCAGTATTTTCCTTATGACTATTTAAAAGAGAAGCATCTCCAGAATTTTAATCAGGTATTTACTTTGATATACTGTGGTTTTAATATGCTTAGTACTATAATTATACTTTCTCCCTATATATAGCAACACGTAAAAAAACCTAGTAGGCACACTACTGGATTAATTAAATATTAAGATTAAATTTTAAAGTTTTAAGATTTAAGTTTTAAGATTTTAAGATTAAAGTTTTAAATAGTGGTTTTAGCTGCATTTAACTCTATTTCACTTTTGCAGGACCTCACAGACGTACTGACGTCATGAAGCTGTTGCTGCTTTTTTTTTGGAAGCACGAACAAAAGTTGTTTTCTAGGAGCTGGATTCATGAAGGATCATGATTAAAAAGGGCTCAAGTTATCAACAAAATCAGATCTTCAAGTTAGGCATTTACCAAGGGAACTGAAATTCAAAACAGGACTGAGATAGCATTTCCTCTATCTAGAGCAGAGAAGATTAGATGAAGAAGAATGGGATTCACAATAGTCATATAGTGACTGGGGTAAGCAGCCCCTAAAATGTGAAAGGTGTACCCAAGACTAGCATTTGCCTCTTATCCCCTTCTCTCTTGCACCCCAGATTAAACCACGTAACTTAAAGATTAAATTTCTGTGAAATATGAAATTAGAAACTCCATCTTCAGCACTGAACAATGTATTTAAATTCGGATAGAATTGTAGATTCATTTAGGTTGGAAAAGAGCTTTAATATCGTCAAGTCCAACTGTAATATAGTATCTTTCTCTCACTTTACAGTTAAGTGTGGCTGCCCCCTCGCATGCCTACATAATCATCTCGTGCTTAGGGCATTTGCTGTGGACAAGGGAAGATTTGGTTCTAGGAGGATAGGTTTAAACCCTTTTCCCAGAAGCTCCCTAGCCACTAAATTGTAGAAAAAGATTACCGTGATCAACGATAGGCTCGTGTATCGTTATACATCGTAGATACTGCTATCGCAAGGGCAGTTAGGTGTCCAGGACCTTTGGACAGTATAGGGCTAATTCATTCTACGTTACAGCTCCTTCCTGGAATACAGGAAAAATATTTGGAAAGATGCAGCCACTCAATTTCCACTCTTTTCACGGTCACCTAGAGACTGTTCTGGCAGCGTATGGGCAGTTTGCAGTGTCATCTGACCATGCTCCCTGCCATCTGTATGATTTCCCAATGCCAAGCGGTACTGCTCACAGCCAGCTATGCTGGCGCCAGTCCATGTGAGGATTCCGGCACTAAACGGGGAGTAGAGCACAGCCATTTCAGGTGCAGTACGGCTGTTGCCGTACTGTGGTACAGAAAAAGGACTAGTGACAGCCGGTATTTGTCCATAACAGCAGGTTAAAAAAAAAGGGGCTGGTGGACGACTTTCATTGCTGAATTATAACTTCATCCTTACCTGCTTGGAAGACTCTCTTTTCTAGGACTTGACATTTTCTACTTCAAGTCCTTTATTTTAGTTGCATTGTAAATCAGTTTCTGAGCAGTGGCTGGACTCACTGCTTTACCTTTCAGGAAAAAACATACATGAATCACAGTTTTTGATACATACAAAGATTTTTAAAAAATATTATACCATTCATTATGTTTGAAATAATTTGTTACCCTGCTTTTGAAATCTACATATTATTGTCTAAAAAGTGAGTAATTTCAATACATTTAAAAAGATTTTGTTTATATTCACCGTATATAACAATTGCTCTATTTTTCTAATATAATGCTTACATTATACTTAGAGCATTTTTCAAAGAGACAACTCAACAGCCCTCACAAGCATCTTTTGTACAAAAAAAGTTGTATGACTGCTATGATCACAACGCTGATCACGGATGATGCTGAAAATGGAAAGGTTCTTGACTCGGGTTTGTGCAATAACTACTGGATTGCTTTACTTGTATTTGTTAAAAAGCTTACACACGAAATAAACTCCTTTCTTGAGAGTAAAAAAAAAAAAAAACCAACAGAAAAATCTTTAATAAATCACATTGTGATTTATATTTTGTTGCCCAAAGCAACTTGCTATCTCTACCATTTAAAACTTTAGACATGTCCTTTTTCTGCTGAGGGTACCTAGCTGAGCAGTACTTGGAGGCTAGTGGGAATCTTCCAGAAATCTCCTTCTTACCAGTGGGTCACAGACAAATCCTGAAAAACTTGTAATGTTAAACTTCCTGCTTTTTCCCTCAGTCTTCACTGGCGATCTCTCCTCCCACAGCTCTCAAGTGGGTGGACCACAAGGCAGGGACTGGGGGAGCAAAGTCCCTCCCACTGTAAGAGAAAATCAGGTTCATGACCACCTGAGGAACCTGAACATACAGAAGTCTATGGGACCTCACTAGATGCATCCCACAGTCCTGAGGGAACTGGCTGATGTAGTTGCCAAGCCACTCTCCATGACATTTGAAAAGTCACGACAGTCAGGGGAAGTCCCCAGTAACTGGAAAAAGGGAAACACTGCACATTTTTAAGAATAGTAGAAAGGAGGATCCTGGGAAGTACGGCCCTGTCAACCTCACCTCTGTGCCTGGGAATATCGTGGAACAGATCCTCCTAGAAGCTATGCTAAGGCACACAGGGGATGATGAGGTGATTTGAGACAGCCAGCATGGCTTGACCAAGGGCAAGTCCTGTCTGGCCAACCTAGTGGCCTTCTGGATGGAGTGACTACACCGTGGACAAGGGAAGAGCTATGGATGTCATCTATGTGGACTTCTGTAAGGCTTTTGACATGGTTCCCCACAACAACCTTCTCTCCAAATTGGAGAGATATGGATTTGATGGGTGGACTGTTCAGTGGATGAGGAATTGGTTGAATGTTTGCATCCAGAGGGTAGTGATCAATGGCTTAATGTCCAGATGGAGGTTGGTGATGAGTGGTGTCCTTTAGGGGTTGGTACTGGAACCAGTACTGTCTAATATCTTCATGAATGACATAGACAGTGGGATTGCATTTACCTTCAGCAAGTTTGCAGATAACACCAAGCTGAGTGGTGCAGTTGACACACCTGAGGGATGGGATGCCATCCAGAGGGACCTGGACAAGCTCAAGAAGTGGGCCTGTGTGAACCTCATGGGATTCAACATGGACACGTGCATAATCCTGCACTTGGGTCCGGGCAACCCCCAGTATCAGTACAGGCTGGGGGATGAAGGGATTGAGAGCAGCCCTGCTGAGAAGGACTTGGGGGTGCTGGTGGATGAAAACTGGGACATGAGCCAGCAATGTGCACACGCAGCCCAGAAAGCCAACCATATCCTGGGCTACATCAGAAGAAGCGTTGCCAGCCGGTCAAGGGAGGTGATTCTTCCCCTCTGCTCTGCTCTGGTGAGACCCCACCTGGAGTACTGCATCCAGCTCTGGGGCCCTCAGCACAGGAAAGATATGGAGCTGTTGGATCATGTCCAGAGGGTGGGCCACAAAAATGATCAGCAGGATAGAACACTTCTGAGCAAAGGCTGAGAGATTTGGGGTTGCTCATCCTGGACAAGAGAAGGCTCTGGAGAGACCTTGTTGTGGCCTTTCAGTACTTAAAGGGGGCTTATAAGAAAGATGAGGACAAACTTTTCAGCAGGGCCTGTTGCAATAGGACAAGGGGTAACAGTTTTAAACTAAAAGAGTGTGGATTTAGATTAGATATTAGGAAGAACTTCTTTACTTTGAGGGTTGTGAAACACTGGCACATGTTGCCCAGAGAAGTTGTGGATGTCCCATCCCTGGAAACATTCAAGGTCAGGTTGGACAGGGCTCTGAGCAACCTGATCTATTTGAAGATGTCCCTGCTCATTGCAGGGGAGTTGGACTAGATGAACTTTAAAGGTCCCCTCCTACCCAAACCACTCAATGATTCTAAATAATTTTTTTTCCCAAGTCAATAAATAATTTAGCTACTGTCTACACAAGCAATGCATGCATAATTTGGCCATCCTTTGATTTAAATTATGATAATGATAATTTAGTTACTGTTGCCAAAATATGTGTTAACCTGTTGGATTAACAGTGCAATACTTGCATTTAGATATCATCTTGTGCTTGTAAAAGTGCCTTTCACTTGAGAAGCTCTAAGTGCTTAGCACATTGAGCATTGTTGCTAATAGACTCTGCGTGGAAAATGGAAGTTCTGAAGGACTCGTTTCTAGAGGTTAAAAATAATGACAATGTGACCTGTAAATCACTCTGAAAATAAGGCACTTTAGGAATAATAGATAAGGAAAGAGACGTTATCTCGATTTATGGTATTGTTATCATTACCCTATAATCCCGTCTTAAGCAGAATTAAAGAAAAATACCAGTACAGCTTGGTAATTTAATGCCATTATGTCATTTTTTGTAGTTTAGAATTTAAGTCATAGTCTAGATGACAAATAAAAATGAGATTGGGAGGTTTAACTCCTAGGTGAGTATAATACAAAACTACAAGACAAGTTTGTGGGTCATACAATTGCTCTTCATGTAAAATTGCACTATATTCATTGGAAAAATCTGTGAGCATACAGTTAATTATTAACTTCTATGTTCATTTAATTCACAAGTCTTTAAAAAAGTGGGGTCCAGTTCTTTAAGATGGAACGAGACAGGGCTATAAATTGCCTGTCACATTAACTTCTTGCAAACATTCTCTGCTTGATAAGATATAAAAGAAAATTAGCATATTCTTCCTCCCCTGAAGTCTAACTCAAATTATTTTAGGACTAGTTTAACTTCTGACAGCTGAATTGCATACATTAGCTAGCTAGAGCCATCTGCAAGGCAAATGCATTCTTACCTCATATGCCTCTAATTGGAACGTGTTTTCTTTCAGGTGCCATGCTGACTGGTAATGAATTCTGGAATCATGTACATTCCCGAGGATTTATAAACTGCATGGATTAAGGACAGGCTTTTGTGAATTTCAGTTATTTTTACACTTTGACTGTAAGTCTAAACAATATTTCTTGGGTAGTACCCTAAGTATATGAAGAGTTAATAACCCCAAACCAGGGATTATATTAAGGAGACTGGGATGACATAGGATTCTTTAAAGCATTATTTTTCACATTTCATTGAACGGGATGGTCATCTAGATTTTTATGTCAATATCTAACATCCTTTATTTTATACAGTAATACAGTGAGGCTACATGAGAATTCTCTTCTGAATTTCATTCTCCAGCTCAGCAACAGTGGAGTACATTACACGATTTGCATTTTAATACTAATTTTTTTATGACAGAGTAAAAAGGATTTTAAACAATTAATTTTTAATGCTTGTATCAATATCAAATGACTTACCATGATCTTTTTATTGGTGGCATTTACTTTTTCTACTTCATCGTCTTGTTTGAGGATAAAAGATTAGATGTGGAGTATATTTGAAGTGATTGCCTGATTACATTTTAATGCCTTACCGGAAATGTAGAAATACTTTAACGAAATGTTGAAAATGTTTGATGGAAAATGAAATAGATTATTATTCAGTTAAAATGATATCTAGTGAAAATTCAGAATATAATTACGGCAGTTTTCTCATCCTAAAACCAAACTGCAAATTTAAATAAACCATCACTAATACAGTATCATAATGATATGTATCACTTGTGTAACATCAATCTAGAAATCATGGGAACAGCTTTATTTCACTTGTAAACTAGTACTGAGATCTCCAAGGCATGAAGCTGAAGGAGTCTTTCCAAATTTTATAAAGTAGAATGGACATTCTACTAAACATTCTGTTTACGTTTGCCACAATTTTCATTAAATGCTGTAAAATAAATTAGGTCACAGATTCTCACCTGGGTATAAGTTGAGAGTTTCAGGGGGGCATGTCATGTCTCAGCACATCAACTGACTGAAGTGCAAGAGCAGCCTCAAAGGGCAAAAATTAATGAAAAATAATAGCACATCATCTTTTCTCCTTTGGGTAGAGTTCAGCAGTCACAGGTCAAGCAAAACACCTTAAGAAAGCTGGCAATATTGAGGAATGTTTCAATGAAGAAGAAAAGGAAAATCAGTGTGTGCCACCAGATGTCCCGGATAACTCCCCAGGACTTGCATGGGACACCGGTGTATTAGAGGACAAAAGCTGACCCTAAAGTGTCAGTAGAGACTGTGTATCCGAATACATAGAGAGTGCCCTGTGCAGCATTCAAAGGCCAAGGGAAGCTATTTGGTCTCCTATGTAAGTGTGTCCTGCTGAAAGCCTTTCCTTGAGAAGTGAGCTCTGAGCTTTTTGTTCTACAGTGTCAATCTGCTGACCTGTCCAGAAGTATTCCTCAGGTCAAATTTGTCAGCTTATTCAGCACATTTTCTCCAGTGTGAATCAGAGATGAAATTTGTCCTGTAGGATCTGTCTGTAATAAAATAATTCTAGTGAAATCACAACATGGAATTACGCATACCTTCAGTCTTCTTTTAGGAACATTGTTATTATTCTTTTTTTAAATAAGAAATGACTCTGTATAAATATAATCAAGCGAAAAGTGAAATGTCCTAAATTAAACATTACATTTTACAGTTAAACTTCCACAGCATAGCACTGGAAAGTAATTTCAAATAGGATTACCTTTAATGCCTTACTGGAAATGTAGAATTATTTCAACAAAAGAAAATGTTTGATGGAAAACGAAATAGATTATTATTAAGTTATTTTTAACTTAACTTATTTTAAACTAAGTTATTTTATTAAGTTCATTTTGACAGATGTATTTTCCAGGATTACATCACAGCAACAAAGAAATCCTAACATGTCTAAGACACTGGAGGTTTAGTTTACTTTCAGTCACAAAGCAATCAAATGTAATTAAATACAAAATTTAATTTGCTTGTGCCACAAGAACTTCTGAAAACTCATTTCAGAAATTCTGTCAGAATATCTGTTATGGTAATGGAAAACATTTGTATGACAAAAATCCATTTGCAGATATATATAACAAACTAGATATTTACAATGATCTCTCCCATTGATTCTGCTGGGATCTGGATCGCTGCTGAAGTCATAGAATCGTTATGGCTGGAAAAGACCTTTAAGATCATCACGTCCAACTGTTATCTAATTCTACCAGGCCCACTTCTAAACCATGTCCCTGAGCACCATATCTAGATGGCTTTTAAATACATCCAAGGATGGTGATTCCACCACTTCCCTAGTCAGCCTGTTCCAGTCTTTGATAACCCTTTCAGTGTAGAATTTTTGCCTAATGTCTAACCTAAACCTCTCTGGTGCAACTTGACACCATTTCCTCTTGTCCTATTGGTTGTAACTTGTGAGAAGAGACCAACCCCCACCTCTCTACAACCTCCTTTCAGGTAGCTGTAGAGAGTGATAAGGTCTCCCCTCAGCTTCCTTTTCTCCAGGCTAAACAACCCCAGTTCCCTCAGCTGTTCCTCATAAGTCTTGTTCTCTATGCCCTTCACCAGCATCATTGCCCTTCTCTGGACCCTCTCCAGCACCTTAATGTCCATCTTATACTGCAGTGCTCAAAATTGAACACAGTACTCAAGGTGCGGCCTCACCAGTGCCAAGTACAGGGAGACAATCACATCTCTAGCCCTGCTGGCTACACTATTCCTGATACAGGTCAGGATGCCATTGGCTTTCTTGGCCACCTGGGCACACTGCTGGCTCATGTTCAGCCAGCTGTCAGTCAACACCCCCAGGTCCTTTTCTGCCAGGCAGCTTTCCAGCCACTCTTCCCCAAGCCTGTAGTGCTGCATGGGGTTGTTGTGGCCCAAGTGCAGGACCCAGCACTTGGCCTTGTTGAACCTCATACCATGGGCCTCAGCCCATCGATCGAGCCTGTCCAGATTCCTCTGAAGATCCCTCCTACCCTCAAGCAGATCAACACTCCCACCTAACTTGGTGTTGTCTGCAAACTTCGAGGGTGCTCTCGATCCCCTTGTTGAGATCCTTAATTAAGATATTAAATAGGAGTGGCCCCATAATAATTTCATCACAAATAGGTCCATCATAAATAGGTGTATTTAAGTCTTATTGGGCTTCCGCTCCCAACATAAGAAATCCTAAAGAACCTATTTTGGGGAAAGATGATCTTCAGTTCTGCATCAGATCCCTTTAGAAGGAAGGGAATGCCAAACTGAGGCACTCAAAATTAGGAGGTACTTTTTGAAATTTGAATTCAAGCCTTCACCAGTAAAAAATCAGATTTTAGACTTTAAAATTTAAATAACAATAAAAAGTTTAAATAATAAATCCTGACTATCTGTTTCTGACAGTAAGATAACTCATACTGGAGTAATACAGCTTGTGATTCTTTCCTTGGTACTCTTCTGAACTTTACCAATAGAGCACTACAAAAATCACAGATTTCAATAAGTAGGAGGAAAGTTAACACATTAAAGTTTGAACTGGTACCCACAGAGAGATCGATTGCATTTAGTCAAGATACCAGTGAGAGGAAAAAAAATTAAATTAATTGTTCCAGACAGAAAATTACAGATATGTATAGAAAAGAACAGGAATGGACATAAATGTGGGCCAAGTGCTTCCAGCATTGTACTGCCTTGTGTTATTAAAGGAAACCGTGATGTTCTACTCAGAACTTTCTGGTTTATTTGCCCATTATTGAAGGATCTACTTTTTCTAGTCCTCAACCTGATAAGTCTTGTGTGATGACTTCACAGAATCACTTGTATGAGAGATGCTCCAGTCCCTTAATCATCTCAGTGGCCCTTTGCTGGACTCTCTAGTAGCTCTGTTTCTCTGTTGCACAGGGGAGACCAGAACTGGACATAGCACTCCCTGTGCTGAGGGGAAGGATCACCTCCCTTGACCTGATGGCCACACTCTGCCTAATACAGCCCAGGATACCATTAGCCTTCTTGATGCAAGGGTGCATTGCTAGCTCATATTCAACTTGGTGTCCACCAGGAGCCCCAGGTTCTTTTCTGCAGAGATGCTTTCCAGCTGGGTGACCCCCAGCATATATTGGGGCATGACTTTGCGCTTCTTGTTGCACTGCATGAGGTCCTTTTCAGTCCACTTCTCCAGCCTGTCAAGGTTCCACTGGACGGCAGCAAACCCTCTGGTATATCAGCCACTTCTCCCAGTTTTGTCCTTTGCAACTTGCTGAGGGTATGCTCTGCCCCATCATCCAGATCATTAATGAAGACGATGAGCAGGACAGGACACAGGTTTGACCCCCGGGGTATATGACTAGTTACCTACCTCTAGGTAGACTTTGTGCTACTGATCAAAACCCTCTGAGCTTGGCTGTTCAGCCAGTTTTAAATCCACCTCACTGCCCGCTACTACTGTCTGTCTTACCATTTTCTGCTAAATAAAGTGTATCTCTAAGGAGAGCTTATTATCTTGCTCCGTATCTAGCCCAGGGCAATCCACAGCACATCTTGCCTCCTTTCTCTCAGTATCTGCCTGGGTGCGGGGCTGAACACCAGCAGAATGCGTTCGATGTCTGACCTTCGTCTTTTCCATCCACCTGCGACTCCCCTTGTACAGACCTGGAATTCCCCAGAGGGGACTGTGCATCCCACAGTTATGAAGCAGTCAGAATTGCCAAGAACAAAAGATGCTGAAAACACATCCACAAAAGCAACACTACACACCATCAAGATAGTTACTTGTCACATGATAGCTACAATAGCTACTCTTCCTCCCAGAGGTTCATGTTATAAGCACTACTTTTCTCTAAAAATGACAAAATAAACCCAAACTCTGCTTCTTCGTCATCCTTTTCCATATCAATATCAGTAATGGTGGTAATGCTGTTGTTGAGATACAGTAAATATTTCAGGTATGTATGCAGTATGCTGGTTAAGGCTTAACTTAGACCTCAGCTTCTGTGGGCAGGTACACAGCTGTGAAAGAATCTGCTGTGCTTCACAGCAGCTACTCTGTGTGCAGCTATTGCTTGGGAATTTTTTTTTTTTTTTAAATTGTGTGAGGGAAGTAAGATGACTGGACCTTTGGCAGGTAGGAGAGTTACAAACATACCCACTGCTAGGCAAGAAACTCATACACTTCTGAGCGTGCACAAAGTCCCTTTGCCTGTCAAAGCCAAACTTAGTCTTGTCCTGGATTTATGCTGCCTTCCACAGTTAATCGGTCTGGATTAACAGCACAAGCGCTGAGTATTCTTCATTATCAGAATGTGTTAAGATCCACACCTTGCCCCAAGATGATTTCTGACAACAGCTGACCATTTGCTGGAAAGTACCAAGACAAATAAAAGGCTGCTAGCATGAAAATAGTTAATCACAGTAGTAAAAAATTCACCAATCCCTAGCTACAGCCCAAGCAGAAACAGAATAGACAGGATAACAAACCAGACATTGATTGAAAAAAATATTAAAATTTAATTCCACCAAGTAAAATCTAGTGAAATGACTGCAAAATATTACAAACAACTCATATTTTATTGCAAACATTTTAATACTATTGTAGATAAGAAAGACAAGTTTGCAGAGGAGGATCAATTTAACCAGAAAATTGCTTACAAAGGAATTGCTCTTGCTCCCACGGGTATCAACAGCATTTTACAGGCAGGCTTCAAAGAAAACCAAATCTGAGCCTTCAAACTGTTATTGTATTTTTACAAAAGTATGTATCTCAAAAAAGCAATAAAGGACAAAAAAAAGTACCTCCACACTATGCTGTTTAGGTGTTTTCCCATGGAGAATGTCTCTCAGAGTTGCAACAGTCTTCATTATATACATCTGTAATCTTTTAAAACTAATTGTCCCCTTGAATTAGTAACAACCAATATAAAGTAAAACAATATACCACAAGAAACACTTCATTGTTTAGGCCTCAAAGAAAGGTAGAGTTACACAGTTAGAAACGCCGTACAAGATTCACTCCTACTAAATTTAGGCCAATATTACATTGGAACTTTTACTCTCTTTTGTTGCCTTTTTCAGAATAAAACCATGGTAACATGCTATTAAAAATGATGTAACTCTTATGTAATTAGTTAGTACCTATATTATGTTTGTCATGTTTCAATATATTTTTGAATGTTTACTTAAGGATATTGCTTTAGCAGACATCCTGGTTAAATAATTTTAAATTACATTATTACTGGAATTTCAGACTATGTCAGCTAATTTAAAGTAATTTTTCATAACATCTTTTTATTTTAGTATTTTCTGAGATCAAAATGTAGAAACAGTTTTGGCTTAAAAGATAAGTCAGTCCCTCTCTTAGCTGAGATAGAAGCAGTAAACTCATAAGATCAGAGAGACAAACAAAAATGGCAGTTAGAGTCCCAGTCCTGACATAGATGAGAAAAATGTTCAAAATTATTGATCATATTTGAGCACACACATCTGAATGTAGCAAAACATGAGCCTATGACCTAGCTTTTAAAAGACTTCTTTGTATCAACAAAGAGAAATTCACCAAGTCCTTTACTATAACATTAAAGCTTTTAAAACATTATGCCTAATGCCACTATCAATAGAGTTAATCACCTTTAGGTAGAGACAAAGCAACTAAATATACTGTAATTACAAAAAATGCATTTCTGTCACAACCATGACCATGCAGTGATGGTGAATTTCAATTATTATATCCCCTTAAGTTTGCATATATTAAAAAAAGATGGCAAAAGTTATTTAGTTCAATCAGCGTAGTTAGACTTGTAATTCTTAATCGTACACGTATATTCTCAAAGAGTAACAAAACTAAATAGTAGTAGCTGATTTACTGCTGTTTTACAGATTAAGTGAAAGTTTCTGGTCTTGATCACTTTATAGCCTGTAAGAGACTGACCATGATGGCCCTGCTCCGGCAAAGAAGCAGAAACACATGCTTAATAAACTCCTGAATTCATTCTATTCCATCACATTTGGCAGATGGCACCTTCCACAACACATTTCTCCTTGTTCTCTGCTAGAACAGGGGAGTACACCACCTACTGAAAAACCACAGGTCTCCCACACAAATCCTGATACCAGAGAGACTACATACATATACTCACATGCTTTTCTAGATGAAACCATAGTGTACTTTGCATGGGCATGCCCTTAGAAATAGAAACTTCCTTGTGCCTTCCTGGAAAGTAAGCCCCCGAACTATCTTGTACCATTCTTCAGCACCTGATTCCTGCAATAGTTTCTAATATCCTTCTTATAATTTAATAGATGGTCTTTCACTTTCATTTGAAAATACTGTGTAAAGCAGCAAGTATGGAATGATTGCTGAACTGGCTGCAGTTTGGTACTGTAGCTCAGTAGTCTATATATAGAATAACTATAAAGTGCTTTAGAATTGTGTCACATGAAAGGTGCAAATAAATACCGTGTCCTCTTATGTGATCTCCCTGGAGACACACAGTCCTGGTGAGCCCACACTTGAGGGTATCCTAAAATTGTTACAGCACTTTAATAATGATACTGATTTTTTACACTGGAGAATGCTTCTTTCTCCAATATTTACCGAGGTTAGTGTCTCACGGCATCATAGCCAGCAGGCCTGCTGCTTGCCCTTCATCAGCTGTCTTGACGGATCCAAACATGCTCATCTGGATGGGTATAAAAAGGTACAGTGCTACTCTGGGAATCTGCACAAAAATGGTGCCTTTAATGTGCAGAACTTTGGGTTGTTAGTTGATTCCTTCTGATTGCCATTTGCTGAAAAGATGAACTGTCAGCACACTGTGCAGTATCACTTCTCTTTTTGGTTAATAGGCTCAAAATTTCAGGCACTGAGTACAGCACATCCCCACAGTAGAATGCTGACAGGTCTATCAATTGTCAAAATTTTCCAGGCTTTGGATTATACCATTCAAATAGCTCTAATGAACTTCTATATAATGCGTGGTGCAGCACTGCAGTGCTTATAATCTCCTGTTCCAAAAAGATCTGACTATAAATGGGAAGCATCTTTATTGCTTTTATGTATGAGGAAATGAAGCACCAATAAGTAAGCAAAGTGTGTCAATGCAGAGTCGAACCCCAAAATGACTCTATGGATCATACTCCATTGTAGTACACAGAACTCCCCTAACAACAAGTAGTATTCTATTTCTACAGAGTAATTATTTTATACATTGGGGGTAAATCCTGTGCCCACCAAAATCAAGGCAAAACTCCCACTGAATGAAGTATGACCTGGATTTCACATTATATTTGGAACCAAACTCGAGTACTTTGTCACACATAGCTGAAGTATGAAATAGCCTCACAGCATGCTTAATGACAATTCATTGTCTATTGTAATTCTGAATGATAAAAATGCAAAATCAAACAGACATTTTTCCTTCTTCAAGTTTTTTCTATTCACATTATTGTGATTCACGACTGCTGTTTTCCTTAACTGTGATTACTACAGACTAAAAAGGGAAAAAGAAATAACAAAGAAAACAGAACACAATAAATCCTATTACCCAGTTGACTGAATAAATGTAGATTATCACCATGTCCATATCAAATCGCCATCCACGGCTATCATCCTCAAAGTCCATGTAGTCCATCCTGTGAGCAGCATGTGGGAAATGCCTCCTTGTTACAGTATTTGAGCGTCTTTGAAAACCTGCCGAAAAACAGACTAGGAGATAGAAATCTTTACAAAAGCAACCAGACTGAGTTAAAAAAAAAAAAAAAAGGTTAACCCTCCTTCCCCCAGTTATTTACAGGACAAATGGAAGCAGGAAATCTCACAACTCACTGCTAGGTTTCCTCATTTCGTTGGACAAGAAGCCCTCTGTGGACTTGATTTTGAAAGATTTAAAAAGTAACTCTGTCTTCCATGTCTGGAAAACAATACGTTTGTTTGTTTGGATTTGGTACTCTCTACTACAGTAAAGTAATGCTATTTGCTTAGGTTATCCAGACCCATGAACACCTCTCTTTTGTTGCCACCTTCCACTGAATTTGATTCAGTCATCTACAAGTGAAAGGGTCCATATACTGCAATTATCCTCTTGAGTAATTAATCTCTGGATTCCCTAAGTCTACTCATCTGAATTCTTCAGTAAACGAGACACATCCATATCTGTACACATGTAGTTCAACAATGCAAATAAATTTGAATTCCTATTTTCAGTGTTTGATTTTTTTTCAAAACATTCTTCTAAATAAATCCTGCTTGCTTTAATATTATGTCTCTATATGATAGATACCAGGTTAAAATTCAATTTTGAAATTACTGTTTGTATGCTGATAATACCTTAAAAATATATAGGCAGATGCAAACACAGCCTTTCAAGTGGGAGTAAAAATCCTGTGACTCCAAGAATGGAATGAGTATGGGGTCCTGCCAAAAGGTCCTTCCTCTTCACTCCTCCCCCGACTTCTCTATGTAGTAAGAGAAGTAGTACAGAAGCATAGCTCTTGCATATGTCAAGACACAAGGTTAGAGAAGTGTCTGTGCAGCTGTGTTAGACAGCAGGTTGTGCACTGGGAAGTCTGAGAGCTGCGCCGCAAAGGCAGAAGATCTGTCCCATTCTGATAAAGGACAAGGAGGGAATGCAGTTGTACTGGTCTGGATTTTTGTTCTGTTTTCAGGTAACTCTCAATTTTTTATGACGCATTCTTTGATTTTGTAAAACAGGTCTTTGCTGAGTTGCCCAGACTCCTCTCTGCACTGACATAATGGCTTTTGGGGTCTCAAGGTGGGTAGGAAGTGTCCCCTTCAGTGGGCACCACTGCACACCCGAGTGCCTCAGTGTGTCTTCCTCAGTTTTAATCTACTACCATGCTGTCTTCTAGTCCATCTTAATTAATCCTCCTTGAAGTTCCTGTCTTATGTTTTTGACTAACAGAAACAATTGTGTATAACTGGTGTTCACATGACAGTAATTTTCATTTGAACATTCTCAGACCTTATTCAAGATAATTGAGATATATGTTTTAAAAAAGTGTCCTCATACAGAAATTTGCTGGAATTTCAGTATTTTTCCTTTTCAGTGGTGGATATTGACTGTTTCTTTGTATTTTTTTGTCTGAATTAGTATTTTTTATACTTTTATACTTTTAAACTTTTATAGCACAATTGTTTCCATGCTTCCAACAGAAAGTATTTTCTCTCTTTGGTATCAGTTTTTAAGATAGTCTATCAGAGACCTTTGGACTCCAAATTACACAGATAAACTGGTCCTCCTCTATTCCTTTAATGACTGCTTTATTTAGAAATTTGACTAGACTGCTGAGACATATAAATTCTTCCTTTCATCATGATATCATTGCATTTCTTTTTATTTTTCATTTTTAATGAAAATTTGGATCAGTTTGTCATGTACAGATACTAAGTTTCTAGATCTGTATATATCAGAATTTCTCTAACATTATATTATTTTGGAAACTATACATGAAATCTTCATGCTAGTCAAGAGAGTGATGATGTTTTATGATGGTTTTGATTAACTCCAAGGGGCCTAAGATTTGCCC
The DNA here is from genome assembly GCF_965231255.1 of Vanellus vanellus. NCBI lineage: Eukaryota > Metazoa > Chordata > Aves > Charadriiformes > Charadriidae > Vanellus > Vanellus vanellus. The sequence continues at coordinate 65,372,526 of NC_138908.1, forward strand.
CACAGCTAAATACGCTATACTGACTCTAGAAAAAAAAAAAGTAAAGAATTCCAGCGATTTACTTTTAAAGAATTTTAGATTATAATACCACAAAATTTTATGCAAGTGCATGAGCTAAACATCTGCGTAAAGATGCTGAAGATCTCTTTAAAGTATGATATGGACTTCCTTGTTCTTGATGTTTTGCTTTATATTATGTTAATTTAATAATACGCTAATTTAAAATGGTATCTTTGATTACTGAAAAATAACATTAGTAACTCAGTAACAAAATTCTGAAAAATATTAGTCTTCTTTAAATATCTTTCTGCCAAGATGTAATTTACTTGAAAAATGCTCATTTAAAAACTTGCCTCAATTTCAAACCTGTTTTTCTTCTTTTCTAAAACTTTTTAAACATTATTGTCAAATAGAAATCTAGATCTATGTTGTTATGTTCTACTTTTTAAATTTAATTTGCAAATGGCATAAAATTTTATCACTAATGCTATATCATTCACTTTGCCTTTTACACATGAATTTTTGTGTATATTATCCTCTCTGGAGGGTCTTAGTCAAGGCTGCTACCTATGCTTTCTTTTTATTTATTTATACACTTAAAGTAAACATAACACAAAATGCTAGAGGCTGGTTTTTGGATCAACAGGGATAATAAGGGAATTATGCAAACATGTAGCTATAATAGGTTTGACTTGGTAGTCCTCGCCTTCTAGAGGATTTGGACAAATATTATCCTTGATTTGTATGTCTGTGCAACTCACCTGAAGCAAACCTGCAATAAGTTTATCACGTATTAGACTTTGTAATGTAATCATTCTACATTCAAAAACAGCAGTTTCAGTATAGGAAACTGGCTATTCTCTAATTACTCTTCCTATAGAAACCCACAGAAAAACTGTTGGTGCTGTATTAAAGGTATATATACAATCAGGACCTGCTTACTATACACCATGTGTAATCCCTGTGGCTTCCCTAAGTGTGAGTAAAGCTATTGTCAACACAGCCAGTTATGTGGAATAGATTTCAATTCCATTGCTGAAATAGCCTCTTTTTAACCATATGAAAATTGGTTAAGCTTCAGCTGAAAATGTCAATTATGTAAACTGAATTCTAGGACTTAACAGAGGCTAACAAAGAATGAGAACTGTTTCTTTTCCCTGAAGTATATTACCAAATAAACTTGCGTACAGTACTGAAACCAAGACTCTGCAGACTCTATGATCTGTACTGTGACTACAATCTTATATTAGTTCTGCCTTCAGATGTCTGTCTATCCAGATAGAGTGGAATTAAGCCATGTCTCTGCATCTGATTCTAGCCATTTGCAAGTAAAAACAGAGCTGTAGAGTTTCTCAAAAACTGTACAGCAACATGGGGTAGGGGTTTGAATTATGAAACAGAAGAACAGAGTGAGCTTCAAATCATGTCTAACGTATTTGCTCCTTTTTTAAAAAGAAACATTATCTTATTTGAGGAATACAGTCCCTATATAATTTCTATACAGGCATGTATTTTTTAAGACATATATTTTACTTAACTTTTTTGTGCATGCATATGTTGCTATACTCTGAACAAGAACCTCCACTCAAATCATATGAATATGCATGCATGGTGCCAGTGGAGTCTGGCAGACTGTTAGTGGAAACCTGTTACTAGATAACAAAAACAATGTTGTGTGCAAATCACACTTTTATACCAACGAAAGCATGCAAATCAAAAAGGATTTTCACCAGAGCATCAACAGGCACAGCTGCTGCGTGTGTCCCTGCCAAATATTTTGCAAGCTCTTGTTGAGGTACGAGCAATACTCAAATAAGACTACAAACAATTTAAAATATTCTCCCAATTTTATAAGTTGACTGACCTCATTTTGCTATGACTAAAGAACATAAGATATGAGAAGGAAAATTTTACTCAAAAATGTGCCCAAATGAATACTATGCAAGCTGTAATAACCATTTACATTACAAGTGCTCATGTAAAATTAAATTACCCATGAACAAGTGTTCTTAGGTAATCAGATGTACCAAGGTCATTTTAACGCAGTCTCTTCTTTCTGATTATGAGCTGCAACAGATAGAGATACTGAAAGACTACAAGAAAAAAGGCAAGTACAGACTGACACCTTCCCATATGTGCCTTTGCAACATCCAGCAGCTCAGGACCCCAGTGCTTTGGAAGCTGTGCTCAGAACAATGTGTTAAAACAGTGTTGATGATAGGATTTTCTTTCCTTACATGTGTCTGCATACTTTTGAACTAGATCTCATAGTGCCTCCACTTACAGAGCTTTGTGTCCCTCGGTGGAGTAGTCTTAGAGCAAATAAATTGATTTCCTTTCAGGTGAAACTAAACTAGAAGATGAGCTCCAAGAGCTCTGACGTGTTCCAGTAATATGCTTCAACCACTAATGGGCATTCAGCCCTTGGGACTGGAATTAAGTCGCCCCTGTTCCCTAAAATGCAAATGTGGACATCAGGCCCTCAGGGCCAATTGTTTTGCCCTATCTATTATGGCTGATATAACTGCTAATGCAAGAATGCCTCTGAGAGACAGTGAACAAGCTTTCCTAAACCATCTTTATGCCATTCATAATTTTACAGACCTCTTGTATGTGTCTTCTGTAATATACTTTCAAAAAAAAAAAAACTTGTAAATTTCCTTTGCATGGAAAATCTTCCATACTTCAGATCATCCTTTCTGCAATATTCTTCACCCTGCTCTACCCTTCAAGATGATGTAGTCTAAAATTATATGCAAAATTGGAGGTGTGGGATCACCACAAATTTAGACAATGACATAATGTTTTCCATTGTATTATCATCCTAATAATTCCTGCTTACCTTTTGACTATGACTGTTCATTGAATGTTTTCAGAAAACTAATCACAGTATTACCCAGATCTTTTTTCTTAAGTGGCAATAGCTAATTTACAGGTCATCATAGGAAATATTATGTATTATCGAGGTTGCACAGTCTCTGTGGGCAACTGCTCCACCACTGTCCTCACAGCGAAAGTGTTTTTCTTACTTGCAGTCTGAACTTCTCATATCCATTATTGCCATGCACCACTGTGAACAGCTGGTCTGTCCTCTTGGTGGTCTCCTTATAGGTCTGGTACAGCTGCCTGGAGATCGCTCCAAAGCCTACCCTTCTCCAGACTGAACAAGCCAGTTCCCTCAGCCTCTCCTCACAGGTCAGGTGCTCCAGGCCACTGAGCATCCTGATGTCCCTCTGCTAAACCTGCTCCAATTTACTGCTGTGTTTCCTATATTGGGGGCAGAAAGCAGAATTGCAGTATTTTGGATACGGTCTGCTGAGTAGCAGGGGATAAAAACTTCCCTCATCTACTGCTGTTCATACATCATGCTCCTGTTCATAAAGTCCAGGATTCTGTTGGCCTTCTGCACTGCCAAGGCACACTGCCAGCTCATGCACAGCTTGATCTTCATCAGGACACCCAGGTCCTTTCCAAAAAGCTGCTGCGCAGGCTTGTCAGTGCCCAGCCTGTCTCATTGCCAGGGGGTCTTCGTTCCCAGCTGCAGGACTCAGCATTTGTTCTTGTTGAATTTCACAAGGTTCCTTTCAGCACTTCTCCAGCCTGTCTAGGTCTACCTGAACAGCAGCCCTGACACTGAGTCTATCAATCTGTCCTCCAATTTGTCCTCTGCGGACCTGATGAGAATGCATTCTGTTGCCTCTTCAAGGCTGCTGACCAAGAGAACTGTTAGCTGTCAAGTTCATATTTACTATCATTAGTGATTTGAGTAATTTCGTATCACTAATAAACTTTATCAGCTGTATATCTATCACTTTTCCAAATCACATATGAATGTTCTGAACCACACAGACTGCTGCAGATTCCAACAACAATCCAATGTAGTTTGCTAGATGCTCTTTTACAATATATTTTCCATCTTCCATCATCTTGGTCTGGTTTTCTTTTTACATGCCCTGCTGAAAAGGGCTGAAGTACCTGCTTCACTGTTTCAGCCCATTTTTCCAGCCTGTCTTGATCTCTCTGAATAGCAGCCCTGACACTGAATCTACCAACCGGTCCTCCAACTTGTTGTCATCTGCAGACCTGATGACAGCATGGAGAAATGGCCCAAAATTTCCCAGCATTCTATACGTTTTTCAAGGATGCAGTGCTTTTATACTGCTTTCACAAATGTGGTATCATTCCAAACTTCTTGCATAAACAACAGCCTTCTCCCATACGCACATCATGTGGCATCATATTCTGGTTATGCTAATATAACACCTGAATTGCAAGATTTGCTGGTCAAAATAAGCTACGAGATCTTTATTTCCAACAAAGAAAAAAGCATATATTGCTAGAGAGGTTTATGAGAGGATGGCACTTAACCTGTGTGAACACCTGCTAGCATGTCCCATTGACTCCCAATCTCGTGTCCCAAGCTCTAACCCAGTCTCAAGCCCTCCACCAAGCTCACGTACCCAAAGCATCCAGTTCCTTTCCCAAACAAAGGCTACTCAAGCCAATGAGCATCCTTCTCAAGTCCAGAGTTCTAGCTTTTCTCCTCCTCCTGCATGAAAAACTTGAACCTTCCTACCCTCCTGCCTCAGATAATTTCAGCTTCACGTACCTATTGTCTCAGAAGTCAAAATCTCATTTTTTTCTAGAGAAAGCCCTCAAATTCCAAACTCCTCTTGCCCCAGGACGCACACCAGAACCTCCAGCTTTCCTATGCTAAAAGTTTTATCACCACCTTTCAAGGCATTTCTCACTGCAAAGTCCAACCATCTTCCCAAACCTCCCTCACTACCCTATTCCTACCTTCCTCTCACTTGGTCTCTACTGACTTTGAATACTTCTCTGCTCTTGCCCTTCCAATTTCACTTATGGGCTCTCACTGGCTGACAGCACCTTATATCCGTATGTGACTAAACTTACATCATCTCCATTCCTGTTCCATCCCCAAAATCCAAGTCCTACCTTCTGCTAGCAGTTGGGCTTTAGAAAACCTGGATGTAAAATGTACGTAAGCTGGACATAATCCTTATCTGAAACCATTCTTATATTCACTACGATGTCTGTCTTTCTAGCTATAGGACTTTTACAGGGCTTTTGGTTTAAATGTTGAAATCTGCGGCAGTCCCAGAGAGGTAAATTGTGTGTAGGCAGTTATTTGCATATGCATAAAATACGATTTATTGAACTCATTGTGCATATGATAGAGTCCTCCTGTACATGAGCAAATCAGCAGCATGCAGGCAATGTAGTGGGGAATGCACAGTAACTGCTTTTCAACATGTCAAAGAACATTGTCTGCAAAGGGTCTAGAAAAGCAACTGATTACTGTGAAAATCTGTAAAAGCCATGTCCTGAAGCCTTTCACATGGGACACAAAATTTGATTGCAGAAGGGCCACTCCTTTTTATAAGGCAGAGTGGTTAGGAACCACTGTTCTCCACTGTTACAACTAGCTTTTTGTTTTGTGAATTTCATAAGGCGTTTGACATGAGAAAAAGAAAATTATGCTGCAGACAAAACTATGCAGAAATCCCCAAATGTGGTAATGCCATTGACATACATTTCATCTGTTGAAGCAAAAAGCTTATAAAAGCTGCAGTCCTAGAGAACCAACCACCAGGTAAATAATGCTTCTTGCTGGTCATTATTGGCGTCACTATTGGCATTTATATCTAAGAATCATCTCTACTGTCTTAAAACTTTATAAATCCTACACAGATCCAGGAAGAGAATATACACAAATGCCAGAAATCACTGTTCCCCGACTTTTTCTACCGAGATATGTAACCAAAATAAGCCCAGGATTTAAGGTTATATACTACACACCAATACAGAAAAGCTGTACTTGAATTCAGCATTTCTTTGGATTGTTTATTGTTAATCACTGCAATTAACACCTCTCAGGCCTTCAGGACAGAGAGGAGGCAACTTCTCATTAGAAGTTTTTTTTCCTCTGTGAAATACTGTAAATTTCATTCAATCAAAATTACAAATATTTAGACTTGAAAAAGAGGTCCAACTGTTTTACTCTGGATGGGAAATGAAGATGAGATTTTTTTCCCATTCAAATGCAGATCATTGGATTTCAGTGAGGATTATTTATAACTGAAGTTTTTTGCATGTTCCTACCATTAATTTGAATTCTAAGACATAAATATAGAGCATCTGCCATAAATTAACAATGACATTCTGAATATTAAGTAAATAACCAAATAAAAACGTGTGAAGGAAGTCCCCTCTTGCTATTTTTCAAACTAATACTTCAGCTTTTACTGATTAAAACACAAACCATAAAGCTAGTTAGTATGTCTTATCAACTAATCAGGTTACTGGAAAAGAAAACAAGAGAAAACTTTAAAAATTAATAACAACATCCATAAAGCTATATTAAGTGCACCCATACATGTTTAACATTATTTTGCATAACTAACATTTTTGCTAATTTATTAAATATGAAATCTATTTACTAATTTTATGAGAAATATCCAATGACTACTGTGCCCAGTCCCTCTTATAAATTCAAAGCAAAACTATAACAACTCCTGTTTTCTATCTTGGCCTGTTTATTTCCCTGGAAGTAAATGAATCAAGAAGCAAGAGGACTGTGGGAGGGCAGAATAAGCTTAGAAAACATACTCTGTCCAAACAATACTCTGTCCAATTCTATAATTACCAATCCTCTCAAATACAAGCTAACTGGATAGTTTAAATGCTGGGGTGCATACTAAAGCAGGAGTAAATAATCTCACGCTTAACAATATAAGTCATTTGACTGTGGAAGCCATGGAAGAATTTCTATAGCCAGTCTGCAAGCAGATTTTTTTAAAGTAACCAAGTGAATTATTTGTTTGCTTTTTCTTTCTTCCCCTAAACCATAACACACTAAGTACCAAATAGGTAGAACATCACAGAACAGCTTTTCAAAACGATTTGTTGCAAAACCTACTCTCCTACTTTAAAACCACTTTATTTCAAAATTCAATTAAGGGTGATGAAATAAAAATAATACACAGTAATTGAAATGCATGTCCTTGTTTTTCAGGGTGAAAACTTGCTCTGTTAATAAACGAAACATCAGCTTCTTAAACGCCCTCCCCTTCACCATATCTGTTCTGACTGCAATCCATATAGTCTTGATGACTGATACAAGAAATGAAGCTGCATGGTCTCCCTGTGAGATTGTGTCAAGGATCTAAATGTACAGTTTGCACACATTCTATACCATTAAATATTTTCCTTTAGTTTTAAAGGTAAGTTTTATACATGTATATTGAAGACATACGTATTATAGTATAGTAATTTACATATTATAGATGCAGTAATTTTCATACATTTGCCTTTAAGATGGGGATTTGAAATAACTTTTGTTGACATGTAGATAAAGTGTATCTTAACAGTGAATTTCACTTGTGCACAACTTCTCTACTTGCTATGACAGTGCAGAAAATGAAAGCCAGGGAATTTCAAACAGCAACCTGAAGTATTTAACTTGCCACAGCACATGCACCAATAATCTACATGAAAAAAAAAAAATTTAAATATTCAGAATATTCTGACTCTATGAACTTTCTTATTCATTTTTTATCTATTTTCCACTTCTCTTCCACCACCTCTTCACTAAATCTCTTACTCATTGTGGTCTTGAACGCTCTTCATCATCAACACCCTCTTCTGTTGTTCCTACTTTTTATCACTGAACATTTCTAAAAGTCAGGTTGCAAGCTTATGTCTTCTTTATATTTGTCATCTTCCCAGCTGATCAAATACTGTATTTCAGGTGTCAGCAACTCTTGCTAAATTATCATCATAAGACCTTTCACCCTTTTGTATCATAGTGCTGTAATGGCATCACCTCCCTGTAGTTTCATTCCTCCCTACAACTCCTCCCTAACTACTGACATCCCTTCAGGCTCCATTTGTTTGGACTGCTACTGTACAAAATATGTAGAGGCAAAAGCTTGATATTTATAGGTAGGCTTAATAGGTCATGGTGACTGAATAAGTATAAAATACCATTAAAAAGAATCTCATACCAATGCTTGTCTCTAGTGTGAATACTACTTGGCATACTACTCAATTCTCTTTAGACGCTTATTTCTTGACTTGCATGACTGCTATATTTTGTTAAAAAATAATATTAATTTAATAGTAAAGATGATTTAACAAAAACTTTGCAGACCTTTGTTATACACTGCTGTCCACAAGCCTTTCAATGCTTAAGGCTTTAAAGTTTTAAGCCAGTTTAGTGGAACACTGCAAGATAACAGTAATGCAAATACTTTCTTAAAAATAAAGTTATGAATTGTCTCTACTTGTCTTAAGACAGGGTCAGTCTGACAGGAAAGGTCAGAGGGAAAACACAAGACAGGCATGCCATGGCCTCACCACACACCTCTGTAAGACAAGGCTGTGTATATCCACACAAAACATTTAGTTTATTTGCAAATCTAGCTGTCTGGCAACATGCCTTCCTTATTTCCTCCAGAGAAACTGGTGAATGACCTATCTTGGAGCCCTGCCATTGTCTTCAAGCAAATTCTTATTCAGCTTTAGCTAATGTCAACCCCCAAAATTACTACTTCCCATCTGAGCAAAAAAAGAGAAAGACTGATTCCTTCAGAGAATGACAAATACAAAGCACAAGACCATATCTTGAGAAAGGTGGCATAGTTTTTCTGAACTGAAAGTTTTCTGAGGCTGACAGCACTTAACCAATTTTTAGGAAGCTGACCAAAGGTCTGCAGAAAGAGCTGTCTGAAAAGCCTTCATATATGTTCAATGGAAATCTAAAAACAAATTTTCACAAAGAAAAGTTACTTAAAAGATTATCAAGAAAGAACCTATTTAAAATTAAAAAAATATGTTTACAAACCAGTAAAAAATCCTTCTTTTAATCCTTCATTAAATGTGCAATGGTGGCTATCTCTGACTTTTTCTGACATGATTTCAAACATCCATTTTCATCTACTCAGCTAAGATATTCACCAAAAGTCTCCTCACTACTCTGCTGTTTGCTCATCTCTTGCTCCTTTTAGAAGATATGCTTATTCTGGCTCTGATCTAGAGATGCATATTATTTTGTTTATTTTATTTTATTTTATTTATTTTGCTTACTTAGTTTGTTGCTTATTATTCTCACATGTCACCTTGAGTGCTTTCATGCTTCCTCTTTTGTTCTTCATCAAATTCGCATTTCAGCTTTTGCTTTCACTTTCAGGGGTCTCCAAAACTCTGCCTTGTCAAAAAAATATTGCCCTACCTATTATAATTATGCTATGCAAGTACCATATTCCTCCAGAAATCTTAGCAGTTTTCTACACAATAAATGTGCTAGGATCAAACTGAACTCACGTTCGTGTCCAAATTCTGCAATGGCGTGGATCTATCTGTGTCACTGGTACAGATGTATGAAATACAAATCACAGGCATGTTAGGTAGCAGAAACGATGTACGTGTTCATCCTACTTTCTTCTCCATTAACTCATTGATAGTGAGGAAGCCAACTAATCTCTCTACAATCCATTCTCAGCCAAAAATTTTTTGTTATTCTTCTGGTAAATGGGATTTCTATGAGGCATCGAATCAAAGGACTGAACACTGGCCAAACTTAACTTTCAAGGTAAGATGTGTTTACACCAGCGGAGTTCAGACTCTTTAGGGGCCACTTCAGTACAAACTGCTCTCCTATGCAGTGCATTTCAGTGCTAAGTGGACTGGTGGACTGTGCTGTGGAGGCATGTCTGACACAACCTTTACTAAAAATAATTCGTTCATAGCTAATTAGGAAAATAATTAATTTTACTGGTGATTGCTCAGTGGCCATGATCTATCTTTTTGCCATTCTATTTGGCATGGCTGGCAAGGATCATTCCCCACTTCCACTAAAATGCATAGAAAGATACTTGCTAATTACTGTCAGTGATGAAGACAAAAGGTATCTTTGCTTCCACTTCTTCACAAAGACCCGTCATAACCTGAACTAGTCTCAGCAGAATCTTACACAAAACTTAAAAAATTAAGACCAAGGGATAATTTATGCTCTAAACAGATTCTGTAATGAAAGAGTACCACTTCAAAAACCTAATAATTCAAAGTTTTAACTAGGATTATGTATTGTTCTCAGTTGTCTTTAGAGGGCAAATAGTAAATATTTATGTAATCTTATTTGATAAATACATAAAATCCTTTTATGATGCTTGAGTAAAAATTGTAAGGAAGACACCATTGTCATCAAAGTGTAAGATATCTCATAAGAACAGGCATACCAAGAGTAGACTAAAAGTCTTCCTACCCTATCATTCTGTCTCTGACAAGGTCAAACAATGAGGAATTGGTGAATGGTGAGGAAAGAACGTAAGAACAGGGGAAGCATATTGTAATTCTTTCCTGGTATTCTCTCTCAGCTCCCAGGGACTTCCAGTTCAAGGATCTCCACACGCAAATATGTTATCTTTGAGTTTAATACATTTTACTCTATTTTTCTTTCAGGAATCTGCTGTCATTTGAACCCATGCTCTGAGGTAATGATAATTTTATTTAATATCCTCCAGTTCTTTTACTATGAGACAGTGAGTAACAGCAGCCCATTCACTTCTGCCATGCCTCTCATGATTTTAATGACCTCTATCATCTTCACTCTTTAGTCATCTCTTGTTTTGGCTGAAGCATTCTAGTCTATTTACATATTCCTCATCAGGAAGTAATTTAAAACTGACATTCCTATTTATCTTTTCTGTACCCCTCCATTTTACTACCTCCATTTGCAATGAAAAAAAAACCAATGTAAACATTGCTGAAGATCACTCAGTACTGACAGTCTTCTGCCACTTCTTGCACTTGGCTTTCACTTTTATTATCCCGAATGTTTCAGTACTGTAAGCAAATGTTATCACCTCCATTTCTAGTAACAAGTAAGTTGGACAGTATAAACTGTACCTTATACTCATCTAGGACTAGACTGCTAATGTCCCTCCAGTGAGAAAAATGAATAATTTATTTCCATCTTTTGTTTGGCACCTTTTAACCAGCTATTACTGGAAGAGATGACTTTCCCTTTTATCCTGAACACAGCTATGTTTTTTTTCAAGCATCTTTGGAAAAGAACCTTCTCAAAAGACTTTTGGAATTTGTAAGCTTTTTGGAAATTGTAAGGTGAAAAGCACAATACCTCTAACTCCCCTACAAGTTCATGTGGGTCCCTCCACTACAGCTGCGGGACCACGGCTGTGTAAGAGGTCTGAAATGTTCCTAGTTTGTCTTAGCTGGCAGTATGAACACTTGGTTCCCTAAGCAGAACTGGAGATGCCAATCTAACATCCATTCAGGGACAGGCCAAGAAATACATAGGGAAAGTCTATAGTATGCTTTTTTGCCATGGCCATTCTATCATAATCCTTGGTGTTGCATAATTAGAGCTATCAACATTCCTGGTACACCAGTCTTATCACAGTTAAATGGAAACAAGCAACCCTGATGACATGTACAGATTAGCTAGAATACAATCCTGTTGATGCACTGATGAACCAATAGAGATGGGTGAGCAGCCATAATTTCTGAGAGGTATATCACTCTCTTACACAGCCTAGCTCTGGATGCAGTCCTCAGGACTGCGAAAAGGCCATGAAATATCTTTTCCAATGGGACTGTGCCTCTGAAGAAATCTGTAAGGAACAGCCTCTGCAAAACAGCTTAAAAGATAAACAAGGCTATTGATACACAACGCTTTGTGCTAGCGCTGTTGGCAATACAGCAGAGACAGAAAGTGGCAGTGCTAACAGGGCTGAAGCTTAAGATATCTCCGTGGCACTGACCTTTTTATTTTAAAGTTTCACTTCCATTTTCTTTTCTTTTTATTTCAGATCCACTTCTGCTTGGTGAGGTGCAGAAGTGAAGACTTGAAGGCTAGTTGGAGCACAGCTGCTCTGTGGGACCCAAGTGGGATCTTGGAATCAAGAAATCAGTCTTCTGTTTCTTACCAGTGACCTGTTGGAGCTGAAAGGACTTGTGGCCAAGGAAAATGGGTGCAAGTGTTAGGGTCTAAGTGCTGACAAATCAGAAAAATGACAAAGTTGCCATGAGTGCAGCTAACCTAAGACACGCTCAACCAGCAGTGCTCAGATTCTGTGTTTTCTGTCTTAACATACTATAGGCACAACAGATGCTCAAAGACAACACTTCCCAGTAATGTGTGTCTCCTTGAGGCAGAAAATTCACTGTGAATTCTTCACAGTGAAGACTGTAGACTGTAAAAGCATCTTGTAAGAAATGCACGTGTGCAAATTAGCTTTTTGTGGTTCCATAAGCTATAAGGAAGAATATAATGGATCTTGGCTAAAAAAGGAAAGCCTTCTAGTGAAGAAGCATTGCATGGTCCCAAAATTGCAGTCGTGAGTAGTATGACAAAGGAACAAACAACTTAAAACAAAGAAATGAGGAAGTAAGGAAATTAACTGAAAGAAAAAATGCAATAAGGAAGGATGGAACTGTAGGTCTTGGGAAAAATAGCTAAATATAAGGATTATTCTGAGAGACTTCTTATACTCCAGCTCTACTCTCTACAGCTAAAATCAATGCTGCACCTTCTGTTTTCAGCAATACCTACCTTGTTTCTCTTCTCAGTAGATCACAGCATCAGAAATTTGAAAACCAGTACCATATTTTTGTTCTTTTTAAACAGAGAAGTATGAACTTAAAACCTAGTTAAGGTAATTTTATAGCTGTAATTTTCACAGCTGTTAACATCCTTCCTTTATTGACTGCCTGAAATCACGGTAACAAGAATCTTGAATCAAGGAAGTAAAGTTTAAAGTGTTTTACATCAATTTTAAAGACAGAGAGATATAAAAATGTACCAAAAGGTACTAGTAAAAGCTTTCACAACATATCTTTAAAAAAAAAAATGTAGGAAATTCTGCACCCTTTTCTCTAGAGAATGATTATATAAAAGGACATGGCAGATGTGACCTACTGAGGTGGTGGGAATTTCCACTAGTGTTAGCAGGCATTGAAAGCACTGTATCTTGCAATCCTTGACTGATGCAGAAGTCAATAGCTTTTTATTAAGTCACTGAACAGATGAGATCAGTAAAGAACTGGCACAGATTTCATTGTATGCAACACTGGGGCAATGTTTTCTAGATTAAGCATTTAAGAAAAAAACAGATAAAAAGAATTACTCCATTTCTAACCAGGCTTTCCCACTTTCAATTTAATCATTGTATTTTAAATAAAAACATTAGCATGAAAACAGTCAGAGGAAATATCCTATTAGTCTAGGAATAATTATATCTTTAAATAATCACCAAGGGCTGTAACTCAGAGGTTTCATAATACCCTCTCTCATTCTGAACACCGAGCTATGTACTTACCTTCAGGCATATCTAAAATCTTTGTATGCAGGCAGCCAGCACCCTTTTACAATGGTACCATCACTATCTTGACTACTCTATCCTGTATCTTCAATGTATTTCTATCTCAGGTTTATGCACAAGCTTTTGAAATAACCCTTTGAGGCCCAGTGCACCGTCTCAGTCTGTTTTTTAGTACCTGCACTTGACTACACCAAAGTCACTGTCAAATCAAGTACCATATTTTCAATTTAAATTATCTTTATCACTTCTTTTAGTCCACATTTTGGTATCAAATTGCTTTTGGAGACTTAACCTTAGGTTGTGAACTTTTTGTGACTGTATAATGTTCATAGAATGCAACTCCAAATTAACAGTGTTGAAAGACTACACTTAAAATGTTATTAAAATATAAATACATGATAACAGGATCCTATTAATATGACTTCATTCATAAAAGAGTGATTCTGATTATTTTTTTTTGAGAGGTCTCTAGTGACCACACTCAGAACTAGTAACTTTTCTCCCAGACTAATTTTCTTTATTCCACTATGCAGACACAATTTTTTCTAAACTACATACAATTAGCCTGATAATATGCACAAAATTAAAGTTTTAATAATAAATAAAAAGGTACACACACAAATTGTCTTTTTGCAATTTGCAGTTTATCTTTAGATTCAGACCACTGTGAATGAGTCACCGACGAGAATTTAACTCAGCTCTACTTTAATAATCATCCATCTCTGATTTCCTATGGCATGTATAGCCAGAGACTTGTTTTCAAATATTATACTCAAAATTGAGTGAAGTTCAGGGAAAAATTAAAAAACTTACCTTCAAAAACTCTGAAGGCTTTCTTGCAGCTTGGTAGAGGCCATTTTGCAGAATTAGATTTTTGAAAATTTTCTTTTAACTTCAAATATTCCATAGGGAAAAAAGATTTGGTAGAGTTGTTCAGTTCTACAGTAATTAACAGGAAAGAATATATACATCAATGCTGTAAATATAGCAATAATTTGCATAAATTTATACTACAAAATAAAAATGCCTTATCTACTGTGTAATCCTGTTTCTGATTATAACATCTCTTAAATTGTTTTAAAATTATATAAACCCAAGCATTTTCAGATATAGCAAGAACAAGTCTTAAACACGCTATTTTGATTCTGTTCCTTTGAAAAAAAGCATTTAGGAAAGATGATGTCAAATTCTAGCAAAATGAAGTACCTAAAAATCAGGCTATTTAACTTACAAAACTATGACGACTTCTGTGAATGAAAATGGCATCTATCAAACTGACTGTGGTATTAATTCTCAGTTCATATTGGTTTTTTGTTTAACAACATCACCCAGTAACAGTAATGCAAGGAGAGGGGAAGAGTCTGAAAATGTTTCTGGAGATTTTTAAAATGTGGATTAAGAGGAATTAAAAGCACATTTGTAGAATGATTAACAACATTGCAAAAGTTGACATAACATTAATCTCAAGAAATCATCAGCTTCTTGGGATATAACTTGAGGAAATACTATATGGACTGCAACTCAAAACTGTCAAAACTAAACTATCCATACTTACACACCAACGGAAAACAGTTTAAAAATAACTGTATTCTCCTACCACAGAAAAGAAGCAATCTGCTGATAGCAGACAGAGTTGCCAAGCTAATAGTTAATGGAAAACAACCTCCCCTTCCCCCCATTTTGGCCCTTCAAACCACCATGGCCCCAGATAAATACTAACAATAGCAGCTGTTACCACAATTCCTTCTGTACCTTAAAAGAAAGAAAAGGCCCTTCACAGATCTTTGTAAAGGCTTATGTATTATTACATTATGTGGTTCATTGCAATTGTGCATACTTTTTCAATAATCAATATTTTCTGAAAGGCTCAAATCTTTTTCTCTGGCAAATTTGAGAAAGCTAAGCTTTTTGTGAACAGGCCCCAGAAAAAAAAAAAAATCCAAATGCCCTTTGGTTGCAGTAGCTTTTCCTATGTAAGAGGAAGGCATTAGCAGATTTGAAGCAAAAAAAAAAAAAAAAAGAAAATACGCTGGCCTTATTCTAAAAATTATCCTGCATCTCACTGTATCAGAATGCAGGTGGAATGAGGCTACACAACACGTGCAGAGTACAGAAATCTCCAAATCCTTCTATCTCATTATGTGAAACGGTGCTACTGCACCCATTAAACCTCTGTCAGTGAAGGGAAAGAGGCCATTTTCTCTCCTAAATGTAAAAGGATCAAGCTGTGTATTTTTCTCTAGCGGTTTTTAATTTTTATATAAGAGCTTTATATGCTACTGAACATATTTGGATTAAGTACTATTCAGATGCAGATAAATATCCTCTGATGAGACTCTTCTTGCCTCTCAAAGCATCAACAGATAATATTTTAGTTTCCTTCTACGGGCCATAAAATTTGACTCAGTTCTTTCCACTTTTTTGTCCAAATTTAAGCCCTGAAACCTCTGGTGAGGCATCTTATCCTTGTTATTCAGAAAAGGCAGTGGTGACAACTCCTATTGGCTTTTAGAAAGTTGCTTGGTTAGGCTTTTAATGAAAGATCCTTTCAGGCTGGGCAGGCCACCTGTGTTTCTGCATATATGTGACCCTTTCCCTGCAATGTGCCTGGACCTCCTGCGCACAACCACTACACTGAGTCCGAGTTTCTCCAAACCGGTGGATTTATTGTGCGTGAGTGCCAGATCTGGCCCTCCTCGGAAACAACATAAATGAAAATTTATATGAATGGAAGTGTACAAGCCAATCCCTGGCTCACCCTTTCCCCTGATAGGAGAGGCATTCAAAAGACAGAGTTACTTGAAGTGGATTGCTGCAATCAGATCAAAAGCTGTTGTCTTAGGTGTATCCTGGGCATCCTGTCATCTGACCAGATGTGAGTTTATCCTGATGGATGAGGGGCTTTTAAGAAAGCCTTTAAGAAAGATGGGAATGTATGGCAAACACCATCAGAGCAATCTATCTGGACTGGAACTCACTCTCAAGAGAACTGGTGGAAAAGGCTCACTTGATGAAGGCAACAGGAGGCCAGAGAAAGTACCCTAGTGGGTCACATGTGGCTTTGCAGCTCTTAAGTACTCTTTTTCTTTATAACTGGTGAATAATTGACCTGTTAGCCTTCATCTTTTTTTGGCATGTTACATGCATTGTTCTGTTGCAGTCATGTTCAGTTTGCAAAACTGTAGGAGCTAAAAAGTGATCTTCTGAATATATCGTTAAACATTTCCTTTTTTGAGATATCCTTGTAAAATAAAATACAGTTACACAATAGGAAAGCTGCATAAAGTATCCAGAGTAAATTAGTGCGGGAAATAAGACATCCCAGCTGTAGCATTAGAGAAATACATAAGAATGCTAGCTACTTTGCTTTGCTGACTGGACAAACAGATAGCAGCAGTGATTTCAGCTTAAATTTTAAAAAGCTTAATAAATCTGAGTAGAAAAAATACTTACTACCCTTTACATTAGACTGACACCATCCATCTTCCTTAATGTGTTGATTTTACTAATTTCTCTAAGGATATGATATCATCATCAATATTTCTTGGTTGATTAAAGAGCTACTCAATATGCTATTCACTGAGAAATTACAACTGAATTACAAGCTGAATGTAGCAAGGGACGTAGAGAATAATAAGAAGGGCTGCTACAAGTACGTCAGCCAGAAAAGGAAGATCATAGAAAGCATACCGCCCTTGATGAGCAAGACTGGCAAACTGGTAACAACGGACAACGAGAAGGCTGAAGTACTCAACAACTTTTTGGCCTCAGTCTTCACTGGCGATCTCTCCTCCCACAGCTCTCAAGTGGGTGGACCACAAGGCAGGGACTGGGGGAGCAAAGTCCCTCCCACTGTAAGAGAAAATCAGGTTCATGACCACCTGAAGAACCTGAACATACAGAAGTCTATGGGACCTCACTAGATGCATCCCACAGTCCTGAGGGAACTGGCTGATGTAGTTGCCAAGCCACTCTCCATGACATTTGAAAAGTCACGGCAGTCAGGGGAAGTCCCCAGTAACTGGAAAAAGGGAAACACTGCACATTTTTAAGAATAGTAGAAAGGAGGATCCTGGGAAGTACGGCCCTGTCAACCTCACCTCTGTGCCTGGGAATATCGTGGAACAGATCCTCCTAGAAGCTATGCTAAGGCACACAGGGGATGATGAGGTGATTTGAGACAGCCAGCATGGCTTGACCAAGGGCAAGTCCTGTCTGGCCAACCCAGTGGCCTTCTGGATGGAGTGACTACACCGTGGACAAGGGAAGAGCTATGGATGTCATCTATGTGGACTTCTGTAAGGCTTTTGACATGGTTCCCCACAACAACCTTCTCTCCAAATTGGAGAGATATGGATTTGATGGGTGGACTGTTCAGTGGATGAGGAATTGGTTGAATGGTTGCATCCAGAGGGTAGTGGTCAATGGCTCAATGTCCAGATGGAGGTTGGTGACGAGTGGTGTTCCTCAGGGGTCCGTACTGGAACAAGTACTGTTTAATATCTTCATGAATGACATAGTGGGATTGCGTGCACCCTCAGCAAGTTTGCAGATAACACCAAGCTGAGTGGTGCAGCTGACACACCTGAGGGACAGAATGCCATCCAGAGGGACCTGGACAAGCCTCAGAATTGTAAACCTCATGAGGTTCAACAAAGTCAAGTGCAGGGCGTCATGGGTCACAGCAATTCCCGTATCAGTACAGGCTGGGGGATGAAGGGATTGAGAGCAGCCTTGCTGAGAAGGACTTGGGGGTACTTGTGTATGAAAAGCTGGAGATGAGGTGACAATGTGCGCTTGCAGCGCATGAGGTCAACTGTATCCTGGGCTGCATCAAAAGAAGTGTGGCCAGCAGGTTGAGGGAGGTGATTCTGCCCCTCTCTGCTCTGCCCTGGTGACATCCCACCTGGAGTACTGCATCCATTTCTGGGGCCTCCAACATAAGAAGGACATGGACCTATTTGAGCAGGTCCAGAAGCAGGGGGTGGGGGGTGGGGGTGGAGAGGGCACAAAAATTATCAGTGGGATGGAACACCTCTCCTATGAGGACAGGCTGAGAGATTTGGGGTTGTTCAGCCTGGAGAAGAGAAGGCTCTGGAGAGACCTTTTTGTGGCCTTTCAGTACTTAAAGGGGGCTTATAAGAATGATGAGGACAAAGTTTTTCGCAGGGCCTGTTGCAGTAGGACAAGGGTTAATGGATTTAAACTAAAAGAGGGAAGATTCAGAACAGATATAAGAAAGAAACTTTTTACGATGAGGGTGGTGAGACACTGGAACAGGTTGCCCCGGGAGCTGGTAGACGCCCCATCCCTGGAAACATTCAAGGTCAGGTTCGATGGGGCTGTGAGTGACCTCATCTAGTTGAAAGTGTCCCTGCTCTTTGCAGGGGAGTTGTACTAGATGACCTTTAAAGGTCCCTTACAACCCAAACTATTCTATGATTCTATCAAAATATTTTTCTTAATATATGTATATTAAAACGAAGTAAATTTAGTGTTATCTATTTTCAAATATATTGCTATGTCAAGCATATATTGCTATATATTCATGACACTGTATTTACACTTTAGCTACACAAATGCTCTTCTGCAACACTACACACCTTTTTAATATTTTCACAGAATGGGTTAGGTTGGAAGGGATGTCTTGAGATCAACTAGTCCAACCCACCCTGCTCAAGCAGGGTCAGTTACAGCAGGTTGCCCAGGAGCATGCCTGGTTGGGTTTTGAATATCTCTGCACATGGAGACTCCACAGCCTCTCTGAGTGACCTGTCTGACCACCCTCACAGGAAAAAAAAGTGTTTTCTTGTGTTCAGATGGAATTTCATGTGTTTCAATTTGTGCCCACTGCCTCTTGTCCTGTTAGTAGGCACTGCGAAGAAAACTCCAGCTCTCTCTTCTTCATTCCCTCCCATCAGGTTATATTTACACATTGTAAGTACTCAAAGGCTACAAATAATCCTGGTAATATTTCACTTAAATGACAGTACTTTAAATGTGTTAAAAAGTTTTGCAAATCCATTTCAGCAAGCATCTATATTCTGTCTTTGTCCTCTCCCAGTAGTGTTATACTGCAGCAAATCTGTTAAATAGCTTTCTAAAAATTTAAATAGCCCTAAAACAACAAAAAGTAATTATCTATTGGTGAAACACACTTCATCTGTACATCAAATCCAAAGGAGCATCAAACATTAAGCAAATGAAATGAGAACAGCTTGACACCTCTATACACCAGACAGGCAGGGTGCTGAGAGTGCTCAGGCTGCAGCTTTCCATCCATTTTCTCTGCTGCAGTGCTGACATAGTCAGTCCCTATCTCTGGCCACCTGCAGGTCCCCACTGAACCATCGTGGGGCAGTTAGTTTGTCTGAAAGATGCCTCCTTCCCACCCAAAGGAGTTCTTATTTAGCCCAGTCAGTTCCTCGAAGGGGCTGCCATCAAATTATACAAAGTTGTGCCTGTGCAGAGGAAGAGTCTGTGCACAACCAGAAATAGAAGCTGGGCAGCTCTGCTGATCAATGTGAAATCATACTTTAATCTGCATCCCCAACCTGTCATCATCACAGCGCTCTCGCAGTTTTAAGAGAATCGCTGCAAGATCTCTGCAGCATGCAAAAATAAACACACTCTCCTGCATGGCTGAGTCATTTCCATTACTTTGTGACCTGTCTATACACAGTTTTATGCGCTGTAAAGGGCCTAAATTCAGATATTACAGTGCAATTTTATTCATGGTGCTTGAATTTACCTTTTTAAGCTACAGGCATAAAAGACTGACTCATGCTGTTCCAGGTATCCCATCTACAGCACTACTTACCCTCTTCTATCCCTGTACCCATTGTGACATCAAACACCCTTTACCCACCATGTTTTCCTACTGCTAAAAGTCAGGAACACTAGAGATGAGGGTGTAAGAGGCCAGGAAGGAAGAATTTAAAAACAAGATTAGTTATGAGGGTTCTAGAGATTTGCCAGCCTTTATTTTCACTTGTAGCTAAATTAAAGCCATAAAACCAAGAAAAGAGCATTTTTTTGTGTGTCATTAAGTTAATAATTTTAAAAATGCTTTTCTGGTAGGATATTTTGAGAAAATGTTTATTATATTTGGAGTTTGTGATTATTTAGCAAGAGGAACCAAAGAAATGCAAACTACCAGAATCTCACTTCAAAAATCAAAAAGTTTTAAAATATGCCTCCAGAATAGTTTATTGCCACTGAAGAAAGCCTGTGCGGAATACCCTAGGAAGAGTTAAATGCAAAGAAAACCTCACAGTGGACTAATATCAGCAAATTTTACTCTGCATGCATTTCAGACGTGGCCCATTGTATATTATTATTTCTTCTTTTTACAACTGTATTTGGTTAGCAGAGTTTTACTATGCTTTTAACTACATATTTATTCAGGCCAGAAATACAGGAAGAAAGCTACAAATATTTTTCTGTATTGTAAAAACTTTCATTTTTATACCTGTTTGGAAAAAGACTCTGGCAATTGTAGTGCGACACAACGGACATGGAGTGCTGGCTGGATTGTCTTTGGCGAGCATCCTTAAGCAAGGTTCACAGAAGATGTGGTGGCATGGATAGCACATGTAAGGATTGAAATAAACATCCAGGCACACTGCACAGAGATAGCTTTCTTTATCCCCTCTGAGTTCATGCTCATCATCTGTATGCAGGTTATCATTTGCAGTCTGCAAGAAAAAGAAAAAGAAAACATCTTTTCGCAGGCCAGCTTATAACTATTTGGGATAAAACAATTGACAGGAAGGTGACTAAATAATGCTTAAGGAGTTGGTACACACTGGTGATATTCTTAATTTTTAATACAGGTTACTTTTAACGAGATGATGAAACATACTGATAAGACAGGAATGTCACAACAAGCACTCTGTGGGAAAGGAGAACAAAAATCATATGAAACAGTAAAGAAGGAAATAACAAAACCGAAAAGGTTGAGTAAAACTGTACTATGATCCGATTTATTCTTTTAAATCAAATTTTAGCAATTTATTTGTAACTTTATTACCAAAATACCTGGTTACTTTGCCAAGAAAGGCAAAACAAAACAAAAGTCTCTAAAAATAACCTGTGGCGTATTATGCCTTTGAAAGGTAATTTGTGAAGGGCATGTTACAGCAAGAATAATGACTCACAGTTTGAAACAAGCCACAACTTTATTACTACAATGCAGAATCTAAAGCTTAGAGTAGAAAGTGTAGGAACCCCTAACATCTTTGGTAACTGCTTGATTTTGCCAGCACATATGCTTTGAATTTCTTTGCATTGATATATTTGTAGGGGGACATGGTTGGACTTCCCGAATGGTGTACATGCCATGTGAGTGTAACAACCCGTGTATATTGCCAGGTTCCTGCTTTGCTCTTGTAAGATGACTAATTCTTTCCATGTAATCTGAAGATCTTATACTAACGGCATGCAGCATTTTTGGATTAAAGAAAAAAAAAATTTCAACTCTATGGAAGTCACACAAGAGACATTGACTTTGCTCTAGCTCCTCTGCCCATCCTGTCTGTTTCACAGCTAACAGAACCCAACATAGCACAATATCCAACACATCCACCAGGAAAGAATGAAGACAGCAGGTGTCAGGCACTGCTGAGTGTCAAAACTCTCATGCCCCTTGTTCTAAACTCCCAATTCTTGCCTCATGATCTCAGTTTATGTGTCTTAATTCCAAGCTACATTGTAGTATAAGTGACTTCTTACAAGCTCCAATATCCACACTTAATACCCTCATGCCCCTTGCTCAACCACTGCTCTGTACCTACTTCTTTGCTAGTTCTGCAATGCTAGTTCTGCAAGTCCTTCCAGACATCTATTATTAACATTAAGCACACCTGTTGATTCATTTCTACCCATTAAATACTACTCTGTGCTAGGGCAGGTGCTTGATTTGCATCTAATTGGCATACCCACCAGCTGTATATTACACAGGTCTATTTTGACACTTACAGCCATGGCAGACACCACTGCCTGATACTGGTATACCAAATATTAATGACAATTGTTATTTTGTGTCTACTGCAGAGATGGGATTCTCTAGATCTGTTTCAGAGATGATTACATGTATGGATTTCTGTTGCCTCTCATTATATCTGCCTGGGATACTGAACACTCCAAATAATGAATGAGCCCTAACAGTATGGGTACTGTGGAATGCATTTAAAAATATAGAGCAAGAGCATTTACCCAGAATTTGTCAGTTCTGGATAGGCATTCATCCTGCCAGTCCAGCTCAGCCTTTGCACTGCACTTTCCAGAATACCAGGTGCCAAGAGGGCTTATAAATTCTGGCCTGCTGTCACACAAACGCACAGAGACAGTCTGGGTTTAGCATCATGTCCAAACGTAAGCTCCTGTGCAACCTTAAGTGCCAATAACTGCGAGGCTCTTGTAGCACTTACCTCAGCACTTACTACTCCAGCTTGATTTTCTCCATGCCAGACTTGAGATGGGCCCGGAAAACTTCAGTGTGTACTGAAATTTACTGCAGAGGCAATTAGGCTGTACCGACAAGCAGCCAGTGTAGGTCTGGCTGGGACGAGCTTCTAGCTTCTCTAGCACCTAAAGAAGCTAGTCCCAGACAGTAACTGGGACCACTACTTCTAACTCCATGCTGTAGGAAAGAGCGTCAGAGCAGCACTGTATTACAACTAATTAACAACACTGTTTAACCCAGGCTGTCTCTACACCTACAGCACAGACAACCCGCACCAGAACAGAATGGCAAAAGGTAATTGCGAGTTGATTACTGCTAGGCAATTTTAGAATGAAGGAAGCCTCATAATACTGTTTCTTTGACAAAAAGTGGAAACTAATTTGGGACAGAAAGTGATAAAAGTAGTTTGAGCTTAATATATGAAAGAGATGACTTCAACAGAAATTAGGACACACTAACACATTTTGATGATAACAACCCTCTCCAACCCAGCCATGTGGACTTGGCAGTGTTAGGTTAATGGTTCGACTTGATGATCTTAAAGGCCTTTTCCAATCTAAATGATTCTATGCAAGGACAAAATTATAATTAAAAGCTAGCACAAAACTAAAAATTGCCAGGGGAGGGGGAGGGGAAGCAAGCTTTTGCTGACTGTTTTGATAAGCACTGATCGGAAAGGAGATATACAATGTGTATAGAGGAGCCGCCTGTCTCATTGGCTGCAAGTTAAACATCTTGCACGAGCCAATTAAGTAAATGAGGGAGATATAGAGGCAAAATGGCTGAGGACTCAAGGGTAATGGTTGGTTCTGAGATAGGTTCGTAATCACAGTAAGATGCACAGACAGCACAATCTCAGAGCCAATTGCAATTAGAAAGAAGATCAAAATTATTCTAATGTGCAAACCAGACTCTAGTTAACAGTAATTTGCTTAGTGGATCAGAGGAAGAGCTGTTTTTTCTACAGCTTTATGCCCCTGCTCAGAAGAGCTATCTAGGCACACGGCATCATTTAGCACCGCAAAGCTAAAATAAGAGTAACTTCCTTATACAGGAAGCTAATGCACAATAATTTAAAAAGGTGGTATTTTTCATCTGCGACTAAGCAGTGCCTATATGTTCCTACTAGAGCCAGAGCTGCAGTGCTTGAGAGCTTTACAAGGATAAACCAGAATGTTGTTCTTGCAGAACTACAGCACAGACAAAATTGAAAAAGGCCATGTAGACATGAAGGACAGTGATGGGAGTAAAAGACTGCCAAATACTAATAGGAAAACATTGAAAGCAAAACCATAACTCCTAAGAAACGAAAGGAAGGTAAGAGCCTCCAAAAAATTTCATCTTCCCAAGTCACTTGGGAACTGCAAATACTGACTGTATCACCTGACAGTAACCCCTGATATTTCACAGGTTGGACTGCAGAAGGATGTTATCAAAAAAAAAGGAGAGGAACAGAGGATCAACTTCTGCTTGAAAAACCTACGAAGAATGTTGACTAGCAAGGAGTCTAACATAGTTTTGCTGGACTACATGAAAGTATGACATTCAGATTCACATTCAGAGAAAACACATGCACGAATGAATAACATATTTAATGTAAGATTTACCTGTAACCATGTGAAAGACCTAGAACTAGTGGATGTAGATACTAATAAGAAAGGATTCTATATGTATGCTACCAGCAAAAGGAGGTTCAGAGTAAAATCTGGAAGTATGATCAGAACAGTGATAAAACTGAATAAAGCACATCTAACATTTGCCCCAAGATGCCAAACTATGAAAAAAAAACCTGGCAAACCCCTTAATTTTAAACTGACCAATTTAGAATGCTTTGTAAGCTCAAAAATGCCCACAGTTAAAGGGAATGATGACCAAGAAAAACATCAGTTCTATATTTGACATGATTATTTTGCAAAGATAAAGCCTGAAATAAAACTTGGAAAAATTACATAAAACTGTACTTCATAGAAAAACTAACCCAGCAAAGATTAATGATCAAAGGTAGAATTTTTTATAAGGCCTTGAAGTTAAGTAAACATTAGAGAAAGTTTTCCATATATTTATCTTTTTAAACAGATGAATGAGAATCTAAAGATACCTGTGTATGCTTTGTCAATGCAAACACAACTCCAAGTTAACTAGTAGTTGACTTACTATTAGTGCATAGTAATTGTGCCAATGAATTGCCCTGAAATGACAGCAGCAGCAGAATCCAAATGCCTCATAGCGATACATTCTTCTACTAACCAAGAGCTAAAATAGAAGAATGCCATGGACTCTCTTTACCCATCTAAATGAAATTAGTGTGAAAGCAGAGTCAGGGATAAGTCATTCAGCATGGACATGCCATTTTCAGGGCAGTGCTTTGCAGCGCTGTGGTACTAAGAATGAGACATAATCTGTGTAGTCTGGGATGGGATGTGCTAAGCAGCAGAGTGCTGCACACTATGTAGGACCTTCCAGTGTGAGATGTTAGCCTGAGTAGTAATGAGCACTATGAAATGGCTGGGCATTAACTAGCACAAGACAGTGCAGAAAATTGTGTAAGAATGATGGAGAACCCTCTGGAATGGAGACTGGGGAAACAAGACATGCATTATTAGTGTGTGGCCCATCAAATACATCTGAAAGTTCTCTTAGAATGAGAAAGACTATTCATCCTTTCGTGTCTCCATAAAACTGTGGCGATCCCATTCCAGACTGCACTTGTAACGTAATAGTGACTACATGCTCCACTGGACCATGATAATCTTTTTCAGTAATTCCTTACTAAAAGATAACTGATATATGTGGTGATCATATACATATTCCATTAGATGTTACATAGACTGGTTAGGAGAGGAAAAAAATTATTTCTGTCCTTGTATGTTTAATGTAAAGGTGGATAAAACTGTAGTCTCTTCGTGGAGGCAACTCCTTCACTGTTCTCTTACATGAACAATACCTCAAACAGTACCTCAAAAAGGGGAACAGTGGTGTGAGGGGCTCAAGAAGCCACATCTTCACCCTTACAAACCTGGAAGAAGACCTGATTTGCTGCACATTCGCATACCTCATATTTTGAAAGATTGCAGTATGTGTATTCTCCTTTGTGCTCTCGGAAGCTGCCTCTCGGTAATCTTTTCCATGCTATTTATAAGCTGTACGTAAATAAATCCACAATGATTTGCAGCTCTAAAATAGACTTTAAGTCTTCAGTTATGCTATATAATCAGAATCATACATCCCAGGTCTGAAAAAGTCTGAAAGAATCAATATAGACACTGTTTTGTACAAAATTGGATCAAAAAGAAATAAATACTTCCTGGTTACTGCTGGAAAAAAAAATCAGCGGGTTTAGCCTGATTTCCAACAGAAATGCAGCTTATGGGAGTGCCATGTCTATCCATCTATCAGTGGTTCCACAACAGCTTTTGAATCTGTTAGTCAATTGTAACCAAATCTGACGCAAGGGATGTGACCTCAGGTATTTTTGCTTCCTGAAAATTTCATAAAAATTGACAGCTAGATTGAGTAGAGAGTCTGAAATGAGTGCCATCACTATGGGAAAGTCTGCAGGTGCTTTGTTGCTTTGAACAGAATTTATCTAGCCTAATTTCTGCAGACTGAATTGGCAATTTTTAATGGAGTTTCAAAAGCAAACTCAGAAAACAAATTCAAGTCCAATTTGAAGATGTAGGAAAAACCCTACCAAATATCTAAACTAGCAGAAGTTCTTCCAAATCTGGCCATAATGTCCACCGGGGTTTCTATGCCTTTAAGCACTCTGTTTTGGTTGACTGGTATGATGAATGCAAAAGGGCATCTTTTCAGGTGTCTGGCAAACCTAAGCTGGAAACATATAAATCATAATAGGGCAGAGGTGTCAATGCCCATGGCTTGAGTATCTGTACAAATCAATAATTCAGTTTGAACTCCCTGCACTCTAAATTTCTCCCTGTACAACATTTCAGAAAAATCCAAAGGCAAGCAAAAAACTTCAAAGCAGAACAAAGCAGCCTAAGCAGCTCTCTGGAGCTACTTGCTGCCACATCCTCTGTTCAGATCCCTTCTTGGATAAAATGCTCAGGAGGAAACAACTGAAGGACATTTTCTTCATTCTTCTCGAGAAGTTTTGTTTAAAGCTAACAGTGTATTTTTTTTTTTTTTTAATTCTGTATTATTTAGAAGTAGCTTTAGGCAGCAGACTTGTTCATCTTGTGTGATTAAGTGCTTTGCAGACCAGGCTTCTAAGGGAACTACTGAAAGGTAATTATACTTTTTGTATATGGGGTTCTAAAGGGACTATAATAAACAAATAGAATAAACAATGAAAGTGAAAGTCAGAATATTCTCAACAGATATTTGCACTCTAACCTCTAGTTAGCCTCTCCTATGTTCCAGAAAAAAATAAATTACCTATCTTCCTGCTTCTCTGAGAAGATATGCCTCAACACTCTACTTCCCTTTCCCTCTCTATTTGAGTTATCAAAGGTTGTTCTGAGGTCATGTTTATTCATGAGGGCTACTGATTTTCAGACCTGACAAGACTCTTTGACCATCCAAACTTTGTTTTTTCCACACTCTAGCAATCTGCCTAATCAAATATACTTTATTTGATTTGTTTAATCAAATATATGTACACCTACTAACTTCTCTCTGTCAGTCTCGAATTGTTTCTGTCTTTAGGTAATGATGGCTGCTTTAGGTAATGATGGTATTACTATAATCTTTTCTTAATCCTGAATGATCTCATAGTGAAAAACACCGGCAAGTTAAATTTCTTATCTAGTTAAAGTTTACTGAATTATTATGCATAGGCTATAGTTGAGATAATTCAGTATCAGGTTTTTAATGCTTATTGTATCCAAATATTACAAACGCTACAAACAGAGCCAGGTCAATAACTCCATGAGTTTATCACACTCCTGACAAAGATAATTATCTAGCCTATTATTTTAGTATCTGAGCACTTCATGAGTACAACTCATCAGAACTTGTCTGGTTAGCTGAATTTATTTTCTCTAATATGCACTAAGATTTCTTGTACTTGCCTACTGTTGACTTCATGCCAACCTACTCAGCTATGAAAAACTCTTGAAGTTCTCCATAGTGCTGTTTGGACTTGCCTAGGTGACTGCCTTTGCACAAATCACTGGTGAGTCATTAGAAGGTCCAAATCTGTTAGCCGCAAACTAAAATACATGCAGAAAAACTGAATAGCATACAGAAAAGATATTAGAGATTAAAACAGGAGCTATTGGCCTGAAGATGAGATGCTTATAGAGAGCAAATGATGCTTGTTAGTTATGAACCTTAATCTGTTAGCTGACACTAGTATTGATTTCTTTTGTTCAGGTGCAATAAGACACAGTTTGGAGAAAGGATCAAAGGTCCTGACAAGGCTGCACGCAGTTACCATATTCTGAGAATTACTCTTGAGTTCACTACTCTTCTCAAGACTTAAAAGAAGTTATGTTGTGCACCCTGAAATATAAATAAGTCTTCTTATATGCTGGTCTGGAAGAGTTATCTTGAAGATATTGTTGAAGCATAAAGAAGGAGATAGGAAAGGAGACAATTTGTTTGGTACCAGATGGAAACACTTGGGATAACTGGGAACTGTGAGCTGAGCAATGGATATGCATGGACACAGGGCCTTGCTTCTGTGCTTACAAACACCGCCTGGGGCAGATGTACTGGAAACTATTCCTTATGACTAGTAAGCAAGTAGTCAAGTGTCCATAGCCAAGGAATTACGCATTTCATTTAATCCATGTGATGTTGCCCCTTTGATAAGGTCATTCACATCATCAGCAGAGCAGAGGCCTTACCAATGGATGATGCAGGGAAATGGAAAACCTGCCAAATCTATGGAGCCTTCTAAGGCCAAAAAGTTCTTCAAGTATTGAAAGCCAGGACACCTTCATAATGATAGGGTAAATGTGGACATAGAAAAGCATTGGAAGAGTATAGTTTGTGCTTGCCTCAAAGGAATTTCTCCTCTTGCTGCCTTACATAAACTGCTTTTAAAGGTCCTTCTGAAGTTCTGAACAAGTTGTTACTGAGATGTCTTCTAGAATAACATACCCAAGTTTGAACATCTACAATTTAAAATTGACATTGAAAACCACAGAGGGCACAACAAAAACACATAAAAGCCTAAAATACATCCTACAGCAGATGGCAAAGGAATTCAATCAACTTGATTTTTAAAAATCTACCATAAAAAGCAATAATAAGATACCACATCTTACAGATGCAATTAACACTTCAAACTGAAAATAAGCCACAAATTTGAAGTGAGAACAATGCCAATTTAAATGGACTATCAATGTGATAAACTCTCCACCACTTACAGGCTACATATGTGGGCTATTTGTTTCAAAATAGCTAATCTCATGCTTGCAAATTAATGGAGCAGGTATAAGACACTAAGCGCAAAGCTTACAGGAGGCTATTTATCAGTGCGTAACTGTTACAGCTCAGCTGCAGACAGAAATTAACTAAGAAACGGTACTACCACGGAAATGGATGGATTAATTCAGCACTCTGTGGAACATAAATCCCATTCTTGTACATGGGCACTTCACTGGAGTCTAAGTAGGTTCAGCCTGCATTTTTTTTCACTGGAGAAGCAGTTATATTTAAAAAATATCAAAGCAGTCTGACAATATCTGACTTTCACAGACCTAAAACTATTACAAAGAAAAAATAAAAAACATGACTTAGAATGAATTTAAAGTTTTACAGGGTATATTTATTTCATCTGCTTGTTCAAGGAACCACGTCCTTTTTACACACTTCACTAATTACCAAATTAATTAATGAACATTATTTAGAGCATTTTTTAAACTTCCAGTCAGAAATTCATTGAGAGCTACAGAACTGTAATAACCTCAGTAAGATGTTAATGACAAACATTATTTAATACTACTTAAATTAATTGTTTATATGATTTCTTTTAAGTAAAAGGAAAATTTGAGGACATAACTAGATACCTTAAGAAAAATAAATCTGTAAAATGCCTTGATACATGCAAGTTAACCAATTTGTTGCAATGAAATATTTTTACTTCAGCAGACCTTTAATCTTATTTATGTCAGGAGATAAAGGCTTATTTTGTGGAAGAAGTGAAAAACAAAACTCAGAAAAAATACATAAAGGAGAAGAAAATTATCTAATATCTTTTCTTTTTATTCTTGCATACACTTCACAGAACTAGAATAATGACTATTTTATTGTATTACTGATTTATACTGTTTTAATCAGGTTGAAACAGGCCACACAAATCTGAATATCCCTTGTGCAAGACGTTGTACATGGGTATTACGCACATATCCGCTTTCTTTCCAAGCATCTTACATAATATATTTCAGTTTCTTATTATGGTGGATTTGAAATTATTTAAACGTTTTTTTGTTATGCAATTCGGTTAATCTCTGCAGTTCCTCCTATGGAGTAACTGAGCCTTTAAGCTTTTGGAATATACATCTAAACTGACAGCTCTTGGATGATATTATTACCCTCTTGAAAATTTCTCTTAGGAGAATCGTATTTATTGTTTAAGAAACATCTGTAAACACAGCTTTTATGAAGATCTCTTGAAGATCTAGGCAACTACTTCATTGCCGTATCATAAATTATTATTCATTTAAAAATAATTTAATTATCAAGATGAATTGAGAGACAGGCCACTGGAATAAATATTACTCGAAGTAATTGAACCACAATCATCTTAATGCTTTAATATTTATACCCACCCCTAAACTAGGACATAAGAAATAAATGCCATGTTATAAGCCGATCTTTGTTTTTATTTTGACTTCACATTTAATAAAACACACACATTATTTATTCAGGCATTTAAGAGAATGATGTGAGCATTCTAGCTAAGTTGGTAAATGAAGCTTCACACCAGAAATAAGTATGCAGAGTAGAGCATCTAGGCACAGCTATTAGTGTCAATACATCTAACAATAAAGCAAATATTAATAAACATTCACCTTTATTGTAACCAGTATTTCAAACAAAAAGGAAGAAAATTCATTTGCAGAAGCCTGCAGAAACTTGTATGAATCTCTTAGAGACTTGATACAACGCCTAAATAACAGATAAAAGGTTGTGTTGGCCCTTGCGCCATGAATTCTATGCAGAGAAAACATTTTATTTTTTTTACAACTTTTTTTTTTACAGAATTTGTAGGGGGGAAAAAGGATAGTATTGTTCCTCCTTTTGGTATTACAGATCTCCATTGCATTTGAAATGATGTAGAACTGGCAGTAACACGTGTGCTAAACATATTGCTGAGGTTTACAGACATATGTGGACTCGAAGGTTAAATTATAGTCCTGAAGAAGTAAACAAGCTGCAAGCACAAAGATTGCCTTCTGTTAGTTAGATCAAAGCAGTTGCTATCTACATCTGAAGAGTCCTTCTCTCTAGTACAACAAGAGTACAACTTCTCTCTAGTACAACCTAGTAGTTGTTCTGGTACATGCTAAAAAGACAGTCTTG
This sequence comes from Vanellus vanellus, assembly GCF_965231255.1. Taxonomy (NCBI): domain Eukaryota; kingdom Metazoa; phylum Chordata; class Aves; order Charadriiformes; family Charadriidae; genus Vanellus; species Vanellus vanellus. The sequence goes on from NC_138908.1 coordinate 65,403,855, forward strand.
TCAATTCACATACATAAAAAGCTAGAGAATAAATAAAATATTTCTGTTGAAATATTAATGTTATACCTGTAAAAACAGCATATCTTTTAATTTTAACAGAGAGATTCACAGCACTGGAATAACGGACAATTGTATACATTTATTTTTCCATTCTACTTCTAGGCTTTGCATGAATGTATATACTATTACTCTGCTAGGGAAAATACTCATAACAAAATGTCTGTAAAAGAATGTCTGGAACAGTGCTGCTATATTTTGGCAGCTTTGCATAAATATAGTCATAGTATATCAAACAACCCATCTGAAAGTCTTCTTGTCATTCAGCATAAATCTAAAGCAAATTACAGTGACGCATGACATAATCCGAGTTAACAGATAGCATACAAAAGTCCCTTTTGTGCAGAACACCTACTCTTATCATTAAAATAGGTCTCTTGTCCAGCACAATACAGCAGAAAGTGGAGTAGATGACATGGGAAGAGTGCTGGTCAGAGACGGAGGTCCACTCCTGTTCTTAACAGTATTTAGAAACTGTTTATAACTCAATGTATCTCCACTTCTTGAACACAGCTTTATAAATAACAATATCTACAGATTTTAAGTTTCCTACCAAAGCCTCATTGTTCCTGGGACTTTCCAGCTCCAAGTTACAATTCTCTCTGCTCATACAGTCTACAGCAACTGCATAGTTTTGTCTGCTAACAGTTATCAAACGATCAACACAATGAGAGTTATACAGAGTTTCTGGCTTCTAGATATGGCTATAGAAGACTTAATACTGTTTTGGACAGAAAGATGGGTTTGCTGAACTTAACTGTCATCACAGGCTTTTTCAAAAATGTCTTTAAATAAATTTTACACAAATTCCTTAGTATTATGCAACCATGACCTTCCTTTCTGGCATTAATTATGGTGGCTACATGACCACTCAAATTTATTAATACAATGGTAATACACATTTCCAACACAGGCTGGGGCAGAAGTGAGAAAGTTCTTGCCTTTTATTCATCGTATAGAAGAGAATTTAGGTAAGAACTATCACAACTATGACTCAAAAGAGATATTTGACCCAGAAAAATTAACTGTGTCTCTATCTGCATTTACCTGGATGCACATTACAGTATGCCCAACCCGGACCCTTCAGCTGGGCACCTGTCGAATATGATTCCATCTGTGCCAGGTGCCCACAGTGTCCTTTCTAGCGGGCTGGGACATGCCTACCTCTCACCCCAAAATCAATATATAAACAGGACACCCTAAATTTATGAGTCTACAAGTACCCTCTGTTTCCACAATCGAGGCATAGTTTGTGACATATTACAGTAAAAGAAGGATTCACCTAGTGAGATGAATTGCTTTAAAATACATCGCCCTAAAATTATGAACCTAAAACTATGTTTAGACAAATAAATGATTGTCCCAGTTTTCAAAAGTTCCTTTATCCAGATGGAGCAACTGGGTGATCATCTTGCTCAGAACAGTCAGGCCACCTATTTAAAGCGTCTTGGCCGAGTTTCTTAAGCTCAATTTAATTATTTATTACATTAATAGACTCCATCTCTAAACAGTGTTTAAAGTACCACACTCACTTACACTGAAGGAAAATAAAGACAAGTAAAGGGTTTCAAAGAACAATATATCAGAAAATTAGGGAAATGGTAATCAGATTTCATCACTGTTGCTTAATTTTTTGTACCTAGTAAGATCGCTACTCAATAATCCTAACTTGATCAAAGGTTCAATCACAATTGAACCTTTGAATTCCCTTCTTACGCAATTCTGGGATGACCATATACAGTTTTTCCTTAAAATGCAAAAAGCCAAATCACTGAAATACAGAAATATGTGTCTTTACTTCAAAAAATTCAGGAAAATAATGGTAGATTTCCCATTACTACAAATTTGCAAGAAGTCCAAATCTGTTTGATTTCCTACAGAACTTGTATTGCCTTTCTGGAGATTTTCTCTAAGTTGTAAGTGTCACTGAAAACAAATAATGATTTAAGGCTAAGACTCTAGCATTCATCAAGAACAACAGGAAGCAAAACCTTTTTGTCCACTTTGATTATATAGTTACTCCGACTGAGTAAAACCTGCAGTTTGTAATCCCTCTATTGTGGACATTGTAATGCACGATTAAAACAATAAACCACCAAAATACAAAAGTGTTTCAGACGTCTTCATGTAGCAATAGAAAAAAAAAAAAGTCTATTTTGTTTCTTCTTTTCATACAACTTTGAAGAGTGATCCTTAAATTTGATCCTGTGCTGTTTAAAAAAAATATCCAGGTGGATCTGCAGTAACAAAATACAATCTAATTGTTCCATATATTGCTTTTCTGACAAATAATATCTAGATGCTTAATTTGATTAACTGATCCCTCTTTAACTCTCATTCTTTATGAGATTTTATCAGAAAATTTGTCAGAAATTTTATCATAAATTATGGTTCTGTGATGGCAGCTGTCAGCAATAAGCACTACATTCTTTCCTCGATATTTTATTCAGTCACATCCAAAGTCATCCAAACTCTGCAAAAGCGTGTTTGCCTCAAATTTAACCATTAGATGCCTCAGTCTGAAAGTGCTCAACATGGATGGCTTCAAAAGGGTCAGCTGTCAGCATACTGATACCTAATAAATCCTCTTTCCAGATACTTGATTTAAGCTGCTGTTATCCAAATCTTTTCTGGCTGATAAACAGAGCAGAAATTATTGCTTATTTTTTATTTCTAAGTGAAAAATCTTGCGTGCACGTTTGTGCAATAATTAGTAATTTCACATACACTTCCATAGATATTTCCTTTCATGCAGAGCAAACTACATTCCCTGAACAGGTATTACAACATTCAGACTTTATTTTATGCAAGACGTGACTTTTCTGTGTTGTATAAGCAGCACATTGCATCCTACTTCATTTTCCCCAGAAGTTATTTATGAAGACGGTAAGGCCATTTTAAATTTTAGGGTGGCAACATTTCTTGTGAGCCTTCCTACAAAAGCCTTGAGGGCTCTGAATAATTAACTGTGATGATTTCAATCTTTTCTCTCTACTACAGTTTAATACTCCAGATTTTCCTTCTAGTGAAGTCTCTCAAAAAGCTTCTCAGAAACTGAATATGAAAGTCCACCCCCCCCAAAAAAACCCCAGAGTTCAAAGCTTTTCTTTGACAGGATGCTGAAACAGAAAAATCAAGCTAAACATCTGCTATTTCACATTTCTCTGCCTAGATTAAAAGAGTAGGATGCAACTACTAATGTTGGTGTAACACACTCACCAACTGGAAGATTTAAGAATTACTGTGCTAAAGTCTATAACTGACTATAAATAGGATCGGTAGCAAAAAGAAAGCAACCTCAACGTAACCGGTAACTGTGTAAGAAAGAGCTTATGGATAAAACAAATCCCAGATCATAACCTTGACCTTCACTTTTCAAACACCATTTCCTTTGCAATAACTTGTTTAAAACATAAACCTTACAAAAAGGCTAGATGGTCCAAAAATTTAAGCTTTCTGAATTTTAAGCGAACAGACTGATGACAAGATCTTTTGACAAGCCTTGCCAGCTGTCCCCTTCTCTTGTACAGAAATCTCTTCACCTTTTAGCAGTGTGCTAGGCATGATATGTGGCACCTCTTTAACTGGCATAAAGTTGTTATACACCGTTTTATTTATGATACACATGCTACTCTGCTAATTATTATGCCATAAGTTTCTGTTTAAACAACACATTGCTACGAGACCAGACTTTTAGACTAAAAAAATCAAAACAGTGATGCTAGAAGATTTTCTTTTCTACTTGCCCTGCTGATGAAATTGTATTAGCAAAGGAAACAAGCACTTCACTACATTTGCACAGGAATTTAATTCAAAATTTCTTTTGTCTTTGTGTAAAGAGAACATACCCGTGTAGATTACATAGAAGTGTCAGAAAAAGTTTTGCAAAAAATGAGTTGGATGAGGAAATAACAAAACCTGTCTTCTGCTCAGCATTTCAGGGTATAGGTGATATTTAGGAGGTAGAATTAGATTTCTCCTTGCTTAGAGCATCTTGGACAACAATCTTCCAGAGGAAGCGTCACTGCCAGTTACTAAGCTGTGATCCATTGCTTATAATATTACAGTTTCACTCTTGACAAGATCCACTGTTACAACCTGATGTCAACGGAACATAATTAGTCTTCTGCTACTCAGAGGGTATGGGACAAGGGACCTGCCTCAAGACAGGCTTCCACACCTCTCTCTTTAGAGGGGATGTGAGATGTAAAGATGAGGGCCACCATGGAGCACTGCTGTTGTAATGCTCAACATAAAAATACTAGTTTTTTGGTGGGAGGGTGGAGCTGAATTGGTCTTATTGCTATAAGGAAAACAATCCAAATTCTGATTTGCTGTGTAGGACAGTGGAAACAAATATTTCCTTATTTTTGATAAAATGTTCCTAGCAATAAGTTATGATTCTGAAACCATGGGTGTTCTTTCATTCAGGTGTATTTTGTGCCTTTCTTTTAACATTTACATTCATACTGCACACTAACCTGGAATTTATCTCTCCATTATTAGCAAAATATAAAACAGCAATATATTTCATTAATGAAGGGATTTGTACAGAAATGCTCTTTGTGTTCTCATTTTCACTTACCAATTATTCCTTTGATAAAATGTTTCTGTAAGAAGACAGTGTGCTTCAAACCTTCTGAATTGATTACACTGTAACAGAAACTTTATTACAGTATTTTAATCACATCATCTCCAGAAACTGAAGCTACCCCAATACATTCTGTTAAAATTGAAGAATTCCAATTTCTTGTTAATTTTATGTGGCAAATACATTTCATCTATGCTCATCTCCAAATAGAGCTCCAGCTAACTTCCTTCCCATTTTGCTTACATGCACAAGTAATTAAAATGATAAAGCTTCCTTACAAAAAGAATAAAAATACTTTAGTAAATGACAGTGAGTAATAAAAGATTGACTATGAAAAGGTTAGAAAAACCTCAATGGACGAATTCAGTCCTAAAATAGCGACAATGTCTATAGCTAACTAAATTGCCATAGAAATCTTCATAAAGGACACTACTTCCTTCTTTGCCTTTAGTAAAACCATCAGGGAAAAAAAGGAGAAACTATCAAAATAATCTTACTAGACTTCAGCAGAGGTTAGATCTCGCGCAAGAGCATCCCACATAGTTCAGGACTCTCAAGTCCTGGAAAATTTCCAATGTTAGCTACTAATTTTAATTTCCTTAATGTGGGCGGCATCCTACATCCTAGTTTAGCAGAATGGAAAAAGTCTTTTCCAATGAGGAAACATAACAGGCAAAGACAAAAGACTCAATACAGTGAAGCACACAAAGCAAACCAATGCCATTTAGTTTGATTGTGCTGGGTAGGTTGCCTCCTTAATGTAAGTTTGTAGGTAATAAACTGTGATCATTTTTAGATGTATTATTTATGTCATTATTTATGTTCTTCAGGCAAAAGCAGCGCATGTTTGGAGCAACGAAGCTCACTTTTATATTGTTCAAAGACCTGCTTATCTTAAAAAGAATAAAACTTGCTAGGCTACACACTTTTCATTTTAAGGTTTTCACAGTGCATTCAATGGGAGGCTAGGACTTTATTTTGGGTCTTAAAGGACACAAGCTAAAACCTTCAAGCAGAATATCTGACATAAAACCTTTGTGAAGGTTATGACCAGCACAAAAACTTACAAGTGCACATGACAAGTTTAAGTCCTCTAGCACCCAACATTTTGTTACTAAAAAGAAGTTCTTAGCCTTTATTCTGCAGAAAAACCTTCAAAAGTAATAAAATTTAACTGGTGGAGACAACCTGAAAGAAAAACTCAGTGATGCGAACTCTGCCCTTCTTAAGCCTGAGTGCAGCCTTAACTCTGAAGTCCATCACTGTCAACTTTAGTCACTTAACCATGGATCATTTAGTGGATACACCTGGTATGAAATGGCAATGAAATAGACTCATCTGGGAACTGGAGATGCTGCTGGGAAGAAAACACAGAGAAAAGCATAAATGCATGTCAAAAAACAACTACCAATGAGAGAAATAAGGAAATTTCTTCATAGCAGTCTGTATGTGGCTGTGCTTTGTATTTGTGGCCAAAACAGTGTTGATAACACACCAATGTTTTGGTTATTGCTCAACAGTGTCGGTGTGTCCTTTCCTCCCTGCCACTGCAAGTAGGCTGGTGGTGGGCTTGAGTCTGGGAGTGGATATAGCTGAGACAGCTGACCCATACCACAGGATGTCACACTCAGCAATAAATCCTCAGGGAGATGAGGAGGAAAGTGGGACGTTTGTGGTTATGATGTTCCTGTGTAAGCAACCATTACGTGTGCTGAGGCCCTGCTTCCCAGGAAGTGGCTGGACGCCTGCCTGCTGATAGCAAGGAGCGAATACATTTGCTTTTCCTATTAAACTGACACTATCTCAATCCATGAGTCTTCTCACCTTCTTTCTATTTGCCACCCAACCCTGCAGGACAGAGACGTGAGTGAGAGGCTGGGTGGGTGTTTGGCTGCTGGCTGGACTCAGCCCACCACAGCCCTGAAGGTACTGAGCAGATATTACTAAATAAGTGTCCAATTATTGTTCCAAAGATGGTGTCTTGTCAGGAATAAAGATGCATAAAGATCACAAAATAATTCTCCTCAGAAAAGAAAAAAAATCAAACAAAAATAAGTCACCTGTTGCATAATTGCGGAAGATAATTATACAATTAAAGAATGTGAGAAAGCATTATAAATTTTCCTCTGTGTACTAAAGTAGATGATGCACACAAGTTTTTAATAGTTCTTCAGCCTGCAATCACTGTGCATTAACTCTGCTCCTTACATTAGTGTATATAAACTTTGAGTTTCAACAACTATTTTTTAAATGCCAAAGAGACCACTTCATATTAAGCACTTCAAAATGTTACTTTAAAATATCTTGTAAGAAGCCCAAACCAGTACTAAAATGTAATAAAATCCATTTAGATCTTACCCCTATAATTTTTATACAAGATGTCACCAAAAGCCCCCCTATATGTTGTTCTTAATTCTGTATCTCGTAAACATAATCACCTTTAAAAACAACACATAATTGTGAAAACCGTTCTTTTGCACAATATTTTCACAGCTGCAGAGTTAAACTGTACTTCCACATTCAGGGAAAGGCAGACTGAAATGACATACAATACACTACAAATGAAATTTTCGTAAGTAGTAGCAAGCAGCATGTGTATATGCTCCCGAGTATAAAGAATGCTTTATTATTTCCAGGTATTTCTAAAATAATATTCAGAGTAACAGAGAAACTATACATAAACTGAGTATTAGTTTGCTAAATTAAAATTAGGTCCATATAACATCTCATTTTATAAAATATATGTTCCCATTTCAAAATACACAAGCTTACTAGATAAGACTTTATATAATCAATATAAAATGCCAGCATAAAGATGCCAACAGACAATGTTCACATTAGCTTGTGAAAAGATTAGACAGCATCTAAAAAAGTTAATTGAAAAATGCAAAATTAGTTTAATTTGCAAAACCAAAATATTAAGTCTAAGTTATGACCAGTTACAAAAAGGTCAAAGCAATTGACACTGTCTCACACAACATCGTTGTCTCTAAAATTAAGAGACATGGATCTGAGAGATGGACCACTTGGTGGATAAGGAACTGGCTGGACGGTCACTCTCAAAGTTGCAGTCAATGACTCAATATGTGGGTGGAGACCTGTGACGGGTGGGGTCCCTCAGGGGTCCATCCTGGAACTAGCATTATTTAACATCTTTGTTGCGGACACAGCCAGTGGGATTTAGTGCACCCTCAGCAAGTTTGCAGATGATGCCAAGTTGAGTGGTGTAGTTGATACTCTAGAGGGAAGGGATGCCATCCAGAAGGACCTGAACAGGCTAGAGAGGTGGGCCCACATGAACCTCATGAAGTTCAACAAGGATAAGTGCAAGGTCAAGGCAATTCCAAACATGGATACAAGCTGGGCGACGAGTGGATTGAGAGCAGCCCTGCAGAGAAGGACTTGGTGGATGAAAAACTGAGTATCAGCCGGCAATGTGCTCATAGCCCAGAAAGACAACCATATCCTGGGCTGCATCAAAAAAAGCATGGCCAGCAGGTTGAGGGAGGTGATTCTGCCCCTCTACTCTGCCCTCGTGAGACCCCCACCTGGAGCTTTGCAGCAGCTTGCACAAGAAAGACATGGACCTATTGGGCTGGGTCCAGACAAGGGCCACAAAAATGATCAGTGGGATGGAACACCTCTCCTATGAGGACAGGCTGAAAAAGTTGGGGTTGTTCAGCTTGGGGAAGAGAAGGCTTCAGGGAGACCTTATAGCAGCCTTCCAATACCTAAAAGGGGCCTACAGGTAAGATGGGGAGGGATTCTTTATCAGGGAGTGCAGCGATAGGACAAGGGGTAATGGTTTTAAACTGTAAAAGGGAAGATTTAGATTAGATATTAGGAAGAAATTCTTTACTGTGAGGGTGGTGAGACACTGGAACAGGCTGCCCAGAGAAACTGTGGATGCCCCGTCCCTGGAAGTGTTCAAGGACAGGTTGGATGGGGCTTTGAGCAACCTGGTCTAGTGGAAGGTGTCCCTGCTCATGGCAATGGGTAAGAACTAGATGGCCTTTAAGGTACTTTCCAACCCAAACCATTCTATGATTCTATGAAATTATATTTTATCTTACACATGTGACAAGTGCTTAGAAGCACTGCATTCTGAACACATATACTAATTATGCCAGAGTTAGCATACAGGTACGGAAACAGACAGTAATCAAGAACAGTTAACAGAAAAAAAAATTGCAGGAGGAGCTGTGGTATATTGGAAAGGGGAGAATGGCACATCTTCCTTTATACAACCTCAGGTTTTGCATCATAAATACCATCCTATATAGTCAGGCCATACTCTTAGACATGCAATACCTACTCATAGCTTCATGCTGTAAAAATCACGACACTGTTATGCTGTAGTATATATAGCCACTTTGACCTGACAAAGGAGACCTTCAAGACCTGATTACATCTTCAGACTGCAGGGCACCATCTGGGGCTCTGACCCAGAGCCAAGTGGGTCTGCAGGATGGATGCCACTAATATGATCTGGAAGTAGTGAGCTCTAACTAGAGTGACAGGACCAGGGCCACCAGGCTTCAGGTCAGAGGATGACTCCTTGGTCCTCTTTCAGCAACTAGAAATGTACCCATTATGCCTAAGTGCCTGACCTAAATCTATTTGAACTACTGCAGGGTGGAAATATGATAGGCAGTGGCTAAAAGGTCTCATAACTATATAAAATAGGAACCGAAAGACTCTCTGGATCACTGAGTCCAGTATTCTAAAATTGTAAGTAATATGACACAGAATGCTTTTTCCACAGACACAGATCCTAATCCCATTCCAACATCTTGAAACACATTTTAAATTTGTACCAAAAGGCAAAAGCAAAAATGACAACCTAGCAAACTAACAGGAAGGAAATAAATGGCAGATAAGGCTGAGAGAGCTGGGACTCTTTAGCCTGGAGAAGAGAAGGCTGAGGGGAGACCATATTATGGCATACAAGTATCTAATGGGTGGGTTGAAGGAGGATGGAGCCAGGCTCTTTTCAATGGTTCCAAGTGACAGGACGAGGGGTAATGGGCACAAGTTAGAACACAGGAAGTTCTGTTCAAATACACAGAAACACTTCTTTATGGTGAGGGTGACAGAGCACTGGCACAGGCTGCCCAGGGAGGCTGTGGAGTGCCCTTCTCTGGAGATTTTCAAGACCCGCCTGGATGCAGTCCTGAGTAATGTGCTCTAGGCAATCCTGCTTTAGCAGGGGAGTTGGACTAGATGATCTCTAGAGGTCCCTTCCAACTCTGAAACTCCGTGATTCCGTGATTCTGTGATAATATTGGGAAAGAAACTATGAACATGTCCAGAGGTCTGTACAATATACCTGGTTTCAACAGTTCAACTTGTGTGAAAAATTCCTTCCTGGCACCAAATATAGTCATTAGGTTACTCCTGAGAGTCCCATCAACCCAGAATCTGAGAAACTAATGCCAAAACATTCTGCCTTCCTCATCTCTAGGTGTGGTAGATTTCCAATGCTTGGCAAATTTCTAAGTGCCTAAGTGCAGTACAAACAAAAACTCAAATTCAATGGTATAAAAAAGAATATCTTTCCTACCTCTGCCATGGTAGGAATGATACTTCGAAAAGAAAGGACCTCAGACATTGCCTTTGACAAAAGGTTCATTTAGAATATGACTTTGCTCTTATTTTTCACAGAAAGAACATTGAATTTGCTGTGCTTACAAGAAAAGCACATAATCTGACAATCTGAATGATACACATTTCTAGGACTGTATTTCAAAAGGACAATCTTCCAGAACTTTAAAAGGTACTCATACTAACTTGAAACAGATGCTGGTGTCTCATTTTTCTCCTTACACTCATTTACAGAACAGACACCACCATTTAGCTCTTCACTTGTATCAAATGAGACTACAGGTCAAGATCCTGAACTTTATAATGGGAAAAAACACTCAGCTACTGATTTCACAAAATGTGTAGTTGTAAACATTATAACTGCCATATGGCAATCTAATACAGTTCCTTGTAGTAGTGCTGGAATTCTTTTCAGAATCCAAAAGCTAATGCGATTCTTAAAACAACCATAATCTAACTTATTTCAGTTAAAAATTGGAACAATTTTTACAAGGCATCAAGATATGCTGGTCAAAAATCCAGGAGAAGTCTTCAGAGAACACAATAATTACCTCTACTCTCCCATCTCTTCCAGCACACCTGTTTTAACCTCAGTTTTCAGTATGACAAGATAAGTGTCTATTACCAACAGAAACTGCATTTCTAGACAGCTAGTGTAAAGTGTGAATCCGTTTTATCCACCTTGACAAAGGTTATTTGCCAATTAGTTAAAGCTTCAACCAAAACTACTTATTCCAAAGCAATTTGCAACAGTTAGCTGGCAAACAACTCATCTCTTGAAACTTGAAATCTATTACCTGAACTACAGCCTCTTAAGTGCTTCTGATTTTCGTAAGAGTATTTTCACAGAACTGTCATTTTGTCAAGTATGTAGTTCTAGTTTCAGATTGTGCTCTGCTTTCAAGCATAATTTATGCATGCTCAATAATAAATATTCATTAATATCTTTAAAATGTAGATAGCTCTGTGAAACCATATATCATCTTTTATAGCATAATCAATTAAAAACTATTTTACCTGCCAAATGAAACAAAATTAATAATTCAGAGTGCTCCATTATACCACAATCAATGCAGCATCTTATAATCCAACTGAGAATATACTTCATGAGATTATGATTTTTCAAATCAGAGATGATTTTTGGCTTTCACCAGGCATATACTTACATATATACATATGTATTTATATACAAAAGAAAATTCTTGCAATTGGGTATGATGGTCATGTAACAAAATGACCCTAAGTGTTCTGAAAAGCAAACACATCACTGCTTCTTGAAATTTAACCTTTTGTAACACTGTAACACTGGAAATAAATCATGAAAAATCACTAGCCACTGTCTGCTGCCATTCTGACACAGACTAATCTTGCATTCTGCACGGGTAGCTATCTGTTTATGGGACGCCTGTTTGCGTTGTGATTAACTGTCACCAATGCAAAGACAACCAGCTCTTTGCACAGTCATTTATATCTAGCAGGTCTCACAGGACAGATCCAGAATCACCTGAAAGCTGATCTTAAGCTTTCAGCGCCAGTTTGATAAATGAGCAGCCCAGTCACTTTCATACGGTGTGAAGAAATAAATTTAGCACATCAGAGACACTTCTGTGCAATGTTAGCTCACATACTTCTGCATGATGAACCCAGAAACTGGAATGTACGGTGAAGGCGCCTAAGTGACCCTGCCTGGATTCAGGCTGATTCATACAGAAGCTCCCAGATTGTCCTTGATCATCCTCTTTCTTGATGGTGCAGGCCATGGAATCAACTTGTATGTAGCCGTCAGTGCATTCATGCTAACTGTCCTGTGATGCTGGAGAGGACAGCAAAGAAACTCAGAAACAACTGTAGAATTCAGCTTGCTCCCTGAAACAGGTCTATCAGACACAAGTTCAACTCTGGCCAGGCCATATCCAGCATGATTACACGAAGTAACACACCAAACAAAGTGCCTTTTCAACGTGGCTGAAGAATCAGTTGGGTTTTTCGTCATTTCCATATAATACCCCAGGATTCCCAGTGCTCCCAATTAAGTACCTATGTTGTGCTCAGTATTCTCAAAGAAAAACCTCTGCCTGGAAAACACGGCATGCTTAGTTTTGCATCAGATCAAATTTAAATTTGAATTAGCATACCTAATCTATCTAATCTCACAGCCCCTGGTCTGTCAGTGTTTCTAGCCTCATCATAGCATGTCTTTTTCTCCCCCACAAGCCCCTAAAAACTTTTTCTCCCACTGTAATTTCCCTGAACTGTCCAAACACTGGTCTCCACAGCACCTATTTCAGTCACAGTGAGTAAAGAAAACACTATTTATTTCTAATTTTGTTAACTATATCCAGTTGGTCATGTGCTTCTTCATATGCAAGGTGTTGTTGAGCATTTAATTTTATTTCTCCAATTTTTATTCTGTACTTCAGCTAATCTTCACCCTTCTAATTGGCTGTTCTCTTCCACTGAATCATTACTGAAAGTAAGCCGCGTGCCCTTGAGGCAGGGATTATTGAGTTTACCTACACTAAAAAGCATCTAACACTTCTGATGTTCTCCGAAACATGCTAGGATACTCTACCTCCTAAAACTTTCATTGAAAATGTTACAAATCATTTCTACAGAAAAGCTACACACTAAAGAAAATGTTGTTTACAAACCAAATGGTCTAGTATGAATTTAGCAATATGTAAAACACGTGATACAGCAGTTTTTATGGGGCGCTCTTACAATTCTTATGCTCTTAGGCACCATCACTGTGTATTAGTGACTGCACACTGTAGACTGGTACATTTCTACATCTAACTTCATTTCTGTCCTTACAGAATGCGATGTCCTTTCTTCCAATTTATGACTAGCATAAGCAAGCTTAGGTACCTCAAGAAGTAATATAATTTGTAGGCTACAAATAATCTGTGATGATGGCTACTGTTTAGATATAGAGCAGCCTTTTCCAAAACAACACTACTGGAAAAAAGAATATGAAATAATTTTTATAGGCTTTGGAAGGAATGTCTAATGCAGTATGATGAAGCTAAGCTAAACCAAGTCCTCCTTACGGACAGAATGAATCAAGCACAACAATTAGCCTTAATATACTGGCAAACCTTTTACTTTCAGTCATGTAATTATTGGTATCCACATACTTGGCATCATAATTTAACATTATTGCTAGAGCAATAGTCTATGGCAACTGTACAGCATTGAAATAAGTTTGCTGTATATCTTTTGCTAATTTATCAATGAGCTTACTGCAGTGGAACATGTTTTGGGAATCTTTTATTCCTAAGAAAAAAACAACAGCAGGAAAAATACTCCATTGCTTGATAGAATACAAGAGTACAGCATGCTACTATGTAATATAATTGTTATTAATGAGGCAGTGCAATAGATACAGCTTTGCTAGTATTCCCAGAACACATTCGCTTTTCCAGAGCATATTTTTCATTTTCAGAAATTCCGACTTGGCATTAAAATTTTTCTACAGAGATAAAATTAAAATGCCACTGACTGAAGTTCCCTAAAACATGGGTGGACATTTTTTCTGCTATCAAGTGATAAAAATATAACCACTCCTGTAATTTCAGGTTAGTTTTAAGAATACTTGTAGAGAATAGTTAATTGTAATTAGGTTTATGAGGTACTGCCATATCCAGTCAAGCTACACTTAGCACAAAAGTAAGGGGCCAAACATGAGAGTGAAAATATGTCTTTTCTAGAATCAACTGAGGACTAAGTTCAACCTCGGGGTACATCTTCAGACTTTGTTTATCCAATGTTATCAACACAGAGGTCACACAGGCACTATCACTAGGTAGGATGATCCTGTTCATTGTTCTTGCAGTACTGGGTGGAAATTAAAATGTACTCCACAGAATTAGACCGGTTAGTTTCTTAGGAAACACTGGAATCACCAGATACATAGTTTGCATTGTACTTTTGCTATTTGTTACTATGCCTATTCTTTAACTCAAGAATATGCTCAGTGCTTTGTGGAAAGAGGGTTGTACATAATGAGATGGGCAGGCTGTTTTTAGTGCCTAAGAAGTGCTCTGTAAAATGATCGCTGTCAATTTCTCTCCATTACAGAAGTGGAACAGACAACTGGAACTGGGGTTTCAAATCTGCCCATTTGGAATTAAGAAAATATATTTTTGCATTAATATCTCTTACAATTTCCCTCACATAAATGGTATTGCATAGCAACTGAAGCTGATCTTAATTATATGAGAGTCAATACATGTTTCTTTCCACGGTACTGGTCCTTCCCATCTCAGCCCGCAATATTTTAAGAACATTTATTTTCAGAGTTCTTAATTTTTTGAATAATGTTTCAGATTTTGCTGCTGAAAATGTAGTCCTTCTCAAAAAAAACCCTTAAACCCAGTAATTTCTATAGCAGTATAAAAATGCTATAGAGCCAAAATACAAACTCCCTGACTATACTGCAAAGCAATGTATGAATGGATATAATAATTCACAATTTAAGTATAGATTATTGAATACATTAAATATGTAAGGCTACAAAAGCTCCAAAGCAGATACAAAAGTCCATCTTAAAAATTTATGAAGATAAAAGATGGATCAGGTTTTATATTCGCATTATGGAGTCAGGGTATCAATACACCGTGATTAGGCACTAGCCTTCAACTTAATTCCATTTGCAGCAAATCAGTTCTGAATAATGTCTCATACATTTCCACTGAGAATAATTACATTGTTATAGACATCATAAGCAACATCCATCAAGTGAAGACGATTTGCTGATAGGAAATAGTATGACTGCAAATGACCAAACTGCTAACATCATCACGTTTTCTAGCAGGATTATTAGAACATGAAACAAACGAATAGTTAGCAAAAAATAATAAGTATAAAGCCATGCTTTCATGTTATAGCTCAGCTGATCTATCAGCTAACATTTCTTCACCTCCAGCCACACAGTTCCAACTATGCCCTTATGCTGGCTGCAGCAACCCACTGAACCCAGCATGAGCTGATATGGCGGAAAAATCAATACAGAAATATTGAGGTTTTGCCTTTTTTGTCCCTCTGAACTAGGGCACTGTGGAGTCAGGTAAAACAAGAGTAGTAGACAGTTGTGGCCAGAATTGTATGGGGATTCCTTTTCATCCACTGTAACGTGAAACCACAGCCTACGTTGCCTACTCACACCATCATTTAAACTAAAGAGATAATTAGATACTGGCATATTTTGGCACTGTCATGTGGTTCTGACTATGTTGGTATTTTGAACAAAGAACTGTGCAAATTGCCCAGAAAGTCATTCATAGAACTATGTTGCAATAGCACATCACTAGCATGGTGAGTCATATACCTTCCTTGCGGCTCATGCTTGGCAAAAGCAGAACACAATTCCTGAAAAGTTCCGTTTCAGTCACAAATCCACTGTGCCAGTCCACCATTCTGACAGGTCGGCATTCTTCATATAGCTTAAACAAAAGTCGCTAGTAGAAACCCTACAGGAGGGCACAAGATTCAGGATGGTACAAGTATCATACCTTTTGCTCTGTCTTGTGCCAAAAAACTAGCTTGGCTAGTAAGCTTGTCAAAAGGACAAGCTGTAAAGTAGCAGGGACGTTGAACTCCCTAGTGGGCTTCCAGAAGAATGTCCCATAGAAGATACATCTTGCACCAACAGGCTCTACATCAGGAAAGATGAGCTATTGGCATTGATAAGACGTTTGCACTTCAGCACAAATTTTTGTTGAAACAATATTTCAACAAAGCACTGTTTTTTTCTGAACAAATTTGACACTAAATATAAAAATTTCATAAAAGAAAGTTAAACATGATTGCTCTACACTAAACTATGGGGGTTTCCTTAGAGAAATTCCTAAGATCGTAGGAAAATACAGAGGATGTTTTTAGATAAACCACAGAAATGGCCGCAATTTGCTTTTTATTAATATGTCTTAACTTACCTCTTTCTTAAAAGGAGAGACATAGAGCCAAGTGAATAAAAGACACTCTCCATTCTGTGTATTCCACACCCCCTCAAAAGCTCCTGGCCTGTTTCTTCACATCCAAATATAAGTGCGAGTTGACAGGCACCACTCTGTCTCTATTTTCCACTTCTTAGATGTCACTTGTGTGGATGTAAGACATCATAGTTTCCAGAGAGCCCACTCCACTTCACCCCACTCCCCTTCCTCTTTATAGTCCAGCTTCAAAATAAAGCACAGCAGAAGCCAGAAAGGTACATACATTTGCACTCTATCTCCACTACCTTTTGTTCTTCTTCCACCCCCTGTTGCAGTCCTATCCAACACAGCAGGAGCAGGACAAGAGACAGCAGAAGAGAAAACCTTGTATTTCTGCTACTTTCTTAGGTTAAGCAGTCTCACTCTTGGACTCAAGATTCACAGTTTGACAGTTAACTTCCAGCTAGCTCTGTCTGTGTCAGGTCTCTCCCCTCTCCACACACAAAGGACCCCTTACAAACTAGTATCTGGGGTACAAAAGAGTGCAGAAGGTGACATGTGAGTTACATTTGGGCCATAGTTTACTATTTGAGGGGTCTTGCTGCAGAGGTTTCAATACTTATGGCGCTAAAATGTACTATTTTAGTGCACATTCCATATATCATCTATATGGCTAGGAAAATACCAACAAACATTTTTTACAGTACACATTTTGAGGTGTAAGAGTTGCTTTCTTCCATTGTGCTCAAAATTCCACTTCCTGCCTGCTTTTAATTGACCAATTGAACTTTACTTGCAATAAATGATGATAAAAAGCATACTACATGCAAAAATACAGCGAGTCTGCTCCCACAAAACATGCACACCCATATTTGGAAAATGACAGAAGACTGATGGAATACAAGTAGGAAAAAAAATTGTCTTAAAGCACAAATAAGAAATTGAAGATACCATGATGAGAAAATGCACATGAGACTTCAAAACAGCAAGTGCAGTGGTTCGAAGCCTTTTGATATGGTACCACGTGTAGTGCATCGAAGGGCAAAAAGAGACAAACTGCTGCCAAGAGCACAGGGAGAAGGTTAGGTAGAGAAACTTAGGATAAACAGATACTCTGAATCTCATCTAACCAGATCACTGGATTTGTTGAGATTCAAAATGCTGAAAAAAATCTGTGTTAGAAGCAAGAAAAAAATGTGTCTTTGTAGCTGAAGGTGACAAAACAGTGGTATAGATAAAGAGAAACAGAGAATTCATATAACGTGCTGCTAGAGATAAAATTCACTAAGATCTTCCACTGGTATTGCCCACAATAGGTTTTACAGAATTTCAACCTAGAGAACATGTGGAGAACAAGTGGGAGCCCATCTCAGCATGCTGGCTGAGCAACCACCTCCTACCGTGGCTCTCCATGAAAAAATGAGATTGTATTTTACTAATAGTGGATCAAATTAATCCCAGGAGATCCTCATCACGTTCTGTCCCTACTGTGGTGGGTCACATATTGTACTTTTCAGCATATGTCTCTAAAATTCAGTACTGCTCACATATTTGTAGAAAAATAGTTTCAGTGCGCTCGTTAATGCTACGTTTATACTTAAGCTAAAGGGAATTGGGATACTTTTAGAACAAAAGAAATCCAAAAGGCAGACATCCACAGAGTGGTTAATACCATTCTAAATACGGATATATTGCATAGATTAACAGATTTCAATCCAGAAATGTTCATCTAGTAGTAATTCTAATGCATTATTTATATCCTCCTAAACCAGCTTACTTTTAGAAACCAGATTGGTCTGTTGTGCTGTGCTGCAGAGGGAAACAACAACATATTGCCACAGCAACCACAAAAATGGTGTTCTGCTTTTCAGTTTAGTAGCTGCCTGTAGAAGAGATTTGATCATCCAGAAGAAATCTGTTTCTGTTCAGCATTTTTTCTAAAGCATAAAAAACAAAACTCAGTTTCCTCTTACACCAAAATCAGTATACCTCTTTACGGTAACATAATTAACATTCTCATTTCAGTCTGGATTTTGGAGACACCTCAAGGGGCGTACTACATAACAGTACAAGTTGTGTCATAATGCAGCCAAGAGCAACTACCAGGTCTGCCTGTATCTAATCTTCAAACAATTTCTTTACGTGTCTTTTCATACAACTTTGCCTGTTTTGTAGCAAGTGAGATTGAGCACCGAACCCACTTAACACCTGGAAAAAATGCAAATTATAAAAACTGTATACAATTGTCCATATGCAATGCGACATTTTACTCTGCTATTCTGGAACCTTACTTTTCCAATGTTGTCAATGAAATGAACAACTGGTTCTCTAAACCACGGAAAATCTGCAAACTCTGCTGCTAACAGGGAAAAATATACTTAATAGTGTCTGCTTCTGTAAGGTGCAAGATTTAAGTGTCTGTGATATCAACAAGTATGATAGCTTGATGGAACAGGCTGCCCAGAGAGGTTGTGGAGTCTCCCACTCTGGAGCCATTCAAAACCCGCCTGGACGCCGTCCCGTGCAACTTGCTGTAGGTGACCCTGATATGGTGAGGGGGCTGGACTAGATGATCACCAGACGTCCCTGCCAACCCTGACCATTCTGTGATTCTGTGATAAGTTAAGTATATTTGCTACTCACCAGACTTGAGGAATATAAGCAAATTAACCTGACCGAAGAACAGCAGGTCCTATCTAGGACATGCTGCTTCTGGATGTGCCACTGCTGGAAGGTCTGCCACCACAGGGCTTGGTTTCTACAGATTTTTGTTTTATGACTGGTATTTTTTCCTTTTGCAAAGTTCATGTGCAGCATTCCCGACATTAGAGTACTTAGGAGTCTCCTATGTTTACCCACCTTCCTAAAATTTCCTAAATATGAGCAGTTATCTGAAGATAAAACTTACCCCACCATAAATTGCAGCTGAAATGAACGAAGAGGGTAGAAAATATTGAGGAAACACACAAAAAGGCAGAATGTAAGTTTGTTTCCATATGAATGACTGACGCCCAGTTTTCATTTTTTTCCAGAATCTCAGGTGTAATGTTTCATTCTAATCAGACACTCTTCTTTCTATTTTTTTTTTACAACAAACCTTCTGCTATATCCAATTGGAAAACAGTCAAAATGCTCCAAAATCATCTACTCTTTCCAATTCAGGGAGCTCACTGAATGTAACACTCCACATTGCACAGTTTCTTGCACTATGTAATGTTTTTTCTTCCTTCACCATGTCTGCAGTCAAGCCCTTTCTCATGTTTTAATGAATGTTCTTTGCTCAGTTTCTTATGAATTAAATAGCTTTCTATGACTTACTTTCTTGACCCATGGATTGCTTTGCATGAAAACTAATATGACAAGAATAACAGTGGAGCAAGCACACAGTTGGAGTTTTGTTTTTCCAGTAAAATGCATTTCAGAGTTGCATTGTAATTCCAGCTCTCCTCTTCCTGAGACATACTAATTTTAATCTGCAAATGGAAGCTGAGATATTCTAAATTAGATGTATTTGGATCTTCTAATTTTACTTTTAAAAAAAGGCCATGGAATTGGTTTTTTTTATCCCAATTTTTTTTTTTGCTAGACATTTCTTCATTTTCTATATAGCTTTTACTAAACCATGAATTAAAATCCTTGCATTTTGGGAAGACTTACAAACTCATCTTTCTTTACCAGTTGCTTCCTCTCAGTCTCCCTCAGCTAAGATCACATTTTAGTTCTCAAGTTGCTAGCTAATTATTTGCAATTTGCTTCAGAATCTGTATTAGCAGTGCACTTTAGCAAAAAGTCTGAATCACAATCAAAACTCAAAACGGCTTTTAAGAGCTATTGAAAAAAATATAAATGAAAGGTAATGCCATTAAAAGTTGGGAGAAGCATCAAATGATTTATTTCTTTGAGTAAGTTTTCATAACGTCAAATACTTATTTGATTCTACATACTTTTACTTATCATACAAAATTGATTAGTAAAAGTAGTGCAAGCTCCTTACTCTGTACATAGAAGAAAAAGAGAGATATAAAATAGGAAAACGAGATCACTTATTGATCACTAACTTTTTGAGCTACAGAAGATTAGGATTTGATTAATCTTTTGTCAAACTGTTAGATTTCTTATATAAAGTCTATGGTGAGGAAGCCTTACTTAAGGAAGATGAATAAGTTTCTGTCTGACTAATAGCATTTTCAAAAATGCAAGATCATTACTGAATAAGAATGTGTCTTTTCTTCATGTTCACTATGTCCAAATTTTTTCTCGTTCATACTGCAATCTCCAGTCTTTTAGAAACATGACATCAAAACTCCTAATGCTCAAATGAAATGTGAAATAATTTTAATAAGAAACCTGATTGCAAATTATGAGTAATGGGAACTGACAGATTTCCAGCATCTTCACAAAAAGCATATATACTCTAGAAAAAAAATTAAAAACCCAAACCCACAAATTCCGTCCTCTATAATTCTAAATTCTATAAAATTTGTAACAATACTGTCTTTTCTTATGTAAACCCTCATCTTAAACTCTCTCCTTACTCTGTATTTGATGGGGTCCTTCTGATAATACACAGTAAGTCTCATAGATACCAAAGTACTCTTGTATTCTTGTTTATACCACTGTTGAACTTTGATTTTTATCTCACATGAGTCATCTGCTACAACTACAATGTAGTCTGCTCTTCATTCTATCTGTGTAGTAAGAATCTGTGCTGAAATTATGGGATGCACCTAACGGCACACCATTGCAAGCTGCCTCCATGAATGGGTCATTGTCTTTCTTAGCTGAGGGACAGCAAGTGTCAGAAATTGTTATGATCTACATTGTCTGTGGGCTTCTAGACAAACTAAAATAATAGTTTCTAATACTTACAGTTTATACAATAAAAAAGTATACATTATTTCTATAGTTCTAGGCTGTTCATCAATATTTTCTTGGAATAGCAATCAATATAACCTTGGAACAGAAGCAACGATCTGTATGCTATTTATTAAAAAAACCCACTTTTTTGACAGACAGTCAACAATAAAACGCGTAATTCACTTCATTGGGCTTAGTTTCTTTCCTATGTTGCTTTTGTTCAGCAAGATACAGTGTCTGCAAGGATGGATCAGAATCTTATCCATGGCGTGGCACATTACCCCAGCTATTGATCCTTAGGGTTGTAGCTACTATTTCAGGTGGAGACAGATGCATTTGGAGACTTTGAGTGTCTCTCTTCAACAAAACTACGCATTACCAAGGATGCTGGAAAGGCACAAAAAGGTCAGCAAAAAGCATTGCCTCTTCTTAGCATACTAACCACCAATGGTGGCCTGACACATGAAGCAGCAGATGATCCCCTCATTTGCAAGATGGGAACTTAATGCACAACAGCTCAGGCTCCTGCTAGGCTAAGATTATTCTATAGTATCTGTACATTCTGAGTGTATCTTGTAGACAAGCAGCTTATTCATATATATTTCACTTAAATGAAATAATATATTCATAGTACAGCCAGCTATTTTGGTCTTCAGTAAAACTATATTATGACTGTGTAGCTACACAATATTCTAGTCTATATATTCTAGCTTCAAGCTGATCACAAAAAAAAATAGTTTACACAGATACCCTGAGACAATCCTGACATGCTGTATTTATCCAGCAGCTCCCTGAGTAATTTTCCCTCCTTTCCAACATGTAAGTGTAAAGTAGTTTACAATACAACCCATGACAGAAGGCAAGGAGAGTTTCTTCCTGACAAATCCCTGGCAAATTTGCAAGACTGTTTATCCCGCCGGTTACTATTAACACCAAATTGCATAAAAGACATATCAAACAGTAGCAGACATCAAGTCAGACAACGCCCTCCAAAGCTGTAACCACACATCAGCATGGAAAGACTGCAGCTAAAAGTAATCAAACTCTACAGCATTGGGATTTAAGGGCTTGCAACAGGAGCTCCAGACGCACCTCTGAAACCAGTAGCTTTTGTGTGCTCTTTCCCTCAGATACAACTTCCATAGAAAACACAACTGCAATTTAACAAAGGTAAGTTATGCATTTGAGCATGAATCTATCATGCTTAACACCTTCTTCTTAATCCAGTTTATAATCAGGGACAGAATTAATGTGCTAATTACAAAAGTCACCATGTAGTAACAATAGTTAAAACCAAAGCAAAAGCAAAGATAGGTAAGCTTTGGCTCGAAGCTCCTCATGGCTGAAATTTCTCCCCTCCTTCTATCAGCTTGTTAAAAAAGATGCTGCTTCTAAAGTCGCAACCAGGTAGCCCTGTAATGCAGTACTGCCGCTGCTAGGAACCGCCACAAGCTTTGTAGTGACCTTGGGAGGGCTCAGGGCCGAGGCTGGCCATGTTTGCTCCAGCTGAACCTCCCTTGCCCGGCCTGCTGCCTGGTTTTACCTCATCTAGCTGTGACAGCAATTTCTCTCACTGATCAGATGTCTGTGGCTAATTTGTTTTACTTTTGTTATCTTTGTACAGTACAACTACTGACCACGGTTATTCCACGTAGAATGAGATACTTGCAACTCTAATATGATGACGTACTGTAAAGAAATACCGGCCTCCTACAGGCAGCAGAGGCCTTGAGAAACAGAGACCCAGGACGCAATATGGAGGAGTACAGGCACGGACTCACATGAGACGGGGCACTGGGTTTGCTCTGGAGACCACAACAGCTAAGAGCAACTAACAGCTAACAGACCCAGGGGTCTGTTAAAGAAATGCAGACTTGGGCCTGGACAGAATTAGTTTTAAGGGTATCAAACAGAACAAAGAAACTGTATCTTACATACATAAAAGGCCCCACATAAGGTAATTTAGATGTAGCATTAAGCTCAGACCAGTGGAGAAAGAGCAAAGGTATAGAAATGTGTTACCAAAGACGCAAAAATGACCTCAAGTGGATTCTGGGGTAAAGAAAAAGAAACGATCAACATGAACAACATATCGCTGCCAGCGAAGGCCCCCAGACGCTGGCTAGCCCCCACCACCAGACCCCGAGGTCTCCTGCCAGCCGGCAGACCTGATGCGCAGCACCATGGCAGAACCACAGGGACTGGGGAGGAACAAGTGACTGCATGTAACAGTACTAATGGCAATATTATTCTTTCTTTTTTCTTTAACAATTACATCTGGACTAACAATAATCACACTTTTACGATTTCAGTTATACAAAGAATAAATTATTGGCTTTATATACACAACATGTTTCACCTTTGTCCACAAACAAGACGTGCGTGTAACACCCTGCAGCCTTGCTGCTCAATGGCTCTTAAACCATTAATGCTATAGCACCAGGAATGCAATACTATTATTTCAGAAAGAGTAAATCATAAATAGATCAGGCGAAGGACTGTGAACTCTGCAACCGCATGTTAACACAGAAGCACTTCAGTCTTCTTTATCTCAAAGTCTATTGTGCTTTAAACATAAGTTCAACAAGCTAAGTACAGAACTTAAAGATTGCTATGTTATTTTGAGAACTTATCCAGAGCAGGAGTCGTTTCGAACACTGAAATCAGAGCTTCCACCTTTGCCAAGTTGGAAAGGTTTATATTAATATTTGATCTTCCTTTCTCTTAAAGTCACTCGAGGAAATGAATCAGAAAGCTGGTGCGGATACAGTACGAGCTGCACAGAGTCAAAATGCTCTCCCATTATGGCATCCCTCAATCTTAATTCTGGGGATTCACAGCTAGGCAGTCACTGCAACTGAATACTACTTCATGTTAAATCCACTATCTTTTGGTACAGATCTCAGGGTACGGGATTAGGACTGCCCTTCTCTCCTGTGTTTCCTCCTTCCTTCCTTTACACAACTTCTCCAGGGCCTCATATTTCCCTAACAAAAGTCACAGTTGAGACCTTGTAGTTAATGCTTGCTTCCTCCAGCTGCTATTTCATTTCACTTCTCTTCCAGCTTCACTTTGGTATCAACACTAAATAATGCTTTTAGCCCTCCAACAGCCAGCTGATGAATACATAAGCAGTCTGAGGATAATTCTTGTTATGAGTTATCATCATAGAAAGCGTGACTGAAATCCAAGTACATCAACACATGACGAGACACCTGAAGAATTTACAGTTTAAATGGAAACGTGACAGTGCAAGAAAAAGAATTATAAACCAAAAATTATAAAACATGAAGAAGAGACAAGCATAGATCAAGTGAACTAAGGTCACAGGTTAAACCTTTGAAGCCTAGCACCTTCAACTACTCTCAGTTGCTAGAGAGTATCAGTACGGACTTAAAAACTCAAGGCTGCAGGGCAAGGTAACAGCACTTGACACTGTGGATAAACAATGCATTATCTCACCCACCTGTTTATCCTCAGTTCAGATTAACACTGGGAGCACGAAGGCAAGCTCACTTTATGAAAACTGACCACTAGCCACCTTTGTAAGACAAAACTTTCGTAGCTTTTTTAAAACGCAAAAGAACCGGTGATGTGTCCAGTTATAAAATGAAGGCCAACAATATTTTTTCTGATGGATCAGGATCATTTTCAAGAGGATATTGCAGTTTTGAAGCTGGCTACATAGTCTTCCTCTAGGTATAATGATTGTGAAGAGAAATGAAAAAAAAACTGGAGGAGCCACAAATTATATTTCTGTCTGAGATCTTTCAGAAAATTATTACAAGCTGCAGACATTAGTAAACAATGCAAACATATAACAAGATATACACAAAAGGGAATTTATAACAGAAATACTCCTTCTTTGCTACAGTCAGAGTAACAAGAACCATTATTAATACCAGATTTCCTACACTTAAGTAGTTATTATCATACCTTAACAATATACCAGAAACCTAAAAATCCCCCCTGAACACAAACGTGAGCAAACACACACACAAAATGCAAGTATCCCCCTCATAGGCATGAAGAGCTTTCCCTTGCAGAGCAGACAGAGGAAGCCTGGGTCCCTCTGCTGTTGGTAGACTAGCTCAGTCCCACGCCTGCACCACAGAGCCTGCAGCAGCGCAGGCCACCGTGGGCAAGCGCAAGTCAGGAGCTCATAGAATCCCTCCTATTTACAATCCAAGGTTTATATACTTCAACTTAATGGTAGAGTGCACTCTGCCACAACACAACATTTATAGGCACATTTTGGCTTACTGCAAGGCAGAAAAAACGTTTGACAGATGAAGTTACCGCATTACAAAATAAACTTAGAGAAGCAGCCTAGGCACTTGCAAAGAAATTCCGAGGTCTGAAGAGGTCCGTTCTCTTGGACCGCTCTCCAGAAAAGCTTTAATTAAAGATAAAAATGAGATGCACAGTGCCTTTAACAGAGAGAGCTTAGGAGATTCAGCTCACATCAAGGTTCTGCTGCACTGAAGTACTTCTTAAAAGATCACTTAAGTGAAATACTTCCCATTGTCATTTATCAAAGCTCTTTCACTCCATCCACTCATAAGTTTATGCTTTTTTCCTTCAGTGAAGTTTTACTATCTGATTGCTTAAGCATATGTGGTTAAGTATGCTAGAAGTGGTTACAAAGCACTACAGATCAGCTTCCTCTTTTAAGTACCACTGTAACAAATGCACACTTTCACAAGGAGGGGTGTCAGAACGCTGCAGAAAAAGGACAGCAAGTGGAACTTGCAAGAAAAGGGAGGATACCTAGACTGGTACACGAGAGGTAAGCAGCCATGAAAAGGAGTGCGTGGCAGAGGAGAATCCCCTTTTGCAACATGTCAGGCTGTACAGAGGATGTAATTTTCCAGATCCGCATTTTCCCGGGAAGATACCACAGCGATGGGAAACACAGCTGCGCTAGCCACATCTGCTGCTTCACACAGTCTGAAAAGTAGACCTATTTAAATATTCCATTCCA
The DNA here is from genome assembly GCF_965231255.1 of Vanellus vanellus. Lineage (NCBI taxonomy): Eukaryota > Metazoa > Chordata > Aves > Charadriiformes > Charadriidae > Vanellus > Vanellus vanellus. The sequence continues at coordinate 65,429,884 of NC_138908.1, forward strand.
TGTCACAGACTTTCACCAAGGTTAAAGTAATCAATGCAAAACCAAAATATCTTCCCCTCAAAACTACTACTCAAAATCGGATAATTTTTTTTACCTATTTTTTAATTTTTTGTACTTTGTAAACCATATGCTCACTGATTAGACATACCAGATTTAACAACTGTATAACATTTGCTATATGAAACTCAAAAATAATGTAGGAATTGGTTAAGAATGGTTTAACAGGAAAAAGACATGAAAGTATATTTTTCTTAGCTATCAAAAATTTGGAAAATTTGTACAATATTTTATTCTTGAAAGTAACATCTAGCAAAGATTAAAGTGGATGGAGAGACTGCAGATGACATGACTGCGCAAATGCTCATATATACTATGTTTTTGTATCAGTATTTAATTTGACACAGACAATGAGCTATGGAATTTTTAAAGCCATTTAAGGGACACAGATATGTAAGAATCTTTAGACTTATAAAACAAGTATTTAATATTAAGACATTCAGATCTCGGAAAGGCTCTTTACTTTCAGTTTTAGAAAAGCATTTTACAAAATAAGAACACGTTTTCTAAATATCACAATGCCAATTTAAATCTTTCTTTAAACAAAACAAAAAAACCTTCCCAAAGACGAAAGAATATATGCACGCCATGCTGAAAAGTCTCGTAATATGTCCCAGACCCATCACATTTTCAAGCTCGTTCTTACATTTAATTAGACAGCCTCTCTGCAGCTCTTTCTCGATCCTGAATTCACTGCTCTGCTTCAATTCTGTACTGTATTCTAAAGTCTCTGTTGACTGTATGTAGGAAAGAGCTCGAAGTCACTAAGTGCCTGAGTAGAGCGGAACCGCATAAGGGCAGCAGAATGTTAAGGGTGAAAATCATTTAGGTACAGAAGACTAATGAAAGATCCACATATGAACTATTGGTGCTATACATCCTATTGCATTAACTGCAAACCAATGACAAAAGTTTACTATTTATCTAACCTAAGCATAGTCCATTCAAATAAGCTTAGTATTTCTCAATAAGGCATAAATACTAAATTAGACTTGACTACTATAAAATGTAAAGCAATCATATTTAAAAATAAAATCTGAGAAATAAGGTTTATGGGAGCTTTACATGCCACTACACTTCACGTATGGAATATTTGAAGATTATCACAATGACACACCTACTCAAGATGCTACTTCTCTGATGGGAGTTAGTATGTTTGCTCTTGCTGACCACACAGTATTTTGCAGCAGGAATTTTATGATAAGAAATTTTCTTTTAAATGCATACATATGATTAGTTTTTCTACTGAATTTCAGAGCAAACAAAAACCGTGTTATTAATTTTAAAATATATTCCTGGTCTTTCTCCCCTCCCCTGCACCAAAAATTGCTTGACCATCTATGGTCTTTAATTATGTTCTGCTTTAGATGGTTTGAAGAAGGAAACCATGGTGGTACAATTGATAAAAATATGTAAATTTTCTGTTAGATTTGTAGACAAAATATTTACCTACTAGAAACGAATATTTTAAATAGCAACAATCAATTCTGTACTCAAAGAAAAATATTTGTGTTACAATAAACAATAAATACAAACATATTTTAAAACATAAATTTTTCTTAACTGTAAAGTTAACTTAAAATGCCATTACTTAAAAGTTAGGAAATCCTGAAATGCTAGGGTTTCTCATTTAGAAGATTTGAATGTTTAGGTTTCCTTTCATCACACAGATTAAATTTTACTGTATTTTTTCTGACTTCAGATTTATTACATCACAAAACCATAAGAAGGCCAACAGAAACTAGTTATATATACCCACTAAGGCTTGATTTTACACAGAAAAAAACTGTTTGGGTTGAATTAGAAAAACTACATGTAGGAAGAGGTCATAAATACTTGTTTGCAGGATACCTGACTCTAGACAGTACCACTCTAGACAGCATCAGAAAAAAAGTCAGAATGATTTACAAAACCAAGACAAACTTTACCAAAAAAGTAGCATAATTAATTTTAAACACCTACTTGCTTCTGTAGCCACTGTTCTTGCCTTCTTTGTTTTCTCCTCAAACTTTTCAACTTGTTTCTTTCTCTCTTATTCAGCTTTTGGTTGAAAGAAATATTTGTAGGCTGCACAAGACCAACAGGCGTTATGTATTGTTCCTCTTCTACAGCACTTGGAGGTGAAGAAAGGTTCATCACAGAAGGTGACCCATCAGCAATGGCACTCCCAGAAGACTGTCCAGTAGCTTCAAAATCACATTTGCTTTCTGTTTCTCTATGTTGTAATGTGGTAAATGAAGTAATTTGAAAACTTTTTTGTAGCAGTTGGTCAGCACTGCAACTGTATAGGTCCTGAAAAGAAGTAGCACCTTTCCGATTGGACTTTAATTGCAAGCCACTTTGTGGGTAAACAGGTGGATTTTCATTTTGGCCATGGTAAATTGTTCCTATACTGCAGGTTTCATATAATGCAGGTGAGAAAACAAGTCTCTCTCTGATATTTAAATCCAAACTACGTGATCTTCTGTGAAAAGGTTTTACAGTGCATGCATCATTCATACCACAGGAAGCAGAAAGATTTCTTTTTTTATTTAATGCCTTTAAGGGAAGTTTTTTACTTTTCATTTCAAGTCTGGGAGCTCTTACTTCTAGACAAAGTGCTTCTGTTAATCTTCCACTACCATTATTATTTCTGGCCATGTATGAAAGCCCTTTATTTTTGATTTCCAAAACTGCAGTTTCCAGTTCATGGCAAGTATCCTTGCTAAAGCCAGACTGAATTTTGAAGAGAGGTAAGTGTTTTCCTGATGATTTTGATAATTTAACAGAGAAAGCTGGCTGATACTCAGTCCGACTTTTGCAGAAATGTATATTTACTAACTGTCCACAGGAACATTTTGAGTTGCAAACGAAGTTAAAGCCCCCTAAACAGGCCTCACAGAATGGACAGTGTAGTTTTCCGATTGTCCACTGTGCCTATTGACAAGAAAAGAAAAAAAAAAGCACCAAACATGTTCATTGTAAATAAACAATAAAGAAATCATTACTAGAGTTACTTTTTTCCTTTAATAAAATGGTTTACTTTTTTTTTTTTTCAAACACAATAAAGGAGATTTCACAGCAGAAGGAAAATCCACCATAAATAATGTTTTGGTCAAAACTCTGTTTGCTGCAGTGATAACTAATTCTAAGAAATCTAGCACCCACATTTCAAAATGTAGGCTCTTTTTGAAATATGTTTAAAATTTGACCACAGATAGAATAATGCTGCAATACTAACAAAAACATTAGATCCTTTAAAGCAGTGAAATTAGTTTACCATGTTAATCTGGAACTGGCAAGCACAGTTTCTCAGCCGAGTTTTCTCAGTGCTGATACATTTCTTGCATACTAAGTACAGGGGAAAGAGATTTCTTACAAAGTGAATACAGCTTTTTACTTTACTTACCCCACAAAAGCTTGAAATGGTACTTGTATTTTGGTGTATGTAGTATTACCACATAATCTGTGTGCAGATACCATAACAAATCCTTAATACTCTATCTATGAGGAGACAATTATTTTCATTATTTGTAATTCTGTGAATTTCACTTCAATCTTAAAGGCACGTTTTCAAAAGAAAATATTTATCAAAGATCTATAAAGTCCTATATATTTGCACAACTATTAGTATTTTCAGTAACTATATTTATCTGGCAGCATAAACATTTTTGCGCATTAAAGTTATGCAAGTGTTTGTAGAATCAAAGCCCAGATGAGAAACAATATTATCAACTCCAGTAACACATTACTCACTAATGTTCCTGAAGTAGGGTTGAGCTACGAATACAGAAACTGCTCAACATTTCTAGTTAAAGCACTGCTTTCAGTTGCAAATGTCCTTCAAGGTACTTCGGGAAGATGATTCCATGACTGATGTTTGTCTGACTGAAAGCTTCAGAAAGTTTTAGTAATGCCGATTTTGCAATTTCCAAAAAAACGACTTGTGCAGGAAAAACGTTATCTTTCACATACAATGCGAGAAAAAGTTCTTGAAACCCTTCTTTGAGAAACTTACTCCTGCCCTGTGTATTAAAACCTCAAAATTCCACAAGGTATCAAAGACGTGCCTTTCATCGCACCTATGAAAATCTGTTTAAATCTGGATATGTTTTTAACTTAGAGAAACAAAATCTCAGTTTACACATGCTTTCAAATCCCTGAAAATTCCTTGAAGAGGCACAGCCTCTCTCAGTTTATAAGGCTGACCAATGTGTGCATATGCCATCCCCAAAGAAGAATTAAGCTGGTTCAGAGATTTACTGTAAGTCTCACACACTGCATTTCCCAGATACCATGGACTAGGCACTAGAATTCAGAGAAAAGCACTTTCTAGTGTCTTTAGCTAGTCTTTCCAGCACTCAGACCCTATGGAAGAGTAACCTGGACCTCCAAATGGAGAGGAGGAGTGATTCATGAAGGTTAGAGAAGGCGGCTAGGAGCCTGGCAAAAATGGGAATGCAAGAGACAGTAGGAAAGAAAAACGACATCTCTATGTCCTATGTGCACAGAGACTAGGAGATGAGGTGCAGCACAAAGGAGGCCGGGACTGATTTAGCATGAGTTTGGCAACGGACTGTGGAAGCATTGACTCAGTAAAAGAAGTAACAGCCTACTAGTGGAGGAGGTGGTAGGGGGAACATCAGCACGATCTGAAGAGGAGCTGAGGGTACACAGATTTAAGGATGGACTCCCTAAAGAAGAAAAACTGGAAAGGGTTAGCTAAAGAAGCTGAAACAAGTGATCAGTGATAGGGAAAAGAAGATGCAGGTCAATAAAAGTCACTAGCAGCAATAGCTAGATATTTATAATTATTGAAGATTATCTATACACTAATGCGTGCATGAAACCCAACGAGATTGGTTAAGAACAGGGACAGATGGCAAAAAAGAACTGGCTGGGAAGCAGTGGGTTTTTACAGCCTGCAAATAGACTTTGTGCTTATGTAAAATGATTTAGCCTTTGATTCAGGAGTCATACAGGAGAAAATAACACACAATCATAAAATTATTCAGAGCCCAGGAGGATCTGGGGATAAGCCAGAATTGTTTAAAAAACCCCACACATTTATCCATAAACCCACAGGATCTTTCCAGAGAAGACAGAAGTGAATGAGGCAAAAGTTCCCAGCATATTAAAGGACAAAATGAATGCTAAAATATTGAAGATGTTCATAGAGAATTGCGTTCTCCACCTCTGCCACCAGAGGAGCATTGCTCCTCTGCAATACTGAGCAAGTATGTTAAGCCTTTTCTGAGCAGTCTATAGGTTTTGTATTTCCCAGGTCTCCAACCTGATCCTCTAGGCTTGTAAATGCAGAAGGCTGGCCACTTACAGCTACAGGTGAAAAGAATAATATTAGTATCAATAGTGAATCCAATTTTACTGAAGTAATATAACATGTAAAGTAGTGTAAAAACCTGTATCCTTATCATCAGGCATTCAAGATTAGGCAATTCTGTAAAGTGGTGAAATACCTCATCACCCCTAATTTTCACTCCCCCCTCCCTCTCCAAGATTTATGTTGCTGAAACAGATACATTATTCTTTCATGCACTGTTGAAGTATAAAAGATTATTAATTTTAAAAAGAGTTTCATTAACATTGAATAAAATAAAACATAGAGCAAAACAATGAAGGAGATGAAAAATTTTCTTAATTTTTGAATGCTTAGGCTTACAGTCAACAATTTTTTTCTTTGTATATCATTTTCAGGGTGGATTTGCTTAGATCAGAAGTTACTTGTAATATAGTAAAACTTAGACACTGGAGTCTAAGCAGAAAAGAATGCAGGTATCATTTGCCTCTCAAAAATCAAAGACTCACCAGAGAAAAACTGTAAGGCAAAAGAAAAGTATTGCTTCCAATTACTATATTTGTGCAACCACTTTAACTTCTAGACCAAAAATAACTTAAAGAAAATACTCAGCTGAAGTAATCAGTACAACAGGAAAGTTATAAGGTGGTTTTTAATTTCAAATGGGCAGTTAAAACTCATAGGCAGTGACACTGGCTCATCATCAGACCTTTGAATTTGGAGGAAGGTAACTACTTTCTATTCATATGACATAATAGCACATTAAATATAAAACACATCACATCATATTCCAACAATTGATCTCTTAACAAATCCCCAGACCAGTTTTATGGAGCAACATGCTTCTTACTGTCACTGTCACATATGTGATAATACTGCAAAATATGATAATCAAGACAAACCAAACCCCAAAGCCTAGATAATTAATATAATTTTAAGCATTGACAAAATCTGCAGAGGTGCCCATGAGAGTTATTTGGACAAACATAAATATGTTCATCTATAAATGGGCAGGAACAGAATTTATCAATTGTAGGTTTTGTGCATACTTAAAAAAAAACAACAAAAAACATTTAAGAGGGGAAAAAGCATCTGTAAATGGTAAAGGTAGACGTTACTGAGAAAAATTCCCTTAGTTAGAAGGATTCTGTAATATATGTGGACATCAGCAGAAAAGTGCCCTTGAAATTTGTTCCCCTTACTTTTTTCACATTTTGAATGACAAAGATGTAAGCAAAAAAGATCTACCTTTTCAATGACACATTTCACCCACTCTGGAATGGCTTCTAAGTTCACATGCCATACGTTGCAAGACTCCTGAGCAGCAGCTGAAGGTTGTGATGTCTGTTAAAAAAAGAATTATTGTATTGACACTCAACATTCATGTAAGCTTTTTTTTTTGTTTGAATATAGCCAGAATTCAGCTTCCCAAATTCAGTAAGTATTTTATTAACAAATGATAAAACTCAAAGATGTTGGTGCATTCTTTAAGCTAAAAATCAGGTAGCTGCTGTCAATAATTGTCTATTTCTGAATCTAAGGATATTGGACAGACTCCACTGTGGAGATGGAGGCGTCTGGAGGTGGTTTTGTTTTGTTACAAGAACAGAAAGTATATTAGGAAATTGATTTCAGAAGCACTATCAGCTGGCACAATTTTCTATTAAAGACAGGAAAATTTAAGTTCTTTTTTATATGAAGAATGTGGTCAGTACTGCACAACTATGCCACAAATAGCTTTAAATCAATTTTCTAATGCTTGTAGAATAACTAGCAGAGAAACCAGGGACTCTTAGCAGCTTTTGAGTTTTTACTGCAATGATGTGACCAACTGAAGAGAAAAGAAAATCTAAAAAACTGTAGCATTTCACCAACTGATACTAAAATAAAAACATTTACCGAACTACCTTTTAGCACAGAACTGATACTAGTGTAATTAAATATTTTAATACGCTTTAGAATGTCAGTAATGTTATAAAGATGGCTAAATATATAAGGCAACTCAGGGGAGTATTAAAGTCTCAAAATCAGTTGTTAAAATTTATGAATATAGAAAACCACTGACTCCTATGTTATGAAACTCATGGCAATAAAAGCTTCATTATGTTGAAGATTGAAAGTGGGGCTATACACAGAAGATTTTAGAAATTCTCCCATGTAATGACAGCAGACAGACAGATCCGTTCGCCATGCCTACGCTATCATCTTCCTCCTATCTGTGGAGAGTACCTGTAATTCAACTTGAATATAATTCTGATTTGAATTGTTTATTCTGCATTCATAACCTCGACATAAGGTTTTAAGATTTGTTCTAAGATTCTTCTCTTTTACTCATATTTCAGCTATGTCTTTGACTGAAGGTCTAAAATTCATCAGGGAAAGCCGACATACTGAAAGTATTACTCTTCCCATCATAGTACAATCTTTGCCTCCTAACATCTCAGGAAGTAGTGTTAAATTACGTTTTTTTATTTGCTATCTACATAATTAGAGAAGGAGCTACTTCAATCTTCTGCACAATGATGGTGGATCTCCACTAGCAATTTAAAGCTCCACCACAGGGCACGGAAAAAGATACCTCCTTCTTTTCACTACATTTTTTCCACTGAAGGAATTGAAATCCCCCCCTCCCCCATGCACTCCAAAACTGCTTCTAACCATGCACAAAATAAAAACTCCTCAAGTATAAAGCATGAGAAATATTCCAGAACTTCGAGCTCTGTAAGTGGAGTGATTAAAATGGGGTTTATTAATAATACTAATTATATCATAATAACTTTTTTCCTACCTCTATTGGTTATAGCCTTCTCCAGTGCCAAAAATAATGTTTTTGCATGTCTAGTGCATTAATAAAAAAGATCAATGCCTTCCTTTCTATTTGCTTTTTTGCTTTGATTCAAAATCATAGGATGTTAAGCACAGCCTTTTGGCATATCTGGAAAGACTCTAAGTCTTTATGATTATCAACTTCCATTATAAAGCAGCAGGAAATACTCTGTAACTGTTTTATTCGGTATGATTGTTTTTCTGTTTATTTTCATAAAGATGATGTAAATTACTAAAGGGTATTTTAGCCTGGCAGGGCACACACCTCCTCCCCCAGGGCAGGCTAATCTCCTGAACTATTTTTGTGCACAGATTATCCCTGACTTCTTCAAAACCAAGAGCAAAAGTTTCCCATGTAGGAATTTTTGACACATAGTTAACTACTGCAGTGGAAATTAGTATCAGTATTTAAAACACATCTTAGAAACAAAGGTCTCTGTTAAGAAATACTAAAACAAAAAATAAGTGCAGTAAAACTGTCAAAACCAGAACCCATTTTTATATGAAAAATGGTAACACTAGATACTCTACACAAGCTAGTAGTCAAATGTATCAGGAATACCAGCCTTCACGTCACAGAACATAAAGGTGATCAGTGCCTACTCAGCTTCACTAGCATTACTGCTTACATTACTTACTCTCTATGGAATTGTGCATATTTTAGTACTTACCGTCACGGGAGATTAATTACTAAGTGAGGGCAAGTCTAATACTTCTCCTTTATTTAAAAACAACGGCACTGGGAAAAGTTACAAACTCGCTCCAGATTCTATACTTACATCAGACGGTTCTTTTCCATGACATTTTGCAATGCAAACAGAATTTGCTATATATTTTCTACATCTCCAGCAACGTAGAACACCAGCCTCTTGATTACTCATATCAGCTTGTGATTCTTCAGCTCTGTATGCCTATCTGTAAAGACCACAAAACATACAATTCAGTCACCTGTTGAAAACACATGTTTTCATCTTGCGACCCAGAAGTCTATCAGTTGTCTCTTCACTATAGAGGAGACTAATTAATAATTTATTTACAAACATTCTCTGATCTTGTATAGCATGCCGCCTATACATTTTACATAGCAAAGCGAAAGTTTTTATTTCCAGGTTGCGTACGGATCTGGAAAGCAACAACAACAACAAAACAAATCAAAAAATAAACCAACTTCCTCAATGTTCAGATGAAAGACAAAGAGAACTCCAGTTTTCCCAGAATATGACCACAGAAATAAGTTATCGCTATCCTACACGTTAAATACACACACATATGTATGTGATGCTACATAACAAAAATGAATGCTGACATAAAACCACAGAAGATAAAGACTGTTTTCTCAATGTGCCCCTGGAGGATTGCTCCCTTGAATTATTTTGTGTGGGAGGATCAGTACTACTGGTGCAACAGAGCTTTTCACAGACCCGAGTCGACCTCCTTCTAAAACAGAGAACTAAAGACAACCAAAAGGACAAGACAAGTATCTTTCTCTCTTTGTGCCTTGCTATATTCTGATGTCTCTTTGGTCTTCTCTAATCTGTTTCCAAAGCCTTCCCTTTTCACCATGCTTTCTCCAAAGGTCCTCCAACTCTTCTTCCTATGTGCTTCTGTTTTTACCCCCTTGTGCTAGCTACATTAAAAAAATAAGAAAATCTGTTACATCTACACACTCAACTCAAGTACTATGCTAGGGTTATGCCTACTCACAGTGCTGAAGCGCATGCAGCTCTTACTCACAGGGAAGCTGGTGTGTAAAACTTAAAACCATTATTAGAAGAAGCTCTGTTCTGCCACAGTCCAAACATCTGATTTTGCAATTATTTCAGCAATTTAATTTTTATTTAGTTTTCACTAACTAAAGAAACTCTGGGGTCCTCAGTATAGGCTGTCTGAAGAGCAGTATGGTTTACTGAGCCATACAGACTTTCACATTTTTCCCATTTTCCCCATTCCTACCTGTCCCTTTCCTGCCTTGTTTTCTGAATTAATCAAAGATGCTGAAAAACCCACACAGAGGACGTTCATTATTTTTCATTTTATCTGAGGCCTTCTTTCAGCAGATTTCCTACTTTATCTACATATGTAAAGAGTCTGAAATACAATTTGACAAGGAAGAACAGAAATATGTCCATACATTAGACTCCTAGTTCAAGTGTATATGCAGCTTTTAATAACCAGAACCACACTAAGCTTAGAAAGTGAAATGAACGCAAACATTACATCTTTCCTTGCAACATCACAATAAATTAAAATGAATTTTTGTTAAGACTCCATGAACATATTTTAATGTGAAGTTAAGATGGCCAAGCAAAAGATTAAGGAAGAGACACTTACAGAAAAGGTGTAGTTTACACTAGGAACCTGTTCTGTTCATGACCAAAATCTGATTATTCAAGCACCTTGAATTAAGCAGAATCTCTCTCAACTCAAATTTTTATTAACCTTGCTATGTCAGTGCTGCTACTTTCTGTACCAGGCACATTTCAAAAGTGGGATGTATAAAAATGCTGGGCCTCTGTATGAATGATTTTTTTAAAAAAAAAAAGGTAGTAAATTTAGGCTCTGAAAGATTTTTACCAGCAGTGTGTATCACTTTGCTGTGATAAATGCAGTATTAGACTTCACAGGGTGTTGAAAGAATGACTACCAGTTATCACAGAATAATAGAATATCATGTTAGAAAGGACCTCAAGGATCATGTGGTCCAACCTTTCTTCGCAACAGCACAGTCTAGACAAGATGGCCCAGCACCCTGTACAGCTGAATCTTAAAAGTGTCCAATGCTGGGGAATCCACCAGTTTCCTGGGGAGATTATTACAATGGCTGATTGTTCTCAATGTGGAAGATTTTCCTCTTGTGTCCAATCGGAATCTCCCCAGAAGTAACCTGTACCCATCACCCCTCTTATTTTCCATGGTAGTGCTTGTAAAAAAGGAGTCTCCATCTTCTTTGTAGCCGCCCCTTAAATACTGGAACCTGGTGACAAGGTCTCTCCTAGGCCTTCTTTTCTCAAGGCTAAACAAAGCCAATTCTCTCAGCCTTTCCTCATATGGCAGGCTTCACAGTCCTTTGATTGTCTTTGCAAACCTTCTCTGGACCCTCTCCAGCATGTCCACATCATTTTGTACAGCGGGAACCAAAACTGAACACAGTATCCAAGTATGGCCTGACAAGTGCTGAGTAAAATGGGATAATGACTTCTTTATCTCTGCTGGTGTTGCCCTTGTTGATGCAGTCCAGCATCCTGTTGGCTTTCTTTGCCACAGGAGCACACTGTTCACTCATATTGAGCTTGTTGTCCACCAGACCCCCAGGTCCTTTTCCACAGAGCTGCTCTCCAGCCAGGCAGATCCCAGCCTGTGATGCACTCCTGCATTATGGTTTCCCAGGTGCAAGACCTCACACTTGTCCTTGCTGAACTTCATAAGGTTCTTGTATGCCCACTCTTCCAGCCTATCCAGGTATTCCTGCAAAGGGGCCCTCCCTTCTCACGTGTCCGCTTCCCCAGTCAGTTTGGTATCATCAGGAAACCTCATCAGGGTACACTTGATCCCATCATCCACAGAATTTGTGAAGATATTAAACAATGTTGGGCCCAATATTGATCCCTGGGGGATCCCACTTGTGACATGTTGCCAGTTTGAAAAGGAGCTATTTACCACCACCCTCTGGGTGCAGCCTGTCACCCAGTTCCCCACCCACCACACAGACAACTTGTCTAGACCGTAATGCATCAGTTTCTCTAGGAGGGAGCAGTGCGGAACTGTGTTGAAAGTCTTGGAGAAATCCAGGTAGACAATGTCCACCACTCACGTCACATCAACTGGGCGGGTTCATTTCTCGTAGAAGGCGATCAGGTTTGTCAAGCATGATTTGCCCTTGTGAATCCGTGATGGCTTCTCCCAATCATGTGCTTCATTTGACTTGTGATAACCCCCAGGAGGATTCGTTCCATAACTTTCCCAGGGACTGAAGTAACACTGACAGGCCTATAATTTCCTGATCCTCCTTTATGCCCTTCTTGCAGATGGAGGTGACATTAGCCTTCTTCCAGCCTTCTGGGATGTCCCCTGATCTTCATAGCTTCTCAAAGACTATGGAGAGCGGTCTTGCAACATCAGCCAGCTCTCTTAACACCCTCAGGTGGATACCGTCAGGGCACATCAATTTGTAGGGGTTAAGCTCCTATAATAGGTCACATACCGACTCTTCCTTCACTGGCAGTGGGTCTGTGTTTGCATCAACCTAGATTGCTGTTCCCAAGGCCTGGGGCCCAACAGTGCTGGTAAAGTCAGAGATGAAGGTGTTGAGAACCTCTGCCTTTTCAGTGTTGTTAGTGACTAATTAACCTCTCCTGTTTAACAGCGGGCCAATATTTTCCTTCTGTTTCTGCTTGTTGTTTACATGCCTGAAGGATCCTTTCTTGTAATTTTTGACATCTCTGGCCAATTTCGATTCAAGCTGAGCTTTTGCTCTTCTAAATGCATCTCTGCATGTCCTAGTAATGCCCTTGTAGTTCTCAATGGGTGTTCGTCAGCTTTTCCATCTCTGGTATGCTTCTCTTTTGGTTTTGGCCAGACTCAGAAGCTCACAGTTAAGCCAATGGGGTCTCTTGCTCTGCCTGCTTCCCTTACCTTTAAAGGGGATTAACTGTTTTCCTGGGGAGCATTCTTGAAAAACTCCCAGCACTCACTAGCTCCTTTATCCTCCATGGAAGCTTCCCACAGAATCCTTCACAACTGAGCTCTGAGCAAGCTGAAGTTTGCTCTTCTAAAATCTAAAACCTTTGTCTTAGTACTAAACTTCAGCATGCTCAGCAGGATGCCAAACTCCACAATATTGTGATCACTACAGCCAGGGCTATCATTAACTGAGATATTACAAAGCAGATTTTCTTGGTTTGGGAGTAACAAGTCCAGCAGTGCCTCATTCCTGGTTGGCACATCTAACATTTGTATGAGGAAGCAGCCCTCTGTGTATGCCAGGAACTTGATGGATGACATGTGAGCTGCTGCATTGTTCTTCCAACAAGTATCTGGGAAGTTGAAGTCACCCATAAGAACCAGGTTCTGCTGACCTGAAGCTTGCTTCACTGGCCTTTTCGTTTTGGTTTGGAGGTTGGTAGCAGACGCCTACTGTAAGATCCCCCTTGGAGAGGGCCCCTCTGACCTTGACCCAGAGGCATTTGATAGGTCTTCCACAATTGCTGTAGTTGACTTCTATACATTCAAGGTTCTCCTTAACACAGAGCACAACTCCTTCTCCTCTTCTTCCCTGCCTGTCTTTATGAAACAGCCTATAGCCATCCATTGCAATCATCCAGTCATGTGAGTTGTTCCACCATGTTTCAGCTATTCCTATGATATCGTAACTTTCTGACTGGGTACAGACCTCCAGTTCCTCCTGTTTGGTTCCTAGGCTGCGTGACTGGTATACATTCACTTGAGGTGGCTGATATTCCGGTTCACATCTTGGGAGGCAGCTAGGGAATATTTGTCGCTGCTCTGGCTGGCCTGTCTTTTTCCCCAGTTGGTTGCAGTGGTGTGAGCAGTGCCACTTTGGACCCTGCCCTCTGAGTCCTTCAGTTTAAAGCCCACCTCACAGAGTTGGCCAGCCTGATGCCAAAGATTCCCTTGCCTCTTTTAGACAGGTGGATCTCATCTCTCCTTAGCAGATTATAGCCATCAAAGAATATCCTGCTGTCATAAAAGCCAAGGTTATGAATTTGTTTGTATTACGCAAACATCTTAAAGCTGTTCTAATTAATGTATTCTTCACAATTTCATAACACACTCATAGAATGAATTTAGTCTTAAAATAGCTCAGTGAGAACCTCAAATCTAAGACCAACAAGGAAGAACTGAAAGACTTTTTGCATAAGGCTAGCTCAGACATGCTTTTCAGGTACAGCCATATCCCCATCTATTAAATTACATCCTTGAAACGTGTTACAGTTAGTGATATACATCTTGCTCACCTTATATGCTGCATCTGTGTATTCCAATGGTATATATTTAAGTCTCTGTATATGTTCTGTTCCTCTTATGCTAATTGTTACAGAAAAGGCTGGTCTGCTATCTGTTGAACAACTGCTTCATTTGAGGCTGTGGATGCTTACTGAAGTGGGGTATAAAACAATTGGTAATAGACTTCTGAACCAACAGATAAAGGACTGATGGATAAATGTACTTCCTGTATGTAAAAGACAAGGTTCAAGTCAGGCAAACACAGGCTTTCAAAGGATCACTGGCATTTGAAGTGATGTAAACATCCACCTCACCTGAACCAATACCTAGCAAGCAAGCACCGTTTTACTGCAAAACAAAAGTTCTTTTTTATTTATACATTTTATAAATTTTTTTACATATATTAAGTGTTTTAGTTCTTCTTAGTTTTGCATAAACCTTTCATTTACAAATATACTTTCATAAGAGAAATTAATGTATGATATATAACATATGTAATAACCTGCACAGCACAGGTTGTATTTTGTGTAACCAAGACTGCTGATAGTGAACATGGGAAAAAACACCTCAAAGTGCAAACACTTTTTAAGACTGTATTACAGTAGGCTGAAGTGTTCTTCTGGCCTAACAGAATTTAAAAAGGAAAATTCCTGTAGGTCTATTAAAATTCTGGATGTATGTGCCTTTTGTAGTTCTTACAGAGGACAGAAGAAATGCTACAAATGCACACTAACACACTGCAGAGGTTTCTATTATGCTAGAAGACAGCAAATGAGACATTTCTGATTTGTCACATAAGCATTCATTTTTATTTTGATTTGCACATAACTTCAACTGGAACTCAAATAAAAGCATACAAACTCAGGATTTTGAAGTGTTTTTACAGTTAAATGCAGTTTAACCATACAGTCCTGGATAGATTTTAAGAAGTTTTCATTTGTCTCATTTTGCATCTAAAACTACTAAAAGGCATCTTGTTCTCACCTTGCTTTGCCTTTCAGCAAAAAATGCCAACGTGAAGATAAAATATTCCAATTTGTCACTGAGAAACTAGATAGTGTCACTTTCACAGGGCCTTTTCAGCTTGGCACTGGGCCATGTTTGTTGTGGCTGTACTGCTTTCAGATAAGTTACTTTATGTGAGCTCATGTTTGCTTCCAATAGCATGTAGGCATACCTCAGTGTTACAAAGCCTATGCTCCTCCATGGCTCTTCTTTTAAGTCCCTCATATGTTTTTCTGTGATTCAGTTCCAGAAAAGCCAGAAGCAGAGGGTCCTAAGACTTCTTTCCCAAGTCAGAGTCTCAGTTCCCTGTCTTGAAAAACATTTGTCTAACCTTCTCTCACAGACCTTTGACAGAGATTTCAAAGCCTTCCCAAGCTATTTAATTACCTTTTCATCTTCTATTATTTTAACTTTTTCCCTAAGATCTAACCTGAATTTTCTTGCAATTTCCCTTATTCGCTGTAAATACAGAGAACAAAACAGCTCCTTTTGTTCTGTGCAAGAACATTTTACAACTTTAAACACTTATCATATATTAGCCCCTCCTTTTAACTTGTCTTTGGGCTAAATAAAACCATTTTTTTTCTCTTTCCTCATAGGTCATGCTTTCTTGATCTCCAATTGTCACTGCTATTTTGTGAACTCTTTCAAATGGGTCAGCTATTCTTGCACAGCAGTGTTCAAATCTGGATGCAGAACTCAAAATGAAGTTTTATCAGCACTGACTAGACAGATTATATAAATTTTCAAGGGAAAAAAAGAATGGAGAATGCCTTACTAGGGTGGAAACTAACACAAATTTCCCTAGATCCACTTGAAAATGTGGTTTCTTATATTTATAAGGGCAGGAAACACTGGAAGATTAAATAACAACTCCCCAGCAGCAAACAATTTTTAAGTAATTTCAGCATGAGATCCTTAAGATTTTCAGATTAATACATGCTCATCAATATGTTAACAGAAGAGGAAATAGGAATTGTATTTTTTCCCCTCCTCCTACACTGTCTGGAAAACCTATGAGCAGCACCACAGAGAGCTAGTAGAACTATTCACAAATAAAACAACAACAAATAGGTGAAGGATCAAGCAGCAGACATAGCAGCCAGAGAAGCGGTACAGAACTGATCAGCTTCCTGTTTATTCATCACTCCTTGAATGGGACACTTTCCCTTCTGGCATCCCCTCACTAGTAAGAAGTCCCCTTTAATATTTATAACTGTGTTTCTTATACAATCCTAATTGTATAGTGTATTAAGCTTTGTCTGTTTCTTCTTCAAAAAGATTGCTAGAAAACATGAAGTAAAACCGCAAGAAAAAAATCTCAAATTTTCAGTGAAGAACTAAACACAATAACCTAAATTTCTGTTGAAAACCTGGTCTAGAATTTCCCTTCAACTAGCTTGACCCTCATCCCCTAATGCATGAAAACAAGAAAATGAGTACAGCAGGGCAAGTGCTTCTCAATGCCTTTTTGTTCAACAGTCGCCTGTGACCCCTTCAGAGCACTGCAGCCATGAAGATTACAATAATAATTAGGTTGCAGTGAGAAATTAGGACACAGAAACTTGAGCGTTAGTTACCAGGAGTCTTGAAAAAAAAAATAAATCATATGAGTAGCAGCTTTGAAGGAGGATGACACAGAGAAGCTTGATGAGCTGTCCTAGCCAACAAGTGTCCATACCAGAAGTTCCTGCTCCCAGAAAGGGAAGAACTGATACTTCACGGGACAGAGAAGCAGTCATGGAAGGCACTGAAGTACACAAAAACTTGCTGCTAGCTCCTGATCTCCAAAGTATTTCTGCTTTAAAGAGACATTTTTAAAAGCATACTTAACCGGCGATTTTCAATAGAGCAGCACTTAAATGAGAAGACAGAAAAGAAAGTTTAAAGAACTGCCTCGAGGCTGCCAGAGAAGCAAAGCAGCAAGATGCGTGAAGAGTGGTGCCATCTGCTCCTGTGCCAGCTCCTGCTCAATTACGCGCTATTCTACCAGTTCAGCTACTGTTGCGTGATCAGCTTCTGTATCATGGACCACTGTTTGATGAGAGAGGGTGGCCAGTGTTCGAGTCCCTTTCTTGCAGCAAGAGCAGCCCATGTAATTGAAAGCCAGTTAACATAAAAATGGGAAAGAATGTCACTTGCAACGTTTACTTAACTTGCTAAAAAATCCTACTGCACGCTGCTGAAGTCAACAGGTCTGCCAGGCACAGCACGGGAATGTGGAGTGTTTAAATCCCTTTGACAGGGAGCAGACCTAACAGGTCCACGGAAAACCATGGATCCGTGCGTCATCTCTTTCTTGCATGACATCCCGCAGACCAGAACTACCCGTTTCATGCTCTTTGCATGTACAAACATTAGCTGTTGCACAGAATAAAGGACTAAACAAGCAGGAATACGGTGCCCACGTCCCCGCCTAACACCACCTCCTGACCGCAAGCCACCGGGCGGCACAGCCGCAGCAGCTGCCGCGGGCCGAACCTGAACCCCGGGCACCGACCGCCTCCAGGCCGCGCCTCCGCCTGGGCGGGAGGGGCCGGCGGCGGGGGGCCCGGCAGCCGCCCCCGGAGCGGCGCAGGGAGGGCCGAGCTGGCGGCCCCGGCACTGCCCCGCACGCCGGTGGGCTGGCGGGGGCGTTCGGCGGCGGCACCGCTAAGTTAACTCTGAGAAGTCGGGGCCGTCGCCTCCGCGCTTCGGCGCCCCCTCAGGCAGGCCCTGGGCAAGCCCCGGGACGGGCGGCCCCGCCGCCCCCCCACCCCCACCAAGCTCCAGGCAGGTGTCCGCACAGCAACGCTCACCCCGCATCTCCGGCGCTCCGCTGCCCGGCGGGCCCCCAGCCAGGGCCCGGCTCGGCCCAGCGGCCGGCGGCGGCGCCTCCCTCCGCTGTCCCCCTCCCACCCCGCGCCCCGGCCCCGCTCAGCTTACCGGGCCGCGCTCTGCGAGGCTGAGAGGGGGAGGCGACGCCGATGGGGCGAGCGGGCGGGCGGGCGGGCGGGGAAGGGGTTGCGCAGCAGCAGCTGGTGCTGCTGCTGCTGCGAACGGGAAGAGACGGGAGACAAACGGCGGCGGAAAGCGCTCGACTAGCGCGGCGCCGGCCCGGCCCGGCCCGGCCGGCCGTGGAAGTCACCCTGGGGCAGGCCAGTCCTCTCAGGCGGCCGCGGCGTCCCTCGTCCCCGCGGGAGGCCGGGCCCATCGCCGGCTGCGCGGCCGGCCCTGCTGTCGCCGGGGAAGCGGGCAGCGGCCGCGCCAGCCCGCGCCCTGCCGAGGCCTGAGGGTGGCACGTCCTCTCGTCTGCTGACTGGCAGGGATGGAGCCGGGGTGGGGTCAGCCCCGGCGGCGGGCAGGCTGTGGCAAGGGTGACGGGCCGCGGCGGTGAGCTACGGGGAGCCGCATGAAAACTTTCCAATAAAAATCGGGACGAAAAACATCTGTTCCTCCAGGCGGGAGGAACAAGCCCAGACCCAGAGAGTTTACAGTGGAAAGAGCGGGGGCAGGGACGTCAGGGGGACCGACAAGGGGCAGCAGGCAGTCACATACTGGGCAGGGTGTCACCGGCACCCCCCGACTATTTTAACAGGCAGCAAGAGCAAAGAGGAGGCTTTAAATGAAATACGGGAGGGGGGAAAAATGAAGTAGACTCGTGAACCTCTGTAAGAAATTGCTGCAGATCACTCAGGGCTGCATAGGGGAAGAGGCGGCCGTACCGCTCCGTGGGCTGCGGGCATCGCGGGCCCCTGAGCCGGCAGCGGCTGTTCCTCGGTGGCGAATAAAAGCTGGTGAACGAGATGGGCTGTGTTTCCCCCTCAGCAGTGTTTCGGCCTTTTGTGATGACACTCTGACTTGATCAGGAGGTGATATGTGCTCGCAGCTGACGCCCCGCTCATAGTAGTTGCTCCACTTCAAACACAGGGTTGGAGCAGTGTGGATGTAGGAAAGGCTGGAAGGATGCTGAGGAAAAAAAATAATATTAAAGAGTGGCCACTTTTTTTGGCCTGTTGAGGTGGTTTGAAACACTGAAACCTCCATTTCACTGTTTCTCCTACATTTATGATTTCTAACTTATGTGGTTTTCCTTGCATTTCAATGTGTATTCCCTGTAGGTCAAGACAAAGTTATGTTATCAGGTAGGACTCACTGTAAGATTTGGTCTCTCATGGATACAGAAGTTCACTACCACCATTGTTAGTTGTTTGTTTGGTTTTTTTTTCCAGTGCTTTCATTTACCTGTTTGTTTTGTTTTGTTTTGTTTGTTTTTTTTTTTTTTTTTTTTCTAAATTTTGCTCTTTGCTACCCTGTTATTATTCTAACAGACTGCCTTGTAACAGTACAATTATTTAGTCCGCTTTTTCTCTGGAGAGAGTATAGGTTTATTTAGTTCCTGCTACTTAGAGTCCTATTAATGTGAAAAGTTTTCAAAAAACAGTGTGATGCAAATATTTTAAATAACAATATAACAACATCCATTCAGAAAGTCACATGTTTTTCAGTAATTACACCTACCTAAATTACTTCATAGTTGTTTGTGTTTAAACACTATAGTTGGATGTGGTGGGTTTTTGTTGTTGTTTGGTTGGTTGGTTTGGTTTTTTTTTTGTTTGTTTTTTTTTTTTTTTAAAGCCAACCAAACAACAAATTATCCAATGCTATGATGAACTATTTTCCTGTCTTACCATTTTCCCACTCCGTGGTTAGAAAAGGTGTTTTTTTTATTTTTGTGGAGAGGATTGTTAGGGTCTTTTCAGTGATTATTACATTTGGTGAGATGTGCTAATTGCTACTTTTTCTTGCTTAATATAGACCCAGTAAAGAAGGTCTACATAAAGAAGTTCACAAGTAGGATGCGCACAATAATTAAATTTTGTTTTGCTCTGCCACGATTGTACAGTAATTTTATGTAGAAGAGACAGACTTATTTTGAAATAATTTCTAGTGTGGTACTGTATGCTCAAATTTAAACTGAAAGGTCTATTTAGAAAAGGGACTATTTATCAGTCAGAGTTGCAGGTCATAAGGCATTTTCTAGCAAACTTAATTGGTAAGGCATATAGAAAAAAGCAAAACAGGGAGATGAATGGAGGAAATAAAATACAGGCAAAAATGACTAGCTGCTAATTTAAGGCTTCACCTTCTGACATAAAAGAATATCAAAACTATTAGGGGAGAGAGCTTTTACTCTTAAAATTTCATCATCTTATTTGATTCTGCTTAAGTAAGATGCAGGGTTGGACTATTAGAATTTAATGGCATCCATGCTTAAGGAGAAATAGCGGTGACGATGGCACTGGGGGAAAGAAATGAAAGGCACCATATGGCTCATGTCACAGCAACAGCAAATAGAATAAGGAAAAATAAAACCTTGCTACTGGATATAAGGTTATATTTTGAGAATTTTGTTCAGCATATTTGATTTTATTAAGCAAAGGGAATTTGTCATTCAGCTGCATCGTTAGCTGTATTTATTGTCTTACAGAGAGTGTTTATCTGTTGCAGGATGAGGACAGGGCAGCTGGCCTGTGCAAGGTTAAGAGTGGGTAAAGTGATTGCTAAGAAGGTTAATGGATATTGCTTGTGCTGTGGCTTTGGGATACATGACAGCCTGGTGCAGAAGTTAATTCCAAGGCAGAATATATATGAAGTGTTTTTTACTGGGATAGCCCCTTGAGTCTCTGGTGAGCAGTCCAAAGATCAGTGCCAAACTGACACACAGTAAATCAGAAACCAGAGAGTATTTTTGGCTTGCTTTTCTGAGACAAGGACAGTATAGCAGGAAGACTATATTCATGGCTGTATGCAGTGCATCAGTGAGCACTGAAACACACTGCTGTGGTGTAGTGATTTGTGCGTAGACAGTGGCACATACTGTTTTCGCATCCATGGCACATGGATAGCATATCCAGTTACCAGGTTCTCTATGAACACTTCTAACAAGTGGTGGCATATTCCAATAGCCACAGCAGGGATGTGTCATTTTCCGTGCTAATAGTGTTGGTGAAGCTGGAAAAAGTAATCCTTAGCTGCCTAGGAAAATGGATAACCTGACTTTCACTCCTGTAGAGTTCCTTTCTTTACTAAAATACATCTTCTCCAATAGAAGAAATTACATTTTCTCTGGGTACTCAATAGTGCAGTATTGACTACCCTAGGTGGTAACTCAGTTCCGTAATCCCTAGTCCTTTGACCTGTTAGGCTGGCCCCATCAGCTGGGGTCATCTCCATCACCTGCATATCTGTTATTTGTTCATCTGTGCTAAAGGAAAGTGTCTTAGAAAATGGCCAGAGAGGAAGCATTAGGAGAAATGAATGAAGAAATGGAAGCTGTTGGGTAGAACTTTTGGGACCTGATACTGAGCACTGATGGAAATTTATTGTTGCTACCTGGCCTGTTTCACCCTTCACTATAGGGTTCATTGTTGGAAAAACTTTGGTAACACTAGGCATTACAATAACCGTAAACCACAACATTTCACTGTATGGAGCTTATAATATTTTTGCATTTTATTGTCCTTTCAAAAATACACCCTGATTTTCAATTTAACTTGTCATTGAAGAGCTTTTCCTATTACAAAGTAAATTGTAAGAAAATGACATTTCTTCCCCTTTCCCTTGAAGATAACGGTTTATATTTGAAGTTAAGGTTCCAAATCTGATTTGTAAAGCTCATCCTACTCCTAGAATAAAACTAAAGCCTATAGAGAATACCCATCATTTAACAAATCATTTGCTTTCCCTTTGCTTCTTTTTGAAAAAGAATCAGATTAGCCTAAAATTGCTGTATGGTCATAGGCTGTGTTAGAGCTAGGGTAAACATTTTTAAAGTTACTTAGGACTAGACCTAATGAAGTAATTCTTAATACCATTTTATTAGCTTGTGGTTACTTGTTCCCTGGAATGGAATCCAAAACTGTGTTAAACACAGGGATCCTCTCTGTGCTCCAGAATCCTACTAATCAATGAAGCCTGCTATCTTGAGGTAGGATAAAGAAAACGCCATAAAGAAGACACGTTCTGCAAATGCATAAGGTCAGTAAAGTTTATTAGAGATGTTCCATTTGTCACCTGTTGGGAACTAGTTCCTAGAAATGAAAGTACTCATACAGAAAAGTCACTTCTCCTTACAATTTGCATATTCATCCCACATTTCCCATAACTTTGGAGAACATACTAGTTACCCAGCTGAAGATAAATGCATGTTTTGTTTTTCTCCACAGTGGCACAGCTGCAAAGAATTCATGATCTGTGGGGCTGTAAGGGATGGAAGAGAACATGCCAGCACCCAAAGAATTGTGGTACTTGCACGGGAAAGGGATCCTTGCTGATTATGGCTGATTAAAATGCACAGCCAAGTGTAGATACAGTTCTGACCAGGGAGTGGGGTGTGAGGTCCACTGCTCAAAAGAGTGCTTTT
Organism: Vanellus vanellus; assembly: GCF_965231255.1. Lineage (NCBI taxonomy): Eukaryota > Metazoa > Chordata > Aves > Charadriiformes > Charadriidae > Vanellus > Vanellus vanellus. The sequence continues at coordinate 65,452,437 of NC_138908.1, forward strand.
GAAGGTGGTTGTCTCCCATTGGGATTTCTCCTGGTGTCTTCATCAGTGCCCTCCTAAGGGGTTGGTGGTGCTATTAGTGCCTTTTCAGAGATCACGCCAAAGCTTTCCTTCTACTGAGTCTCCATTTAACTCACCAAATGTGAACAGAAAGCTTCAACTAGAAACAAACCTTTTAAATTCTTTCGTTTTCATAAGAACTGACACATATTGTGAGCAATGAATGAAAACCAAGCCATCTTTTACATGTTATGGGATATACCACTTTCTGGAAATAGTTACTGTGGGGGCTATTCAGGTTACTGAGACCTCCTACAGTTAAATAACCTTCTGACTGAGCTCTGCCAGAGACGAGCACCTGATGGAACTCTGGAAGGACACAGCTGAGGCCTTGGTGACTTGCACGAAACACTGATGGCAAGCAGAAGACACAAGGTGAGGGGAAGGGGTGGAAAGGAGCATTGCGGTAGCCCCAGATGTGTGTGCGGAGGCACAATTGTCAGTGCCAGCCAGAGTGCTATCCATGTGAGCACTGTAGGAGCAGATGGCCCAGTGGGATGTCACCAAGCGGTGGATGGTGATGTTACCAAGTGATGGACTGTGAGCACATGGCTCTCGCTGCTTATATTTGGGTGCTGGCAAAGCCGGAGCCAGCCTAGCTCGTGCCTAGAGTCCTGCCGAGCATGCCTGTGAGGTCTGGAGGGTCAAGCGGGGCTTCTTGTGCTGGGTTGTGCTTTGGAGGCTGCCATTGGCCGCTCTCGGTGCCTGTCCCCGAAGCCATCACCTGTGTTGTTCCTGGACCTGCCTAGTTCAGGCAGCCAAGTACCCCGGGGCATCCTTGTATCAGCAGAGGTGAGCTGTGTGGGGAAACATCTCTCTGGGGTGGCTGTGGGATGGGCAATGTGGCTTGGGGAGGTCCTGGCCCCACAAACAGAGCCTGGCCCTTGTTGGGTGGGAAGTGCTTAAGAAATGCCTGAACCACAGGGCACTGGTAGGGTGTCCTTCCTGAGGGACCGGGGCATTTCTTCCTCCCCTGCCTCCCTGGGAGAGTGAATGGTCATGGCCTCTCCATTTTGTACATGTGACACCCACTGCTATGGCACCAGCGAGGGGAAGCAGCTCTTTGTCCTCAGCTCTCCCCAGCATACTGCAACAAGCAAACATGGCCACAGAGACAGAGTGGGGCTGCCCCACCTGCCATGACACTGAAGATGATGTTGCTTATGTGACCCCCTGTCTCCACCAGTTCTGCCTGGGATGCCCTGTGTGTTGGGCAAAGAGGAAACCGGAGTGCCCCCTTTGCAGGCAGGCTGTCAACACCATCATTTACTACATGCAGCCAGAGGACAATTTTTTGGACATGGTTGTTCAACACCCCTCAAAGCCATTGGTTGCCAGCCACTAGGACGAGCAGGGGGCTGTGGGGCCAGTGCCCAGGACTTACGTGTCTGGCTTCCAGCCCTAGGACTGAGCAGGCCTTTTCCAGGACTGCTTGGAGGTCCACGAGCCCCTGCTGCCCTGGCTGAACCGGGTGCTGCATGGGGCCCGGTGGTGGGAGGTGGCTTTGGCACAGGGCACCGTCATAGTAAATCTGTGCTGCTGTGGGTTGGATGAGGAGGCCTTGGTCTGTGATCTGCAGCCCTTCCTGCAAAACCAGACAGTGGCATTTGTGTACCAGCTCATCAACGTCGCCGGAGACTGGTGCAGTGAGATCCTCCAGCAGCTGGACCTCCTGGACTCCTATGCAGCTGAGGAGGAGGAGGACAGCCCCGTGGCCACCCCTGGCCCCGCTGCCTCCCTGGGGGGTACTCCTGCCCCCACACCCAGGGAGCAGGAGGAGCCACATGAAGAGCTGGGGCAGGCGATGGCAGATCCCTCCACTGCTGGCCAGGACAGGGACTGCTCATCTGGGTTGCCCCAGTGGCTCCCGAAGAGGGAGGCCAGCAGCTTCCAAGTCTCTTTAGCCCACAAGAGGCCATGCCTCTGGCAACACTAGGGTGCCCCAGAAGCAGCTGGGGCATGCACTGGCCCCCAAGGGGACTTGGAGGCACTTGTTAGTAACCTAATTATTATAGAAGAAAACTATGAAAACTGCAGGAAAATTCTTAGTCTGTTATTACACACAGTGCAGCTGGTACTGCTATCCCCACCCGTGGTGTTTCTCCTCTCTCTCCTGGTGCTGTGCACAGCTTCCCCCTCATGTGCCTTCTGCAACCTGAGATCGATGGGGTCCATCTGATGGGAGGGGGTGCACCTGTGCAGCCCTTTGCCAGGGTGGGGAGGTCTCCAGGTCCAGCCTGTGCCCTATCACTCACAATCCCGGACCTGACCTCTTCCATGTCTCACTCTCTGCCCTAACATCCTGGGGCTCTGCTGTCCTGCCAGCCTTTGCTGCTCACTATAACCTCAGTATAAATGCATCCAATACCACCTTCTGTGCAGAAACACACCTCGGTGCTGTTCTTTGTGTAAAACCATGCTTGTGCCCTGCTGAGGTGAGCAAGAGTGCAATGAAGGCACCATGGCTGCCTGATCAGCAGAGAAAGTGCTGTGGCAGCTCAGCCTGACGAAAGCCCAGCTCCAGGCTGGCCAGACCACATCCCAGCAGAGCAAGCCTGAGCAGCCTCAGCTGGGGCACCTTGTGCACTCCATGCAGAGCCTGTGCCCTGATGCTGGCAATGGCCGTGTGCTGTTCCTGGGCTATGGGGCTCAAGGGCTGGGGTGCAGGAGCATCCCCTGGGCATGTGAGTGGGAGGCAGGGTGGGCCTCAGGTCCTGGGAGGAGCAGAGGCACAATCCCTTCTGCTTTGATTCCCCTGGCAGAAGGTGGGAGTGTCTTGAACCAAGCTCTTCCTTGGGGATGCTATAGCTTTACCGAAGGTGTTGTTCACTGGAAACGTCTTCCCAGTGTGATCTGGATGTGCTACAAGCAGTTTGAGGTTGTCTGTGTGGAGCCCTGGTGTGGAAGAGAGAGCATTGCTAGCCAGGTATTGGCAAGAGCTTCTGAACACATGGGAACTCACAGCAGCTGCAATCAGTCCGTGCTGTCTTTTCATCTCCCCAGTCTTTGCAAGTGTGTGTGTGGGCTTTTCTGTGGAGAGATCTGCTGTTTGTTTCCATCTTGGTTTTCAAAATCAATGCCTGCAGCCTGAAATGACATGCCTGGGTGCTTGTTGTGTCCTGACAGTGGAAAAACTGCACAGTTCACAAAAGCAATGGAAGTTAAACCATACCGTCGTCTGGTCTGTCCCTTGTGCCATCCCCCAAAGGCCTAATGTCTTCCCTGCCTGCCTTCCTGCCTGGAGTGAGAGCTCAGGGACGCTGCCCTCCTCTCTTCGGCGCTATCGACTATTACATTATTTCTGGAAGGTGGTCTCAAAAGTCCACCTTTAGATCAGTAAATCAGTAAGGACTGCTGTTTTGAAACCTAAATTGTTAAGTGGCCAAGTATGTCAGGATGTAGTCTGGAACAATGTGAGCTCTTTCCTGGGATTCTTATACCCAGAGACAACTTCCAGCAGTTGCAGAGGTGATGCAGGACTTGTAATGCAGTTTGATATCATATGTAACTTCCTTCTTTTGCCTATATAATTAAAAATATGCCCATGAATTGGATCGTGAAACTTAAATTATGCTGAGTCTATGAACTTTGCTTAGTGTCAAAATTTCTAATGAGTAACAAGACACTGAAAAAAATAACTGCTGTTAATAGTGGGGAAAAAATCTGCAGATAAAAATCATTCCACAGAAGATAATGAGAATGTGATGATTCAGCACACTATTCTTCTGTAAGATCAGTTGTCTGCAGTTGTATTTCCATTTGCCTTCACACCCCCAACTGCTGGTTGCTTTGCCAAACCCAAACTTAAAATGTACTTCAGCATCCTGGTGTTAAACAGCATTCATTAGCCCAGTAGAGTTGACTGTTCATATGCATCATTTATGTTCCATACTGTGATAAATGTGCTTTCCTGTCAGTCTCTCAGGACACAGGTTCTGTTGAATGAGCCCAAAATAAATAGTCAGTCATAGCGGTTTAAACACAAGACTTTCCAAATATGACAAAATTGTCAGAATTTATAGCAAGCTGATCAGGTGATGAATATTCGACACTATTCAGCAGAATCTTTAAAATACAAGAGGTAGAAAAGGTATAGCAGACTGAATTTCAAGAAACCTTTCCTGTCTTTCCTTCCCCACTCTGTAGAAAACTTGACCTAATTATCATGATTACCATAAAATAAACAAATTTTAAAAATGTAAAGGAAGAAGAAAGGGAAAAGAAGCAAAAGGAGAGGGCAAAGGAAAAGGAGAAGGAGGAGGGAAAGGCAAAAGGAAAAAGGAAACAATTCCTGCAATCTTGGTGGGTAGTAGCAATGCATGTTCTCACATCCTGACACGTAAATGTTTTTGTATGTGTTTTGTATGGGGATAAAGAACAGTTTTTTGAACTATGAAATGCAAAAACTGCTACAAAGAGATGAACTTTGGTACAAAACAAACATGTAGGCACTCTAGCTTCCCTAACAAATTGTTGCATTTCTCAAGCGTTAATAACAGAGATATGCTAATTTAAAAAAATAGTCTTGGCTTTTACATTTACATTTTCTACTGGAAAAAAGAGGATTTAAACTCAGAGTCTTGTTTATGACAAATCTGTATTTCTAAAAAAGATTTTTCTTTTCACAATAATCAGCTAAAGACCTTACTGAATTCTACCATGGGAAGACAAATCCATCAGTGAAACGTGTTAGCGTATCTTAGATTAAATGCCTCCAGAAATATTTGAGTTCATAAATACCAGGTACAAATAAAAGGTAGGAAACTGAGTCTTTTCTCATTAAGAATTTGAACTTATTAAAATTATCAAGCTTAAAAGAAGAATTGTTCATTCACACATAAGCATCGGAGGTTAGCCAGTCAATTCAAAGGAGATTTTCTTCCTTTCAATTGTTCCCATAATTTTTTCCTCTTACTACATTTGCTGTTGAGTTGTCTTATTTTAACCAAACTAAGAATGACAGAAGAATTTCTTTTGTCACAGTAGCTGTCCAGTCAGTCAAGACATGAATAACATGAAACGCAAAATCATCACAACATAGTCTTTACAATCAATGTGATCTGTACATGGAATCACGGAATCACGGAATTTTCAGAGTTGGAAGGGACCTCTAGAGATCATCTAGTCCAACTCCCCTGCTAAAGCAGGATTGCCTAGAGCACATTACTCAGGACTGCATCCAGGCGGGGCTTGAAAATCTCCAGAGAAGGGGACTCCACAACCTTCCTGGGCAGCCTGTGCCAGTGCTCTGGCACCCGAACCGTAAGGAAGTTTTTCCGTGTATTTGAACGGAACTTCCTGTGTTCCAACTTGTGCCCATTACCCCTCGTCCTGTCACTTGGAACCATTGACAAGAGCCTGGCTCCATCCTCCTTCAACCCACCCTTTAGATACTTGTATGCCATAATAAGGTCTCCCCTCAGCCTTCTCTTCTCCAGGCTAAAGAGTCCCAGCTCTCTCAGCCTTTCCTCATAAGGCAGATGCTCCAATCCCTTAATCATCTTAGATGCCCTTCGCTGGACTCGCTGCAGCAGTTCCCTGTCCCTCTTGAACTGGGGAGCCCAAAACTGGACACAGTATTCCAGTTGTGGCCTCACCAGTGCCGAGTAGAGGGGGAGAATGACCTCCCTCAACCTACTGGCCACACTCTTCCCTATGCAGCCCAGGATTCCATTGGCCTTTTTGGCAACAAGGGCACATTGCTGGGCCATGGATAATTTACTGTCTACCACGACCCCGCAGATCCTTCTCCTCCAAGCTACTTCCCAGCAGGTCCACCCCTAACCTATACTGGTGCCTAGAATTCTTCCTCCCCAGGTGCAGGACCTTGCACTTGGTTTTGTTGAACCTCATTAGGTTCTTCTCTGCCCAGCTCTCCAGCCTGTCCAGGTCACGCTGGATGGCAGCACAGCCCTCTGGGGTGTCAGCCACCCCACCTGGTTTGGTATCATCAGCAAACTTGCTGAGGATACACTCTGTCCCCTCATCCAGGTCATTAATGAATATATTAAACAAAATTGGACCAAGTATTGACCCCTGGGGGACACCACTGGTTACAGGCCTCCAACTAGACTCTGTGCCACTGATCACAACCCTCTGAGTTCTGTCCCGCAGCCAACTCTCAATCCACCTCGCTGTCACCTCATCTAGCCCATACTTCCTCAGCTTCCTAATGAGGATGTCATGGGAGACAGTGTCAAAAGCCTTGCTAAAGTCAAGGTAGATGACATCTACGACTCTCCCCTCATCCAGCCAACCAGTTATAACATCATAGAAAGCTATCAGATTGGTCAAGCATGATTTACCCTTGGTAAATCCATGTTGACCGCTTCCAATAACTTCCTGTTCCTCAACGTGTTTGGAGGTGACATCCAGAACGAGTCACTCCATTACCTTCCCAGGGACAGAGGTGAGACTAACCGGTCTGTAGTTCCCTGGGTCCTCCTTCTTGCCTTTTTTTGAAGATCGGAGTGATATCAGCCTTCCTCCAGTCCTCAGGCACCTCTCCTGTTCTCCATGACCGTTCAAAGACGATGGAGAGTGGTCTAGCAATAACATCTGCCAGCTCTCAGCACTCGCGGGTGCATCCCATCAGGGCCCATGGACTTATGAATGTCCAGCTTGGCCAAGTGGTCTCTGACCCGGTCCTCCTCAACTGAGGGAAAATCTTCCTCTCTCCAGACCTTCCCCTTTGCCTTCAGAGTATGGGATTCGTGAGGGACAGCTTCAGCAGTGAAGACCGAAGAAAAGAAGGCATTCAGTAACTCTGACTTCTCTGTGTCTTCCACCACTAGGGCACCCGTCTCATTCACCAGTGGGTCTACATTTTCCCTAGTCTTCCTTTTTCTATTGATATACTGAAATAATCTCTTCTTATTGTCTTTAACTGCAGTGGCCAAGCTGAGTTCTGATTGAGCTTTGGCCCTTCTCATTTTCCCCCTACATAGCTTTGTCATATCTTGATAGTCCTCATAAGTTGCCAACCCCCTTTTCCAGAGAATGTAAACTTTCCTTTTTTTCCTGAGGTCCAGCCAAAGCTCTCTATTTAGCCAGGCTGGTCTTCTTCCCCGTCTTCTTCCCCCGTTTTTCGAGACATGGGGATGGCCTTCTCCTGTGCTTTTAAGAGCACCTGCTTGAAGTATGCCCAGCCTTCCTGGGCACCTTTGCTCTTCAAAACTGCCTCCCAAGGGACACTCTCGACCATGCTCCTAAACAGGCTAAAGTCTGCCCTTCGGAAATCCAAGGTGGCAGTTCTGCTGGCTCCCCGCCTTACGTGATCAAGAATTGAAAATTCTATCATTTCGTGATCACTCTGCCCAAGGCGACCCCCAACCTTTACATCCCCCACAAGACCTTCTCTGTTAACAAACAGTAGGTCCAGTAGGGCACTTCCGCTAGTTGGTTCCTTCACCAGCTGTGTTAGGAAGTTGTCTTCCACACACTCCAGGAACCTCCATGACTGTTCCCTCTCTGCTGCGTAGTATTTCCAGCAGACGTCTGGGAAGTTGAAGTCCCCCACAAGAACAAGGGCAGATGATCGTGAGACCTCTGCCAGCTGCTTATAGAATACTTCATCGGCTTCTACATCCTGATTGGGAGGTCTATAACAAACTCCCATCACGATGTCTGCCTTATTGGCCTTCCCCTTAATTCTTATCACACTCTTTACTCTTTGGAGTGCAGGAATCTAAGACCTTTGATTGTGTATGTTTCAGTTTTTGTTTTGATGCAAATTTTTTCCATTTGGGTAGATTATTAATATTAATGACATATGAGAAAAAATATTTCTTGATTCCTTTGTTGACAGTGTTTTACTTTACAAGGGAGCCTGTGGTTCCTCATGCTAAGTGCAGCACAGCAAAATCATTATAAATTAATATGCGATTTAAATAATGAGGATTATAAGAAGCTGTTCTTTAATTTTAATAATTAGTAGCAAAGTCCTTCTATACTTCCACAAAAATATTTAATTCTTCTTACCCATTGTAAGGTGAGCTGAAGTGAGAAGAGCTGTTAGTGCTTTGCAAGCAAATTCAGTTAGGTGCAACAGTCTCTGTCCAGTTAATGGGGCTATAAAAATGCATGTAGTAATATTTTACTGTCCTTTAAAGCCGAAGTCTTAAAAGTTAACTCTTCATTAATAAAAAGGAGAAAGAAAGTGTTTCTGAATTATATTGAAAAGAGGGATTAATTAAAACATCGGGAAAAAATTATGTCTTTAATGCATCTAAACAGATGGCTAAAAGAATCCAAACAGTGTCAGAAGTCCTTTCTGCTCTGCATATTCTGACAGCCAGGCAACATGCCAAGGAGAAGCAATGTGATGGGTCAAAGAATCACATTCCTCACTTGGAGTATTGCCTGTGTCAGGTTGGCAGTGAGAGCCTACTTGGGCTAGTGCTTGGAGAGCTCCAGCAGAACAGCCGGAGAGATTTGCGGACTGGAGTTCTCCCTCCTAGACACACACTTGCCCTTCAGTTTTCTGTTCCTGATTAGTCACTGTGTGTAGGCAGCACATCTGTCACTGCTCTGGATGCTTCTGAGTGATCCTGGGACACAAGGCATCTCCTGAAACAACCACTTGTGGTGCGTCATAAAAGTGTCACATTGTTGACCAAAAGAGCTAAAGTTACTATTTCTGCATCCAGGGGAAGGAACAGCTAGATATTAACGGACTTGTGCCCATACCCATGTTTCCATGTCTTCTAACCTGAGAATTCATATGTGTGCTTTCACACCTTTTTAACAGAATGCTTTTTAAATAAAATAGAAATGTCAGGAAAATTGTATTTTCAGCTATCCATAATCTTCCAAGAGGTTGAATTGTCAGTGAACAGAAACAGTACTGCTCTCCTCTAAACTGATGGTCCTGCACAGTTACAATCCTACACTACACAGGATATATACATTTCTCACACTGCCTTGTAGAAAGCACAAGCTTGGGCTAGCCAGAGAATCCAGCTGTAGGTGTCTGCCTTTGGGCTTTTTTTTTTGTTTGTTTGGGTTTTTTTGTGTGTGTTTTTGTTTTTTGGGATTTTTTTACATGTTTCTCTTCACAACATATTTAATACACTTTTTGATACCTGCTTAGCCTGTGGTTTTTTTTTTTTTTTTTTTTTGTAGTAATTGTTTTAAAACATTTTCTTTGTCCCCTTTGCAATCTTTTGTATCTCTTATCTTGTCAAGGTACTAATATTCTTGTGTTCTGGATTTTATCTACCCTTTTCTTATTGGCATTCAGTTTCTTTTTTTTTTTTTATCTGGCACTGCTTTTGTTCTTTTATTTGTTTACCAAGTATCTCCTCTTTCCATTAAATCTCTCTCTCTCTTAATTTTCTGAAACAGGAACACGCAGACAGCATCTCTTGCTCGCTATAAAAATATGTGTGTGATTGCTTTATGTAAAGCAAAAGTACTGACTGTGCTTCCAGACAGCGGGACACCAAACAGATAGGAAAAGATAAAACAGTAGATTAGATCCATCTGGTAAATGCTGGGTTGAGATGATAAACTGTAAAAGCAAGAGGCTCGAATGACCAGCAGAGGGAGTGATTTCCATAGTCAATACCCCTCTATTAGGGATGCCCTGTCTCCAACCCCAAAGAGCCAGCATCAGAGTGACAGCAGAGGCATAAGCATAAAGCTTGTGAGGACATGTAACAAAAAGAGATGGCTAAAGCAAAATAGGTAAAATACCTGAACAGAAAGCACTATCTTGAAATGGCTGAAATTCTTATTTAACTAGTAATAAGTTTGAGCACTGTAGGAGGTAAGAACAGAGTAATAATCACAGAATCATAGAATCATTTAGGTTGGAAGAGACCTTTAAGATCATTGAGTCCAACCATAAACCTAACACTGCCAAGTCCACCACTAAGCCATGGCCCTAAGTGCCATGTCTGCATGTCTTTTAAATACCTCCAGGGATGGTGATTCCACCACTTCCCTGGGCAGCCTGTTCCAGTGCTTGACAACCTTTTTGGTGAAGGTATTTTTCCTACTTATCCAATCTAAACCTCCCCTGATGCAACTTTGAGGCCATTTCCTCTTTTTCTATCACCTGTTATTTGGGAGAAGAGACTGACCTCCACCTCTCTACAACCTCCTTTCAGGTAGTTGTAGAGCGATAAGGTCTCCCCTCAGCTTCCCTTTCTCCAGTCTAAACAGCCCCAGTTCCCTCAGCCGCTCCTCATAGAACTTGTGTTCTACACCCCTCACCGGCTTCGTTGCCCTTCTCTGGACACGCTCCAGCACCTCAGTGCCTTTCTTGTAGTGAGGGGCCCAAAAACAGTTAGCTGTCTAGAAGTGTGAGAACTTACCGAGGAAATAATTTTAATTAATGGTGGTGACATTTATCTTCATGATTGCTACAAATCAAATATTGATGAAGTAAAATTAAGTCTTTAATAGGGAAATTTATTTAATTACTGAACATGTAATTTTTCTTATCAGTTCATTAACGTGTAAACTGAAATGCTACATCTTCTTGCTGAAATGCTTATTGGTTAACAAAATTTTCACCACTAACCACAGAAATGATGTAAACAAATGATAAAAACAAACAACTCATAAAAGCCAACCTATGTAATGAGTAATTAATTCACAGGTAGGGCCTGGAACATTATGAATCCTATTTTGATCAGTATGTTCTGAGCAAGTAACAAGGCAAAAATCTCTAGATGTTTTTGTACAATGTCTGTTCTTAATTATTGTAAAGATTTTCCTGAAGTACGTTGACTTATCCATGAGCCGTCAGCATTTTGCAAGCAATCATTGATATCTAAGTGTAATGAACTCTAAGAAAGGTGTGGACTGTGAAGAAGTATTTAGCTATCGGTTTCTCTCAGATTTTACTGGAAACAGAGAAGGGTGAATAAAGATGAGATACAGACAAAGTGAACTCACCTGAAAAACAGCCCAGCATTTAAACTGACCCAAACCAGCTTGCAATTATGTTTGGTATCCTCCCTTCCTTCCCTAATTTACTGAAATTAATTTTCAGTTCTATTAAAAATTGGGCTGCTGGGAGGGGACTGCTGTGCCTCTAGATTAGAAACAAAATGAATGGGCTTGGTTATTATGAGCTAAGGAATAATTACTCAAACTAATTGTGGGGAGGTAAGTGTCAGGATTCAACAAAAAGTCAATATTAGGAACAATACCATTCAGTGTGCCTGGCTAATGATTCAAATAACATTTTAATTTATGGATCGGCAATGTTCTAGGATGCCATTTGAGATCAAAGCACAAGATAGAAGGAAATTATAGAATAGTATGTAGTTTTCAAAAATCATGCTGTAACAAAGTTTGTTATAAGCAATAGTAAATCACAACCTAAAACACACCTAACGGAGTTCTGGATAAGTAATCCAATCTGTAATACATACAGATAGGTTGAAACTTGGGTGATGTGCGGAGGCTTACTGTCATTGATTTTTAGGTCATGCCAAATGCCAAAGTAATATTTACCTAGACTGCTGTCATTAGGATGGGTAATGCAAGGGTATTTTTCTTTGTTGGGAGGGAGCTGCTTTGTTTTGATAGTATTTTCTCGATATCTCAAAACCCTATTATAAACTGTGCGTATAAATTACTCAATTAATACATGGAAATACTTCTAAAATTCCATACAAAGAAGATGGACCTTCCCCCCCCCCCGAAAATCCATCTCAAAATTATCAACGTTGCTTAATTAATAGCTGTATATTTGTTCAGCACCTGCCACATTAAAACTCGGCATGGCTTTGGTCATTAGGAGCTACTTTAAGGATATCTAGTAATAACATTCAAAGGCAGAATACACTAACATCTTGCTCACCATAATGAATTGCAAAACATTATAGTAATTTCACAGTAGCTGCAGCTGAGGAAGGCAGGCGGTGGTACCATGTTAAGACAGAATGCTACTCCTAAAAATCCCATCTCAAGATGGGAACCATTAATGAGCAAAATCCTACAGGTATTGTCATCTAATAAAATAGAAGCATTAAATCAAGTGATGGACACCTGTGACTCATTTTAACAGTCTGCTGCAGTCTGAAAATAATGCTCAGAATTAGCTGTTTGATACATCAGCCAAATTTGTATTCTTCTCAGAAAGGGAGGTGATACTAGGTAATGTTTTCATCTTAATTTCTCTTCCTGACTAGAATAGATGTAATTCAGATCTTAACAGAAAATTAAAATCTCAAAAGATAAAGGAGATTGAAGTTGTTAGCAGTGAAAAATATTAAAACTGAAGTATTAAGGGATGACAAAGATTGTATGCTCTGGCACTCTCAAAAGAACGTGAAGATTAACATAAAGATTTCTATGTTATGCCATTGATTCTGGTCAACATGTAACATCCACTAGAGCAAATTTAAATATTGGCAGGGAGATGATTGGTGGGTGACCCAGCAGATATTTTTGGGTCTATCTGCTGTGATTATTTTGATATAGGATTAAGGAAGCCCATGCTTGTGAGTTGTTTATATAAATATGGGTTTTGAAAGACATAACATGATATTAACTATATGAAGGAGTATTTCTGACAGACTAAGTGTTTGGAAGTGTTTTGCCAGCAAGTGTCATTTTTAAGATTTTTTTTTTTTTAATTTGAGACAGTTCCTTCTATTTGGGGGGAGCAGTTTTCTACGGAGGGTTAACGGCTTATCTTAGACTGACTGATGTGATCAGAAAAAAAATCAAGCAGTGTTTCAGAAGGCTGACCTTCTTTAAAGAAAGACATCATCAGACTGCAGGCAGAATCCCACTATCATGATATAAATGGTTTAAGTATTTGCAAGAACAAGACCAAGACAGAGACTTTATTCAGACATGTTGCTCTACTTACTTACTTCATCTTCACCCATAGCAGCATTTTCATCAGTGATGGGAATTTGCACTGATTTGGGGGCATCAAAAAGCATCTTCTACATCTGCCACCCTAAGGTTAATTAACTTTCAGGTAAATGCCTAATGAAATGTGGGTTTTTTTTAATGTGAGATGTATTGATGACACTTCAATCATGTATGTTAACTCCCACCATTGTTCCACTGTCTCCAAAATATCCTCCATCAAACTGTCTCCAAAATATCCTCCAAAATACAGAGTTCACCTGGTATTAGTTGTGTTCTGGACATATTTTTTTCCAAGGAAAATAATACATGGTGGAAGAGACCTCTAATGCAAAATGACTAGAAAGCATATATTCAACTTTTTGTTTGTCTTCTGAAGGACATCAGGTTTGCTATAACAAAACGGAACAGTCAAAATGACTGACACATTGTTTTTTTCTCTGATTTTTCTGGGAATTAATAACTTGTCATTTGATAGATGCTTTTGGCAGGCTTCAAAAGAGATTGGAACCTACTGAAAGAAACGGGGAAACATAGTATTTATAATTAGATCTTCCCAAGAGCAACCACTAGTAGTAAAAATAGGTATTTTCTTTCAGCAGAAATGTTATTTCCCTATTACTCCTCCCCCAAGAGCCTTCCTTGTTCTGGCATGCATTGTTCTAGACATTCACCTAAAATATCTTTGGTGCATTTATTGTTACTATTTCTGTAGTCACCATTTTATATACAGTATAATTAGCTAGTGGCTCACTACCAGTAGTATTTACCTAGAAAAGAACTTTTAGTAGCTTAAAAAGATGAAGGTGGATGTTATTGCTTGTTTTGTATGTTTACTTGTATGTCAACTTACAAAGTTTATCACCCAAAAGTCCACTGTTAGTAGGAATGTTATGTAGTAGAAATGGGTTTGCCAAATCACAGTAATTGTGTGGTTTCTAAAAGCTCTAAGGGACCAATGTTTAAGAAAGGGAGGTCCAGTATTTGAGAGAAATAATTAATGTATGAATATATACTTAATAAACATTTCCACACAGATATCAGTTAAATAAAAATCTTACATTCCAATACAAATATGTGATAAGGGTTGGCACTCAAGTTTCTCCTTTTCATAACTGGTTCAGGAAGTCATTTATCCCTTCTCCTAGATCAGGCAGGATCTTTCACTCAGTATACTCTCCAGGTTATACTGGGGTGCTTTTTTAAAGGCTATTAAAGATTATGACTTGCTCTAATTTATAGAGATATACCAAACCTGGTCTGAGAATCAAGACCTGTCAACTCAAAGCAGCATTGAGTTAAGAATTGGTATTTACCAGGCTAAATTTAGCTTCTGCTGAGCTGTGTGACTGTGGCTAGACTGTCAAAGTTTCCCAAGATAACTTTGAAGTTAGCAAGATGATTGTTAGTACTGGTGCTGAATAGTGCTGAGTATGAGCAGACCTGTATACTTGAGGGGTTCTCAAGCATCATTGCAGAAGGCTTTCACTGTGAAATGTGGTTTCCATTTCTGTTATTGTGATTTGTTTAAGAGTTACTTTTATTTATAGACTGCTTTTATCGGACATAATTGAACTTTAGGTGAGACCATGTGTTTCTGAACTGATTTTTGTCAGAATTTACCCTGTGACATGGCTAGTGCTTTCAGGTGTTATACTTCAAAAGTATAAGAAACTTGAAGAATATCCTTCTTTTGGCATCTCATGGTATCTAGTGTGTCTCTCTATTTTAAATACAAACCGTAATGTGTGTTAGTAATGGATGCTCCAAGGGAGATTTACTGACTCTTATTGGCTCTGCCAGGTTTCATGTGTAAAGTATATACAGATTTGAGTGGGCTGTGATTGCCCTCTCCAGCACACCTGCCATAACTTTAGTATTTATATCACACTAAACAAACAGAACAAATAAATACACAACTGTTTGGTTATTAGTTGTCCTAGGCTGTCCAGAACTCACAGATTTTTTCCTGAATAGAAAAATGACGTGATGAGACATCAATGATGCACCCAATACCCCTTTCATTCCAGCATATTGATGAGGGAAAAAAACCCAAACAGATCCTTGAAAAGGCGGATTCCCCTTTTCCTCAACCAAACTAAACCAAATAAAAAACAGGAAAGGTGATGAATTTTATGGGTCAGCCTAGGGTGCTTTACAGCTCAACACAGCTAGCACCACAACCATAGCGGTTTTGCAAGGGCTAGATGCTGGCCATCCTTTTCCTCATAAAGTTATGCAGGAGAACACTGAGCTGTAGGATGTCAAACAGAGCCTCTTCTCAACCTTCTAGAGTTGGTACTGGAATCACAGATCTCTTCTGGGCTGCTTTTATTGCAAAAATATTTCTGACTTTCAGTGAGGTGCACTAATTGTCTTTCGTACTCTGCAACCTAATGATAAGCTCTTCCTTCTTTAGGGAAATAAAGATACATTGGACTCCATCTTTAGCTGAATGTTTTTACCTTTTGGGTGCTCCTCTCCCATCTGTTGAAGTCAACTACCTGAAATGATGACAGAGATCGACAAGAAGGGGATGAGGGTATGGAGTAAGAATAGGAATAATAGTACTGCAGCTTGGAATGAAAAGACACAGAGGAAACACCGGTCTATCAGTCCACCCAAGAAGGCTTCTAGAAGTTGCCAACTGTCTTATGGATTTCAGTGTGTAGCTAAATGTTAATACTAATGCTAATTAATGATAATTTAGCATTAATGTTCTTTAAAGCTTATGGTGGCCTTTAACCCCTTCTATGGAGAATTCAAACCCCAGACTACAGCATATTAAAAACTAGATAATTAAATCAATTTGATAATTTATTTCATATAATTTTAATTTTTGATCTGGTACCATCTTTACATTAAGGATGAGTACACTGCTTATTGCTCTTTTGGAACCTGACTTGGATTCGTAACGCTGAGCCCTAATCCTTCTTGCATTCAAATAGAGTTGTATCAGTAATCAAAACAGAAGGATGGTAAAATAGAAGCAGCACATATGGTAATAAATCCCATGAAAAGAACACAGACTGTAGCATAAATCTACCATCTGCTCTAAGATTTACAGACTCCCTTTTTGCTTACTAGATGACAAACAGATACATTACCTACCCTGTTAGCCCACGCTAAAAGGGATTTTTCCACTGTCTAGTAATACAATTAGCTGGGCTGAAATTTGCTTCATACTAGGTTTGCGTGTCTGAACCTCCTCAGTGTATGGAAGAACTCAAAGGTGGTAGTTCTAGAAAACAACCTCCCCTCTCCCAAACAGAGATGCTATTCAAAAGTCATTGTAAGAGCCAGTGGTTTCTCAAAGCATGGTGAAAGGGAGGGGCAAACTTTTCTATTAATAAGGCAAATCAGCTGTACCCCACATTTACAATTTAGAAAGGCAACAGAACGAAAGCACAACACTGTCTTCTTTAGCTCAATACTTCACCTTACCATGGCTATTTTTTCCAACTGGAACGTCTGCACAGTGGGGTTCTTTTGGTTTAGGTGTTATCCGGCAACCTAACTTAGTCACTTCTAGGTATAAGTAGCAAAAAGAGGTCGATTCAGTGCTTTGTACTTTCAAAAATGTCAGTTAAATGTCCTGGAGTTTCATGCAGCAGGGCAAGACTGGACAGAACCTATTTTCCACCTTTGCAGAAGTGGCAGCGATTTGCTTGCCTTTCACAGAAGCCTGCTCCACACCCACGCATTTGCTGCCAGGACTACTGGAAACATGTGGAAAAGTCTCAGTCTCTCTAGGAGGAATCTGAATCAGTATCTCCAAAGCTTAACTCTTCTGTTTCTACCCTCTGCTGTGATCGGTTAACTGGAGGACGGGAGTCCCCAGAGGTGAGCACGTACAACGGTGTAACATCTACACTGCCTCGAGTTCTGGAACTGGCAATTGTACTTTTAATGAGGCTTTGTCATCCCCTTGGATTGTCCTTTCAGATTAATTTTCACCTCTGAATATAACATAATTGACAGTATTGGTATTTCACATACCTACATTTGACTCCAGAGTCAAGACCTCAGACATAGATGAGGCACTTCAACTGAAGTCTTGTTCCACATTGCTGCTCTGCATTCTCATTTGGATCACATGAAGGTTTCAAGTACAGAGCCACAGCTGCAGATAGAGGAATTAGAATCTGAAAGGCCCAATCTGCAAAACTGCTAAGCACACAAAATTTAAGCAAGTCCTGATAGAAATCTTTGAAACTCAGAAAACATTGGGAAAATAGTTCACCTTCAGTAAGAAAATAAAATAAAATTAAAAAAAAAAAAAACCAAAACCCAAAAGAAAATGGAAGAGAGAAAGAGAGAAGGTTTATGTACTATGTAAAATTTTAAGAGATATTAAAAACGCACAGAGAGACCATTAATCTCTTTGGTTGGACTGTATTTCCATAACATTTTCTGCTATTTTTCTTAGAGTGTTTTCTCATTGGTTGAGAAGTCTTGTACACTTACAAACTGAAAGCATCTTAAATAAGACAGTATTTTATTTGTTCTGCTTCATTGAAGGTTTCTGCTAGAAAGCTCATTTGTTCTACTTTTTCCTTGTTTGAGAATTCTCAGGGTCATATGAAACTAGAAGGTATATTGGAATAAAAATTTTCCATTCTGAGTACATCCTTTTCTTCTCTAAGATACCTTTTTTTTTTTTTTTTTTTTAATGCAGCTTTAGCAGCAATACCCCAAATTAACTTTTAGATAAGCAGCAAGGGCATGGATCATAAAGACATGTGTCCTGGTTTGAGGTAAAAACAGAACCAATTTTGTTCAGTAACTTCGCTTCTTAGCTGGGCCTCTTCTAACTACTGAAATTAACTGCACATTGCGCAGAAGCTGTTTGCTCTCAGAGTGATAAGACCAATGTTCATAGCTGATGCCCAGGCATGGGATGCAGAGAGGCTCCTGCTTATACTTATTGCTATAACCCCCAAGGCCAACCAACTTTGTTGTTTGACCCGTTGGAGGGTCGGAAGCGGAAAAGCGCAGTGGGGTCCCACCTGCGGGGAGGAGCAGACAGGACAGGTGATCCAAAACTGACCAACGGGGTATTCCATCCCATCTGCCTCATGCTCAGTATAAAAGCTGAGGGATCAAAGGGTCAGCTCTCTCCCTTCAATGGCCGACATCTGAGGAGGATTCTTTTCGTCTGCCTGTGATCCCGATCCTGAATGCAGATCTGGAATCCAGTTCCTGTCCGTCCCTTAGTCCAGCCTGGGACTGCCCCAGTGCCAGCCGGTGTCGTGATTGTCATCTCAGGAGCTTGATACGGTTTTGTATATATTTCATTATTTTTTAATTATTTTATTATTAATATTTCA
Source organism: Vanellus vanellus (assembly GCF_965231255.1). Taxonomy (NCBI): domain Eukaryota; kingdom Metazoa; phylum Chordata; class Aves; order Charadriiformes; family Charadriidae; genus Vanellus; species Vanellus vanellus. The sequence goes on from NC_138908.1 coordinate 65,470,664, forward strand.
TTGAAGTAGTTTAGTTCTTCTAAACTCATAAGTCTCTTTTTTCCTCTTCTACCTCTCTCTTTGAAGAGGGGTAGAGGGGAGCATCTGTCGGTCCCATCTGGGGTCCCCTAGGTCCCCAATAGCCAATTTGGTTTAACCCACAACAACATGCTTAAGTCAGTTAGTCGTCTCTAAAATCAGCCATCTTCTTTTGGTCAGAATTTTTTTGAGAATTCAAGATCCTTTAGATTTTCAGATTAGGCTTTTTTCCTCTTCTGTCTTCTGCAAATTTTGAGAAAACTCTGGAGAAATTTTGCTGCATCAGATACTGGCTGGCTCTCTGGAACTCTCGGCAAGTGTGAATAGGGATGTTGGAAAAAACTCTTGATACTGTTTCCTATGTTGCTGTTATTATTGTGGCACAGAAATGATGGGAAATTTTTCTCACAACAATTGAAATTATATATATCACTTTCTTGCAGAGGAAAACAATGAACAACTACATTTTTCTTTCAGTGTGATGACAACTTAATGTATCCCTCATCTTAATGATTGTTATTTTGTGACAAGAGGTAGATGTATCCAGTGCACTTCACGTACACAGACACATGCACCACTGCCTAGATTACACCAATGCTCAACCAAGCAAATTACCTCCAACCGTTCTAAGGGGCAAAAGAACCTCACTCTTATCATCAACTGTCATTTTGAAACCGATCAGGAAGTTGAACAGTGCAAGGGAACGCTACTCAGCACTGAAATTCTGTTGTACGTGCCGTGAAATTTTTAGTATGGCTCCTAGTATATTTTTGGCCCACACGAGCTTGCACCGTTCCAAAGTTTCTAAACCCAGTTTGTGACATACTATGGATCATTGCCACCAGGCAGTTTGTATGTGCCCATGCTGCTGTAGAGGCTAAGATAGTGTGGATGTGAGCTGTTCTCTCCTGGTTGACGTCAGCAACTGGTCACAGGCACACTGAACTAAACTTACGGGATATCAAGTGACACAAGAGACATTATATCATTATGTTCAGTAGCATAATGAAGGCCTCGTAACAATCTCAGTTTGTAAGGTTCACTTATTCCCTTTTTGAGAGTAGACATCCAGAATTACATTGGTTCCTTGACATCTGGCTGAGCATCCTAAGACCGGCTGATACATCAATGTGCTTACCTCCTTCCCTCAAATCTGAACCAGAAGTAACGATGCTCACCGTAACAAAATCTTTGCATACTAATACACAGAAAGTGTTGCCAGCTCTCAATCACAGGATTTACTGGTGTGAAAGCATTGATCATACTTCTTAAAATGCACCTGTGAGTGCATTTTCTCACTCAAACTAGGCAATAAAAGACAAGCTAGAAGTGCAAATGCACGCTAAAATTCCCAGACAATATACATTACTGCAGGAAACTTTGTTAGGCGCTATGAGATAAGAGAACAATACCAAAGACATAAGTCAGGCAGGGTACAAGCTACGTTTCTGAATATCACAGTAAAACAGGTGCCTGGTCTGTGTGTTCCCATCCAGTTTAGGCCAACTAGTACAGATGCTAAAAGTGCAGACTACTCTGACTTAATGTACTCAGGGAGAATAATTTAACTTTACTTGAAAACAATTGCTAATACAGCGATGTAGCTGAATGAAAATGATTAGCTTATATTCTCAAGGGCAATTTCCTACTTGTTGAAATATAAAGATATCACAGAAAGTGTTGAACACATAGAAGGCAAGAGATTTGATTGTTAATCACACCTGTCTATGTTAAATAGATTCTGCAGAAGTCTGAGATAAGTAGTCAAACATTTCATGTCCTCACTAGTGATGGAAATGGAATTCCCTCTTTAAGACCATTTGAAATCTATTTTGCCTCAAATCCTAAATGGCACTGAAGCACTGACTGAAGTCTTGATTTTCATATCATAATTGCTAATTATTAACGCATCCTTTATCCATTATACTGATGTCTTCCTACATTCTGGAGCAGTCTCATTCTTCTTCCTGGATAACACAGTATTCTACTTGTCACATACTACATCTGTGGTGCTGCAGATTTTAGCAGAAAAAAATCAAAGAGCCAAAGAATGAAGGTACAGAATCAAGAGCAGCTGAAAGTTTATTCCCACAAATGTGGGAAGATTTGGAAGTATTCCTGAACAGTATTCCTTACTCTTGTCTGGAAAACAGTTTTGAAGACCATTAATTTCAAGGATTATCTGTTTGAAGATTTTGATTTCGAAGTTCTTTTTCCTTGCCGCTAAAGGTCATTAATACAAGGTATAAATAAATCTTGAATAGAGATTGCATATTAGTGTAGTGTCTGTCCATTGATAATATCTGTGTTAGCTTTTAAGCCGCTCATTATTTTTAAAGCTGCATATATTTCCTTCACACATCTTATAGCTAAAGTCATGCTAGAATTGCACAGGGATAAGGTATTAAAAACACCTCTGCAATAGAATTAATTGCTTCTGGATTTGATAGAATGGGAGGCAAAAATGCCATGATTCTTTTGACTGCGAGTCATGTCTTCCACATATTGTTGAACACCACAGGAAAAGCGTACAGCCACTTTTGTTAAAGAGCCTTGATTTTTCCACAGCTGGCCTTGCAATCTTTTCTTATTTATATCCTTCCATCGTTCCCAGGTTAGTGTACCGTGAATAGAAGCTACGGGCAAAAGCAGTTGGAGTCACAGATAGAAAAGACTTTTGATATTTAGAGCATAAGTGGAGCTCCGTTGCTCCTTCTCCTCGTGGAAAGTGTTCCCTGTGTCCCTGGAGAGATGCACAGGGAGGTAACTGACCACCACAGGTTCAAAGCATTAGTAAGACATGTAAGAACCCCCAGACTAAGAACTTTCAGTCCGAATATACAGAGAAGACAGGGGATGAGGAAAGGGAATGCAGTATGTAGTCATAAATGCCGATTTCTGTATATGGCTGTATGGATTATGAAATATAATAAGAAGGCTAGCAAGTTTGTCTCACTGCTGTTTTCACTGAAGTCTTGACAGCTGATCTTGGTCATTATGGATTTTTTGTTACTGACATCCATGGGAGTCAGGCTGTATATATATGGTCTATGAAATAAATGAAATGGATAAAAACAAAAGCAAACATCCTTCCTTGCTTTTTAAACAAGGAAGCACTATCTTAGCAGAATCCTAATAATTGTACACTCCACTCTTATACAGAGCAGCAACAAGAGCAGGCCTTCCACAACAGCAGCATTTTGACGACTACTTTGTATATCAATTCTGATGGTTTTTTATTTTTGTATTTCTGACTTCCAGAGTGGACCTTTCAGGCAGTTAAACCAAGGCACTATATTATGGCCAGAAAATAAGCTGAACAATGGAGATACAGGCAAAATATTTTTATGAGGACACTTTTTGGAATAACAATAAACCAGATTTTGTATTACAGCATTGACTTGGAACTATCTGTCTTATCTGAAAGCTCCTTGGAAAGTGAGATTTATTAATGAAGTCACAGGTAAAAAAGAAATCCCTTCTCAACAGTTTGCTTACAGTCCCAGTGTGTTGGCACTGAAGTGTCCTTTTTTTTTTCCCCATTATTAGAGATTATGTGTGAGAACCAGAGTTCATATTTTCCAAATGTTCCATCAATGTTGCTAATTTCTGACAAAGTAACTGTGAAAGACATAGGAAAGTATTGTAGAATGAAATAAATTATCTGAAGAACAGTCTATAGGTGATGTAACTAAAAAAAGGCAACTGTCCAAAATGAAAAAATGGTGTGAGAAAGAAAAAATCAACAATCTGTGAGTTTACATCATTAATTTTAAATGCATCTCTGTATCAATACCAAATTATTTTTAATAGGAGAAGCAAGAGGTAGTTGCTTCATTGTTAAACACATGCAGATTTCTCTTCTTCGTTCTCATCTGATGGAGTCTTGCTTGGTTTTGAAATAAAAACCAAATCAAAAGCTGTATTTCTTCACATTCCATTTGTTCCATTTAAAAAATAGCATGTAAGAAAACTGTAAGCAAAGTGTAAATCTATTTTTTTGGGGGGAAAAGTATACTTCCATATAAAGGCAAATCCTCCTCCACTGGTTCAGGAAAGCAGTCTTCATTACTTCGGTAGAATTCCTTCGTAAACAAGACAAGCAGGATTCAATTCTTTTAAGTAGTTATATTCTAATATAATGATACTCTGTTGATAACATTATGCAAATGGTCTCTTGCAGAACCAACAGGATTTTTGTATAAGCTACTGCATCTGACAGGAGGTGTGGTAATTGCAACCTAGATACATCCAAGCTAGCTTTAAATGAGCTGGCTTGGATAACAGTAATAGTGAAGATATATACCTTTCTGTAGGCTGCTGACAGTACAGACGGTCAGCTTGCACTGAAGCCTATAAACTCTCTTCTCTGCAACCATCAGCTAAGCGAGTTATCATTCTTAATTTAACTTGACCTGCACTCTACCTGTACTTTATTGAGTGTTCTTTCAATATGTGCAGATTTCCTCTGTTTGCATCATATATGACCTCCATTTATGAAAGTTTAGCCATAAGATATTCTGCTTCTGCATATTTCACCTGGTCTCATGGTAAAGAGCTGTAGACACTAAAGTAAGCAGCCCTATTGTGCTTTGACCATCATTAATTTCTCCTAGGTGAGCTAAAGGCTTTGATTCTGCATGTTTTCTTCATACCATTTTAATATCAAGTTCCTATAAGTATAGTAAGCATAATTATACAATTAATATTTATGATTCAATGCATGAAAATTCTATTTCAGTAGTGGATTAGTTGCCACAGAATCAGAGAATTGCAGGATTGCAGAATGGCTGAGGTTGGAAGACACCTCTAGAAGTTACCCTGTCGAACCCCACTGCTCAAGCAGGGTCTCAACCTAGAGCTCATTGACCTGGAGCATGTCCAGACATCTTTTGCGTAGAATCATAGAATCATTTAGGTTGGAAAACACCCTTCAGGTCATCAAATCCAGCCATAAACCTAACGCTGCCAAAACCACCACTAAAACATGGACCTAAGTGCCATGTCTACATGTCTTTTAAATACCTCCAGGGATGGTGACTCAACCACTTCCCTGGGCGGCCTGGTCCAATGTTTGATAACCCTTTCAGTGAAGACATTTTTCCTACTATCCAATCTAAACCTCCCCTGCTGCAACTTGACGCCATTTCCTCTTGTCCTATCACTTGTTACTTGGGAGAGAGTGACCCCCACCTCGCTACAACCTCCATTTAGGTCGTTGTGGAGAGCAATAAAGTCTCCCCTCAGCCTCCTTTTCTCCAGCCTAAACAACCCCAGTTTCCTCAGCTGCTTCTCATAAGACTTATTCTCTAGACCCTTCACCGGCTTTGTTGCTTTTTGGACATGCTCCAGCACCTCGGTGTCTCTCTGTAGTGAGAGGCCCAACACTGAACACAGTATTTGAGGTGCAGTCTCAATATCTGCAAGGAACGAGGCTCCAAAACCTCTCTGGGCACCCAATGCAAGTGCTCAGTCACCATCACAGTAAAAAAGTGTTTCCTGATGTTCAGAGGGATCCTCATGTGCCATGCCCGTTGCCTCTTGTCCTGTCACTGGGCACCACTGAAAAGAGCCTGGCTCCGTTGTCTTTGCACCCTCCCTTCAGATATTTATATACGTTGCTAAGATCCCCCGTGAGCCTTCTCCTCTCCAGGCTAAATAGTCCCATTGTCATTGTAAGAGATCACACATTTAGGATCATGAGGGCAAGTAATGCAAACAACTATTTTTCACCTCTGCTGTTTTCTGAAATTTTTTTTCTTATGACAGGTTTAATTAGAGGAGTGTAAGTTTTTGGAGAAGGCATTTATGTGTGGGATTTTTGACATAATTGATTAATCTACTTTCTATTTGTTCCAATGTGAGTTACTACAAACCGTCTATCCCTTTTCAAAAAACTATAGAATAAAATTTGCACCTCTCACAATAAAAATAAATAATCTGTGATTATTTTCTCTTTCTTTAGAATTTTATTTGCAACAATGTGATTGAACTCAGAATAATAAAAATAAACAAAAATCGGATTTAAGATGCTCTTGAGTCCTCAAATATGTATTATGCGAGACCTGCTCGATATCATAATTCAACAAAACCTCCACTGGCTGGAGTAATTTTTTGAGTTTGACAGCCTGTGCGTGCCAGTTCAAGAGTGTAGAGAATTACATATTTTTTCAGTCTGCTTTGCAAAAGTTCACATTGCCACACAAAAATCTGATCGCAATTTTGAAATATATTAGTTTGTTGTTAGAGTCCACTGTGTTCAACGCACTGTTATTTCAAACATGACAATGAGTTCTTAAACAGGGAAACGTCTATAAAGATATAATAGTTATTTTTGTATCATCAGATCTGTTTATTCCACTTTTCCCCCCTGTCTTTATGTGCAGACACAACTGGGATCTGAAAATCAAAGTGTGCTCTTTTCTTCCCCTATTCAGTAAAGAAGTTGTACATAGGTCACTTTTGACTGATAAGGAGTTAAAACCTTCTTTCTCCTCTGTAACTGAGCAGCTCTGTTGCACCAATAGACACAGGAGAAACTTACTAGCCTTTATGTCAGATTTTCTTATCCTTTACTGAACATGACCCTGTACAATGAAGGCCAATTTAGATTCCAAACCAATAAGTGGATTGTACACATCCGACACTGAAGGAGCTATGTTCTTTTATCAGTATTGAAACAATATGAAGTGGTAAAAGACTGCAGTCTGTGTTCCATTGCAGTAGTTTTCTTCCAGCAACTTTCTGCAAAGCTACCCCAAAAGAAGACTTAGCTTTTGAAGTTTTCAGCTGTGTTGGTGTGTGCTCCACTAGGCCCCTGCATGGAACCTATTTAAGGCATTGAGGATTGATTCTAGATCCAGTGGTGGATAAAGGGTACACTAGGCTGCATGGAGACACTTTCTTTAATTGCCATACGTGTAAGATGTGAAAAAAGAAAAAACCAAAACAACGACAAAGACCTGATTTGAGGACTAAGAAACAAAAAAATAGCTTCACGGTGCGTATAGGTCACCTAAACTAAAGAAGATGTCGTGTGGGAACAGAGACACATTACAATAAAGTCATCCTGCTTCTATACCAAACTCGAAATATATAATGTTAATTTTTAAAGAATCTATTTTTTTTTTACTTTTAAAAAGTAGTAAAATGCTTTAAGCTCCCAAGTTGCTATTTTAACAGCCCTGTGCTTAAGCCACACTTCATTAACAGCCATAAAGAAATACCCAAATTAAGAGAAGAGAATTTTTCCCAACTGAGATGATATCAGGCTACAACCAGACTGAGCTATCTGCATGAAGAGAACTGTTGAAGAGGGGTCTTGTGAGGATCTTTACTGAATATTGGAAAAATTGATGAATATTTACATCATTTGTCTCTTTGGCGAGATGTATGAGCTAAATAAAAATTTCTGAATTTGTCTCTTCCACTAAAATGGCTATGAAAGGATATGAGAGGATTGTCCTGTCACATATTCAAGCTTCCACTCTTTACAGACAGTTCTGAGGGATTTTCCTCTTTTTGATGTATCAAGCTGTTCTACTCAATACATTTTATTAGAATAGACTCTTATAAAACTTCCTCTGTTACTGAACTGGTCATTCTGTCTTTGCACAGTTCTCTTCAAGAAGATGCAAAGGTGCCCAAAAGAGATAGCCAGCATCCAAAGTTCTTCAGCTGAGAGTATTTCTTAATTCCATGAACAAGGGATTTTCCACATATGGGAGAGCATTTAACAATAGATTTCCCTGGCTGGCTGTATTAAGTGGAAATCATATACAAGAGGCTGTCTCTTGAAAATTAAAACCACTATAATTTGCCTGTAAAAACATTGATCTTTCCTGCCAACTCACTTACACGACTCTGCATAGTCTAGTCTAAATGCGTGCATATGTATTTCCGTTTCCTCTTTGTGCCTCTCTCTTCAAACCAATGAGTCACAATTCCTTAGCTCAGACTGCAGCAATCTTGATTCTTCCTGTTACGAAATTCCCCCATTTTGTCCTTGTGTGTTGAGCAGGAGGCAGCCTTTACAAACTGAGACCCCTTTGGGTTGCCCACTCAGGTAAAATGTCGCAGTAGGGAAAACCAAGGCATCTTACATGGAGCCGTTCAAAGGCCTAGCAAAAGTATGCTTGATCTATTTTAATTATTTTTTAACTGGATTAGCTTGAGTCAGTAAGTTACCTGTGCAGAATAGGCATAACCAAGAGTTCAACTAATTTAAGTGTCTCTGCAATAAGGGCCTTTTTGTAGTTTGATGAACAGAAGGGGAAAATCTGAAAAAGCTCATCCTCAGAGGCTCAGAAAACAGGACACCAGTAAATATGATTTTAACTTTGGCTTTAGAAATGCAATTGTATTTGGGCTACTTGGCAGTAGTACAGCGGGGTAAAATATTTTCCAATGAAAAATGTCCTTGTTATTTTGCAACTTGATACCTAAAAATTACATGGTTATGTTTAAAGTTAATAGTTAAGATTTCCCTGTGCTGATATCATAGGCTGCACTCTGATAAACCATATAAATCACAGGTTGTTTTGACACTTACAAATTACCAATGAAGTTCTGTGCAGTTCGTCTAAAACACCTGTTGAAAACTATTTTGTTATTGTAATGGTCTTTGATAGAATAGTATCACAGAGTATTTTTGTATTGGTTCTCTTCTCTGTGTACATCTACCTCCAGGTAAAACTGGGATTTTATTTGTTTTGTGAACACGTTCGTTAAGATCATAAAATAACATTAGAAAAATCTAGCACAGACATTGTATTTTGCATGTATTAGGTAGTCAAGATAAACTCTTATCTCAAGAACGTGATTCTTCCAGAGTTCCTTTTGACAAAATCTAATATGTTATAGTTTATATATATTATATAATATATATATATTATATATAGAAAACTATATATATTATGTATATGGTTTGCCTTTAAAAAGTGACAGATTTAGAGTGTTAGCCAGCACCCTGACAAAGAAGCGCTACCACTGACTGTTGTTCTCTGAGGTGGTTGTTTCACGGTTGTTTTAATCTAACCCTTTCACTACCTGCGGCCACTTGTTCCTAGTCCCTTTCTTGTGCAGATCTTAGCGTTGAGTGCTGGGCCTGGGAACTGGTCCAGCTGGAAACAGCAAAATAAACAAGTAGCTTAAAAGATTAATTTTCAGCTAGACCAGTTTCCTGTTCTGATTCATCAAGTGACCAAACAAATGTTCGTGTGTGCTGTGAATGTGCTGATGAGGGTTACACGGATGATGTAAATCGCCCCCTTCAGTAGCAACCGGCATTTATGTTGGGATTGAAGTAATATGAAACCACATTCTAAATGTACCCAGCAATGGTCTTAGCCAGCAATGATGGATGTCTGGTCCCACTGACAATTTTTTCTAAGTGATGCTGGTTACATCTTATCTTATAGTACTTTCAAAATTGATCTCAAATGACAACGTCTTAAGCAAATCCATCTGCATTATATCCTGTCATAACAGAGTTTTCACAGAAGAATAACAACTGCATTACAGTTGCTGAACTCCAAAGATACTCAGGAGTGAAAACCAGGGTATGAGAATAAGCAGCAAGAAATACTAAAAATGCTGTACATGGCTACACATAATAATTTTAAAGATTTCATTTTATTATAGATAGGGACAAATTTTAAGTGTAGCAGTGCTAGACAATATTTATTCTTCTGTTTTTTAGGTTTCCTTGTGAACCAATGCTAATAGTAATTTGAAGCATACCTTCTACCTAGCTTCAGAAAAAATCCGGTTAGAATTTCTGCATCATGATATCTGAAGAGTCGTTCAGTTCTGCATAACCTTTAGCACAACAGGCAAAAGAAGGAATTCTTTGCATTTCATGATGAATTTGAAATCAGATTTTGATAGTAATTAATCATTTTTCCACAGCAACTTTTATTTATTTGAAGGAGGGGGAAAGGTATTGAAATCTATCAGTGTTGGCACAGTAATTACCTTTATTCCATAGGCAGGAAAATCTGAAATACAGAAAATGAAGTTATTCAAACTTACACACTCATTCAATGGCTACTGATGGAACTTGTATTCTCCTAACAGCTACTGCATTACCCCCAAGATATATTTTACCATATTAGGCAACTTTTGGTGGTTACAGAAAAGAGAATTTACTCTTTTCTTGTCTTTCTGGTAAACCTGTGCTTTAATCAGGCACACCTTAATTCAAACTTAATTCACTGTAGTGGTTTGAGGCTTGCTCCCCACTACCTAAGTCTAAACCTGGCTTTAGGCAGCTGTAACTGGTGCAATTGTATCTGTGCTCAGAGGCAGTCCCTGCCCATTTGGTGCACTAACAAGATCTGGGCAGGAGGTGGGTTGTTGATTATAAGCTTTTATGAGAAAATTTGCCACACTGTTTCTCCTCAGAAAAAGGCACTACCTTATATTTAAAATTAATTGAGCAAATTTGTTTATTTTTTTTGATACTGCATGCAAGAGCTGTAAGGTAAAATCACAAAATGTTATGTGTAGCACTTAAAAATTATTACATTGGATTTGCTGTTTCATTGATGCTTCAGCCTTTCTTGACGTTTTGGGACCTGCTTAACAAGAAGCAACCAGCCCAAAGCTTTAGTGTGTAGTACATATAGCATGAGACGTGCCACCAGAGTCTGCAAATCACATGAGCATTATATAATGTAACAAAAATGGATTTTTCCATAAAAGGAAGAGATTTTCTAATTGGGTATTCCCTCTTCAGCTTCTTCTCCCCGTTCTCTGCTTTTTCCAGCATTGGGTCTGCATCGTGTCTATTACTTTTTTACAAAATTATGGAATATGACACAGATGATTCAGCCTTGCTGGACATGTTTGATCTAGTTGTCCAATATAAACACCATGCATTGATTCTCAAAGGAATCACTGCCATAGTGAGTACAAAAGCTCCTAGGCATATTGTATCTGCTTTTCCTGACTTATTTGCAGCTCGCCTTGGAGGTAAAATTATGAAAAATGGCATCCTGGCACAGAGCTTTGGTGCTTCCAGTACAAGTTAGTATCTCTCTGGAGGTTTTCTGTAAAACACTTTTTGCAGATTCAGGTTTTTTGTGAGATAGCTTTGCCCTTGGCAGATACCACTTTTGATATGTTTTCTTCTAAAACAGTTAAGTATCCTGAGCAATAGACTGTCAGTGGAACTTTTCTGTATGAAAAGTGAAAAGGAAATATTTCAATAGAATAGAATGGAATGGAACGGAATGGAACACAATGGAACAGAACGGAACAGAACAGAATAGAATAGAATTAGAATAGAATAGAATAGAATAGAATAGAATAGAATAGAATAGAATAGAATAGAATAGAATAGAATAGAATAGAATAGAAAAGAAATAGAAAATCTCTGAAAGTTTGACCAAGGAAAATATATTAGTGCTGTTATCCTCACACTATTATGTGGTTATTATGTGGCCCCTGAGTTTCAACATATTCATCTAGCTGTTAAGAAAAAGATGTTCTTAATACCCCTCCATCTGCTTGCCAGTCCCAAATTGAGAGCCTGTTTTCTAGTAGATGTGAAGCCTGGGCTATACATAAAGAATAAAATCTTGCACTAATAGAATTTTTTGATTTCCTGGTGTTATGGAAGACAGTGACCTTTTTGCTAGCATCTGTTATGTATTCAACTATCCAGGTGCATTCAAACTACTCATATTTCTTTTTTAAAAAGGTTTATATCGTTAACTTACCCTAATGTCAGATTCTATTAACTTTTTCAGAAGCAATGTTCATGGGGGAAATATTAAGAGAACTTGATGGAAAAATGATTGCACCATAGAGGTTTTTAATAATCATCCAAGAGTGTACAATTATTTCAATAAAATCCTTTTGGAGGGATATCTTTCTTGAGTACAAATCATAGCTTGAATAATATCTGCAATTTGATTTTCTAATTTCTTCCTTGAAGTCTACACTTTTGTATTCCATAGGACTTTCCCAGGGAGCTTGCTATCATTCTAAACAACTCCTGGCATCATGAATCATAACAGACGTCTCAATATTGAAAAACTGTTTTTTATTACAGGAGATAGGAATTTGTTTGATCTAGAAGGCTGTGCAACTTTAGCCAGGCTTAATGCCAAGGTCAAGATTTTTTTCTCTTTCCCTTAAGACAAAACAGAAAATATATAACTTTTTTTGAGACTTTATGGACCCTGTATTTTTAACTGTCTAGATAGTCGGGTTATAGATACACAGAAAATTCTCTTTATACAGAACTGTGCTACAGTATGTTTGTTATGGAGCTTTATGAGCAAGAAAATGGACCAATACCTTTGGGGGAATAAGTTGATTTAGATTTACCAAATTATAGTTGTCTAAAAGTGACTGGATTTTGAAGGTAGCAAAACTGTGGTAAATGCTTAAAACAGAAACACTGGGGAAAAAATTCCACAGTTGTAGTAGCAAAGCAAAGGGAAATCAAAGTAAAGATATGTTTTCAAAGGACAGCCCAATCTTGCTCTGTCATTTTATGATTCTCTGCCAGTGAACAGCATAGGAGAGATCAGGTTGGATAAAATAGAGGTGAAGAAAACATCAACATATACCAGCCATGAATTTCAATCAGATAAAGGAAAAATTGGCAGAATCACATTTCTATTAATGTATATGAGAATTCTGTAAAGATGGGAAAGTTTACTCAGCTATAATGTAAAGAGAATAAGATTTAGTACTGTGGATACAGATAAAAGTGTGAAAACAGGCAGTATTTTCATTACTAGGATTATAAGTAAGTCCTATTTTGAGCAGAAAGTACTTAATTGTTTTCACTGCTGAGAACTGTGTGCAGAGAAAATGCAACTGTTCATTTTTTTAATGTCCTTTTTATATTTTTTTCTCTAATTTTATCTATAACTGTCCAAGTTTCAATGCAGTTTACTGTGTTTTCTGTCTGCTCTTTCAGGCTTTGGGAAAGTACTTTCTGTATATATTTCACTGAGATCTCTGTCCTTCATCATGCCAGACCCTTGCCCTCTTGTGTACTGGTGGCACAAAAATTTACTTGTTAGTATTTGCTGATGTTACAGAATTTACCTAGTTCAGTGGCAAACATTGAGAGGGAGGTCTCTTGACTGGAGGAAAAACAGACCCTGAAGTTCTCATGGGAAGAACAGATGCAACGCATTAGCATGCAGGCATTAACTTGCTTCTCAGACCACAGATAATACTGAAAGTTTTGTTCCTGGAAGACTATGCCAAAAATATGCTTGTGTAGGTCATTGTGAAAGAGAAAACTGACAAGTATGTTTGGGCTTTCAAAGTGAGTTACATTTCTTGAGTTCTAATTGTATAAAGTTGACCATATGACTGTGGTAAATGTCGAAACCAAGGACACGGGGAGAAGACTGAAAGAACGCAGCAGTTCAGGGGTGCAAAGGGGAGAGAGGGCAAGCATCTTCCCACAGATTAAATAATTTAGTTTGAACTGCTTTGATTAAACACACCTGTGATGACAGGATTTTTTCTGAAAGGGCCATGACACATGTGTCCGCTCCTCAGAACACATTCTACGGAGAAGACACAAAATATGGAGCTCCTTAATCCACCTAAAATCCTCTGACACACTCTTGGGTTCTGGTAGGAAAAAATAGCTGTTCAACAGGAGAGACTATGACCTGTATGATTTGTACTCTGACTGCCTTAGAAAGATATGCTAGAGTCGGCAGATTCCTTATGAATTTACACCTGACAAATGTTAATGAGCAGGAGAAGGATTCCTCCACAGCCAAAAGCTACTCCCAACTCACTGTACTGCCATGTGGATTATCTAGGGCACATGGGAATAAGCACTAGGAAAATCCTAGTAACACAAGTAGAGACCTGTGAATGAACGAGTCCTGCCAGACATTTGGCTCCAACACTCCTGAAGGAACCACCATCCACCTGTGGCATCGTCATGATCTTTGGGATCCTGCCTATAGAAACAGAATTGCTGCCCTGTTTTGAAGAACAACACACTGCACACATTACAGATCTACTGAGAAGGAAAGAGGAACAGCGTAAGGGGTTTCTCCTCCCCTGTTAATGGAAATGATTTCTAACAAGCTTCAGGATCACTAACAGGAATAGAGTTTTATTTTTATGTTGTGTGTCAGACTGTGTCTACTGTGTCTCTGGCTGTATAAAGTCTATTATAGTTTTGAGAAGCTGTACCTGCCTAATTCTTTCTGGTATCCTGCTGAGTCACAAAAATAGGGAGAAACAATGAGACAAATAAATCTTTGGTATTGTATCTAATAGGTTTATTTGCCTTAAGTTTCAATCTTGACTAATTATTCTATTATCAACCTTATCCTCGGCTGCATCAAAAGAAGTGTGGCCAGCAGGTTGAGGGAGGTGATTCTGCCCCTCTACTCTGCTCTGGTGAGACCCCACCTGGAGTACTGCATCCAGCGCTAGAGCCCTCAGCACAGGAAAGACACGGAGCTGTTAGAGCGGGTCCAGAGGAGGCCACAAAAATGATCAGTGGGGTGGAGCACCTCTCCTATGAAGAAAGACTGAAAGAGTTGTGGTTGTTCAGCCTTGAGAAGACAAGGCTTGGGGGAGACCTTGTAGTGGCCTTCCAGTATCTGAAGGGTGCCTACGAGAAAGACAGAGAGGGGCTTTTTACAAGGGCATGCAGCGATAGGATGAGAGGTAATGACTTCAAACTGGAAGAGTATAGATTTAGAATAGATATTAGGAAGAAATTTTTCACTGTGAGGGTGCCCAGAGTAGTTGTGGAGGCCCCATACCTGGAAGTGTTCAAGGCCAGGCTGGATGAGGCTTTGAGCAACTGGGTCTAGTGGGAGGTGTCCCTGCCAAGGTTCCTTCCAACCTAAACCATTCTATGATTCTATGATTATGTTAGTGATTTCATGCAGATACAGATGGTTCCAGTAGAAAGTGATTCATCAATGAACATGATTTCCGTTGCAGAGACTTTGCACAATGGCTGAATAAATCAGTTTTAAAGAACACACACTTACCCCCATGTGATGCATGGCATGCAGCTGTATATTATTTTTATAATCAGTAAATACTGTAGGGACACTTCTAAAAGATTAAATGACTCCAAAAGACATTGCTGGCAGCCTTTTAAGTGTTGCATAGCAGGAATGATTGACAGCCTTTAGGTAGACAGAAATTACAAACTCTGAGTGTCATTTTTCTATTCACATTTAAGAAATGGTGAAATAGAATCTTATTCCTTATTGTTATATTTTACATGAAGATTAGGTCCTTAAATGAGTAATTGTCTATTACCTTGCATGATGTGGTATGCATCAAAGCAAAAGCAACATAAAATACTGTTATCTGATCTTGGCAGCATTTTAGCATTTGCTATGTGTTATTGTAAAGGAGAGAATTTTATAGGTAATAAAGGAGGAAATAATCCACAAGAAGAGAAACAGGTTCTCTATAATACAGACTTAAATGTATGAGGTGGTTAAAATTCTATGTTTACCTTTGTAATATTTGAGCACAAGTTTGTACATTCTTCCCCGTTACACTGGGCATATATGATTTACATAGCATGAAGACAAAATGTAAAGGCATAGGAACGTGCGTTCATCCTTTTAACATTAGCAGAACCCAGAAGTCCACAAAGAGAGATAAGTAGTGTTTTAAGCTTTCACCAACTGGCCTATCTTGGAGGTGTGGTAAAACTTGGGTGTTGCTAATGTTAAAACTAAAACACTCCACGCAAATGCAAACAGATGGACATGAGAAATATTGCCTATATCAGACACCACACCAGAGGATCTTAACTATCAATTGATTGTTCACCTAATTTCTAGTGTAATGCATAAATAACCAACAGACTACAGATCTATTACCTTTTGGCTGGAATCACCTGTGACTGCTTGAGTTAGGGGATAATATAATTTCTTCTCTTACTAAATTTGTTTTATTCCAACATACAATCCTGAACGAATCTGATACTATTGTGAATTGGTGGCTGGAGTCTTATCTAGGAGGAACCAACAGATAATTGGAAAAAAAACTAGTAGGAGTTTTTTGCTAATATGTTCCATCAGAGAACTAATGGGAATAACAATACTATTGAAGAAAATGAACAGTCCTTAGGGAACAGAAATTGCTAAATAGCAGGCAGAAACTCTTTAGATTTGCATATTAGTAGTCATAACCATGCATGCAGAATTAAGAATACAAAGGCAGGTGTAAAAAAGCTTCCATTACTTTGTAAACTGGGAGTACTTTAACAGAATTCAGTTGTTCTCGTGTTCCTGAAAGGAGACCTCAGTGAATGCAAAGAACTGTTCAGTCTGGTCTTAGAGCTATCATTTCAAGGAATATGTGAGATAAAGTAATTGGTGAAAGAAACTTTGTTGAAATCTGAGTGGCAAACTGACCTGCTGTGGAGGAAAAAAATGGGTAACACAGAAAGGGAGAAATATGACTGCATCTGCTGCTCTTTAATGGACAAGCAAGCACAGGTATATAAGGACAAAATTAAAAAGACTAAACTTGAAAGTAAATGACACAAGAAAAAAACATCAAGAAACAGACATTCTTCTATAACAGAAAGGAAGACATACGCTTATTCTATAAAGGGGAGCAGTAGTTAAATAATCATGGTGCAGAAAAGGATGAAACATTATCTCAGAGAGCCATCTATTACCACTTGGTTAATGAACTTTTCTTTACAAACGTAAACAGACCATAACACAAACGAAAATAAAGTATTTGCCTATACTGTATGACTACAGGTTGCAAGGGCTGGTGAAACTCAGTTTGGTTTGTTGAAGAAATTCTGAGCAACCTGGGTATCAATAGAGAATATCACTTTAAATCTGGAAAGGATGAGGTAAACACGGCACGCTCCTTGAAAAGGAGCAGTGAAAGACTTTGAGAATTAGAGTTGTGTCCACCTCTTGTCAGTATTAGTTAAATTGCTAGAACAATGAATTTTGTGAGCATCCATGGGATAACAATGCTGATTAAAGTATCCAATGCAGATTTGTCAAGATCATGTAGCAGAAGCTAATGTAATGTCCTCTTCTGCTAGGAGAACCAGTCTAGTAAATGAGGGAGAAGCAGATTATATGATATACTGGCTTCAGTAAGACTTTTGTCACTGTCCTGCATGACATTCTAATTTGGAAACTAAGGAAATATGGTCCAGATGAAACAAAGTAGTCATCCATTGGGGAAACACAATGTGATTCTCAATGGTGTGCTCTCAATCTGGGAGGTCATTTCAGGATTACTGCATAAGTCTGTCTAGGGCATGCTTCTGTTCAAGAATTTAATTAACAGCCTGGATGGTGAAATAAAGAACATATTGAGAAAGTCTGCAGATTATCACCTAAAGCAAGTTTTAAATACTTTGGAGGAAAGACAGTAGGACTGGAATGGAGCATTCTTACGATAATAAAGAGTCAAAACTCAAAAGAGCATTCCATTTGTGAATCATATCCATAAAACTAATACAAATAATATTTCCTTTATTTGTCTATATTCTATTTTTTAAAGGTTAGCTTTTTCTTTTATAGCAAATGTATAGACACTAGGGGAAGATACCTTAATAAGCATCCACTGATCTTCTCAGAATTGAGTGACGCTGGAATTCACTGCGATAAAACCCACAAAATGAGGAAGTGTACATGTTTTCTGAGGAATACATGAGTAGGATTTTCATAATTCATTGAGCAACTGGTGCAATTAGAAGCTATTTTTACTTTACCCAAAGAAACAAACCAGGCCCAGTGATGAAATAAACTGTGGTGAACATCTAAGAACAAGCAGTCAGACATAATCACATGTAAGATATATGAGGAAAAATTCACAAAATTGGGTAGTCTGAGGGGAGATACTAATCAAACACGATGGGAAGTGAACAGAACTGATGAAGTCCATTATTACAGAACAGAAGTGTAAAAGCAAATTTAAAATAACAGCTAATGTTATATTGTACACAACAGGCCATATGGTTAGAGCTAGGGAGAAGATCCATAAACACACCATCATACTGTCTAAACTGGCAAAGCCAGTTTGTACACATGGAGAATAATTTCATCACAGCAAAACAAGATATTCCAGATATTTCTTTTTCCTTTGTGTTTTTTTTTTTTTTTTCTCTGTGGAAAAGGACTCCTGAAGTGGAATGTGGACTTTTCCGCAGCTGTGTTTGGTACTGCAGACTGTTGACTTCTTTTGTGCTTCCCTGGTGGAGCTGTGTTAGTTTTTTGGAAATCCATCAGTGGAGACTCAGGCATGTCCGACCATCTGCTGTTTGCTGTGAAATGGAGGAGTACAGTCTGCAGTGGTGTTTCATGAGGTGTGACTCCCGAGCTTTTCATTATAATAAATGGGGATGGGGGTATCCCTTTAATATTTCTAATTGGGGGTTGGGTTTTTTTGTTTTGTTTTGTTTTCTGGGCTGAAGGGGTGAGATACTGGTGGAACCTTATGTACTTTCTTAATTGTAAGTCATTAGGCATCCTTGGTCTGGTCTTCCTATGAGGGCTGTGAAGAGAGTGATTTGAGACCAGGAAAGCCGTGTGGCTGGAAACCTTCCTTCAACCACTGCACAACACTCCTCTTTCATGAATAATGTGAACAGTAGTTATCAGAAAAAGATTACAGAATTCTTTATCACAGCATACAAAGACTCTGTTATTTAAATTAGTGCTAAGAAGGTGTAAAAGAGTGGAGCACAACATTGTTCTGCTTACAAAATCCCTAACCCAAAGAAATGTTCCAGATTATTACACACAATCCGTACTTGAGGAGGCAAAATGGATAATAGAAGTGTGTATGTGTATATAGCAGAAGAGGTGATATTTGACTTGACCACCACTCTGCAGTGTTAAACTGTATACTGGGAGATTTTTCCGGCTTTTGCTAGAAATTCACATCAGATATCAGAGTTAGAAAAATAGTGAGGTAATTGTACCATTGAGACCTTTTTAATGGCTGTTGTTTTAAACTCTCTCACTCCAGAGTAAGACTGTAGTTTTATAGTCATTGATACCAAATAACACATTATTGAATCACTCATTTATAAGAAATTGATCCCAATCAAGCATGCAATCTATGGCTGTGTTTATGTTGCTTTAGCTGGAGCACACTGGAATTCATGATTGGTTTTACACCAAAAGCCAGACGCAGGAGGTCAGATGATACTTGTCTCATGCTACAAAGTAAGCCCATCAAAATGTGTGTGAAAACATCTCAAGCTGTGATGAATTTGTGCTGGATCAGCCCTTTTGTGTCATGTGATGGCAGTGATTTTGATCTGGTACCAGAAGCCCTAAAGCCAGGCTCAGTGTGTAATGAAACTATGGACTGATGGCATAGTTGCAGGTATTTTCCCAAGGATATCCCAGCTGGTATAAAAAATTTCCCTCTGCTTCGCTTGTGGATGCATGTTCTTATTTCTACATTGCAGTTTGTCATCACCTCACTTTTGGCAGTGCCAAAATGCATGAGCTGTGTTGCACTCTGAGCCACAGGAACCAAGTTTCCCCCGAAATGTTGTTGCTTGTTCATTCTTTTTTAGACTGGGTGATATCAGTGATTCAGTGTGCAGTGGGACTCCACTAAGCTGTGCAAAACCAGCTGAGGAGTGATGCCTTGTGGCTGAGGTAGGAATGAGTAGTCAGAGACAGGAGTCACTTAGGTTAGCTTTGTCACTTAGGGAAATGTGCATATAACATCACCCACAATAAAAATAAGAAGGTCTTCTGGACAAAACGAAAAGGTTTCATCTGGGAGGAGGTGGTAAAACTATATATGACAGCTAAAATCACCATGGGAAAAAAAAAAAAAAAGAAAGGGGAAGTGTAACCTACTACTGAGTCTGACTGAAGCCAAATCCTTGGCTTTGCCCTGAGCCTACCAGTTCTTGAATTATCTCAGATGGCCCAAAAGCCTTTGCTTTGCAGTGGAATCAGCATAACTGAATTACTGAACATTGCAGATTTTTTAAAAATATTTGGAGAAGTGCTGTGTATTAGATATGCATTTATCATACCTAGCCAGTGTGAATATCATTTACAAGTGATGATACCACCACAGACTGGAAAAGGCTTTGTTAAAGTTGAAAATATACTAAGTCTCAACTTACCTTGTAAAGAAAAAGTGCTTTTGAATGTTTTTATTTTCAAAATGAATGAGCGCTTTAGTATTCAAACAATGAATCAGGGGAAGTAGCTGAGTGCTTATGAACAGATGTAGAAATACGTCCAAAACTGCTACTATATATGACTTTTAAATGGAGAAGTATAGTGAAAAAATGTACCACAAACTTTTAAAGAGTTTTTCCAACCTGAGAGAGATGATTACTCTGAAATTTACTACAATCCTTTCATTTTTTTCTTTGAAATATCCTACAGCTAAAAACTCTCTTCTCTGACTGTAGAGAAAAAAAAAAAAAAAGCAGTGCAATTGCTGTAAATTAGAACTGGAAGCTGGAATAAGACTAATTCAAACTGGATATTAAGCACGGGTTTTAACAATGAAGGTGTAAAATATTGGAATGAACTATCAAAGTCTTTTTTTTTTTTTTAAGGGATTGAATACCTTCAAATCAAAATTGGATCATAAAATATTTGGATAAATATAGGGGCAATTTACAGAAATAAAATGGCCCGTGCCATGTAGAAGACCAGGCTAAATGATCAGAAATTCCTTCGGGACTTAATTTTATCAACCTGTGGAAAAATTGTTTCTTTACTACTGACAAATCTGCCCTTTCACTAGCTGAGGGTCCTGCATAACCAGCTGTTGCACATTTTCTCATTCTATGGATATTGCTAATTTCACCAATATCCCATTTCAGCAATCCTGTGCCAAAGGCTAGAAACTGCAGCCTAGTTTGGTGCCACCGTGAAACAAAATGAACGGAAGAAAATCTGGGTGTGGAATAAAAGTAGATTAACAAAATTTAGAATTATATGAAATTTGTATCTGTTTAGATAAAGGAGCAGTCCTTCCTTTTCTAGAGTTTTGGCAGTTTATCTCAGAAGATTCTTGAAGTGTGCAATTGTAACTGTTCAGATTTGCATATACATGTGTGTGTGCGAGATCAGACATCAAACTGTAAGTGTAGCAATACACCTGAATTCTGTGACTACATCTGCCACGGGAGTTTACAGCTTCCCAAATTGCTAAGCGGTCGCCCAAACACGCCTGTGCACCGAAACATCTCCCCTTGTACTGTGCGAACTTTCCCTGTGATGCCTTCTGTTCTAGTCATTTGCCACTTCCAGTCAATTCCTGTGCCTTCTCTGGGACCGTTACGAAAAGACATATTGCATAAAACTACCATCTTCTGGGTGCTAAGACAGTTTGTTAGCATAGCTGTGGGCCTTCCCAAACCTTTCACTTCAGTGCCCAAGAGCACTCCCATTTAATTGACTAGAACGGACAGTTGGAGCTGTCTGCCTTGGTCTTTACTGTATGTGGTGGCAGAACTGGGGGCTGTCAATGGCTGATGCTTCCCAAACTGTTTAAATTATTAAACCAAAAATAATAATTGAAGCAGTAATTAAATATATTAAAATGTCTACTTGTTCTGTTACTACTCTTTCCATTAGGGAAACATTTTCAAATGTACTCAGTGTTAGCCTAATGCTTTTCCCCTGATGTCCACGAAATTCCCAGCCTGTAAATATGCAGCATTTACAAAAGTGCGTGTTTTGCTTTGTATCAAGTGTGATCCCATATCTCAGAGTGATAAATGGTGGATATGTGCAGCTAAAAATTGATCAGACGTATTTCTGTCCAATTTCTGGCCATTTATCAAAAGAAGTCTGGCTTGCTGAGGGAAGGTGATCCTGAAGAGTACACATACATGCGAGCTTGCTGTCCCTTGGTCCCTCCACATAGCCAGACTCTACAGAGTTTGACCTCTATGCCTATGGGAATGAGTAGTGTACTAAAAGTGTCAGCAGAAAAAGTTTCTGGGGGAGAAATTGCTAAATGTCTATGGTTTGCCGGCTTTTTCCTTACAAGCTCCAACACTTGCGTATGTACCATATGACGGCTATAACCTAGATAGAGTCATTCCATCATTTCCCTTTTAAAGGGAGGATTGTTCTTTAAACTACCACTTTCTTTGATGGTGGATTATATTCATTCTAGCCAGTAATTTTTATTGTACTTCTTTAAACTCTAGCTATAAAAAAACGTATAATATAAAACCTCGATCAGGATATTAAAAGTTGAGATACCAATAATTTAATGACAAAGTTCTCCCCAACTTCATTCTGTTATGGTACAAAGACTCCTTTGCATAAGAGATTCACATCATAATAGCTTATATTTGTTCATTTTTTTTTTTTCAGCATTTCCACCCTGTGTATATAAGGAACTTTTGGCAGATTCCCAGCTAAACAATGACTTTTTACCAGCTTGAGACAGCCAAGACACTGACTTGTTTCATTCAAGTACTGACGAGTGGTTTCTTCGTCAATGTGAAAACTGCTCTTGCTCTTTCTATTGTCTTTGCACAATTGACTCCCAGAGGTCTGTAATGAATTGTTTAGGTTCCTCTTTAAACATTTACTAAGCTATATTCCCCTGGTCCCATATGCATTACTTCCAAATATATTTGTTACTTCATCACCAGAAAAATCCCCCCGAGCCCCAAACAAGCAAAAGGTCCCTGGAGAATATGCTATAAACTGGGCTAATTTGATGTTTAGAGCTATTGCAATGTATTTCACGGGTACTGCATTGTTTGGATTACTTCTGTTAAAACTGAAGCAGCGTGTGAAATTTCCCACATCAATTTCAACCCCTTTCAGTATTTTCAGGTGCACATGAGGGTATTGGCAGTATTTCTGGCAATTCTTTATACCTCACTGCAGCCCAGGAAGCAGCTGAGATTTGGTTTAATCTTAGGATTGCTAACTTGAACTGGAATGATGACTAACTGCCAGCAAGCTCTATAGGAAGCTTATAAAATGCTATTTGCCAGGCTCAAAACTGAGTGGTTTCATCCTGGAGCTGCTGAGGATTATGTATTATATACTCTAAGGCTTCTTGCATTTTACCTGTTAGCTCATTCCTAATCACAGGTGGCTGAAAGAAGAATTTAGAGATACCTGTCTGGAGTACCATCACATGCCGGTTCATTCTGACCACTGCTTGTACACATATATTTAAAGGGCATTCTCACCTACCCATGTTCTAAGACTGCGTACTCTACTAATTCCCTCTTGTGTTCATATCGCCATTTAATGTGTTGATCTGATTTAGAGATTTGACAGATTTATCTGCTTCTCTAAGGCAGAAACACCACTGAAATGAGTAAAGCATACTGACCTGTGTCCTAAAGCAAGCATGCGGCTATGTGATTTCTTTCAGCAGTACTGAAGAATGTAAATGCCTGCTAGTTTAGACATTTTTTCACGTATTTTGCAGAATAAGGAGTTATCTCTAAGTGTACAAATAGCCACACTGAGGTCCCTGGAATCACTAGAAATTAAAGGATGTGCCTTGCTACTGTAATTGTGGCATTTAAACTCTCACAAAAAGTCTTGCCAAAAGCAGAACATTTACTAGTCCACTTTAATCTGCACATTATCTCTTTTTGATGAGAACTGGTATAGCTTTTGCTGCTTCTTTTCTCTGTTTCATAGCTATTAGCTGACTTCTGTATGGAATTCTCAAAATTTGGACTGCCTTCTTGCAGCTGAGTTATACTTAAAAAATAGTCAGACTGGCAGTTTCTGATTGCATTTAAGCACAGCTTCATTTAATTTCAGTAGACGGAGTTTTTTTCTTCCATCTTGTTATGTAATACATACCACCAGCCCAGTTTCTTTCCAGCAAATAAGATCTATTTTATCTTTCTAAATACATGCATTGACCTAACTTACAGCGTTCGTGTTTGAAATCTTGCCTGGATCTGGCTAGGAGAGCTGCTCACACCTGTATTTGGTGAATAGTTTTCACGTAGTGAAAGTGAATGGAAACCTTGAATCTTGGTGGAACCAGGATTTTATTTACAAGTTTCATACTCTTATCTATAAGATTTCTTTTCTTTTCATGCTTCTAAGTCTTTTTTTGTTTCCTTTCTCTAACTTTTTCAGATAGTTTGTGTCAAGTGTTCAAAACAATGGCATCTATATTTTCATATGCAGTTTTGTATTGGCAATTGTTTGACGTATGATGTCTTTGCAGAAAAGATAGCTCAACATTGTGGTCCTGGGCAACAAATAAGACATTTAGTCTTAGCTATAGAAACTATGATGCCAGAGCTGGCAGGGCTTGCGACATGATTGTTGTACGTTTTAAACGGCTGAATGCTTCCTGCCAGTTGAACCATCAATGCAGAAAACCATTGTCATTGATAGTGACTTGTAAATTACATGGGGACAGTCTGTTTTTAGGAAAAGAAACAGCAATGACAGAACTTTAATCGAGGACAGTGATCTTCAAAGTGGGGTGTGCGCACCCCAGGGGATGCACAAGACAATCTGTTGGGGTATAGGAAGAAAATATTTTTCGTACCACTAATAAATAAAATAAATTAATATTTTAAAATGTCTTTGTTTCATCTTTATCTTATCCTTGTCAATTTCTATTTTGATGTGCATTTTATAATGTGCATAATATATTAGTACATAGTACATGTATTTAATTTATAAATAAACAAATAAACAAACATATATTGGGGGTGTGCTATCAAAAAGGTTTGGACACAACTGTTCTAAGACAGAACCCTAGATGGATGGCAGAATAGTATGCAGATGGTCATACATCTGATTTTGCTTTCACTTATTTCAGTTTTAAACCAATGTTGTTCTAATAGAATTATTTCTGATTTATTCCAGTATCAGATCATTATCCTGCCATTTGTAATTGGAAAAGTAGTGGATAAATCCAAATGGAAACACTACCTTAGCTGCAGGTTTGCAACTGCTGAATCATGTATAGAAGTGTCTTAGACCTCTGCAGCATGTTGTGAGCTTGGTTTTCATCACCTTGTAATCTAGGAGAAAGGGCATTGAATTATACTGAAGTAAATCCAGTGCATGGGAACGAAGCAAATGCCTAGTCAGTGTTAGGCTATCTATGGCTGAAAGCCTCTAGAGACTTGACAGAAACTGTGCTCCTAGGAATTAATTTTTGGGTCTGAGAATTTGTAGGACAACCTATGGGCTGCAGCTTGATTTTTTGAAAAATGCATATTCAGGTACAGTTAGTATCCAGTGCACAGATAACGAGGTATGACCACATATCTGCACTTAGGGAGTATTAGCCATTTGGTCCAATTAAGGATCCTGTTGTGAAAGAAGACGATCCAGCCTGCAGGTATCAAAGCTTCTAGTCTTTCACAGAATTAGTGGTTTGCCAGTCTAAAATCATAAATGTGGAGACAAGTGCTTATCCTTGGCCTTTGTAACTAGGCTGTTACTGTGACAAATTCAGAGAGAGATGTTGAAGTAACAAATATGCAACCAAATCTGAGGCTGCCAGGAAGAAAATACCTGTCTAGCCTGGATTATTCCAGCTTTTTGGGAAAACTCCCTCCTAGTGCAAAAATGCAATTTACTGATTAATCCAGAGCTTGAAAGGAGACTTCCAATCTCAGTTCACCAACTAACAGTCTGGCCTCGAAAAATACTATGCTGCTTGATAGTCACATAAACTGCCATGAAGACGTGGGAGATCTATGGCTATCAAGAAAATAGTTGTTACCCATGGCTACTCTGGATAGCAGTTATCTGGGATAACTAGCGATTGTTTCAGCTTGAAAAATGTTACATCTCTACCTGCTTTGCTGTTAGGCTAGAACTTGTTAGGGTTACAATTTAAAGAAGTTGGATTTCCATGACAGTCTAACTCCAGCCTTCAGTAAACCCTCCCAGACACCAAGACTAAAGAATGTGACATTGGAAGAAAAAATACTGGCGCCAAGAATAGTTTTGTTCCAGGATATATGTACAAATTTAGGGCTAACATCTGTAGGAAGGTCAGTAATATTTAGATTAAATTACTTTTCCTCAGAAAAGGCCTGAAACTGAGAAACATCTCATCATAATTGACAGCTGAATCATAAAGATACATCCCTAAAGTCTTGAACATGTGGACTGAAGTCCTCCAAACTCTGATTTATGGGAGAGACTTGAACTTAGGTCTTCTCCATACCCAGAAGGCATCCTGACCGTGGAGCTATTGGATATGCTGAAGTAAGGCACTTTTCATCTCATGGTGGGGATATTCAGCAGCTTGTTAGAGCTGTGCCACTTTGTATAAACAATTAACTTGTCACAGGGATAGAGATTTGAAAACACTTTATAGCTACATGCACGAAGCCACTGAATCATTCTCCCTATGGACTAATGGATATTTATTTATTTACAGAAAGTAAAATAGTTTTAGTCAAGAGAGAATTAGCGAAACAGATACTGACTCTATACTTTCCCTTGCTATCCTTCTACCATTTAGGAAATGAACAATGAGCTAGTATCAATAATATATTAACAGAAGCATCATTATTTGAATTAGGGTAACTATTTGGCCTCATCTTCTTTTAGAGTTAGTCAAATGTGTTATTTGCTGTAAATATTAGTCATTAATATTAATTTTTATTATGTGTCTTTGAATTGAGGATTTTGATGTTCTGGGAAAATAAAAGAGAATCTGTTCCAAGAGATGATAAATACGAAAAGAAAATGTAGAAAGAAAGCCTGTCCTTACTGAAGACAGGGGAAAGAACTTCTGTACAAAAAAAAAATCTGCTTTTGACGTGGCCAGAGATTCATCTGTTGTTTCCCCTGAATTCTGAACATTTGTGGGGTAGTTGGCTTGCCCATATATGTCAGTGGGACATACCCATTCAAACAGACCTGTATGTTTGCTGAGCATTACATATGTTCTTAAAATACTTCACAGTTTTAAGTGCAAGTAAGACTTCAGTAAGACTGAAATTAATTCAAGTCGTGAATAGAATAAAAAAAATAAATCATGTTTGGACAAAGGCTCTTACTCCAAGAGTCAATTTATGGATGGATTTTTGCTTGCCAGAATCGTTATTTTCATGTAGTTCTAAAGAAAAATGGTATTGTGAAGCTGTCCTTGTATACTTGGTAAACCTGTAGTCTTTATGATTGCAGGACTTTCTTTAAAATCATTAGGGATTTTCCTGAGGCATGAGCTACTTTAATTTATGACTACCCATCTTCATCCTGTGTCCATTCTGTGAATATCATCCTATGGAGAACTGAAACATCCACCTCAAGTATGATGGAAACCAGGAGCCTACTATAACCGTAGAAGAAAGAAACTGATAAAGATCCATCTTCAGTGAACCTCAACAGAAGATAAATGAAAAATGGAAAAAGGAGCTAGAAGAAGTGACATGTACGTATAAGAAGTTCTCTTAAGGTGGTCTTCATTACAATGACCCTCAATACAGCATGCAAATGGAGTTGCTGTACAGGTAACAACTATTATAGAGAAAGCATTTGTTAAAGGCTGGTCAGAATTACATGGTAAATATTACAGCAAAAAATTGGCAGATACCCGAAGTCAGGAGCGTAGCCCCAACAGGCGTGATCCTGTGGATGAAGACTGATGGGTGCAGGGTTATAGCCATCATGCAGTGGACAGGTACTCCAGCATTGTCTCATAGAACAGTTTGCAGTTATATTCATGGTCTTGGATGTATGTGTTTCAAAACTGCCCGTATTTTAAAGGAATGACATGTTTGCATCCAGTTTCTTGTATCCAATGATATCATCATCATTTGCACCTCATTAAGAAAGGTGGAACGTGCTTTGAAGATGAAAAAGGTGCAACTATTATTGTGGTACGGAGTAACCAGGGAACAATTTCCTTTCAACAGTAAATTTTTCAGCCCACCTTCTTTGCCCCATTCAACTACCTTAAAAACACAGAATAACGGAATATTATTTACAGCAGAATAATGGAATATTATTTACAGCAGCCAAGATCTTTAACCTACAGTCAGTGACCAAGTGCAATCAAAACCAGTGTTACACTTTTGTCTGTGCTCATGTGACAGAGGATATTCCGTTTTATCTGTCACAAACATCTTTGAATCTTACTAGGTTCTCAGTTTTTGTTATACTTTGTGGCCATTGGTAATTACAGTTTGATTTAACTCTCCTGATTTACAGCATCTGGGAACCCAAACCCATATCTCTTAACAATGACATGTATTCTAACCAATTTCCACTGTTCTTAATCCAGGAACTTTCTTTAGACTTTTTAATTTAAATACTCATTATTAATTTCTATCTGCACTCAAGGTTAATCATATGGCCAATGCTATTACTCATTGGAAAGGCTTGAAATCTGTTTCTCTATCTAACCATCAGAAAGATGGATGCAAGAGGAACTGAATATTATACAGAAGTAGGACTTTGCTCCAAACTATATATGCACTGAGTTCAAGGAGAGAGAAAAGCTGTTTATAGAACTAGTTACTGATAATGCTCTTCTGAAAATTGAGACTAGAAGCAGCAAGTAAATTAGTTTCTCAGGTGAAAGTTTCGCATTTGCCAAAGTGAAATGTGAAAAAGGAAAAAGAACCTTACAGGCTCTCTTCTCCTGGGACAATGCTTCCAAGAGACACAACAGGCACTCCAGTTTTGAGAAGAGCTTAGAGAGCTGGAAAAGCTTCCCTATGATGTAAAAAGACTGGATTCACCTGTTCAGACAGAAACTTATTAGAAAGATATATGAGCTAGATAAAATAAGGATATAGAAGGTATTTCAGGCTTTTCTCAATACACAAATAGAAGTTTCTCTAATAAAAATGTAAAAGCCCATTTATAATCCTTTATGCAACATATAATTAAACTATTCAACTCATTGCCAAATGTGAAATAAGGGCCAGGAACAAAATACGTTCTTTGAACCTGACATCTTTATGACCTTAATTACATTAGGGTAAAAATATATGTAAAGAGATATGAATAGATTCTCTCTTCGTTTTGAACATACATTGATCATTAACTGTGTGGAACTGCAAAATCTTTCAGGAATTTCTCCAATAGGTATATTGTGCATAATTGTCCAGTGAAGGTTTATGCCTTCCTCTGAAATTCCAGTTTGTGGCCGCTGATGGATAAAGATGCATCACCTTTCTCAATGAGTGGAGCTTCTCCCACTGCAGGTTGCACTGAGTCTACACGGACTTCAGAATAAAAAGGATGAGGCCAAATCTCCCTCTGAATTATCCTGACAAAGCCCCCCAGACTTATGTAATTTCATTCCAAATGACTTGATTTTTTTTGTAGATTAATGCAACAAAAATGCACTTGCTTATTGGGAACAGCCAGGCACAATGTCCTGACCCCACAAGACTTAAAAGGCAGGATTTCTGGTGACAGAAATGAAGGACAGGCACTTCTCCCTCTTTGAACCTTATGTACTTAGCTATCAGTTAGTGAATGGTCAGATAGAAGTCCCCTCAGAGGAGGATGCCCCCACAGTTTAAAATATGAATCCCTAAATGAATATCCAGGATTTGAGCTGCATAAGGAGTAGAATGGATAATTATGTTTTTCCTGTGATCTTCTGTTGCATGGTTTCAAGCCAGATAGATTATTAACTTGAATGATATTGCAGACACAGAGAGTCATAAATACCATCTTCCTCAGCTTGAGTCTCTCTCATTGTCTTGTAATAATCGAATACAAGTAAATTTATCCCCATGATGACAATGTTACTCTGACATCAAGATAAGCAAAAACAGATATGTGCATTTATGCAGAAAACAATTTACTCCCTTTTTCGTTTGAAAAGCCTTAGCCAGCGTAATTACTTACCAAAGTCCTGCAGAAACAGAGATGGAGAATAAGCAAAAGACAATTGAATTCAAGGGCAATATCATAATATTGATTTCTTGCTAAGAATGGAATATGATGCAGAAGAGGACTGATACAAAGTGAACAGATACATGAAGTATATGTATGGCTGCAGTGTTAATTTTCATGGGACTGTCTTTAGCAAAATCTAAGAATAACTTTATTCAGTTAGTGAATAAACTATGTTGTTTCGTGTTTCACATAATCAGAGTGTCGGATGGGGGAAAGGAGAATGTCCCACAGGTATTCAGACAGGGAGGAGGAAAGAGGTTTTTGCCATACTCTTTTTTCTTCTAAAGGAGATGGACAGAAACTGGTAACAACTGGCAGTTTCCCCTCCCCTCTGGACAAGTGGAAAGCGGGAAATGGATTGCTCCTCTCAGAGGCATAATTCTATGCTTCTTTACAGTAAGACGATTATATATTGCACCAGAGTACAGGTGAAAGAAAGCTTATGTGTCCTTTCATGACTCACATGAAATGTGTCTTAGCAAGAAAAACTGTGAAGACCTTGAGGGGTACATGATGTACTGGCTACTTAAAACTCATTGTGACTTGTGTGTGAACGGTCATGAAGAAAAAATTATGGGAGAGAAGGGAGAGGAAGGGTCTGGTTTATTATAATTTTCTTAACACCTTGTTCTCAGATTTTGTTTTGTAGTGGTAAAGATACTGGTGCTACAATGCTGAGGTTTTGGATATAAGTAATTGGAGACAGCATCTAACAAAAGTAGTAAGGGCTAGTTTTTCGTTACTGAAAAGTGTGCCTATGGGCAAAATCTTGCTCCTCACAAAGCTTACTTGTAGTTAAAGATTCCTAAAAGTTTTAGCAGGACACTGTACGCTACAATGACACTTTATAGCCTCCATGGTTGTAATGTGCCATTTAGGTAGTTTTGAGGGCCTCAAAATCTTACCGCATCTGGTCAGATGAAATTAAAAATAAGGAACTGATAACTAGGTGATCTCAGGCCAAAAAAAAAAACAAACACCTTTTTTACTTATTTCGAACCTAATTGAGTGCTAACAGAAAAGGCTAAGAGGGAGATCACATGACCACTGCAACTAGAAAAGGAATGTTGAGTGTCTGTTGCAGACCTGATGAAGCTCCTGAGAGTACAGAAATTTTACCTAGTGCTTAGGAGCTTATAAACAATGATTAATGGGATAGGAGAGCAGAGAAGAAAAAAACATTGGGAAAGAACTAATGTCATAAAGCAACAGCATCGGCACCCATGAAATAACACAACCCTCCCCCATACTCTTACGGTGATGTTTAAGATCTGATCAAATCTCACTTAACTGTAGCTTTGTTAGCTTTGTTTCTTTGTAGTAGACAGGGTTTGTTTGGCTTATCTTGATAGTAAACTCAGCCATTATGTTATATCATGTGTTGCTCTCTCTGTGTTTCTAAGCTCCGTGCTTAGCCAAAATATCTATTTGCCCTCACTGTGTTTTTCCTTGCTGGCCTCCTCTAAGAACCATCTGGTGAATGCACTGAAAGTGAGGTGGGGGGCAGTGGCTTGTCCTACTCGTCTGTATACTGGACTTTTCCACTGGTCTGTTTTCTGCTGGTGACTTCGCTGGTCAACTTAAGAGAGCCCACAGTGTTGCTGTGATAAATACACATAACTGTTCATTTCCTTGCAACACCAAGCTCACATCTAAGCTCTAGCTGGATTCACAGACTGTGACATCCGTCCAGCAGGTTTATTTTGAACTGGCCTAATCCCATACAGACGTAACCAAGAGGAGACAGTAGTGATGCCTCCTGTAACCTTATACTAAACTCCTCAGTATTTTTTAAATATTCGACACTAGACAGCAACTTCCTGAGGCTTCTAGCTCTGCTGATGGAATTAGGTATCTGAACTAGTTTGGCGACAACAGGCTAAATAACACTCTTCTCCTCAGCATTTGCTATTGGAAGGATAAAGAGGCCATATGCTCAATCTGTTTTTTAGGGACCTCTGAACACCATTTGTTACATAGGACTCCTGGGTCATGATAACCTCAACCTGAACCCTGATAGTTAGTAAGGTGCTTAAAAGTTAGTGAGCAGCACCAATGAGCCAACCCTTACAAGCTGACAACAAGTACGGGACGCTGCTAAAAGGGGCATTTCTGCCTTATGTTGTATCCTCGGCCATATACTTCAGCTGCCTGAAGCGCTAGCATTTGTGCATGGTACAGTGATTGCAGTAGGAAAACTCATAAAGAAAAAGAAGGGGGTTGCAGCTGAGTAATTCCTCAAGAACATATTTACTTCCAGCAGAAAAACAAGACAACCTTCCTCCATGAACAAAGTCCCTGGTTCCTGGGAAGTCATGGTGGTTTAGTGCTGTGCCAGCTAATGTCCTATGTAAAGGAGATTAACAGATCAGGAAAGACAATATCCCCATGGCATTTGTCAAAGTCATTCTAAAATCAGAGTCTGTGTGGGCTTCCATGACTGGATGTGACCAGTCTCTATGTAGTTAAAATAAATTCTTTTCAATTTAAAAGGATAAAGTTAGTCTGCAAAAACAAGACCTTCCTAAAATTTAATGTCTACACATCAGCCCTGCTTTTTCCAAATTGTATTTTTTTAAATAATAGTATTATATTCATTTTAGTGTAAGGAAATTAAAATTAAATCATAATAACATCTTTTAAAAAAATGCACTTGGATTAATACACTGTTGAACTGCAGTCAATACTGTTGAGCTCCCATCAGTGTGCATCAATAGGAGCGTTTATATCCATTATAAGCAATGATGCTGAAAATCTAGCTGCCGTCTTTATTGATTAAGGAGACAATAATGCTACGTAATTTACTTTTAAACTCTAGTGTAGTATCGAAGCTCTGACATAATAAGAGCTGAGGAAATCATCAGTTGCTGCACCTGCAACTCAATTGTAAGATTCAAATACATTAGCTTTATTTTGGAAAACATTGATAAATTCATTTAGATTGGCCTGATATTTAAAGCTAAGGCCTGTAGAATTTTAGCAGAGAAATTGCTGTAACTTGTTGAGAAATTGTTGTAACTTGCTGTTATTCAAGAATGATTGGTCTCTTACTTTGTCTCCTCTGAAGTGAAATCACGTATGTATATAAAAGTGGCAAAAATGACCCTTGTAATAAAAACAAATAAATATCCTTGAGATAAATTTTACTTGAAAGTCTTTTAATGCTCGTTGTATGAAATTCCTTCTCATTTAGAAGCTAGTCTGGTGGGTTTTTTGGGGGGGGGAGGGGGAGGGCGGGAAGAACAAAACAAAAAAAGTTTGAATATATTCACTAAAATATATCCACAAATAAAGTAAATAATAACAGAAAAAAATAAAATACTTACAAAGCTTGGAATATATTGGCAGTCCTTGTTTAAACAATCATGCAAATATTGTTTAAGACCTGGAAAAATTACTTAAGGTCTAGAATACTACTGGAATCTGGTATGTATTGTCAGCAAATGCTTTAGCCAGTTGTGTATTTTGCTATAAGATGAATGTGAATGTTAAGTACATAGATGGCATAATCTCAATTAGCTACAAGAAAAAGCCTGATTTAACCAAGAAGCTGCTCAGTACCAGTCAGCAATTTTAGAATTGTTTAGTGGATGTCATTAAGATGATTTATTTTGCAAACTTCAGTTGAGAAAAAATTACTTGTGAGCTAGTATTTTTAATTAAATTACAAATATGAGATTATAGTATTTAAGAAACCATTTAGACATATTCTGGACTCTTGGGACTGCATTGCACCACAAAGGTGATTCTTAACCAGCAACAAAATCTTTTCTCACAGAGACCAGCTTCTAATGCACCAGCTCTGTGTATAGCTCTCCCTTGCCTCTGACACAGGAGGTGTGATGATAAAAACCTCAGCGTAGCTGGAACATTGCTTTGTTCTCCACAGAATGATTTGAGTCAACTAAGAAGATTTTCCCAGAGTTTCTCTGGGATCAAATCCGTGCTTAGCAGCTTAAGTATCAAGAAAATGCACAAATGCTTAAGAGACAATCTTCCAGCTCTTTCTTCATCACAGCTGCACCGCTTATAGAAGGGGCAACACGGAAAAGTTAGCTTGAAGTTGAGTTTTCCCAGAATGTCAAAATTCTGAGAAGTTTCTATAAACTTATGAAAACTTACGTTTGAACAAATATTCTTGAAAGCCTCTTCCCTTCACAGAGGAATAATATTAAAGTGAATATATTTCAAAATTAATCTTAAACTTCTAGGCTTGCATAGAAGCCGCCCCATGATTTTGATAACAGGTATCACTAGTAACAGTTTCATTTCAGAGATGCTGTGAATACACATAATATTTATTCATTTTGGATGAAATGTTTACCTACTCTGCTATTACTTCTAAGGCTGTGAGGTGGAATGAATTATCCTCTTTTACGAGGTAACGCTGAGTTATGCTATAATTTTAGTTACTACTGTGAGCTCTTAGCAGAGAAAGGCAGAAGTAGCAAATAAATACTTGTATATCTAACTAATTTGTTTCTGGCCTTAATAAAAATGATGAACATGAGAGTTACAGTAAGGCAGCTGAATGGAATGAGACTAGGATAGTGGAACTTGCAGTCAGCTCACCATTGGCTGGGATGATAGTGGGAACCGGGATACCTCAGGCAACAGAAAACATGGTTAATAACATGGGAAACATGACAGACAGGACTCCAGCATTCTGAGATGGTGGTTATTCCCGCATCTTCCAGGTTATTCCTCTGGGTTATTGGACCCGCATTATTGACCTGGTTCTAACTATGCAATGAAGAAGGAACAGAAATCTGACTGGGTTCAGTGCAGGGCCACCACAAGCTGAATCAGCAGCATGTGAACCCAGCTGTACCACTCCCAAGACCTGTCAAAGCTGTGAAGCAGCGCTGCTGCTTTGGCATGACAGACACCAGAGCTAGCAGGTCTTTCCAAGCCTGACCTTGGGTGTCACTGTTCTCTGTTTGCAGAAGGTGCAGTGCTAAGGAACAGGTTGACAGACATCTCAATACCTTGGCAGGACTTAACTCAGCTTTGAAGCTGAGTGCTGGTGCTGATGCTGTTACCTCTGTGAGACTCAAGCTGATTCTTGAGAGCTACTGAAATGTCCCAGAACTGCACAGCTCCTAGTGGCCACAACTGGCCAGCTCTGAGCTGGCTGGACAGGACTGCATGGAGAACTAACTAGACAGCCTACCTCCATGCCCCAAAAGGGGAAAAGTACTAAGACAGCCAGAAGTTGGAAATTTAGGCTTCCTTATTGTGCTATTGCACTGAATTTGTAGCGTATTGATTCTGAGCAGACTAACTGTAGGATTCAAGAGGCAATTTTTCCCTTTCTTCATGTATATGAGTTGGATGTGCAGGGCTTCACAAACGGGCCATAGCTAGAGACAGGACACAGGGAACAGTTCTGCTACTGGTACTAAAAGTCACTCAGGTTCCTAGCTGGTGCATCCTGTCCACAAATTCAGGACTAAAGAGATTGCCAAATTTGGACTCATTTTGATCCAGAGCAGTTTGGCTGAGAGCTATGCAGCTACAACACTAGCAATGGCCTTAAACTTTTCCGTCCCCTTCTTACAGCTTTTGGTCTTTTACAGTACAAAGTTTAAATTTGTTAAAGTACTGTGAAACATTTTGGGCTCTATGAAAGCTGGGAGCAGGTATCTTGAAGTGGATCTCAAACCAAAATGTGTATGCTTGTGTGAAAGAGATGGATTTCAATGGTACAGTCACTTCAGCCACTAAATTCTTGATTGTTTTTCTGTATTTTAAAGTCATAGCTGTTCTTCAGAAAATTTCAAACGGTGTGCAGTTGTGCTAATTCCTATTGGCTGTATTTCCAAGATGCCTAACAAGACAATTTAAGAAAGCTGTAGTTGGTAGGTTATCTCCTGGCATATCTTTCCTCCCACCTGTCTGGGACTTCTCTTACAGACAACTGCACATACTGGATCCGTTTCAGTGAACTGAAATCGTTAATTTCCTTAGTTCCCTTTTGAAACCATTACTGGAATATAATTTCTTGAATAACACAATGCTATATCTTATCCCAGCGAGTAGTAAAAAAAAACCCAAGACCTAAATCCTTTTCAAACCAAAGTGTAATATGCAACCACATGAACAAAATACTGCAATTGAATTGTAGCATTTCAGTTTTACTTTGGCAAGTAGATAATACAGTCATAATTTGAGAGCATCAAGAATACATAGCTCTTTTTTTTTTTTTTTTAATATGTAGAATGAAATTGCTCAGGAAAGCATCTTCTGCCACAGTTGTTTATGCTTTTTCTTTTCGTACTCACCGAGGAACCTCTTGCTTGCTGCAGCTGTGTCATAACTGAATAACATTAGTATTTTAATTGGACTTTTTAAGGTTGTGCAGTGTTAAATTTTCATTTACTGTCAAGTCATCTTGGATTTTATGAGACTATCACTTTCCTTAAAGAATTTCCCTAGGTGCTCCACCTAGGTTATCTAAAGACATTAGCACATCATTTAGTTGCTTGAAAGTTTAACCGGCGTTTTGCTGTTTAAAGGCTTAGTAGGATTAAAGACACTATCACATCAAAAGAGTGAGTTTTCCCTTCGTCTACATCTTCCACCTCCTACTCCCTCCCCTTCCTCCATGGTTGCCTAAATTGCTTCTCAATTTAATTCAGAGTGAAATGACTTTCAGTCTCTGAACAAAAAATACATCCAAAACGTAAAGCCGATTTAAAATATTTCAGTTGAAAAAGGACCCTGTCGACTTTTCCTCACTGGAATTTCTCGGCAAAAAGTGTCTGGGATTGACTTCCCTTGGCCGTGTTAGTGCAAAACACCTCTGGAAACAGTTTCCCCAAGACCCTTTCGTGGACTCCTAAAACCCACATTCCCTGTGGCTTTGAAACGCTAATTTCAGGGTAATCTAATTAGGCTAATGACTTGCCCACCACCATGTAAGAAAGCTGGGACAATCTCCTTGGGATTTTCCTGCCTCCCAGACTTGCACTTTCTTCGTTGCATCGGGCTGGCTCTAAACAGCAAGAAGCACAACAAACTTTGATTTCACTGAAGGAAAATGGTCTTTAAATAGCCGGCCGCTTAGAAGCCAATCATGCCGTGCATTTGAGGAGACATTAGAAAGAAAATAGGTTTTAGTAGTGAAGGAGCAAAGCATACTTAAATATCGAATACGTTTTATTTTGCCTATGTCTGTATCTCCACAGTGTAAGTCTTCATGCAATAGGGCACAGAGCATGTAAATGTTAGCACGATCGGCTAACAGAACGGGCATGCAGCTTTGCTCTGCTTATCCAGCACATCTCTGTGTCTTGAGCATTTATAGTAAATATGGCAAGTCTAGAGGTGGAGAAATGTTGCCTGGTCCCCTTGTAAAGAGGAACTGGCCGAAATCAGTCCAAATGTTGTGAAGTTGTGAACTCAGCCTTATTTTTAAGTGCTGACTGAGAGAAGATGAGGAAACCTGAGCGCGTGCAGGCCAGCCTCTGTGATCCTCATCTCAAGTTTGATTAAGTTAGAATCTGGCAGCTCTTCCTGTTAAGCAATTACTTATTTGGCTTTCTGCGTTTTTTGAGCTTGCATGGCACAATTACAAAGCAGAGTGAAACGTCTTACATCGTTAAAAATACTGAGCCTCAAGACAGTAGAAATCCTGCCACAGAAGTTATGTCAGAGGACTTCTTTTACCTCTCACGGACAGCTACAGTTAAGCCTGTCGATACGACTGCCCCCCCCCCGTCTCCTCCCCCGCTTCTTTAAATGACAGATGTTTGCCAGGTTTGTGATTGTTTGTTCTATTTACTGGATTTTAACTGATTTGCTTATGATTTGTCTATCTTATACTCTTTTTTATTCAAGATTGTTCCCAGAGATATTTTTCTAATTTCACTTTCAGACTCGGCCTTTCCCCCTCTTATCGGGAGACGAACAATAACGCGGTTTATTTCTTTTTTTTTTTTCCTTGTTGTTGTAGTTGCTGTTGTTGTCTTGAGAGGACAGTGATTTCAATAGTGTGTTGCACTGTAATGCCCGTCTCGGGAGGGCCGGGGGGCAATGCCGTCTTTCGGGGAGCTGGACGGCGGGGAGTCCCTCACCGCGGCGGAGTCCCCGACGGCAGCGACCGCCCCCCCCCCATCCCCCCCCCGCGGCAGGACGCTGGGGCGAGGGCATGAATCATCACGAATGGCACTTTCATCGCTACGGCACTCGTAACCGATTGAGGGTGAGCCCTGCCCGGCACCGGGCTGCACAGCAATCCTTCCTGAGACACCCATGCGACACTGCTGCCCGTGATCCCTCTCTCCCCGCACCCGCGGCGGCATGGCTGGTGCTGCTCCCCGGGCAACCCCGGCAGCACCGTGACCGCTGCGGCCGGAGCGGCAGCCGGACAGCGGGCGAGGGTGCAGACCCGCAGAAAGTCCCGCCGGCCCCGCGGCCAGGGCTGCCCGGTCGAATCCCCCGCGGGCGCCGCGCCCTCGGGCCGCTGTCGCCTGCCTGCAGGTGGCGATAAGCACACCAGGAGCCACCCGCCCCGCCACCCCCCCTCCTGCCGTCGGCAGGCAGCCCTGGCGTGTGCGGTAGCCCCCGCCCCAGCCGACAGTGCCTGGCCACCGAAAGCCTTCCCCCGCCTCGCATACCCCGCACAAGCCCCGGAGCAGCTCCCGAGGGGATGCCCAGCGCCCCCGCTGCCCGGGGCGGAGCTGCGGGGAGGAGATTTGGAGGGGGCGGGGGTGGGGGGGAGTCGTGGTGGGTTTCTCTGCGGTGTCCCCCCATCGGGGAGGGGGCGGCGGGGACTTACGGACACCCGAGCCCGCCCGCCCGCCCAGTCCGCCGGCGGCGCCGGGGGACGATGGCGACCCAGCGAGACGCCCCCCTCGCGGAAGGGCGGGATGGAGGGGGGGACGGACGGAAGGGGAGGGGAAGGAGGGAGGGAGAAAGCGAGGGGAGAGCGGAGAGGCAGAGCAGGAAGGAGCGGCGCGGGAGAGCGGCGGAGCGCGGGGCAGCAGCTCGGCGAGCGGCGGCGGGAGGGCCGCCCCCGCCGCCCGGGGCTGCGCGCTGGGCAGAGGCGGCGGGGATGGGCGGGCGCGGGGCGGCTCCGCCAGCCGCCGTCCTCCGAGCCTCAGCCGCCTCCCGCCGCGCTATATAGGGGAGGGAGGGGTGTCGGAGGGAGGGGGGGTGCCCGGCGTGGCCAAAGCGCACGGGGCGGCGATGCCTCCTGCCAGGGGAGCGCACAAGTGACCGGCGCCTCTTCCCATGCCCGTCTACTGAAGCGACCCCCCCGCCCGGCATGGATGTGGCCAACAACACTACCTCCCCAGAGCGCTCCCCCGAGGGGGCAGGCGGCCCCGGCCTCGCCGAGGTGACCCTGGGCTACCAGCTGCTCACCTCCCTGCTCCTGGGCACGCTCATCCTGTGCGCCGTGAGCGGCAACGCCTGCGTGATCGCGGCCATCGCCCTGGAGCGCTCCCTGCAAACCGTGGCCAACTATCTCATCGGCTCGCTGGCCGTCACCGACCTCATGGTGTCCGTGCTGGTGCTGCCTATGGCGGCCCTCTACCAGGTGCTGAACAAGTGGACGCTGGGGCAAGTCACCTGCGACATCTTCATCTCGCTGGACGTGCTGTGCTGCACCTCTTCCATCCTGCACCTGTGCGCCATCGCCTTGGACAGGTACTGGGCCATCACGGACCCCATCGACTATGTCAACAAGCGGACTCCCCGGCGGGCCGCCGTGCTAATCAGCCTGACCTGGCTCATCGGCTTCTTGATATCCATCCCGCCCATGCTGGGCTGGAGGACACCCGAGGACCGCTCGGACCCCGACGCCTGCACCATCAGCAAGGACCACGGGTACACCATCTACTCCACCTTCGGCGCCTTCTACATCCCGCTTCTCCTCATGCTGGTGCTCTACGGCCGCATCTTCAAGGCGGCCCGCTTCAGAATCCGCAAGACCGTCAAGAAAGCGGAGAAGAAGAAAATCGCCGACACTTGCCTCACCCTGTCTCCGGCCGCCCTGCAGAAGAAAAGCAACGGGGAGCCCGGCAAGGGCTGGCGGCGGACTGTGGAGCCCAAGCCCGGTGCCTGTGTCAACGGCGCGGTGCGGCAGGGCGAGGACGGGGCCGCCCTGGAGATCATCGAGGTCCAGCGCTGCAACAGCTCCTCCAAGACTCACCTGCCGCTGCCCAGCGAGGCGTGCGGCTCCCCGCCGCCCCCCTCCTTCGAGAGGCGCAACGAGAAGAACACGGAGGCCAAGCGGAGGATGGCTCTGTCCCGGGAGAGGAAGACTGTCAAGACCCTGGGCATCATTATGGGCACCTTCATCCTTTGCTGGCTGCCGTTCTTCATCGTGGCGCTGGTCCTGCCCTTTTGTGACAGTAAGTGCTACATGCCCGAGTGGCTGGGGGCAGTCATCAACTGGCTGGGCTACTCCAACTCCCTCCTCAACCCCATCATCTATGCCTATTTCAACAAAGACTTCCAAAGTGCTTTTAAGAAAATTATCAAGTGCAAATTTTGCAGGCAGTGAAGCCCGCCGCTCCGGGACGGGGCAGCGGAGGCTCCTGCCACCCGCTCCATCCATCCGCCTGGCCCCCGCCGCAGTGTGCCCCCCGCCCAGCCCCTCTACAGCGCCGGCGTGAAGGCGGGGGGCTCCGCGATCCCCCCCCCCCCCCCCCCCCCCTTCGCAGCGCGCCCGTGTCCCTGGCTCCCTTCGCCCGTCGGACAAGCCCCGCGGGGCAGGGCAGGGCTCCACCGGGGATGCCCGGCTCGGGGGGGCTCCGCTGCCGCCCTCGCCTCACCCGGCCTCGCCGGGGCTCCGCTGCTGGGAGCCGGCGCTCCCACCTCCCACCTCCCTCCCTTCCTCCCTCCCCTCCATCATTCTGGGTAGACTTTAAGGTTTGCAGGTCGTTGCTTGTGGTCGCTGTAAACCACAGTGTCTGCCCGAGTAGCATCGGTAAAAATAAACCACCCTATGCAGAAAACCGTCGTATTGGGGATTTTTCTTGGATTTACGAGGAGGCGGCGGGAGGCTCAGAGTCCGACCTCGGTTTGACAGTGTGCGTATGGAGGCTGAAGGCGACTCCCCGGCCGGAGGAAGTGGCTTTCGGATCTTCGCTTCCCGGGCTGTGAAACCACCAAGTGGATCTTCTTGGGGGGGGGAAAGTGTTTTGCAACCTTGCAAGGTACTTAACAGCACCATGCCCGTCTGCGTTACATGTATGTAAGAGCTCTCCTGCTATGCTAGGACCTTCCAGTTCATCGGGCTTCCCTTCGTTACAGCGCAGGGAGGTGATGGGGATTAAACCCCAACCGCACGCGTCGTTATATGGAGATATTTTTTTTAAATGCCTTTGGCCGAGGTTTTCCCACAAAGGAAAGGCTTGGCGCTGTGCGACTGTCCCTGAGTGCACCGCTCACGCAGCGGCACAGGGAGTTCAAGCAGCCTGCGAAGTAGCGTTTCTTTTTTTTTTTTTTTTTTTTACAAACTGCTTGAAAGTTTCTCCGG
Source organism: Vanellus vanellus (assembly GCF_965231255.1). NCBI lineage: Eukaryota > Metazoa > Chordata > Aves > Charadriiformes > Charadriidae > Vanellus > Vanellus vanellus. The sequence goes on from NC_138908.1 coordinate 65,512,019, forward strand.
AGACGTTCCGGTTGGTTCGGAGGCAGCCAGCTGCGGCACATTTTGCTTGGGGATAAAAAAAAAAGACAAAAAAACAGCAAAAACAAAACAAACCACGAAGAAACAACAACAAACCGAACCAAACCGATCAACCAAAACATTGCCATGTGCTCCGTGGCAGCAGGGGAGGGGCTGAGAGCTGCCGCCGGCGGCAGCCGCAGGGGGCGAGAGCGGCATCTCGGCGCAGGCTGGGCAGGGGCAGGCTCTCTCCTCCCCCGGGACACCCCCGCGGGGGAGGGGGTAAGCACGACCCTCACCGCAAGCTGAGACCTACGGCCAGAAGCAGACAGTGTCACTGGGATGCCGAGGACAGGGAGAGCCAAGCCTGGCCTGGCTGCTCCCCGCGGCGGCTCCGCAAAGCCTCCCCCCGTGGGGGGTCCCCCCCTTCTCCCCTCAACCCCGGATGCTTTGGCCCCAGGAATCCCGGGGTTCTTCCCCTTCCCCGCCTGGACCGGGGTTGAAGGAGAACAGCAGGACAGCCTTGCCCGGCGCACAGCCCCTGTGCCCACCCTGCCCCTTCCCCGCCGTGCCCCCGGCTCTGCCGCCGGCTGCGGCCGGGACCCGGGGCCGCTGTCGGGATGGGCCGGGGAGGGGGTTAGCGCCGGGCCGGGTACCGGCACTGGGGTGGCTGCCGCGTACCACTGCGGCGGGCTGCCTGAAATGAATGCTTGACCAAATATATATATATATATTTTCCTGTTTATTTTTGTGTAATCTGTGTTACCTGTAGGTAAAAGGGAATGTTAAATCTGTGCGTCACGTGAATGTAAGTGTCCAGTTATTTCTGAACTTCAGCCGCTTACATTAAATGACAATAGTGCTTTTAACAGCCTCAGATATATAGCTGATTTTCTGAAAATCTTACTTGACCTCATTTTCACAATTAAAGTGATCTTTGATCTTACCTCCTCTTTGATCACTCCTAACCACGTGTGTCCTAGATATTCCTTAAGTACCGGAGTGTCAGAAGAGACAGCCTGCAGCGATTAGGGAGCCGAAACTCCTCCGGCGTGCTCGGGCACCCTGTGACTTCGGGACCCCCACCCGGCCCCAACCGGGGTGCGGGCTGGGCAGTGCGGGCGCCCCGGCGCCAGGGGCGGGAGAGGCGGTGGCGCCGGGAGCGCACGGCCGCGGCGGTGGGGGACGACGCTCTTCGGTGCGGCGGGAGCGCTGCCGTGCAGCGGGGTTCGCGAGTGCGTTTCGGCACGTTTTGCCCTTTTAAATTATTTTTTTTACACCCCACCCCCCAATCCCCCTCCTCTTTTAAAACCTTCCAGCAAACTCCTAGGCAACGATGCCAGCTGGGAAAGCGTGGCTGCCCCTCCGGTCCCCCTCTCTCCCTCCGCCCTGCGGTCTGGCGCCTGACTGCGGAACGGGGTCCGCCCGACGCCGCCGAGAGCCCCGGGACCTCCAGGCAGGGCCCACCCGGAGCCACATCAGGCAGGGCTACAAGAGGGGTGCAGCTCCTGTGCCCCCTTCATCTGCGTCCCACCCCCGCGCTGCAAGGGCGAGGGGTGGCGGGACCCCGGGCAGAGCCCCCGAACCGTCTCCGGAGGCTGTCAGGTGCCCCAGCCGCCCTGTGTCGCTGCCGACTGGGGCGGGAGCGGGGGGAACCTCGGAGCTCGGGAGCGCAAATCCCTCCGGCTGGCACAGGGAGGCGAGACGCGCCTTTCCACGTCCAGCTTTGCCGCCGGTCTCCCCGTGCTGGTGCCCGCTCCTCGCACGGACAGGAGGCGGGGGAGCGGCCCCGGACCCCTGCTACCCTCCCCCGGGCGGGGGGTCCGCGGCAGCCTCCCTCCTCGGCAGGGAAAAGGGGCTCTCCGGAGGCTCTCTAGCCCCCGGCGTGGCCAAACGGGCCGGACCCCGACGGCGCCCACGGCGGGCCGGCAGGCGTGGTACCCCGAGGGGCAGTCACCGCATCCCCCGTCTGGGATGCTCGCCGGCCCCGCGGCCCTGCTCCAGCCGCCACAGAAATATCGCCCCTGACCTCGGTGGGGGACAGTATTTCTCTGGACCGTTTTACATTTCTCACTCCCCCTGTCGTCTCTTTTCTTTTTTTCTCCCTTGTATGAAATTCCGTGACGTGGAGGAAACAGACTGCTTTAAAATATGGGCCTTTTTGTTTCTGTGCTGTAGTTTTCAAATTCCTAATTTGATTTCCACTAAGATTTAAAAAAAAAAAAAGAAAACCAAACCCGAAACAACAAAACCAACCAACCCAATCAAACAGAGGATTTAGTGGTTTTTAAGGGAGAAATCAATTCTGTATTAAATCAATATTTGTAGTTGGTTGCAGTATTGTATTTGCTCCACTAACGAGCAACCTCCTCACAGTTTAGAGAGCTTCATTTCAGTTTTAAAGGACCTGTGGAAGCTTAAGCAATGAATAAAGAAAATTCCAAATAGAAAGCAAAAGATTTTATGTTATAAACACAGCAGCAGAAATGTGAGTTTTAATAACTTGAGGAAATTGTGAATATCAAAGATCGGCATAGATATAAAGGCTTTAACCTTTTCTCCTTTTACAAATGCTTTTTTAGGCTGCTGTAAAATGAGAAGAAAGTTTCATAGCTTTGCATTTTCTCTGCTCTGTGGCTCCAGTCCAGGCTGAATTTGGGTCTGAATCCACATCTGACAAGAACTACTGACAAAGCAATCCAAGCACACTTATACTGGTACACTGTACTTATGGTTGGGGTTGGGGAGACAAAGGAGTAGGAAAAAGGGGAAGACGCGCGTAGTCTATATTGGATCAAACTGCAAAACGGATTTTGTGACCATGCAATTTCATCTATTTAAATAGAAATCATCCCCATAAAATATTTAAGACTATGTACCTTTCCCTGACATTCCCATCCCAACAGAAATGTGCTGTAGGTCTGGTAGAAACAACAACAGAATCCCCCAAACAAATGTCCCCCAATCTCCACTTAGTTAAAAATGTGGTCTTTAGGATGTGCAGTTTCAAACATTGCTCAGGGCAACATTGTGAATCTTACATTAAAACATAACCAAAAAATTCATCTGTTAGAGAGAAGAGACAGAAAAGGATGCTGGGAGTGAATTTCTGATTCATAGTTGCTCAGAGAAGCATTTTTAATGGTACAGGTGAGTATTACCTCTTCGCATATGGCTGGAGAAAATCCAAAATGGCTATCACGTAGCATGCAAACAATCCTAGCGTGGCTCTGAGAAATCTAAAATGATCACAACTCTCACGCTTTCAAAAAATACTCTCTTTCTGGATTTTAGCCCAGGTCTCCCTGCTTGGTACGTGTTGCTGTGAACCTCACCTTATCTTGCTGTTTACAGCTGAGCTCCTGTTCTCTCTGGGTCGCCAGTGTGACTTCCAGCCACAAAGAGGGTCGACTACACGGCATGAAATTCCTTCTGTTGGACTGGAAGCAAAAAACTTTTGGTGCGTGATCCTTTCCATAGCAAGAATGTAATCTATTCTATTTGACTGAATGGTGTGGCTTGTTGATTTGGGCAGTGAGTGACAGAAGATGTGTTGGTGTTTCCATACCTGTTTCAATTAAGAGAAAAGGCAAAACTCAGGCACGCAGAGGACTGGAGAGTCAAGCCCTGCTAACACTTACATATGGCCACAAATCCCAGCCTTGCCCGATGTCTGTGCCAAGTTAGTTTGTCAGGCTGTCAGCATTGTCCTGCAGAATGTAGATGAGGGATGGGAAACAGATGGATTATAAAATATTTTAGAAGTTACAGAACCTGAACAAAATCTGATATGATAGGACTACAGAAAAATAAGAGAAAAAGGCACATGACCATCCAGATGGTTCTCTCAAGCTTCACAGACCTGTTGAAAATAGTGAGGGTCTTAAAAAGGAAAAAAAAATATTCTTACAAACAAACAAACAAACAAACAGACAAATGAAAAAGGCACGAGTCTTGTAATAAAAATGCTGGCCAGCACAAGCAGAGGTCAGTATCTGCTCCTGCTGTAATAACATCTTGTTTTATTGTTTGTGCTAAACAGCACTTGAAGCTCTTTTGCTATTAGGCAGAGTCAATATAATCCTTCCAAACTGACTTTCACATTTCAGAGCTATTTACACCCACTCTGCTGAACCACAGCTTACATACAGAAGTGATGAGAATGACGTAAGCTAAAGGTGTTATCTGTGGCCTATTTTAACTTGTACCTTGTTCCTACTTCTTGGCATTCCCACCACGGTTGGTTTGGTGGGCAGTCATAGGCCTAAGGGAGTTTGTGCAGAATGGACTGGAGGGAATATTATACAGTATACGCTGTTGTGGTTTAACCCCAGCCAGCAGCTAGGTCCACGCAGCTGCTCACTTCCTCCCTGCACTCTCCCCCCACCCCCAGTAGGGCAGGGAGAAGAGGGAGAAAAGGAGGAGAAAGGAGAAAAACCTCATGGGTTGAGATAAAGACAGTTTAACAGAACAGTTATGGAAGAAGAAAACAACAACAATAATAACAACGATAAAAGAATATACAAAATAAATTGATGCAATACAAGTCTCTCTCACCACCTGATGATCGGTTGCCTAGCTTGTCCCAAGCAGTGATTGCAGATCCCTGCCTGCTAGCCAACCCCCATTTATGTAATAAGCATGGTGTCTATGGTATGGAATACCACTTTTGCCAACTTGTCCTGTCTATGCTCCCTCTCAGCTTCTATGGGAAGCTGAAAAAACCTTTGGTTAATATAAACGTTACTTCGCAACAACTGAAAAAACGTGTGTTATCACCATTCTCCAATATTCTTCTCATACTAAATCCAGAACACAGCAGCTACTAGACAGAAAATTAACTCTTTCCCAGCTGAAACCGGGGCAGCTATACAGTTTCACGCAGATTCCCTCACTAGGGAATGTCATGCGCAATCCGATCTTTACACTGAAATCTGCTTGGTAAGACGGAGTGGACTTATACCGTAGTCTTTTGTTCGAGTATCTCAGAAGGAAAATGTCATTTCTCGATTTGATATCTAAGTGACTGGTTAAGATTTTAAACTCTCCAGTGACAAAAGAAAATAAATATAATGGTCCTTTGCTTGAACTGCTATAGTTCAAGCATATGTCTTTTGAACCAAAGTGAGTTGTGAAATATTTGGGAAGCTGTTAAAGTTGACATGTAAACATTATGTCTTTGAAGTAAAGATTTCAGTAGATGTTCATTTCTAGGTGGGCTTTGGAAGAATGCTGCCAGGTGAAGTGAAGCTGGCTTGGATTTGAAGACAGACACCCGAATCATCAGATACAGCACTTGTACCACACTCAGAGGTGTTGCCTGGACCCAGGTTTGGCTGGCTGCCTGTCATCTAGACACTGATCTCAGGCAGGGATTTTGGAGAAGTTATGTCTAGTGCAGATGAAATGCCAGGCTGGGTGTTTCCTTCAAATTGGTGGCCCTTCAACTTCCATCATCTTCAAGCCTCTTTCTCTAGCTTCGCACAGGTGGTGAATAACATGGAAAATTCATGTGGGACTGTGCAGGCAAAGGCCCCAGGGGACAGCTGCCAGTAATAGTCTTTGGGGTTTGCCCTGGAGGAGTTTTTTGATGCTTGCAGTCTCTTGAAGGCAGGAAAGGAGCAGTTAGTGAGTGAGAGCATTTACGGCAGAGAATCAGTTCAGCTTGCTTTTGGAGAGGAGGCTTGACACTGAAAAGCAGTCTCAGAAATTTCTGCTCCTGAAATGGACACGACTACTCTCGTCACAGTGGGCAGATTATTGTAAACTTCAGGCCAGGCCAGCACTAAGCCAAAGAGGGTCTGATCTAGTTGAGCTGCCTGTTGAAAATTGCCTCCAGCACATTTTGCTCTCTGCCTTTATTGTACACAGTTCTGAGAATTACTGCCAGCTTTGTGCAAGCCAGACTGGTGGCTTTTCCTTCTGCCTTTGAATCCTCTTCCATGGGCGCTCTCCCAGCATCTGGCTTGAGCCCGAGGACTGATTCTACTGAGTTAGTGGCACCCATCTGTGAGGGGTCGTCTTTGTCCGAAACAGGCTTGGCTGTCTGGGCTCCCTGGAGTGCCTGTGGTTCTCGTGAAGGACAGCTGAAAACTGCTGGTTGTATCCACCAATGTCGTTCATGCTTTCAGGAGAGCTAATAGAGGCGGGACAGTAACATACTGTTAATGGGTTGGGCTTGGTTCACTACTTTTGATTTCCAAGAGTGTGCAATGTCTATAGACTCTGACTTTTTCTTACTCTTTAAAAGGGGAAACTATCTGTAACAAATCAGCAAAGCCCATTTAACTATAAAACAGATGAGAATGTACTCTTTGATATAAGTTATATTTAGAATTCACAGCTATTGTCTTTAATATCACATTTGTCTTTGTTCCTGTCATGTGCATTTCTGGTTAGATGGCAATAGACTTGGAGGTAAAATTTGGAATTCCCAGGTTCAAAGCTCTCCTTACAAAGCCTAATACCCTGGTTTATCCATCTTATGTGCAGAGAAAAAAATATCCAGATAGAGAAAAAAAAAAAAAAGGCAGGAAACTCATTGGATCAAGTCTGTCCTTTGAAGAATACTGCTGTCTTCAGAAGAATTGCAGAAGGCATGAATTTAGTTTATTATGTCTTGAGCCAGCTGATACGCTACATTATTTTGTCATAGTTCAGTGCATGTGCATTTAATCAAAACACTGTACAGGTCAAAGAGGCAATTTTCCCCACTGTACTTCAATTACAGACACCTATTGTGAAAATCCTTGGGCTAGTTGCCTGAAAATGCCATTTTCCATAGCCCTCAGAATTTATTTCCCTGTTTCTTGTGGGCAAGTCATCCAATTGCTCAGAATTGCTGGGTAAAAGTTCTTTAGTTTTTTGAAATTACTACGGTGAAATTACTGTAAGATCTGTCTTTGAATCCTCATTTTCTTCTGCAGCGCCATAAAACTTTTTTCAAAAAAATCAGATTTGCACAAATTCTAGTCTGGCTTCAGCAAGGAAAACAGAGATTAACAAGTGCTCTCCGTCTCTCCATCAACCCCCTTCCATAGCTGTGTCTTTTTTAGTAGAGACAGGTGAAACAATGCTTCTCTATGGAGTTTAGGTAAATGTGTGTGGAATGTTTTTGAGAACGTTACAGGTTTTCACAGCATCACAACAAAAGTGATCTGTAAAAGGTCACTGTAACAATATAAAAATAATATTTAAGTTATTAAAATGGAAGACAGATAACACCTTGTCTCACCTAAATATAATCATCTTCTTTATGAGCAACTCAGCAGAGAAAAATGTTCCAAGCTGTACAAAGTGGCAGCTGTGTTTAGTGACTTATGACATAAACACAGTTTGTGTCCTATAATACATTGCTAATATCAACATCATGAAATTATGTAAAAATAGCCATGTAAAAGGCACTAGCCACATTCAGAATTGAAATGATTTACCCATGCTATAGAATTTTAAAGTATATCTCATTAAAAATGTCATGTATTTTATAAAAAAAAAATGGTGTTTTGGCTAAACTGGTTTATCCCCATCAAATTACTGCCCAAACACAAGAGTTTCTGAGGCAGCAGTGCTGTTTACTGGAGAAATGATCACTTCTAGGTGTGCCTCTCCGCTGCCCACGTCCGAAGCATGCGGGTGCTCAACCTGTGCCTTTGCAGGGATATCACCTTAGGCGTGGGCAGACGTGTAAGGGACCTGCTTTGAGGGCACAATTTCTTGCGTGGTTCCCAGCTGCTAGTAGGATACTGCACTACTCACCCACTGCTAAGCATTGCTGTTGCGATGCAGTCCACAGAAAACTGCGTCACTCCCACTGTAAAATAAGAGATTTACATATCTGTGCATGTAACTGTAAAAAGTGACAGTACTTAACGAAAAGCGTGTGAAGAATAAATTGATACCTTACATTTGGAATGGAAGTCTTTTGTAAATAAAAAATGAGTAAGATTTGTCTTTACAAGTTTTTTATTTATTTGAAGCTTCCAAGTCAGTCTAGCGCTGCCCTAGGAAACGTTACTAGGTTGCTGAAGACAAAGGTGATTAGTTGGTAAGGGAGAAAACTAGCAGTAGATTATGGGGTAGTCAGAAATGTACCTGCATGGCAACAAACTGAGAACTTCAATAGCGTTCTGATATGTCACATAGGCCTCTTTTTATTTCACTCAAATACTTTAAAGTCCCAATCATGACTCACCTCTCCGGTTAGGAAACATTTTAATTTTCAGTAGTTGTATTTTACTAAACAAGAAAAAGAAAAAGCAAGAGTTAATGACATATGCATTGGAAAGAGAAATATTTACATTTTATTCTAAGAACTTTCTTCAGACTTTGATAAATAGCGAAAAAAAAAAACCAATGTAATTTCAGTCATAATTCAGTCAACATTTACTGCTGTGTTTCAACAAGTAAGGATGGTTATAGTCAGCACTCTACTTGCATGGAAAGCTTCCTGTTTATTGAGCAACTGAATTTTTCCTTTCCTTTCCTTGGGATCTAGATTTTCGGATTTATTGTATGCATAAGATTAGTAGCAGTAATAGTAATGTGAAATCATGTAATACAGAATAGATTATGATAGAAAGTAAAATAATTCAGATATATAATCTCCAGTAGAAGTCTTTACAGCTAGAATAAAAGATTTGCATTTTTTTTTTCCTTTTGTTGGATTTGTAAAATGTACTTGTAGAGTTTTAGCCTCGTGTCATAAAGTAGCCTCGTAAATCTACAGTTCTAAAGCCACTTATTATGATTATTGTTCTGGAAGACTACTGGGGTTTGGCATCACCGCTTATTAATAGGGACAGTAGTTGCTGTAATGAAAATTTGTCAGTGAGATTTTAGAGTGGTTCCATACCACATGCTGCTTATTATAAGCTTGACTGGTTATATATTCTTCTGGATGTCATCCTCGAGGAAAGCGCACACAAACATGCCAGCTCCTCCAAAGGACGTAACCTAGTCTTTGTTGTATCAGAGCCCCACAGAAATCACTTAAAGAGCTTATATCTGAAACCACACAGGTTGGATGCCTCCCAGAGTGTCACACACAGAGTGCAGCTCATCATTATACTCATGGTTGATACATCCTGGGCCAGAATGTCCTGCTCTTGTGCTTAAGGCACTGATAACTGCACAGCTGGCTGCCGTTCTCCTGCAAGGTAAATTTTAAATAAAACCATAACATAAGAGTTATTCAGGTTAAGACATAGGTATAACAGCTGAAGTACCCCTCTTATTGAAGACTGCGAAGATCAATATTAGGGTGCACTTACTGTGTGCCTTTAAATAGAAGAGGAAGGGATAAAATAAAATGTTTCTCATTCCTTGCAACTTCATCCTTCTTTTCCTGAGGAAGAGGTAAAAAAGCAAAAAAAAAAAAATTATCGTGTCAGAGGAAGCCTGAATTCAAAATTTAGAAGTAGCTACTTTTATTGTATATTGAAATAAGAACTTGAAATTTAAAAACATGCATTTAGTTCAGTCAGTTTTGATGAAAAAAATATTTGCATTACTAAAAAAATAATAATCAGCTAGTTCTAATCGAGAAATTACTTCATTACAAACGTGGTAGCAGTTTGGACCCCTGTTGGGGAAGGATGTTTGACTGTGCTGTGGGGCTGGTTAGACGCTCATCAGAAGGCAGTCAGAAGGGGGAGAGAACTGCAGCAGTTCCAGCAGAAAGTGGGTTTTGGCTTGAACTTACTTGAAAGCCTAAAAGACTGATAAAAAGAGTGTTGTTCATAAAGCTTGAAGATATCCCTGTGATCAGAATCACAAGGCAAAGCAAGCAAGTCATATTTAATCCTTTGATAACAGGAATGGCCAGGACAGTCCATGCATCCTTCTTCCTTTCCTTCTATTTCCCCATCAACATAGGAAAATTGACAGGGATCACAATTCCTCTGGGTTTGGTTTGTTTGTTTGTGGGTGGGTTTTTTGGGTGTTTTTTGTTTTCTTTTTCTTTTTTTTTCCTTCCCCTCCCCTCCCCCCTTGTGCACACAAGAGCAGCAGGAAGGAATGCAGGAGAATATCAGCACTTAATCCCTGTCCTCAACCAGACAAAAGTTTAATAAAAAATGTATTGCAGCAGGATGAAATTCAAATGTTAAACAATCCTGGGATATAGTCACTCTCTGGAAGAAGGAAGAATGAAAAGGTGTAGGGAACTCCCCTATTGCACTCAGCAATAGCATTAGATGAAGTAAGCATCATTTATCAGACACATCATTAATGCTGGCATTTTTAAAAGTCAGATAAAATTATTTTTTTAAAAAGTTTTTATCAGTGTCTTTCTACTATTGCTTTTGTATGTTAAGGATATAACTTAATAAATATTGGGAAGTTAATCATAGCACGCATGAAACTGGTCTCAACAGCGATGCCTGAGGCAAAATGCCTGTGGCTCAGTCCACTTGTAGATATACAAATTTGCATACAAGAATTTTTGGTAAGAAGTCTCAGGAGGCAAGGTGGAGCAGGACACACTGGAAAAAAGTGCAAAATCCTTTCCCCAGCGCAAAATCTTTCATATTAATATTTACGGCCATCATGAGTGGCAGAAGGTTTAAAACACCAGGAGGAAGGAATGCTGTTCTTATTCTGTTGCTAAATGTTAGAAAAGGAATTATTCACATGCAGTGCCCAATCTTCAGGCAGGAGGGAGACACATAGTTTAGCTAAGTGCCAAATACAGACCGAGAGCTGGGCTATCTTCTGCCTGTACTGAACGAGGAGCCTGTGGCTGTTCAGGTTCCTCTCTTTTCTTTACTTGTCAACCTCATCCTGGTAACCTCAGTTTTACACAGCCATTTCTACCGACAGACCCAGGCTATCTCTCAATCACTGAGTTGGTGAAGCGGAAGCATTGTAAAATCACATATATGTATATATATATACATACACACATATATACATGTGCATTTCAGCTTACCGTGTATGGCAATTGTTACAGATGCTCGTGCTTCGGTTCCCCGTGGTTGGAATACATCCAACCTGTAGTTCTCCTGCAGGTTGGAATACATCCCTTAGAGGTGAATTATTTGTATCTGGAGCTGGATCCAGTTAGTCTTTTCCACTTATCACAGTTTGGATGAAGGCTTATGACTGCAAGACTTGGCAGACAGGCAGTCAGACCACATTAATTCAAATGGGTTCAATATAAGGTTGGCTGGACTGCATGGCTATCTGTACGCCAGCAGACACAGGCTCTGATGAATGGGCCAGCTTTGAAGTCTTACATTTTTAGTACAAAACTGCTGTAACTGTAAATTGCACAAGTCAGAAGCTGAATCTAAGGGAGGTGCCTGAAAAAGAAACAACCAAGGCGAATATTTTCCCACCTAGAATGGCAGCTGAATGTAGACCTCATTAAGTTGTACTTTATAATTTTGTTTTGCCCAGGAAGTCAAGGCACCACATCCAAGTATCTGCTTCATATTGCTGTATTTGGATTTACTCTAGTGTCTCGCAGCTGCGTAATTTTTAAAGTTTTAACATTAGTTTAAGCTTCCGTGTCCCTCAGTTTTAATCCTCGGGTAAAGGTGCTTTCAAGTTCAGTGACGTTCCTTTGTACAGGATTTGCAGTGCCATGTAACCAGGAATCAATCACAAATAGTATTCGTTATACAGGATGGCTGGTAAATGTCCCCACAGTAGTTCCTCCAGGAATGCTTTATCAAATCCAGGCTCTCTGAGGTGGTGGTGTATCAAAAATGCCCTCCTATAAAAATCTAATAAAGGTCAGTTAAAATGGGCCACTTCAGTGAAAGCTGGTCAAAGTGCAAGCCTCTTCATCTCTGTTTTACTACTTGCAGCTTCGGAGTGGAAGGGTAGTTTCCAGAGCAGGTTGGTATGGACACTGAGCACTTGCAGTACTTGCTTTCCTTATGGTCTTTCATGCAGCAGTTGCAGTGGATATGTGCCTATTACTGGGAAACAAAGTTGAACTGGTCATTGTGAATGAATCATTGAGAAATTTTCAGTTCTTTTTTTCTTCTCACAGGTTATTAATGAACATACTCCATGCCATTTTGACACCCACCTCTTCCTGGTGCCATCACATTGCCACTGGTTTTGGAAAGTCACACTGGGGACTTTCTCCTAAGTGTTTGATGAACGCATTCTGGTTTTGGGTATTCATGAACACTGGCATTGCCCATATCCCATTCTTCATCTGTGGGTGCTGCTGACTGCCGATGTCACTTAGTATAGGGTCTGCTTCAGGAATGGAGATTCTGTTTACAGCAGCAGAGGGGTGGCAGCAGCAGACGGCAGTTGCGGATAGATATGCTCTTTTCTCACGTGCAGTGCCTACTGTTGTGGGAGGAGTTGAAAGGAAATTTTGCACTTTTTTCCAGTGTGTCCTGCTTCACCTTGCCTCCTGAGACTTGTTACCAAAAATTCTTGTATGCAAATTTGTATATCTACAAGTGGACTGGGAAATTTCCTTTGCCAAATGATCACACAAAAGCTCCACCGATGCAGATGTTCACAAGAGCTAGTTAAGACTGGTGTAAGTGCTGCAGTTCAGAATAAAACTATTTATAATAGGGTTTTTTGCAGAATTAACTAGCTCTATGTTTCATATGACTCTTTATTTATATGTCATCTTTTTGCTATATTAAACATGCTTAAAATAAATGTTATGTTTCTGTATGAGCAAAACTAAAAGAACAAACAATGGAGTTAGTAATGTTTAACCATTGTTTATAGGCATATTACTTATAAATACCTGATACCTTAATTCATGTGATATTGAACAACCTGTTAGAGATTTCCCTTAATCAAATGCAGATCTTTGCACAAGAGTAAACAACTATTTATCTTAATTTAGTCTCTTTTCTTGTTTTCAAGGCCTTGTGGGTATAAAGAGCTTTCAGAATGGGAGTAAGGACAACTGTTACCACTGGTATAAAATTGTACAAACTTTCTCTGAGCATTCTTATTAATGAGATATTTCAGCAATATACAAATTAAAGTAAAATCAAAAAGGGAACAAAACCTTCTCTTACTCTTCATTATGTGAATGTTGGGGTTTTGTTCCATAATATGTTTCAGGTACACAGTATGTTTGCCCAACCACTCTATCCCTTTCTGTGGGTATTGCTGAAGGCTGTTAATGACCATTTCAGTCAGCTGAAATAAACTGTGCCATAATGAGGGCAGACCAGTACAGAGAACAAGTAAATTCAGCAGCTCTCTCTTTAACAGTCTGTCCTTTAACGTATGCCTCTCACCCCAACATCAAGCCATGGTGGCAGGTGCAGCAAGATCTGAATGGAGCAAACCCCTCAGCACACCTGGTCAGAGTTACCCTTTGCCTGTGTGTTTGGGCTACTTATGTCAAGGCTGTGATATCTACCGGTGCTCCACAGTCTTTATCAATCAAAGGACCACCTAAGGCTTTTAAAAAATCACCTGAGATGGTCTAATTATGTTGAAAATAATCCACGCAACATTTTTCCTATGCTCACATTGTAGTGTTCATTTTTAACCAAAGACAAGCTGCCATGCTTTCAATGTTTATTACTTTTCATCTTCCCCGATTTTATTCCTTTCCTATTCACAGGGAGGTTTGTGTGTTTTCATAATGTTCTGCAGTTGTAGCATTTCATAATTTATGGCCCACCAGTGATTCACTGCACACAGATTGATAAATTGCTAGGCAGGGACAATACAGGGCACATTCAGTCCTGTTTTTTTTGAGTCTCGTGAATATATTACTTTGGCTTTCAGAAATGTGTGGCCATCAGAATTAATTATTAAAAAAGTAATAGCCTCTACTCTCTCTGTAGATTTCTGAATACAGAATACAGAGGTATTTTGACTTGTTTTTCCTGAACAAATTCAACTGCTTTCTGCCATAAGCATTAACAGACAAAATGAAGCAATTTCTCTTCTGTGAAAGAAAGTATGGAACAAATAGGAAAATCAGCGGTGTCTAATATAGCAGGAGAAACTCATCTAGCAGCATAGTTACAGTCCCTGATGTCACATGAGATCATTGCTGACACGAAGACAATGAGGCTTATTTAATGATGCTGGTCTACTTCCACTTTGTTGCAAGAATGTTATGGTCAGTGTGGAAGCTTACTCACTTTGCATAATACAACTAGAACGGGTTATCGTCAGGACAAAAATGTGACAAAAATTAAACAGCGCAAAGCATATAATTCTCATGCTGCAGGCACATGGTGACTTGAACAAACACATTAGCTTCATACACCGGCTGCAGTTGCTATAAAATTGGTGACCAAGGTGACTCGTGATTGTTCGAAGAGCTGCTCCAGAAAATTGACCTTTTGTTCCCCGCTCCTTCTTGCCTGTTTCCCTTTCAGAAGAGCTTTGTGCCATGACAGCAGCACACGGGCTGGCTGTGTGTGACCCTCGGCACCAGCGATCCCTCCTGCGGCTGCATGGGTCAGAGGACGGGCTTTTTCTGGGCAAGGCCGGTGGCTCAGCAGGGCCAGGGATTTTACCTCGCTTTTGCCGATTGTGTTGATATGCATTGCTGCAACTCAACAAATGTGAGGAGACAGCATTAAAACAGTGTTCCAGATGACAAAACAAATTTAGAGGTAGAGGTTTCTCTTGTCTTGCATTGGGGTGGGTTATTTTTATATTGTTTTTGTCTTTTAAATAGAAACAGAAAAGTGAACAGATGTTGTCCAGATGAGTTAGACTTTCCTGTAGCTGGTTAGGAATGGTCAGGTCACTGCTGTGAGCCACATACTAATCTGCTTGAACCAAAGCAGCACTATAAATGGTCGTTTCCATCCATGCCCAGTATTTAGTCCTGCTGGCATTTGTACTTTCAGGTACCTTGTATAGTAAAAAAATCAGCAAGCCCTGCATGGGCTCAATGGGGGAAGTAGGGACATTTTCTCAGGCTTTGTGACCCAGAAATTGAATAAATTTTCCACTTGAGTCTTTGTACCATAATTTCTCTGAGTGTTTACTGAAAACACAGCTTACGGAAGTAAAGCAGAGGGCTTCAATCTAGACATTTGATATTTAAAAGAGACAAATGCCTCGTTATAAAATGTCCTTTCTGAAATGTTTTTACTCACAGCTACTGCTGCTTGTCTCCTTCAATACTTTCTACGGAAGAATTAGCTTCATCCTCTTATCCCTCTGCTACTCCTTTTTCTCTTGCCCAAATCCATAAGAAGACTGTCGTTTGGCTGCAGGTCTACAGACCAAGTTAAAGAAAACTTTTGCAAAGCATTTAACAGGTATCGCCTGATGTACGCCTCAGCAAGAGCAGGCATGTCTTTGCTCTCCAGCTGGGCATTCTTTGCACAGCCAAAATACTATGTGAGATTAAAAAGAAAAGCAACGTGGTCCTGTACGCTCGCCTGCTCCCTTTCACCATCAGCCTGGACTGGATCAGCTACAGGTTTTAACAGAAAGACAGACTTCTGAACATAGAAAATTTTAAGTGTATTTTGGATATGGCTGTCTACCAGCCGTAATTATTTTTCTTTAACTAAGCTAAGGTTAGCTTTCTGCCCCTATAGTGAATCTATAAAAATTATACATTAATTGAAAGGTCTTGCTGGTTAAACAGTTATAATGCTATGGCAGCATGTTCTGTGCTAGGTTTTGGCAAGCCGGCTATAAAGCGTAATTGTACCTGCAGGAGTGGGACTAGATAGAAGAAAATCTTAATTTAGGCTAGCAGCTTTCATTTGTTTATCTACAAAAATGTGGACATGGGTATTATTAAATGACTGTAACTGGCACCTCCAATTATATTTGTCTTAAATACCTATGGATTCTTTAATACCATTGAAGCAATTTCCAAAAGACCTTAGGCAGATAATGAATCAGGTAATAAACGTGAATACTTAGGTTATTTTGGTTTTGTTTAGAAAGACTGAATTCAAGGAGAGAGAGATAATGCCAAAAAAGTAGGCAATTGTATTTAGTGAAAGCTTATAAGTATAAGGACAATTTATGGTTAACAACAATCCATTCCCAGAGGATTAAGAATACAGTACAATAGCTTTTGAGATAAAACTAAAAAAATGAAGCAGAATGTTGATGCATGACCTCATTTTCCCTTTTAAAAATCAGGTTTTTATCAATCTACTGTATGTTGCAGATTTAGCATAGCCAAAACCTTTTTTGCTGATGAAAAATAAAGAACCTTTTAGAAAAATTTAGGGCTGAGATGGAGCTTTGGTGTCTCTCCTCTGAATACTGGGTGGGTTATCTATGAAGGAAAAGACTTAAAATTAAATGAAGACCAAATAATAGCATTTTTTTAGGTGGAAACATGTTCAACAGGAGAAAATATCAACAGATCCACTCAAAAATGATTCCACTAAGTGAGAGTTTTCTGGAAGAAAAGGGGTTGAAAAAGAAGGGACATTTGGAAAGTTCTGTCTGTCATAATCAATTAACTTCTGATGTGTGCACACATTTCCTAATTCTAGGCTCAGTTATGAGCTAGTTAAGAGCAAATGGGTGGGACATTCAAGGTGATGAAGGTCAATTCAATTGATTTCAAATCACTCACTTAAACCACGACTGAAAATCAACATGTATAATTCCCAAAATTGGTATAATAATTTTTCAACTTTCAAATATGTATTTAAATAATGTATTTATTGTTTAATTTATAAGTTAAACATTTTGTGAAAACAATCATTTTAAAACATGATAACTGCATGCAATTTATATACACTTTGATATTTCTTAAGTAATGAAAATATTTTGCTTTTAAAAATCATCAACTTACTCTACAACGAAAATTCTACAAACAATTCTAGTCATCACATCCTTCAGGATTTTAGACTGGAAAATGTACTTCCCTGGCATCTCATTCATGAAGCATAGGAAGTAAATGAGCTGTATTTTCTTCCCTCAGTTCCTAAGTTCTCAATTTTACATGACCCAGCTGTTGAGATGGACTTTAAAATCTACTAAAATCAAGAAAATATCTGCTTTGAACTTGTGGAACTAGGTACTGATGCTCCCAAAAACATTGGATTTAGCACTTTAACAATCAGTGGCTACAGGCTGTTGGCAAGAACTTTCCATCAGTCCAACAAGATTGAATTCTTCAAGTCTTTTTTGATAATGTTTTTTTAATTAGGTTTAATAAGAAGTAGGTGGTTTAGGTCTCATAGTAGGCGATCGATACTTTTAATTTAAATTATGAATAGAGTGCAGGAAGTTACTTTTTTAAAGCCAGCAAGACACTGTTACTGGAATGTTTTACAGAAGTACTCAGTGGTTTGTCTGGAACATGACATTTAAACTCTGTAAAAAGAAAACATTATCCTTTCTGCATTCAAGCAAAATGAGGAAGTGTTGGAAATCCTGCCATTCTACAATGTCGTATCTATCAGTATTGCTTGTGGCATACCCACACCAAAAGACCTCGAGGCCTTTGGAGGCTGTAAACCGGCATGGGGGCACAGAGTTAATAAGAAATCAGAGAGGTCGTACAGGCAGTAGAGTGAGGCATTGGATTCACAGGGGACTTCAAGGACGGAGTGGATATAGACACAAGAAATGAAAGTTATACAAAGTTCATCACATGAGACTGAGGGAAGGGTAAGAAGGCAAAAAGTGGAAGAAGCAGGAGTTCCGTGCACCTGCCTTTCACATCCCAGCAGGCTGAAATGGTTTCATCCCAGGGTGGTGTTTTCTCAAACAACCAAACTTTTGTCCCTCCCAAGGTCTGTGTATTTCTGTTTGTGCCTTATTGTGTCCTGCAAGTGACAATGCCTGACTCTTGCTTGGGTTTTGCTTATTTACCCTCAAAAGGAAGACTTTTTTTAAAAAATATATGATTTTTGAGTGCCCAGCGTTGCGCTGTCTGTGACTGCCGCAGAGTCCTTTACAGCCTGTGCTGCATCTTCCTCAGCCCTGTACTAACACACAGAGCCACCACCTCCTGGAAAAGAGTAAATCACTCACTGTGTCATGGGAGACAGCAAGGGGGAAGGTTGTTGGAGGCCCCTGGTCCTGCTGGACGCATCCCCCTGAGCCTAAGGGTGCACTGTCAGATCCACATGCCTGCCCAGGAGGGACTCCCCTCCTTCCCCACAAGAGCACCTCCAAAAGGCAACCTTTCTTTTATAAGGAGCTGGTATCTGCTATTTTTAATACTTTTTTCTAATTAACACAGCGGGAAGCAGTTGTTTTTAGGTTCCTCAAAAGCAGAATATCCTCAGGCCTTAGAGCTGTTCTGGGCTTCTTCCAGTTCTGGCTGAACCTGCTGATGAAAACACCACTAACGATAACTGTGAGGTTCATTTCCTAAATCAACACTTACCCAGCAGAAGCCAGACTTGCATCCCTGGTTCTTCTCCCTTTTTTTTTTTTTTTTTTTTTTTTTTTTTTTTGTATTTTAAACCAGTGCCTGCTCATATGGCAGCCCTTCAGCTTGGATAACTAACAGTGATTCCCTACTGTGTTCCAGGCTGGCGTTTGTCTGCCTCTTCTCTGAACCCTCACTGCAGTTATTAACTTTTTTTTTTCAGTAGGAGAAGCAAGAAGAAAGATCTGAAGCAAGGGCATAGTACAGCTGTGCAGCAGGAAGTTGGGGCAGTTGTTGATGCTGTCACTGCTCAAGGAGAAACCAGTGCCCACAACGTACCTGGCCCCAGCCTGACGTGCCATCTTGCAGCCTCTCCATGACTCGAGCGGGCATGTACTGGCACAAATGCATCTGAGCTTGGCCCAATTTAGGACCTCTCTAGGACCTTCTCTAAGTAAAATTCTCAAGAACTGTGAAGGGTCAGAAAGCGTAAATAATGCAATCTGCCCTTCCAGAAGTCAAGGGCACACTTGCCGTGAGGATGGGTGATGCGCATGGCTTCCCTGCCATGTGTAAATGTGCTGTGAAACAGGGCACGGAGAGGTACTGTCACGGAGCTGCTTTTTTGACTTGCCATGCAGTAAGCAGCACGTGTTCGTCCCCAGTGCCCTAGCCAAGGAATGTTTTAAAGCCTCTTGTGTATTTTGGTGGATGCTTTTTCCCCCAGACAGAAGCGACAGGCATCCAGCTCGAAATTAGTCAAGTTTTTGTTTTCCCTCTTCTTTGAAAAGTGATCAATGAAATATTGCTGCTGTAATATGGGGAGAGGGAGCACATTGTTATGGCGGCTTTTATTTAACTGCAGCTGCAAACATTATGTTAGCAAATCAGCTCTCTGCTCTCATTCAATTTGCTCTCTACAGCCCTATAGTTCAGGGAAAGCTGTACCAAAATGTGTGAGACACTCAAAAGCAAGAAGCCATTTAGAACAGAAACAGCAATAGAAAATAATTGACCAAAGCCAGCAAAGCCCTGTATTAAATTACCAGTGATAGATCAAAGGACAACTGTGCAGCTTTGAATAATGGAGCTTTGCATCTTTCTCTGACATTCAGGCCAACATTTGATTTAAAAACTGAGGTGTCCAATCCCTGCTAATGGCACCTTTGAAAAACTCCAGCTGCATTCACTCTACAGTCTAGGGGAATAAAAACCTCTTATTTTTCCTAACAACCAACAGAGGTCAGCAGTTAGCCCAAGCATTTACACAGAAATTTCAAAATACTCAGTCTTAGTATTGCTGAGTATTGCAGGAGGAATGAAATGCTATTTGTTCTTTGCCACAGTAATGAAAAATAGGAAAAAAAAATGAGAGAGGAAATTACTATCATTTCAGCTATCTCAGCTCTCTACCAGTTCCCTTTCAGATGCAGCAGCACAGAGACTCATGCCAGTTAAAGGAGGCATTGGCGGTGGTTTTATGCTAAGAAGAAAACCCAGAGCACTCCCTGTCTTCCACCTTCTGCAGTTCATCTGAACCACATCTGTCATGGCCCTACATGGCTGGGAGCTTCAGAGCACTGGAAGGAGTCTCCTCCACCCTTTGTGACCAGAGGAAGGGTTAGGGAATCCCTGCGTTGAGGAAAGCACAGCAGCTGTTTCCTTCCTAAGCCTGAGGGATGGGGATGAAGATACATGGAGTAGGGGATTAATGGTCAGTAAGCATATTCTGCACCCCAAACAAAGGATTTAATATTACTAGATAAAAAAAAGTCCATTTGTGCAATCACACCTACAATTCTTTCAGAAAAAGTATAAAATATAAACTTGACACAGTCCTTTAACTGAGACTTGCTAGTATTTAGCTTTTTAGCTCCCCGTTTTCCCTACATCAAACCCCCCAAAAGATCCTTCAGCTGGTGGAATTTGGCACGGCTCAATTAATTTCAGCGGAGTTGTGACGGTTCATGCCAGAGGAGGACCTGCTCTCAGGACTAATGAATGCTGCTATCATTGCTGCAGGATCTGAATGTCAAAACTTCCTTCTGGCCTGTCAGACGCTGAGCACCTCTGACCTTAGAAAAGGTATGGGCCAGTGGCCTTCTTGAGATCCTGGCTCCTGCCTAAGAACTGGTAGCCCTTGGCATCAAGTACCTTGATTGCTGTGGTCACAAGTCTACCTATTGGTGAACATTTCAGCTGGGACTTTTTAAATTTATATTCTGGATGTTCTCTGTTTCTAGAAAAATTGCTGCCATTATGGTCACAGAATCACAGAATTGCCAAGGTTGGGAAGGCTGGGATTATTAGTCATTAGAAGCAGTTTCTCTCTTACACACAGAGAAGAACAGATGCTGAAGTAAGGCTTTAAAGTCACTGAACAAATTCTCTTCCTGAAAGCTTTTTCTTTTTTTTTTTTTTTTAATTTATTTTTATTTTCCCACAAATTCTTCCAGACTGTGCAGAAAGGAGAGCTTAAAATAATACTATATTTTAGACCATATAGGTTTACAGAATAATCCATTGTAAATTATGTTTGCAACTATACATTTGAATGTATTATATACATATGGCTATGGGATAGATCTATATAAACCAGGAAGCATTTTTTCTCTTTTTGAATACACATGTTTTTATAAGGACCATGTGCATGTATATACCCATACAAAGCATGCCTGTAGCATCAGTTAGCTGAGGAAAGAGAGTCCTTTTTTTGGGCTTCTACTTCATTAATTTTAAGTAGGTAGTCCAGAGCTATGGCTTGTGCATTAAGAGAAAAAAAATCTTGTTACTGAAGTCTCTAAATCAAATTCTATAGTCTTTCTTGTATGCTTTTGTATTCTTTTTGGTGCGTGTTCCTGTCAGTTTTATGTACCTCTGCATGGCCATAGCATAAGGCAAAGAGTAAAACACTTGCTAGCGCTGGGCATTTTACATCAGCAGCCAAAATATGTGTTTTTCGAATTACTGGGGAAGACTTTGGCTGATGTGAGATTAACAGACAAAAGAAAACTTTTCTGCATCTGAATAGTAGAGATTTCATTACTTTTTTCAGTTTTATTTCAAAAGAAATACGGACATTTATTCTAATGCATAACCTAGTCTTACCTTGTAGGCTTGAAAACTATTTCAGGAAGGGGGGAAATGAGTTTAGCTTGTTATAGCAGCAAAACATTTTTAGACAAATATTCAGCAAAGTACACAGACACACCATAATATCTGAGTTCACAATGTATTCAGGAGAAAAGATTTGCTGTGTCAATTTTCATAGATTTAGCCAAGTCTGGATAGATTTGGCTTTCAAAATATGATGGATTCATCACAGACTGAACTGATCTGCCAAGGGAAATAAGCTAGGTAAATCCTTGAATAAAGGTAAAAGTATAAAGCTGAAATTTTTGCTTGAAACTTTAAACAAACAAACAAAAATATTTCTTATTGGCTGGATATTTTGATATTTTTTCTCATTTAAATAAACCTGTGATCATAAGAAGAAGCAGATAGATCAGATACATAAACTGTTCCAAGGGAACTAAATACCAAGGGTTATTTATTATATGTGGAGCACCAAGGCTCATATGGCTGTATGCAGAGAGCTCCAATTGAAAAGAAACTCATTTCTGATCTGCTCTCTTGCTGATAAACTGTAATTGGGGGCTGTTTTAATACAAGGAGACTTTCATTCTTTTCTACCCAGTTTGACCTGACAGCCCTGGTCATTTCCTGCCAGAGGCTGGAATAGGCTTTCTCAATCACCAGAAAAATGCATTTAGCTTGCTGAGAAAGAGCACTTGAGTAGTATCTTGAAACACTTCTCATTTACTAAGCAAAATGGGATGCAGCACACAAGGGAAGCATTTGAAAGGTGGACCAGCATTTTAAATAGGGATTCAGCAGCAGATCGTCAACTAATCAGTGCCACTTATTTGATTATTTTTCCGATTTCTTGTGCAAATGTTATCCCAAAGTCTGCCAACACCATCGACGGCAGGATCCTTCACAACCATGTCTCCCACTGTCAAGGTGTACCAAGCAGCTCTGCGTAAGCTTCTTATATCATGCAAATACAGCTGAAGCAAACAAGCAGTAAAAATGCAAGCTTTGCACTGGGTTTGCTCCTGGCCTTGGCTCCCATCCTGTTTTAAAGGCTGATGGGGAATTTCAGCTCTCCTGGGTCCCAGGCAGTGCTAGGCTTTGAGCCATGGCCCGAGACCTGCTGGAGTTTCAGGAAGGCCTTTGCTGAAGCTGGCGGTGCCTGAGGGTGGCACTGGGTGGGTTACCAGGCACAACACCAACATGGCTTGCTGCTGGCTGCCAGTTGCCAAGGGGGACCAGTGCTGTAACAAGAGAGGCAGAACCACGCGGGCCACTAAGGAAGTCCACATTGATGCTGAGCTCCGACTGCTGTGGTCCTGCTCTGGTTACACAGGCCCTTCTCTCCAGGCTCTTGATCCTGAGGTGTGACTGCAAGCGCTTAAATTTCTTTTCATGTTTCGTGGCTGTGTCTTCACTCCCATGTGGTTACACGAGAATAGTGCCTGAGTCCTTTGGAAGAAAAACATGAGTGAACAGATTTCATGTTGCCTTGAACTCTGCTGGAAGCTACACAGAGTCCTCCTAGGAAAACCAGTCCTGGAATTTTGTAAATCCTCTTCTGAGCCAACCAGCACTTCTTTCAACATGAGAAACAACATGTTGAAGACAGGAGAAACAAGTGGCATTAGAGTTTCAAGACGCACAACAATGTGCACTAGCACTACCAAAAGAAGTAATTGTGGGGACCTTTGTCTACACCTTTGGAGACTGCAGCTGAGCTCAAGCCCTCTCTCACTACTTTTAAATTCCTAAGAGGTAATACAACAGTTTAATTTATACTGTCCTTTTTTGAATACTGCTTTATTAACATTACTCTTCTTGTTGGTTCGCCTGATCTGCAGGGGGTCTTAGATACTAGTTTTGCAAAATTACTTGATCTGCAGAGGGTCAAAGTGGAAATAAAATTTTGATTGTAACAACCTTGTTGTCTTATCGTTCCACTGAGAATCCCCAAAGAATCTGTCTCTCCCCATAGACATGGACGGCACCATGTCTCCTGATTCCTCTTCCCTCTCTTTTATTTGCTCTTTTTGAGCCCATTCCAATATCTGGTAAACCCACAGCACTATTTCTTTTTACTTCACATAGCTTTGCATTAAACCTTTTAGGAACTCTTAACTGCTTCCCTCATGCCTTTCTCATGGTTGGGACTTCCTGCCATGTAAAATACCCCCTGTTCCATCAAAAATACTTGTGAAAATTCAACTGTTCCATAAAGAAATTTATTATCATTAAGCACTGTACTTTCTTGCTCTGCCCTATTATTAGGGAGACTGTATTATACAAGATTTATCCTTAAATCAAAGGGAGAAGTTTATTGTATTTGTCCTCCACTTTCCATCTACAGTAAAGCATCATGTGTGCTTATGTTGCCCATCAATACCATGTAATACAGTTTTCTTTAGCAATACTTTATAGTCACTGATTTGGAAAGTAATTACTCAAACACAGGGAGAAGAGGTTGAGCTGTGGCAATTTATTCACATCTTTATGCATAGCAGATAATACTTGAGCTTCCATTAGCTGCAGGAGCACAAAGAATTTTAGAAACTCGGTGTTGTGTGTATTGTTCACTTAGACTTGAGGCTGAGTCATAAAAACATGCATTTTGAAGAGGAGGTATCTGATTAGAGCTGGAGGGATGATATATACGTTTAATCAGCTTGCTCTATTTTAATAAATGTCACATTGTAGTGTACAATAATGTGTAAATTTTGTTCAAAGATGGAAGCAAGCTGGAAGAGATGGACTAAGATTCCCTTGTTATTAATAGGTGTGAGGTTTAGGATTAAGCATGCATTTAGGTACCTTGAAAGCAAACTGGATAAATATTTACTGACACTGAACAGCATATGGTCTGTCTATATCTTAAGATCAATAGTATGCATGGAGGAAGAGAGTGGGAGAAGGCAGAAAGGGCGCTGGTTGCTTGCCTCTTCTTTTGTATTTTAGAAATCAGACAGATCAAACTATTCTCTTGAGATAGCTGTTAGGGAGAAAATTTACAGTTCAACAACATTCTTTTGTAATGAAGATTTGATATGAAAATTTTGTTTTCATAAAATTTGCAAGCTTCTATTGTTATACGTGTTAAGATGTGCATGTTAAAAAACATAGTGTAGTTCAAACACAAACATTAAGTAAAAAATAGAAAATATACTTCTGTAGTTCAAAGTTATTTGGATATGCTTATGACTGTTCAGCCCTTCAACTCTGCCCAGTTGTCCCTGGGCTGCTCTCCTAATAATTAACACCTGATAAGCTATCTTCTGAGTAGGAATCGTTCTGATATGAGTACATGCAGGGGCAAGAAAATCAGAAGCAATTAAAATGCTCATTTTTACTATCAGTAGCTCCATGGGAGATCAAGCTGCAGGCTTTCCAGGGTGACCTCATCACCTCTGAAGTTTTCAGAAACTTCAGCAGAAAACACATATACTTACCCACTCTGAAATATATATCCTTATATGAAAACACCCAAGGCTTTATCACACAAAAAAATCTGGGACAAAAAAAAAATAATCACACTCCTCATCAATTTTTTGTTTGGACAAAATATAGAACTAAAAAAAGGGATAAAAAAGATGTAGCTGCCACATCACTACTCCAGTATATGATGAAATAAAAATGTGGAAAGAGGGATAAAAAGAAAGACTTGGCATACTTGGTAACTGCAGAAGGTGGTGGAGCTGAATATTATGTGCATAAAACTAAGACTACCTCCCAAAGCAGCCCAGCTATTGAGGACAAAACACAATACCAATTAAACAAAATTACCTGTACGGGCAAGAAAGCAAGATTAAAAGCACAGCTCCTCTCTAGGCAGCAAAGTGAACAAACATATGTCTCAGAAGCTCAGGGATACAGAAAAAACCTGTTCTCTCCTCAAGACATGCTTCAGGTCCATTCAGCCCAAACCTGCAACCTTCTTCTGAGCAGCCCCACCCTTGCCTTGATGCTCTTTCTTTCTGAGAGCATCATTTAGCCCCGCGAATATATGTTCTACTCCAAGAAGTTGATCTTATTTATCGTTCTTACAATGAATTGTGAGCACTGTGTTTTCATACAAAGGATGCGAGGAACCTTGCTGCTTAAGAGTCTTATCCACTTCAGCATTAAGGAATTAATTCCTCCTCTAATCCGGCTGCTTCTTGGTGGCTGACTACCCTTTGCCATGGTGGAACAATAGATCAAGACAGTCACACATCTACAGCTGAATTTCTTTCAACCAAACAGTGTCAGCTTATGAAAAAATGATACCACTGTTATTTAATGCCTCATACCCCTTCATTTAAAATGTATTGTGCAGCTGCCAGAATTGTGGTCTAAAATAGATTGACAACAGCAAAAAGAATTTGGAGTTCTCACTTTTCTTGTTATAGAAACTTGACACTGAGGTGGATAGCTTTCTGGTATACAGACAATGTCAGAAAACCAGGCCTTTTCTAGCTAGTCATTTTCCATTTGGTAAACCTCGAGTGTATCATTTGCTCTATTATTTAAGTTATTTTTTACTTTTAACTTCTAAATAGAAGAAGCTGTTAGGTACCTACTACCATAGAGGAAGTCACCATTAAAAGTTAAGTCCACCTAAACGTCAGTTTTGTTCCTACTATACTGCTTAGGTGAAGCCAGTATTTGGTCTGTATGTATTCCCTGCTGCCGAACCTTTTTATCAAAGGACCCTCTGGCCCATCATTGGTGGGTCATGCTTACATTTCTGCATAGCAGAAATGCAGTGCAACAAACTATAGACAGTTTCTGAGATCTGTGTTTGATTTTCCTTGCTGTGGCCAGCGTAAGCTAGATCCACGAACCAGTTACTCTAATACATGTGCAATGCTTTCCCAGTCCCATGGGCGATCCTTTTCTATATCACTCACGATGGGAGGGGAATGACAAGAAAAGTCGTAGCTCAAAAATGAATATACTTATTAGTAGAATTGTATGAAATATGTATATTTCTTCACAAACATGTTTCATAATATACTGCTTTTTTGCCTGTAAATACAGCATAATTTACTGCACATAAGAAGCTTTTTTGGGTGGGAAAGTATAACGGAAAGCTATCTGCACATTAACTGTCACTTCAGAATGACTCTAGAAAGCAATCCCTTCAATCTCCAATGATATCTTTCTGACAGGCTTATAAACTCTGCAAATTGTTGGTAAGAGCAGCGAACAAACCTGTCAGCAATTCTGGCTCTCACTGCTCTAATGCGAAGGAATGTGCAACGTGCTGGAGGAAACTAGGAAGCTGCAAATAGCTTGTTAGTACAACTGATAAAATACAGACTGTGGTGATGCACAAGTGTCTGCCAGAACTTAATGCCACCCATGACTGAGAAGGTTAGACAATTTTGCTGCTAGAAGTGCCTCGGTGTCTTATTGAAAATGGAACAGTCACTGCAAAAGGAATGGAAGACCTGTGCAAAAACGAGCACCCATGCCGCTGACCTTCAAGCCCTGACAAATTCCCCCGGCTCTACTATTTGGAGAGGGAGTGACAGCGTGTGGCTGTGGTTGGGGGCTGTATTGCCTACAAGGGCTTCTTTGCATCCAAGGCTCTGCTGTGCGCCACGCTCCTTGCCTCCCCAGTGGAAGCACCGTGTGTTAGATCCTGTCCTGCTCTTGCCCTGTGCCCTGGGCATAGCCCCTTGTAGGTCACCAGTGAAGCAAAACAACTGGAGATGGCTTGTGAGATCCTAGATGGAGGCTACTGCACTGCATGGAAGTTCTGAGAGATGCAGGTGTCCTGGCAGGGGACTGAGTAATCAAGGTGAAATCAAATGCAGGAGATCTGGCAGGCTTGCAGTAATCTGCATAGATGTCATAAGAAATCTATTCATTTAATAGCTCTGGGTAAGTTTCAAAGGTTAGAGAAGCCTGGAGTACTTTTTTAGCCCAATGTCAGTGTTCTCAAGCCATTTGCTTAAAAAGAAATCCATAGGACAAAACCTAATGGCCCTTTAAATCTCCATATAAGCAAAACAATAAGGCAGGCTCCAGTACCTGGGACCCGAGAGCTCCGATGCATGCTAATGGCCCTGAGGAGCATCACCGGAGCCTCCACCCAAGCTCCATGTCTCTGGGTCTGGGAGCCCCATTTCAGCTCAGGCCTGGGACCCAGCCTGAGCTGTGTTAGGGATGTCCTTGTCTCCACCTTTGGCTCCTGCATGGGTCTTGAACACACTTGCGGGTAGTGTGTTTCCTGGATGTACCCCAGGCTTATATCATAGTTTGTCTCCAGTCCTGCCTTTGTCCCTGTTGGCAGGATGGACTTTGGACCCATGTTGTAGCCTTGCTTTCAGTCCTATCTGGGGCATCATCTCCTTTTGCCCCCGATTGAGCTCCCTGCTGTGTCTGGGACAGTTGGTGGACCCTGTCACTAGCTCCCAGTTCTGCACGGTGTACGTAGCCCCTGTGGGACTGTACCCCATGAATGAAGGTATGTCCTGTGCTAGGGTTGCCCTTGGCTTCTGGCTTGCCTGTACCTAGGGAGCAGCAGCCCTTGCTGCTCCTTGCCATGCGATTTTAAAGCTTTGAAACATTGTAAGTGTAGGATATATCCTGAGTTTACATACACAACTAGTCTGGTAGCATAGGCAAATTATAGTTTGGCTTTTCAAGCAGCCAGTTAGAAAAGTTAACCAGCCATTTGAACGCCCCAATAACCAGTTGTCATATGCAACATCCAGTAATTTGCAGAAGATCTGCCAGTGTCCTTGAGACTTGAACAGTGGAGATGGCCTGGTCTGTTGTCTCTGCTGAATGTGTAAGGTGGAATACTTCCTTCCAGTAGTGATGTTTTTCTCTTTGCAGTACTTCATCCTGTTGTCATTTCTATGTTGGAACACTGCAAGGCTTAGTGTATTAGCTGTAGTCCCCGCAGTACTCAGGCTCTACCTCCTTCCCATGGCGGTACTCCGATATTTGCAATCAGCCGGCACTATTGCAATCAGCTGGTCTGTTTGAACTAAAAAGCTTCTCATAAACAGAATGAGCTTGTCTGCTGCTTAAGCCAGTCGTGGGCTCTAGACTGTGTTAGGATTTATTCATGCAAATTAAGAGATTGCACCACAGCGGGTGGTAGACAGCATGGGAATTATCTCTTTAAATTTTGAAAACCAAAACAGAGCAAGGAAAGGCTGTAGATGGAAATTATACAAATATCTATAGGATAAAACTGCTTTCTTTAACTTTGTAAGTGTTTAACCTAATTTTAGGCTAAAATGTCAGTCCCTGCAATTTCTTGGCACCCTCACGTGACAGTGTTTGAGTGTTCGGTATTTCAATAAGTGAAGGAGAACAAATTAATTGCCTTCAAGAAATACATTGAATGTTTGGAACTTTCTCTGTCCACATGCTTTTGTGACAGCAAATTCAGTTTCTAAACATGTTTTTTTCTTCTGTCAGCCCCCAGCCTGGAAAATTTCATTGCTGTCAACAGTTTCAACTTTCTGTTATAAAATGTTGAAATAAAGCTCAGTTTTGAGAAAATTGTTGTTTGAGTCAGAATAGTTTGCTGTGTGGAAGACCCCAGTCTGGGCTTGATCTGTAACCTCCGTCCCTATTGCAACCTCCATCTCGATGCAGCTGGGCTCTGGGCTGCCAAATTTACACAGCTTCTTCTCAGTGTTTCTTGGCTTCCTCTGCCCTCTTGTGAGTGGAGTTCCCCACTCTGACTAGGTTGTCTGCAGGACCAGCTCCTGGACTGGCTTTGAAGGGCAGCCCCACCTTGGCAAAGAGTTTGGCTTGCAGCCCCCTGCACAAGGATGATCCTTTTGCGGGTGCATGAGACCAGCAGCTGATCAGACAAACTTGGGCAACTCTTTCTGAATGTCCTTATAAACCATTCCCCCCCGGTAACAAATAATGGGCAAAAATGTTAATAAAGAAATAAAATCCACATGCTCTGAGTTTGCCTGCAGTTCACCAGCTTCCAGAGATTGAGTCCAGCGAGTCCGGTTGTCTCAGGCAACCTATATACCTGGATGTACCACTGAAGAGCACTTCTGCTTAGGTGTGGAGTGACAGCCTGCTATTTTAAGCAGCTAGACTTGGAAAATTTGGAGCAAATGTTAGTTCTCTTAATCTTTTTATCCTGGCTCATCTCATCACTGACAGTTGCATTGCAGGAATGAGGAGCGAACTGGGAAAATCTAATTTATAAACCCTCCAAGCTTGATTTAAAAGGATACATGAAACAAGAATAATCACCACTGATGAGGTACTACAGCTTTCACATTTTGTCTCATTTTTTTCACTAGCCACTTTTTTTTCACCAGCCAGACTCCTCTTTGTAAGATAACTGAACAATGCTGAAGCAAATCAACAGGAAGGGGTAAGTATTCTGCAGTAATCTGGGAACTCTTTTCTGTTCCATTTGTGGGGATAAAATTCCCTTGCCATAGTGCATTATTGATTTTACCCAAGCAGGATCCACCCCCTCTCCCTTTACTTTTCATACTGTTTGAAGTATTTATAAAGCTTCTGTTGTAAAGCCTCTCTTTTTGAAGGGGTCCCAGGGCACAAAATCACAGTACAGATGATGTTAAATTGCCTCTCTTAACCCTTGGAAAGGTACTGCCTGTGTCTAGGCCATAGAGTGCAAGGCAGCTGTGTAGGAACATCTGGTCTTCAGTCCTGTGAAAGCCTGAGCCTGGCACTGGTGCCTGCAGGGTAATAAAGCTGACAGTGACGTGCGATGAAAAAGGAAGGTAATCACTGGAAATTTGTTTCTCATCCAGGTTGTACTTTGGTGCTGAAGAATTATTCCACTGTTACAACTGATGCTTTCAGAGGCAAAATTATTAATTCATTTCCTTAGAGCCAAGGTTTTATTGTTTTCCTGAGAAATGCAGAAATCCTTCAGCAAGGGAATTCGCTTAGTCAGCAATGACTAAGCGTGGTGATCTAGCAATCATCTAGTGTTTGTGGTAACGTTTGAGTAGCGACTGGCCTAGGTGACCTTCAGAGGTATTTTGTTAATATTTCTATGATATTCCGCTATACTACTGTTTTAGAAGGAATTGATTACATCTCTTCAATGGAAGTCAATCATCTTCCCTGCACCATCCCAGCTGTCTCCGTCTCACATCCCATGTCATACTTTTTCTGCTGGTACCAAGCAGCTTGCTTATACACAGCACTCGGCATGGTTTTGCAACCTCCCTTCTGTGGTGAAATGGCATTTATCCATGGCTATGTTGCCCATATCTTAATGCCAGCTTTATCTTCCCTCTCAAATAGATCTTCTTCTTCTGTTCACTTCTTCACTGTTCACACTTCTGTTCATCCATCCAAAGTACCTAGAGACCTCAGTCACCTTTTTTTCTATCATCCCTCAGTCCAGCAGATCAAGTGTTCCAGCCTTATTTAGTCCTATCTGCATGCCTTTGGCCTTTCATGCTACCTTTCCTAGCTTGAGTTAATCTTCATGTTCGTGACAATACTGTAGGCAGAATTCAAGAAGTGCTGCAGCCAATGTCTATTACAATGGCACTAATAACTCTCTCAGGAAATATACTTCCTGTTGTATCCTAGGAGAGCTTTTGCTCAGTTTTGTGGCTGCGTTACACTGATGGTGTAATTCAGAGTCTGGCATCAGCTAACATGCCTTTGTCATTATCCATGACCCAGCAATGTGCCCTTGTTGCCAAAAAGGCCAATGGAATCCTGGGCTGCATAGGGAAGAGTGTGGCCAGTAGGTCAAAGGAGGTCATTCTCCCCCTCTACTCTGCACTGGTGAGGCCACAACTGGAATACTGTGTCCAGTTTTGGGCTCCCCAGTTCAAGAGGGACAGGGAACTGCTGCAGCGAGTCCAGCGAAGGGCAACTAAGATGATTAAGGGCTTGGAGCATCTGCCTTATGAGGAAAGGCTGAGAGAGCTGGGACTCTTTAGCCTGGAGAAGAGAAGGCTGAGGGGAGACCTTATTATGGCGTACAAGTATCTAAAGGGTGGGTTGAAGGAGGATGGAGCCAGGCTCTTGTCAATGGTTCCCAGTAACAGGACGAGGGGTAATGGGCACAAGTTGGAACACAGGAAGTTCCGTTCAAATACACGGAAAAACTTCCTTACGGTTCAGGTGACAGAGCACTGGCACAGGCTGCCCAGGGAGGTTGTGGAGTCCCCTTCCCTGGAGATTTTCAAGCCCCGCCTGGATGCAGTCCTGAGTAATGTGCTCTGGGCAATCCTGCTTTAGCAGGGGAGTTGGACTAGATGATCTCTAGAGGTCCCTTCCAACTCTGAAACTCTGTGATTCCGTGATTCCGTGATTTCCAAATGATCTTCTGTGCGCTTACAGGAGAAGTTCTAGGCATTTGTTACATTTACATTGAATTGCACTTGTATGAATTCATTTAATCAGTCTCTATTACCCCTGATCTTGAGGTCATGTAGTAATTTCTGCATGATATTTCAATCTTCCTGCATTGATAATGGCTCCTAATATTATATCATCTGTACTTTTCATTAGCAGGTCTATGCTCCAGCTGAGGTCTATAATGACCTTGTATTTTTTAGTTGTTGTCACTCATTTCCTACTTAGTATTTCTTCCAAACACCTTGCTGGACACTTTTTCCACCTCACTTCTAATATGTATCTTTCTCTGTTCTATTTGCAAATAGATAATCTTTATGTCCTGGTGATCCCACCAGCTGTTTGGATGTGCCCTGCAGGCAATTTCCAGTGGAGGAAGTAGTGCTAATAGCAGAGGAGGAAAGTTGAGAACGCAAGCAGCAGCCTTCCCCACCCCTTCCCCCACTCAAACAACAGCCAAGAAAGAAGTGCTAAAAAGTCAGTCAGCTCTGTGGTTACACTCTTGTGTATGCTCAGAGACCTGTTTGGGGACCAAAAAGAAAGAATGCCAGAAAAAAAAAAGGGATACTGGTGAGCTGCTGTTCTGTTTTTCCTGCTTACCTGCTGTATCCCTTTCCTCCGGCACTCAGCCTAGGCTACACAGTTCACAAGCAGCTTGAGATGGGATCATCTTTTACTGTCAGTGCCTGTGTTTATGTATTTATGTAGCATGATCTTGAGAGCTGTCTTCTGAAGACAGCAGAATGCAAATTAAAAAATATCTGTCTCCTTTTCCCCACCCCTCAATTGTTAAAAAATCTTCCTTAAAGCAGGTTGCAGTGTACGCAGCAGCCACAGAGCAATTTGAGCAGAAAACCTGCTTTGATTCTGGTACCTAGCCCAAAGGTGGTCCTCTGGAGTCAGCATGTCAGGAATATTGTATTGAGAGGTCCTCTCTTCTCTTAGGCCCTGACTGTGGTAAGATGATGGAGAGATTAATCTAGTTTAAGTGTGTGGATACTCTAGTGTCCATGTTAATTAAACTATAATAGAGAGTGAATTGTTTCATTTTATAGAGAGCGAAGTTTTATTTTAGAGTTTCAATGGGATCAACAATACAAGTGAAACAGTAATTAAAAAGCACACCCTCTGCCTTGTTACCGAATTGCACTGGATTTTTCCAGTTTTTTTTTTAGTCATAGAAACAGGTTGCAAGGGAAAACCTGGACACAAATGTTGCATACGACTTGAGAAGTCATACATGCAACATACGTAATGTAGCATGCTAGCATCAAAATATATTAAATGCCTTTTCCAGCTGAAACTTAATTGCTTGGAAGAAGCTAGAAACAACAATTTATTTTTCTTTCCCCCTAACTGTTTATTAATGGAGGAACTTCTAGCAGCACAGTAGCGTAGGCAAGGGGTAGGCTAAATCAGAATCCTGGCACATGTACCTTAACTTGGGTCCAGGTTGTTCCCTTGGAGAATGTGGCAATTTTCGTATTTCTAGGAAACCTTTCATCCTGAAACACTTGTAAAGTTCTTGCTAGGAAAGTTCACATGACAAATTTAAAAAGGCTTGATCTATCTTCTTTAAGGATGAAATATGGCTTCTTTATTAGGCTCAGATCCTTTGTTGCAGGGAGTTGAGGAAACTGATGCTAACTTTCACTATTTTAGTTCTATAGAAAGGGAACGTCACTGATTCCAGTGGAGCTGTCACTGAGTTACACGAAGGTAAAGACAATGAAAGTCAGCCCTTCTATAAATTTAAAACATGACCAATGAGCTATCACATTAAGTTGTTCAATGAAGGAACGTGGGTACCTCTGTAGGGAATGCTTCCGTGAAGCATGCCTAGTGCTATTTGAAGTATAGGAGGGACCACCTCTGCCTGCTGCCCTGGAAGGAGGGGAAAGCAGTGATTGCAGCCTGGGGCCAGACAGACAAGGCTGCCCAGGATCCTCTCTGCTCCTTACAAACCTGGACCAGGCTCACCGCACCCTCACTGAGCTTCTGCCACCTTGAAAGCACTGCTCACTGCTTCTCTAGCAGCAGTACGGCAGAGGCAGCTTACAAGGGGCCGAACTTATAATGAGTCCATGGGAAGCGTGTCTACCATGTCGCCATATTGGCAGCTTCTTCCTCTTGAAGAAAAGAGGGCGTTTGTTCCTGCTGCACTGGCCTGCAAAAGAAGTACACTGCTTTTCCTAACGAGATGCATCAATTCTGTGTCAGCTGTCATACCTGTAGCGTATTACTCACTGATTACTGAATTCAGCCCTGGGTCCCTAATGAAATAGCTGATTTTTCCTCTTTTTTTTTTTTTTTTTTTTTTTTTTATAGTTGGTTGTGTAGACTGGAAGCTGCTGTCCTTTACCAGGTTGAGCAGTACTTGTTATTTATCAGCAGGACTGCATGGACCTTAAGACCATTCAGACCAGACAGCTTCTTTCAAGTTAAGTGAATCTTGCAGGATTCAGTTCTTAAAACTTTGTATAAACAGGGATGTGATGTGGAGGGGCTGGACCAGCTAGGAGACTTACAGGGAGACATGGGGGACTATGGGGAATCATGAAAGGGCATAACACAGGGGGCAGTTCCCATTGCTTCATCTGGGGTGTGTAACTGTAGGTGCTCCCTGTTTTACAAAAGAGAATGTATAATTACTCCTACCCAGGTACCTGCTGAATAACATTTTGCTCAAGGACTAGGGTGTGATGTTGTGTTGGTAAATGTTTAGGAGCCTGAACCCTATGGAGGCATCTAACTTCTGGGTTGCAGCTATGCCACAGCCACTGTTGCTGAGCCACTATTCCATTTCATTAACTCAAGACACAGAAGAGTGATGTAACTGCTGTGATTTGCTTTAAAGGGTAGGATTATTCTAAGATGATAGTCATTACAAGTTTTCCCTCCAGCTACTCATGTGAAGGCAATTTGGACAAAGCTTTGAAAAATGAGAAAGCAGTATGTCACAGAAGGAACAGAGGGAGGTTATGCACATAAGCACTAAACAGTTCAAATTAAATTTTCAAGGAGGTTAATGCATCTAGCCAAAGTTAATCTTCTATCCTCCATGTTTTCTTCCACTGCTAATGATTAGAGTATAGGGTGAATTCAGAATTCAGGTGAGGTGAACTTCATTATATTAACTTTGTAACAAAACATGGCTTGGTGGATTAAAACTGTTTTGAGGAACCAATGTGTATTTGGATGGATAATTCCTACACCATAAAACTATTCGTCTGTCTGACAGAATTTACAATTGATAAGATTCAAGACCTCATTCTACTCGTATTGAATCAATTATAAAACTGTCCTGAACTTCAGTGTGAGCAGGATCAGGGCATAACTCATGAATATTGCTGTCTAAAATGAAATATTTTTAGAACTGGGAACAAGGCGGTGAAAAGCAGACCCCGGGCAGCTGATAGCCTGTGGCCTGGGCCATTATATGGGCTGCTCTGCATCATTGCCATCCAAAGGTGACAGGCTTTCTGTCAGGAAAAGGCTCTCGCACTGTTCCCTTGACCAGCCTTTCTGATGGGTGAGCTTTCTTCTCTGGAGGGTTAAAGGACAGCTTGTAGCCTCACCCCTCAGGGGTCACTCAGCATTTAGGAGAAAGGTGAAACAGGTGAAAAGTGTGTCTTGCTGGCTTTAGATCCAGAATAATATACTTTGCAAAGGATTTGTTAAAAGTAGAAGTCACAGGGACAACATTAGTGTGTCTTCAGGGCTGAAGTCTGTGACCTACAGCCAGTTACGAGAGCTGACGGACACTTGCTGCCGAAATACTCCAGCACTTCTGTCAGGGATGCAGAGACGAGCACAAGTGGAGTGAGCATTTGCTAGGGATGGGAGCCCTGGCATACAGCCCTCCAGGCTTGCTTCAAAATGCTTGCAGACTTGCCCATCTGCATGAAGATGAAAAGCAGGCTTGGAAGCTGGTTGCTATTTGATTTGCTTCTTTTATCTGTGAGCCATCCCTTAGGAAAAGGAGGGAAGAAAAAGACTTTTTTACAAACCTGGAATAAAAACTCCTCTGTTTAGCAACTCTTTCTCTCCATTTCTCTAATTGTTTTATTTAAAGCCCTCCCTGGACCAAGAATATTTTCTAAAAATCTCAAATCCCCTATCAAAATAAGGTTTATCTCATGCTCAGGGCACTGTCTGAGTAGGACAATGGAGAAAGTGCCAGCATAAATAAATTTACAGCTTGACTTTCAGACAGCTGATGGCAAAAAAATCCCAAAGGACTTTGTTTAAAAATATTTTCAAAAAATAATGAGAAATAGGAAAAGTGTACAGAAAGACAGAGTGCCAATTAATTCAACAGTTTTTGCAAGCTTAGTTTGCAGTAAATAGCACTTGCATGCTAAAAACCGCTCAGAGGGATTGGTTTACTTTAATTGTAATCTATGGAAGAAAATGACTCTAAAGCCTCTCTATTTCAGAAGAGAGAATACTCCGAGTTTACATCTCTCACCAAGGTGGACAGAGAAGGAAAAGCAATGTGGTTTTGCTTATCAACAATCTGGAACCAGAGGGGCAGTTAAAAGACTAAATAGGAGTACTTGGAAATGTCATCTAAAACTTAAGTAGCCACACTGTGACAAGATAAGGGTTTTTAAAAACTTTTTCACTAAATGAGTGCTAAAGGGAAAAGTCAACTACAGCAACAGTGTGAAAGAACAAATTGGCAAAGGATAGGTTTCCAGCAAAGTGACCAGACTGTGCATTTTTCAGGCATCTCTTGTGAACACCTCACGATAGCCTAAAGCAAATTAATCCACTCTTAACTGTAGTATTGGGTGATATTCGAAAGCTCCATCTCTGAAATCCAGGAAAAAAAAACACTGTGAAACAAACACCCTCAGCACATTTCTTCCAGAAAAATCCCTGCAAGACAGAAGAAACAGATAGGCACAGAAGTTCAATGCAATGCATTAGGGAAATAAGACCACTTTGTGACCATTTTTGGAGGTTTTTCTGGGAAAAAGAAAAAGGTCAGAAAATTCAATGCCACTGCTATGGGAAAGACTCAGCTTGGTTGTTCTGTGGGAAACTCTGGAGATGGAAACGTTTCAGAACTTCCCATCTGTTTTCTGTTTTGAGACA
This sequence comes from Vanellus vanellus, assembly GCF_965231255.1. NCBI lineage: Eukaryota > Metazoa > Chordata > Aves > Charadriiformes > Charadriidae > Vanellus > Vanellus vanellus. Next base: position 65,548,809 of record NC_138908.1, read on the forward strand.
GGGATTCCTCATGCCAGGAGGACAGGCTTTGACAGAAGAGCTCTGGGCTCAGATCCTCTCTCCTCCATGGCCTGGGACCAAGGGGCGAGTTCAGGGCTGGGTGTAGGCGATGTGGCCCTGTGGATCCTGCTCTTCCACATGCAGCTTTCATCCCATGCAATAAGATTAGAACAAAATTTGAGCCTAAATTCAGATTGCTAAAAATGAAAACGGGGATGGCAATAGCATTCGTAAATCTAGGTGAACAATATCAACATGCATGATTGTGAATTGGTCTCTTCAATTTATTTCATAATTCATCTTAATATCTGGCTGCCCCGTAGTACTACTGAGAAACAGGGACACGTACCCACTTTACAAATACTTTGAGTATTAAGTAGCTATTCCATTTTTTAATCTGAAGAAGTCTTTTAAATCTCTCCTGTAAATTACGCATCTTTGTGCCAGTGCAGGTCAAGAAGAATTAATCTCCTACATACAGATCAGAGCTGTCAATCCAGCTCCATATTAGAAATGTTTATAGGTATAAAGTATAGCATGTTTTCTGTAGCAGCCAGAGAGATGTAAATCCATACGCTACATAATTCTATAATGTCTCTCTGATCAGCGTAGCATATTTGTTTGTTGTGTGTGATTTACCTGGTCAGCCTCCACAATTCTTATCATTTTCCCTGTAGCACAGCAGATTATTAAAATTTCTTTCTGCTTACCAGCATTTGAAATATTTTCTCCTTTATTGCAGAAGTAGCTTTAACATTTATAATTTCACTTAGAACTCTCTTAAAAGTCCAGCAGTGATTTTACATGTAACTTCCAAAAACATGAACTGTAGCTATGTTGGCAAGTGCTACAATGCAGTCTTCTGTTCATTTTGCTTAATTTTATTACCCAGTTTAATAGAAAATGATGCTTTTGTCATGTAAATGTAAAATAATCAGCAGAGATCAACCAAGTAGAGCAGAGTGTAAAGGCACCAATCACACTGCATATTGACCACGGAAGAAAATTATGAGCTACAAAGAAAACAAATCCTCTATGACAATTGTACTGCACAAAATGATGGAAAACCTGATTACAGTCTTGCTTATTCCAGTAGAATAGTAATATTCCTAAGTCTGAAAAAAGCATGAAACCACATTGTAAGACCACAATCACAACCAAAGGGGAGTTCAATATGCATTGATAACAGAACCAAAAACAAGTCAGAGGAAGTAATATAAAGCGATTATCACATCCAGCAGATTATTTCATTTGTGTTCATTATCTGTTTTTTTCTGTACAAGAAAGAAGCATCTAGTCAAACACTAATAAAAAAGAATAGAGATGTTCTAATTCTACAGAACACTTCCAATGAAGCTACGCTTTATTTACAGCTTATGTATACTGAAACTATTATGTGCCTCAATAAACAAACATTTTACTTCAAGTGAATATTTCTTTTCCAGGTTGTTATCTTGGAGACAAGAAGAAGCCAAGCACAGATATTTAAAATTATACAAAAAAGCTTGAAAGCAGTGCTGTTAAATCCCTTGTAGAGCTTCACCTATTGCTGTGCCCCATAGCACCCTCCTGTTGAGAATTTAGGAGATAACAGACAAGGGCTTGGAGGTATTTTGTTCAAATTCATGTTTGCTGTATTCCATGTGAGTGGTCACTGTGTGCATCCAGTTCCTTCCTCTTGGCTGAACAAAGCCACTCCAAAATGATACCATAGAGCCCCGAATTCACAAAAGTGTGTCCCATGGGCTCAAGGAGATGGAAAGATGACAGAAAACATTTTGGAAAGGAGGTAAAATTGACCAGGAGGAGACATGACAAAGCCACATTGTAGTCCCTCATTGTAAATTATCTCCTGGTGTTAACATTTTCAGGGCATATTTTTCAGGCCTCAAAGACAATTAAAAAACATTTCCACTTATATTTCCTCAGGAAAAGTCATGGTCCTTTATGTTCAAACATCCTATTTTTGATCGGCTCCTAATTACTGTGATGTTCAACCCATCATTGATTTTATGACTGCATGATCCACATTTGTATTGTCATAATCCTACAGAAAATGTTGAAATGAACCGATTTTCACTTGCTTTCTTTTCTATTTCTGGGCTACCAATTTAGGGCCAAGACAGTAAATTTACATATAGCGTAACATGCAAGGGAATCTACTGAAATTTATGCAAGATTAATGCCAATCAACACTGCAGTCATCAGCTTTCCACCCATCAGTGCTGCCTAAATGTAATAGAGAAATTATAATGTCCCTTTTTGGAATGAGCCAACCTGATTAGTCATAGGAAGAAGATTCAGCACAGTGATACCACTACCTGCATTTCAGACTTGAGTAATCTGTATAGAAATCCTTTTTCCACCCCTTGCCTTGATTTCTCGTTAAAATGTTGTGTTGCAGGGTGTGCTGATTATCAGTTTCTATGGGCTAGTTAAAAGTGAGTTATTGTATTAAAATGGCAAGATCCTGTCGAAAACAATTTCAAGAGTTTAGGCAGGCCAGGCTGGAAGGATGCTGCTGTGGGATGCCTGACTTTGTGCTCTGTAGGCCGATAACCACACAATCCACATCACGGATTTATTTTCTTTTTTTTTTTTTTTTTTTTTTTTCCAAATAAGTGAGGTAACAAGTTGCATAACACTGCGCGCACATCCCCGAAGGAGTGTGCCTTTAAACATGATCCCTTAAAGGAACAAACAAGCACCTTCTGAACAGCAATGACAAAGAAAAAATTATTTAGGAGAGAGAGAGCCCCTTCCTTTCATGGAAAACTTCCGTTTGTCTCCTGATAAGAAACAAGGAAATACTTTTCCAGGAATAATTTATTTGACAAGAAAACACATAGCCACGTTTTCCTGGCTACAAAAAGCTATGCTACAAGCTCCAATGCCTCTTTCTCTTATTCATTTATTGCATTCTAGATTATTTGGATTTTTGTTTTTAAGTCACTGTGACTCATTTTCTGTGGGAATGGGATGATCAGAGTGAAGCTAATAGATATTTGCTGTGAACTTGTGAGGTTTTGAAACACGCTCAACATTGCACACTGGTCTGAAAGTTGTAAGATGGTATCTGTTGTTGTACACTGTTAAAGAGTTCAGTAAGGCTTGTGTAATTAAAAGCTGAGACCTAAATTTCTGCAGCTTCACAGCAAACAGACACTATTAAAGTTTTTTTAACCTTCCAGTAAAAAGAGGAAAAAATCTGCATTCCAATGGAAAATTTTCTGCAGGCACTACTATTTAACAGTGCCTTTATTTCCTTTCCTTTAGCTGTAAACAATTTTAATATGAAAAAAAAATCAACCATTTGTCAGGTTTTTATACAGTACTAAAAAAAAAAATAACTAGGCGCTTGGGTAAAAAAGAAAAAATTGACTGAGGTGAACTGCATCCTTGAAAACAGAAGAAAATCACCCACAAAGTGCCTTTACCAGGCAACTTTCTCAGATTAGCTCTCAGATTGCTGTGGCAATCAGAGGTGTTTTCCTCCTTGGTTGTCTCCCCTGTCCCTCTGCAGAGGGAAATGTGCACTTGCGTCTTACCCCCTCCCCAAATCTCAGCCCTGTGTTCCAGTTCTGACCCATCTTTATCATCACTTTAAGGTAAGAAGGCAGGCTAAGATACATGTATATGTTTCTTCAACCATCCCTGCTGTGTGGGAAGTCACCTCTGGTAAAGGTGCAGGATGAGTAACTGGGGGTGGTAATATCGTAAACTTTGATGGCAAGACTAGCTAAGGCTTGTCTTTCAGTGTCCCACTGGCAGCAACACTGCTGGAGAAAGACTAGCGCAACATGCAAACCGAGCTACTCAAAGATTTGTCAAACCCTTTTCAATATCAGGCTTCTTAACGGAATTGCTTTTTGTCTTTCTGGTCAGCAGCTCACAGCGGTGCTGCAGAGAAGGCGGTGCTGCTGCAGCAAGGCTTCTATTGAACAACAGGAGAGAGGCAATAAAAAGTTGGAAATAAAAAAAGCCCAGGAATAACAGTCCCACATTTGAAATATTATTTATGTTGGTTCCAGGGGTGGGAGCGATATTGTGGGGAGCCTACTTTCGGGGTTGGTTTGGTCAAGATCATGAGGGTAGAGGCCCTGGGGCATCGAATAGATTTCAGCATCCTAGAAGACAGTGGGATTGAGCAGGCTTGCTCCATCCTGCTCTCCCTTCTTCCACATACTGAATTTGAGCTCTCGACTGCGGTAGCGATAAGCCATACCCATCATTTTGTTTGCCACTTAGGCTCATTTTCAGACAGGCTTCTGGGGTCCTTTGCTCCGGCAGTTCTCCTTGCAAAAGGAACAGGATGTTATCACCATCCATGGACTATAGAAATTAATGTTATTTTGCGGACTAAGTCAGCTTTTCTGCCTAATTTGCTGACCAGCCTAAGCTAGTTTATATTTTAGAGTACACTGCATTTTTGCTGTTTGAGCAGTACATACACCACTGTAAATAAGCCTATGCTGAGCAACTTTGGAAGACGAATTATTTAAGTATTTGACTAAATCACACATTTGCGAGACCAGAGAGTTACAAAGACTACCCAAGGAGCAAAATGGAAGATTTCTTGTTAGAAATGAGATCTTAAGGTATTACTAAAAGCTAGCAACACCATGTCAGGACACTGCAGCTTTGAACAGTAAATGAGTTTAAAGAACTTTAGCTGTGATCTGCAAATGATAGCTTTGTGTGATAGCTTTTGTGTGTTGCCTTGGGGCATTCAAACCAGCTGGCTGGACTGTGGCCTTAATTTTTTTAAGGTAAGGATTTCCTAGTGGGAACATGTTGTATTACCAGAAGTATATAAGACATTTGAAACTGCACAGGAACCAACAGAGAAAGTGAAAATCTATGGTAACAATCAACACCTTTAGTGTTGCTGGTAGCACTGCTGCTACAATAAAAAGATGGTAAGAAAAAATGAGTCTCAACTCTAATGAAAATACTGTCACTGTAATTCCTAACTGCATAAAGACTCTGGTCTTATAACATGACCCTCGAGTACAAAATGCAGCCATTCATATGGAGTCCCACTGCATTAAGTACAAAAGTGATTTCCATATGTGTTACAATAATTTTGTTTAGAAGAAAACTTCCTTTATCATCTCTTTGGGAAATTGCCATTAAAAACCTGCATGTAGGTCTCCCTACCTCTGTTTTGTTGTTGTTGTTTTGTTTTGTTTTGTTTTGTTTTGTGTTTGTTTTGAATAGGACAAAAAGCTTGAACTTCTTACCTGCAAAGCAAAAATATGTCTCTTCCACCCTGAAAAGGGAATTAACACTGTAAATCAACTGTCCTTATTCCATTAACCCTTTCCAGAGCTTAAAGACCAGGTTTGTCAACAGCTGGTAGCCAATTATTATCCAATGTTGCCTTCACAAGAATCAGGAAATAAATAACAGTACTCGTACTGTCGCCTTCCTTATAATTTGTACTGAAGATAATTAACAGCTCTACAGTTCTATTATTTCTAATGTCTTTGGAACAACTCGGCACTGTCTTCTTTACCTTACATTGCTGTATGAAAAGAAAAGTTTTATTTTAAGTGTTCACCTAGTAACCAGAGCTGCTTTGGTTCTACTGTCCCTGAGTATTTGGGTTTTTCTCCCACTTTTTAATCAGATGTTTTGAAGATATTAAAACAATTCTCTGATCCTTGGATTATAAAGTCCAATCTCACTAAATTTGTGTAGTATGATAGGGAAGTTGAGGCTCTGAAAGTCCCTCTGTCTAGGTTTTCTAACTCCATTTTGCCTAATCCTGGTTTCAGTTACTAGTCCAGAGCTTTGGCTGGAGAGTCGCCTCCAGTCTAAATTAGCAAAGCTCACTAGTTTGTACCCCCTCTCTGCTTCATCTACAAAGATGATTTAACAGAAGTAGCTGAGAGAGCATCTATATAATGCTAGGGAATATTTGTCATTCTCTTAAAATATATTATAACTCAAAGTTAATTGTACCTCTCTAATCTGCAGACATTGTGCACTCTCATGCAGTATCCTTTTCTTTGTACTGTCTGTCAACTCCTTACAGTGGGTTTCTTGGTTAGTCAGTTAAACTTCAGAGTAACTTACTTGCCAGACTATGGCCTGAAAGCACATATTTCCAAAGCGAGGGACTTTATGCTACCAGCAGGATGTGACCCAGAGAATGAACAGACACTACCACTACTGCTAGAAGAGCCTACAGTATTTCAGGTCGTGACAGCAAGCACTGAGTGAGAGAGATCCTCTGGAAGTCTAAATTTATGGATTCCTTGAATCGCCTTACAAATTAGAGGTCTCCAGTTTTCTTCTGTAGCATAGCAGGTGCTGAGCCAGCTCACAGGGGTACGTTTCATGTCATGCACCAAGGAGGAGAAGGGATCTAGTTGGGGAGTATGAGACAGATAAACCTTAAGGCAGAAATCAACTCCCACTGAATGCTACTCTAAGCAAGGACAGTATAAAGTTGTCCCAGCACTCACCCTTAGGTACAGTGAACCTTCTCTGCTGGCTGAGAGTCCTCTCAAACTCAACCTCATGACACAGAAGAGGCCAGTCCCCCACCCTGCTCCTTCTCCTACTCATACGATCAAGGAAGAATATGCACCAGACTGCTGTTCTTTGGGGAAGTTGTCAAGGGGTAGGTTCTCCTACTCATTCATGACAGTCAGATGTTCTGTTGGAAATCCTCGGTTCTTCTCAAGGCCCACCCACACTATCGTTCCCCCCACCCACCAGCTTCCTTTTCATCAGGTGCTTCTAGTCACTGCACCTGTTACCTGTGAGAAGGTATGTCTATTTATTAGGAGGCTCAGGGGAAGAGAAAGGCTCTTCCCCTTACTATCTTGCCTTTTTCTAATGATGGCTATAGATGGAGGAGCTCCTGCTGGGCTCCACAGTTCTCCACAGTGTAGGCAGAGTGAGGCTACTTTCTACCTTCTTTTTCCGAGGCAAGATATTAACCCTTTTTATGCTTACTCATCTGCAATGTCACAGTGCTGAACAAGGTAATAGGAAGCCTCTTTCTCAATATGCTTGTTTTCCATAAATTGTTAAGTCCTTTTCAGGCAAATGGTGCCATTACATATAGAAATCCTTCACAAAAACCAAAATGTGATTGTGATTTAAGAGGTAAACAAAGAGAATTGTGAAAGGGGAAGGAAGGATCCTTTTAATCAAGTCAGTCTTGTTATCCAAGTTTTATTCCTGTGAATAACAGTCATTCTTTTGTTATGGATGCAGATGTTGTTCTCCCTTGCAGAGAGGAAAGGGTCATCTGTAACCCAAAATGTTGAGCCTCTACTGTACACGTGGTCTTGCCTGTAAAATATAGTCTGTCTGGTTCATGTTTTCTTTCCTGTCTGTGAGTCAATACACCTTCTTTGATTAATAATGGTCCTTATAGGTCTCAAACAGCACTCCATGAAGAGTAGTTCCATTGAGTTATGTCTTAGAGCATATATTAGTTTACCTGTATTAGTATATTACCTTGTAGTTAGGTCCTTTGTAGTTAGTATTACAAAAGCTAAATGGATAATTTTTCAAGTATTTGCTTTCATTCTCTCTCTCTCCCCCTTACCATGTTATTTGCAATGTAATGAAGGTAATGGCATAAATCTTGAGGAATTATTTTTTATTGAGGCATTTTTCTGTTTACTTGGTATTTTTAAATGGCTTGCCCACCTGCCTTCAGTTTATACATAGTCATTTTGGATGATTATTTCATACACCGTACTACATTTAGAGAAACTCCTCTGTAACCATGGTAACTATTTTTGCTTAGGCACAGTTGAGCACGTGGGTTCATTTTAATTTAGCTAGAAGAAATAGAGAAATGCTCTTGAAAGCTCCTGAAATCATTTGGGTTATTATTGGCTTTCACTTCAGGTTCAACAGAGAGAATTGCTCATAGCCTCTCTCCTTCTTGTTTTCAATGATTTATTTTTTAACTTAGTAGGTGTGGGCTGTAAAGGATTTATATAAAAAGTTTTGGGAGGTATTCCATGGGCAGCTTGCCTTCCTGAAGATAGAAAACTATGTGTGATAAGATTTGCTTAACCAGGAGCAACACTGCAACATTCTTGTCTTCTCTATTACACCAGAGAGAATGCGGCCCCCTGTAATCCAGTTTCCCTTATACCCTGAGCTGGCTTAACTCAAAATCTTTGAAAGCCAGATGGGATTGGGCTGTAATAACTTGAAGAGGAGCCAATAGGGCCAGAGGAAGGAGAAGTGCTGGTCCCACTTACCCGTCCCTTTAGCTTTATGGAGACTTTTAAAGAATATTTCCTGATGTCCAGTTGTGCAAAGCGTTTTCTAGGACAAGCAGTCCTGAGAGGACTGGGCAGGTGTCTCTTGTGCTGTTGCTACTGTGGTAGCTCAAACATCCTAGTGATCAGAGAGAGAACAGAAAATACCGGTTTCCTTCTGAGACTATTGATTCAGCACACAGCCAGGAACTGATCCAAATTTCAGAAGAACTCTGGGGAAGAGAGAGAAAACTGAACCCTGAAGATCATCTTTGTTGCAGGAGAGCAAGACCCATCCGCTGGTGACATCCTTGGGAGACGAGTGCATGTCCAGCACTCTAGCTCTCATTCAGGACAAAGCTCAGGACTCCAAGGTACAGCTCACAATCACAAATTTTTATTTTCGTGTCATTCAGAAGCCACAGTGCAAGCTAATCCACATCCATCTGACCACAGCCTGCCAGCTAGGATGGGAACTAGAACAAGGTAATCTGAAATACTCCTGGCTGCTGGCAAGCCCAGTGCATGGGACCTGATAATCCCCCTCATCAGAGCAATCAGTCTGGAGTTCCCATGAGTTTCTCCTCAGTAATTATGTGATACAACATTGGTATCATTACCATAATCAGCTGAATAATATTTGGGAAAACTGTCAATATTTCTTGCTCACCAATTGAAAAAGCATTTGTAGCAATTTGACTGCTTCTGCAGATGGTTGTATAGCACATTTTACAAATGTTCTGGTTTGCTGGGAATTTTTTGTCTGTCAGAGCGTTATTTATTCAGTCAGTCTTTTCAGTGTTCAAATGAACCTCATTATTATTCCAAGAGGTAATAAAAATATCTATTCCTTGCTGTCTGTTGCAAAGGACAGTGCTGCATATCGACCTCTGTGATGCCTAATGTTGAACTTTCTATATCAATAGGCATTTTACTGTAGAGAAAAATGCACTGCCCTGCAGAAAGATGATGTCTCAAGACAGCCCGAGGCTAGTTTTGTCCCATGCTGTGGTTAGCAGTGACCAGTTGCAGCCTCTAATAAGTCGTTCCTAATTTCTGTTATTGTCTCATTGCCCGGGGTGCCTGTAAAGCACCAACTGCCTGAGAGAAGTCCTCCCTCTGCCTTCTCACCTTGTATACTTCAAATAACTGCTGCGTTGCAAAGGTGTGGGGAGAAATCAACAACTCTTTTCTCCGTTGTGACTACTTTGCTTCTGCTGAGTGGCAAGTGATTGATTTGCTTCATCTCCCACTCAAAGGCAGCCACAGCTTTTCTATTCATAATGTACAAAGGAAAAAGAAGAGTGAAAAGTGTTATATGAGAGGCAGATCTGAGGGCAGATGTCAATCTGCATAGTTCATCACTCAAATCGGCTGCTGCTTTAATGAGCATGTCTAAGGAGCTACCAGGAAAGGTAACCCATGCTGTTAGCTACAGAGCTTTGTCACCAGATGTTTATTTCATCAGTGCTGAAATGTGTATTCGTGCTCTTTTATTAAAGACTATAAATCAATTGAAAGGATTCATAGGTCGATTTATACTGGTTATACGATTCCCTCCACTCATTAGCTCAGAAGGACAAGGTAATTGTTAACACACTTAACAGAATGGAACACCCTCCTGAAAGTGGAGAGGCATTACAACAATTTCTCTTTATTAAAAAGTACAAGTTGAAGATGAAAACAATATTACATCTATTGCACGTGCTACATATCGTGCTTGTTGGAAGCTGTTTTGCTTATGTTAATAACATACTGCATTTTCTTGTATTATCATTTAATGAAACAGCTGAGTAAAGTGTTGCTATTAGCAGTATGCAGAATAACAAGCAGAGAGAATTTTTGTCTGGATCTAAAAAGTCAGAAAAATGTCATAACAGATTGGAGTAATGCTTAATAAGCTTATCAGAGACTGATGTTGACCATAAAACTAGCAGCAACTTTTGGTACCTATTTTTAATATTCTAACACTGTCTGACTCTATAACGGTGTGGTTTTTAAAAAAGGAGAGGTTAAATCTTGATATCTGGTAATACAGTTCTAGGTATTAGGACAGAAAATAAACTAAAGGATAAAACTTAGTAACAGAACTAAAAAAAGCATATTTTTATATGCTGAAAAAATCACAAGGGACTGAAAAAAGTCAGATGCAAGTACTGGAAGATTATATTAATTTTCATTAGGATTCCAAAGAGTCAATATATAATTTTCTGTGAAGTGCAACTTTCCAAAACAAACCAGTGTAATTTGGTTAGAGATGATTGGACTATTCATAATTATCTACAGTGAATCATTTACTGGAATATTTTTAGAGCTATCTTAAATTGTGTGTATCAGTGCAACTGGAGAAAGTTTCAAGCATCCTACTTTTAGGCTAAGATTTTTCTTGTGTGGTGTTCCTATGACTTTCACGCAATTATTCAATACTGTATTTGTATGGCTGTAGCTATTGACAGTGCCACTGTTTTAAGCAAGGTGTGCTCATGCTGCAGGAGAACAGTCCTTGTGCCAGGGACCCCGGAGCATAAGAATGTAGTGAGACAAGAGGCGCAAGCCGGTCATTGTTTGCATGATGTTTGTGACGTTCCCTGTCATTGCTGGCACAGTGGCAACCGAATCAGAGAATTTGTCTTTAACATAGGTGTGTGCAACAAGGAAGTGCTGCTAAATGCATGGTACCCTTCTGCCATTCTCTTGCATTTTCTATACCATAAGCAGAGGCACAAATCTTCATAGAAACATAGAATGGTTAGAGTTGGAAGGGACCTTAAAGATCATTGCGTTCCAACCCCCCTGACACGGTCAGGGACACCTCCCACCAGACCAGGTTGCTCAAAGCCCCATCCAGCCTGGCCTTGAACACCTCCAGGGATGGGGACTCCACAACTTCTCTGGGCAACCTGTTCCAGTGTGGAACAAATATTGTTCCCTTGCCAGTTCCCTTCTTGCCAGTACTTTCTCATCTAAGCTGTTTGTCCCCCATTGCCAAGTTGTCCATGCGGTCCTGAAAACAGTCTGGGTAAGCTGTTAGTAATGTACCTAGGGGTGTGTCAGAGGCCATCTGCTGCTCAGGAACGGATTATCAACATGGTCTTTCTGATGGCAGCCCCCTTCTTTGGCCTGCCTGGGTTAAGGTCCTGCTGCATATGATAAGTAGGGCCAATGATGATCTGGTCCCGCTCCCTGAATGTGCCATGGGGTAAAGGGTTGCCCACTGCAATAATCCTTGCATCTACCCGACAGCTCTGTGGGGCCCCGTGTAGCCTTTTGCTGTGCAGAACTTTCTTTAGCTGCTTGAAAAAAGACTGCTTTTGTCTCCTTGCTTTTAAGAGCCAGACATTTTCTGTGAATTGAACAGAAAAAAGAACAACAGTTCTAAGTATGCTCCAAAGAAACCCTTCCAGTCTCCCCACCCCAGCAAAGACCAGAAGTGAGGTGAAAGCATACATTTTATTTGAAGACCTTAGTGAATAGCTTCTTACATTATTCAGTCACCTCTGCAGCTTGTAAAATTCAATTGGTACAGACCAAGGGTAAGAACGATGGGAATACAAGCCTAGTGCTTGCAAGACAGATTTGTTTTTTTGTTTGGTCATGGGCTTCATCACTCCATCTTCCTACCTTCAGTTTCTCATTGCTTCTCGTCTTTGGAAGGATATTGTGAGATTAAATACTTTGCAATATTTTGAGTGCCTGAACTGGAAAGGAAAATTCACACTCTAAGTATTAGTGCCTGAAGGACGTTATTATTTACTTCTGGTCATTTGTTTTTTGTTTTTTTTTTTGATAATCATCATAGCAATATGTATGGTGCTGAGATTTCTAAGAGGGTGTAAAAGAATCCTATAGGAATTCAACAGTAATTTACCAGTCATTGTGACTGCTTTTCAAATGTTACAGTTTACGTGTTTGGGTAGGTTTTTTAAGATTTTTCTTGTTCGATTACAGTGGGAACCACTCTTTAAAGACCTAACTGAGAAGTTTGTTAATTCAACAGGACTAATTCCCGTGTTTTCAGTGGTCGCAGAAACAGGCCTTTGGGAAGAAATGTCAGGTATTAACAAGTGTTAGTACTGAAAACTTTTATTTACCAGGCATGGACTTTATGAATGCTTAATGGTAATAAATAACATCAATATAGATAGCTGGTTGTCTCAGTCTGTACTAATAAACTTTGGTGGCCAAAATGCTGCCTCTGATCTTTCCTGCTTACCTCAGGTGGGCTGACAGCAGCCCGGAGGATGGTACAGCATGGACAGCAAATACCTGCTGGCATTGTCCTGACTTCTGCACCTGCAGGAGCAACTGCTGAGCCACAGTGAGGATGAGATAAATGAAATAAAACTTGGCTGGAATCAGCTGCTAATAACTACTGCCTTTGGCTCTTCTCTTGTTTCTCTTGAAGATTCAGTGGCTTTTCATCCTGTGGCCCACGGATCCCATCAGAGGAAGCATCCCTGGAGCAGTGCTAATGAGTCAGGGAAAAGCAATTAAGGAAAGAGTTTATTGGCATTGCCCATGTGAGCTCCTGGAACTTGCTAAGTGGTGGCTTCCAGCTGATGGGAAAACTTTAAGGTATCCACAAATCAATAGATGTTGGAAATATTTTGTAAATCACTGGCAAAACTTTCCTAGGTCAAAGCGTGCTTTGTCAGATTCTCTTTCTGATGAACCAGAGGACTGTTTTGTTTATATTATGCGAAATTGCTTCCATCATAAGAGAAAGCCCCTGACAAAGCTCAGAATCACAATGAGGAGCTGGCTACCAGCTTGCTGTGCACTTGAAGAGTGTTCCCAAACTTGGAATTGTTTTTGCCCCTTTGATTCTCCTCTGTACGGGCATGTCTTTTTGGTTAAGGTGGCACACAAAAAAGCTGTGCAGTAGTGGCTGGATGCCATTTAATTTGGTGTGCTCAGGACCTGGTCTTTATTCCACTTTATGCTATAACAGCTGGGAACATAAAACTAGTTCTCTGGTGGTGCATGTATTTTATAAAAATTTAATATTGAAAACAATTCTCTTCTCTTTAGCAAGAGTAAGGGAAATAGTGTGCGGATACATCAAATATGATCTTCTTTTTGAGAAGTATCTTTTCTGATTTCCAATTTAAATTTTACCTACTTTGTAAAGTACCGCTGAAAGGCAGCAGGTTTAACAGTTCACCATTATGCATATAATAAAGTGGAGAGTATCTTCATGTTGATTTGGGATAACTGTCCATCTAATAACTTTAAAAAAAATCACTCTTTGATGTGACTACAGAATTGATCAGAAGTTATTAACGTCAGACACATATTTTGCTTGTGTCATGAGAGTGCGTATTTGTTTCAGAATTTTTATTTTCAAAATGTGTAGAAGTAGTACCTGGCAATTCCCATCAGTATCAGGTTTGAGGTTGCCTCTGCAATAAAATTCTGCTGTCCAAAGCTTTGTGTTGGACCTTCCTTCCTGAGTGATGGGCAAAGTGGAATTTCCTCTGAAAAATATCTCTCGTTCCTGCAAACACATATCTCCAGAAAAGAAAAGAAGCTTTTGTATTTCAGCATCAGAAAAAAATATTCCTCTGCCTCTGAAATTCCTACTTAGTTAAGTTTTAGTTGGGATACGTTGTGAGGGCTGTAATTTCAGCCAGGAACTGACTAGATCGGGGCCTATGAGACAGCAGTGCAGCTGAGCTGGGGCAAAGAAAAATGTTAAGGACTGTTTGCAGTTCTTAAACCTTCATAAAGAAATATGACAATGTGAAAAGGCTGGGGGTTTTGTCTCAAATTTTTTTACAAAGGATAGCATAGACACTTGCAGATGAAACAACCTATCTCCTTTTGAACAATGTCTCATGCTGACATTTCAGGAGGAAAAAAAACCCAACTTATTCTATATATTTACAAGTATGAGTTTAGGAAAGGATTCTTTTCATATAACTGAAGCATGTGTGTTATCAGTGTGGATATCATATCCTATACACTGCTATTAAATGTACAAAATAACTAGGGATGAACATGTGATTTTAATCTGAAAAGTTTTTAGAGTGACATGAGTTCTAATACACAAACATTGGCCAGATACTCCATGTGCTGCTGCAGGTCTGATTCATTAGGCTTGACCTTTTAATGAATTATGTTCAGATAAATGGGATATCACAAGCATCTTGCTCATAAGTAGTCAATGAATCTAGGAACTGGTAAACGGCCATATTATATTAATTGGAGTACCTTCATCTCTGCAAATAGATCTCTTCAGTCCTTGCTAAGAATAATCCAATGAAATGTCATGATCAGGTATACATTTCCTCACAAAAAAGTTTGTTTCTTTCTAACCTCTTCACACCTTATTCTTCCCTATAGGAAAACTGAGTGTGATTGGAGCAAAAAAGATATGACAGCCAGGATGAAAGAAGTATTTCTAGGGTCTTCACAAACTTGCTTAGATATTAAACTTCAAGATTTTTCAGGTCTGTGACTGTTCTTAAATTTTAGTATTGTGTGCAGGGCCTCACATGAAGGACGGGGCAATTTTTTTTCTTCTTATTTAATCTTGACCTAGGTTTTAGTTAAAGCACTACCTTGAACTCAGGCAAAGTTTGCTAAGATTGTTGCACAGACAATATTGCAGGCAGAGAACACTCTTTTCTTATACTAATGTGCACATACACGAAAGGTTATTTATTTTCCTTGGGTTAGCCTCAGCAAAAATAATTTTTTTACAGGAGCGCTCTCCAAAGCTTTTGATTAATAAAAAAATTGTTGGGAAAAATAAAATGAATTCCAGAGTAAAGAAAGATCAGATTTTAAATGGCAGAAATTTTAGGCATTATGTAAGAATTTCAGATTAGTATATACAGGGAAGTTAAAACTGTTACAGATTTTTGTCAGGTGTGATCACACAGCCAGTGGCTTGTTGAGCCACATTTTCTCTAGATTAACTGTGAGATCAGGGGGCTTTTACACTCTGCCCTGAATTGAACCTGCTGAGCAATGAGGAAGAGCTGCTTTTTGACGTTGCACGTCTTGAAAAGAGGTGATGATGATGAGAGCTGGTGTGTCAATCCATTAATTAATAGGACAAATTGGACAGTGAAGAAAAGAAATCCTTACTGCCAGCTACCTATCTCAGCTTTGCCTCAGGTATCCTGAATCCCTTAAAATGGGACCTCACTTGTACTCAGAGCTGCAAACGAAACTGTGTCTTAATGTATCTGATGTAGTTCTGGATTGGGCTGCAGCTAACTCCTGGATGGGTTCAGAGCTCAGCTGAAATGGGTCTCAACCCAAAGGGTCTGGATGCATTTAAGGAGCCAAGACTGCCCTGGCTGGCTGGATTTGGACCTCGATGTGCTCTGCACAACTTTTGTATAACAGCAGCTCTGGCACCTGTGTCACATTTGGAAACAGCAGGGCAACAGTGGGTCTTAAAGCATCTGCAAATCTTTGCTTTTCTCAGATATCCTGCCTCTGTCTCTTGCGGGGGGTGGAGGGAGAAGGCATTACTTTTCTGAAATATGTTCCAGCAGATGTTTTGGGGAATAATGTTATTCATACAGCAGGCATTTTGGAACAACAGGCGCAGAGAACACGTAAGGCTGCTTTGCTTTCCAATCCCCTCTCTAAAAGTACTTTTCTTGGATTTTTTTTTGCCCTGGACTTATTGTGTGCGTTATGCAGACCTTAACCTGCATTTGATGCACTCTGACAGAAGAAAAATGATCAATGCCAAAAATGAACAATGCCAACTTCTTCTGTGGAGTTGACTCACAACAGTGTCATGCTTCTTTTCTGTGAGCCTGGTCCTTTCGAATGCAAATGCTGTAATTTTTTTGTTCATGCGCATGCATATATACACACGCATTACAAAGAATGGTTTCAGAGTAACCTTCAATTACTAACAACCACGTTGCATATTAGTGCCCTCGGAACGGGAGGAAGAAGTGGCTGACGTGCTAAGGCAAACAAAGTGCTGTGAACCAGGACAGCCGTTTCCAGCAACCTGGAAAGGGATTGACTTTCTTGCTCCTCCCTAGCCCAGCCTGGGATCTTCCTCCAAAACGTTCCCCTCGCGCTGGTCTGTGTGCTGTTGGGCAGAGGAAGGTGTTGACTGACTCAGCAGTCAGCACATTGCCCGTCTGCCCTCCAGGCAATATCTGGGGCTCTTTTCTTGCACCTTGGTAGAGTGAAAGGCAAGGGACAAAGGGAGAAGCAGCAGCAGCAACCAGGTCAAGAGAGTCCGTTGCTAAAATGGCGGCAGCTTTGGCGCAGTAGCACCAAGAACGAAGGCATCAGTGCTGATAAGGGTCTTGCTGAGGAGAAGCAGACAGAAGCGCTCGGGGGTGCTGGTGTGGAAGGAAGAAAAGAGGGGGGACTAGAGGGTGGAGATAGCATGAGCAGCAGGATTTGCATATCTTGTGGGAGAACTAGTGAAGGGGAAGGGCAGGCAGGAGTTTGAATGCGTCAGCAGGAGAGAGAGAGGTGGGCCCTTCCATCTCAGCTTGTTCACACTCTTCTTAGATTTCAATCACCGATGATTTTCTGCACCTAGAAACCAAAAGATGAGTATTTAATCACATTTTTGGTATAATTACCTCTCTTCTTATTTGTGTTTGGAGTGATTAGTTTATATTTACTATAACATTTGCTGCAGCCTCTAATCTAGGATGTTCACACACAGACAGGCTTTAAATAATTTTAAGTCCTTAGTGAAATGACAGTACAATGCTCTGAGAAGAACTTTACAGTCACAGATAGTGCTGGGGAAATATTTCACAATGAATAATTTATCCAGCAGACAAATGTTTGGAGCTAGTTCATGAACAGATCATGAAATTACTTGTTATTCAAAATTATTCCTGATTTTTTTTTTTTCCAGTACATGGTCATCTGCCTGTGGTACATTACCAGCTTCTTCCAATAATTGGGATATGCATTTTTTGCTCCATTGGGAGTTTTATGAAATATTAATTGCTCTTTCTGTTCTCATTCAGCTGGGTGGTATATTTCCTGCCTTGAAATATACTGTATTGAGAACTTGTCTACATGATATGGCCAGCTGAGAGGAAGATTAGATGGGTATGAATAAAAAGAGGAAATGAAAGAAAACCCCACAATACAAATGATGAGACTACTTCCTAAAATGTCAGGTAAGCATGATTTTTAAAATAGATTTTGTTTTCATAATGCACTATGTAAGAAAAAATCAGTAGCCCCCAGTCATTTCAAAATGAGGAGCATTGTTGAACCAGATCATTATTTATTAAGACAGATTATCTCAGTTTCCAGAAAATTACTTGATATGCTCAAAGTAATGCTATGCATGTCTGGCTTCATAAAAGAAATCTATTCAGAGTAAAAGACTTATTTCAAAGTGAGGCTCCCAGAAGGACGGTATGTATTCTAAGAGTAATATTCTATTTCACTGACTACAATAGTAGTAATCTGTTAACCTCCAAGGCAGCACAGCAGCGGGGCCTCATAAATAAAGCTGCAAACATTGATGAAAACATATAAACATAATAAAAGACTCACAGCCACTGCTGGAAAACTTGTTCAGGAAATGGAAAGCTCTTTTCAAGCTAGGTGAAGAGGCAGATAACGAAGCTTGAGTTTTTGTATAAATACAGGCTTAAACCATGCATTGAAAAGGAATTGGTGAAAGCTATAAACCAACATACCCTAAACGATATCGAGACTGTCCTTTAGTAATCCATGGCAGCTTCAGTGTGCCTCAGTCACAGAATCTGTCAGATTCCCCAGCAAGACCAAAGTACATACTTTTGCAGTGGTTTGTTGTCATTGTAAGGTTCTCTCTCTTATTTGGATGGTGTCTCTAACGAACCCTCTGTTCTATCATGCAAATCCATGCAAATGTCATGCTCCTCTACACCTTGTTGAGCTGTTTTTTTAAAGATTTTAATCCTAGCTACTGAGCTTCAAGTGCTAGCTATCCCACTTTTTTGGCTAGGGAACCTAGGTATTGCCATTCTGCCATAATTCACTCAGTTCTTCTGTGTGCCAAAGAATGGAGACACTATTGCACCATTGGACTGGGTTTAGAGGGGCTCTACTACACATCACTGTGAAGGTAGAGACAAGGCAGTCCTTGTGTCTCACGGGTGTGGGATTCCTCTGGGTACTTCTGCACCTGGTAAGCTATGCAATAAAAGAATATTCCTTGAAGTCAATGTTTCTCACAGAGGATTTGTTCCAGCTGTGTCTACTGGGACCAAACTGACCCCTCCTAGCTGACGCCAGAGTGAGAGCGAGTTGTTCGGTTGTAACAGTGAGAATCTCTCATCTATTTCCCACTGCTCCAGCTGCTGCATGCGGCTAGAAACAAGCTCTGTGAGCTGCGGAAAATTCCAGCCAAGTGGAGATAGCATCAATGTATATGCATTCATATACAGAATGCAAAGGAAGCTGTTTAAAAGGAAAAGCACATAATCCTCCCGATGGATGATAGTCATATCTGGCACACGGAGACCAAATAGTTTTCTCAATTGGCTCCTAACAAAGCTTTTAATAAGGCAGAATTAGGAGAGGGCTCTAGCCAATGACTGCCTTTTCTAGCCACATTACATGCAAGAATGGTTAAAATTTGAAACCTTTTCTGCAGAGAACATCTCCAAAGTAAACCAGTTAATTTTAGTGATGTTTGGACTACATGAATAGAAATTTAATAGGTCAGAACAACAAAGCTTTGTTAGAAATAGGTATTTTTAAAATGTATGCTATTTCAAAACAGCTGGGTCTGGGAGGGCGCATCTCTTTTGAAGAAAGTTTTATTCCTCTCCCACCTTCCTTCAAATTTTTGGAAGAAAAAACCCTCAGACTCTCATGTAAAAGGTCTAGTCTACCTGCTTCTTTGTACTTCATGAGTACAAACATGAGTTTACGGGCTAGATTTATAAAACAATTCCAGGGCAAGCATGCCTCTGAGAAATGTGAAGAGATAAGATAGTAGAATGGGGCAGTAGATAATAGTTCAGGGCATCCAAATCTGAAATTGCCTTATTTTGATCTGAGGAGGAGAGAGGGGACACCCTCAGGAAGAAAAAAAAAGAACCACCAACAAAAAGGCAAAGCAATTCTCAGGTCAGTTGGAACTGATTTTAAGGTAGAAAGCAACAGTGGTGAGTACAAAATGGTCATAAATGAGGTAGACCTGAAATGATAGAGGACAATAGAATAAAATGGCAGTTCTAATGTGGGCATGAACACTTGTATTTCTGTTAGGGAGCTCATTTATGATTTCTTACAAAACTGCACTGTTTGGAAGCCCAGCTTGGAACTACCAAAACCAGATTATCACTGGTATGACAGAGGACACAACTGTACAGACAAGGTAATAACCTTGTAGACTTTGGCAATTTAAGCTGATTACACTGTCTCTGGCTAAGGAACATTATAGCTGTACACATCTGGACATATATCTGCGCACCAGGATTGCATGTAACCTAGTTGTAGCCTTGTAGCCTGGTAAACATGGTATTGTTACCACTAGTAAAGAGGCAGCAGGCTTCACGCTAACCCTGCAAGGTCTCAGAACTTGTCAGGCTTTGTCTGAACTTGGGCTGCCTGGAGCTTTGCTTTTTGGCTGTAACTGCATTTTTTTTCTAATGGTCAGGTGGCTATTGCCAAATTTTTTACTTTTGCTTATAATCATGTGATATACCCATAATTTTTGTATACCTAGTAACAAGTAGTATTCTGTGTAGAATGAAATATTTATGTCCGCAGCGTGATGGCAGTACATAAAGGAGTACAGATATGGTGCAACAGCAAATGCCTCACAAGTGGGGACACTGTGAAAACAACCTGTGTCGGGGGGTGTGTGGTGGTGGGATGATAACCAAGAAAACATAGCAGGGGAGTGGCAAGTCCAGACTTCTTTTTTCTTTTTCTGTAATAACTAGATCTAGACTAATAGTTCTTTGAGTCAGTTATTCACCTGCTAAGATTTAAATTACATGAACAATAAATTTTGGCTTGGTGTTTCCTTTTTGCCCGTGACAATAATTTGAGTGTAGCAAAGTAGCTATGTCTAAACCTGAGCAAGGCTTAACTGTGCCACTGAATTTAAGCCATTTTTAATTGAGCTCTCCGTTTACGGCTCACTTGAATTACAACCCCACTACTTTCTCAGCAGGGCTGAGTCCAGGCTCGTTAGCTCTGCTGCACCACTTCTCTCCTTCCCTGGCAGGATTTTCAGGCTGCTGTGACTCAGGCACATTGCAGGGTGTTGGGTAGAAAGCGGGGGATGGGAAGGTGCTGGCGTGACATGGTGAGCTGGTGGTAGGCACGAGCCTGCCTGGGATCCTCGTAGACGTGGAGGTTGGGGTTTTAACCTTTTCCACCCGAAAAAGTGCAGAGATCCCCCTTTGGCAAGCACACGGCTCACTGCAAATTTGAGTCGGGCTGGGGAGGGGGTGGCAGCAGGTGGGAGTGGTGTGGGTGACAGGGTCATTAGAGCTGGAACATGTGTCAGTGTATTAGCATGATAGTGAAGACGTAATGTATGGGCCCATTCTGCCAACACAACCCAGAACGTGTTACAGACTGAGTTAGCAGAAACAACTCTAAGAGGCTGAGTTCATTGGCTTTGGATTAGGGAGTAGGTGTCTTTATTTTGAGCGATGCTCATGGAATGCATCATTGCAACTGCAAATGTGCAAACGAGTAACTCGGACCAAGAGGCTGCTCACAGAAAGGCTAAGCAAAAGTTCCTCCCAACTGCTGTGAGTACATGGTAAAGCTCGATACCCTAGCAGATATTGATATGCTATTAAATACTTCCAGATGCACATACACATCCTGATTGTATTCCTAACAAGAATTCTTCAGGAACAACTTTACATATGAAAGTGGTTCACACATTTACTTGCTGTCATGAAATAGCTCTGCATACTTTGGCCACCTAAGCACAAAAACCCTGGCATCACTGTGAGAAAACTAGTTCCCGGAAGTGGACAAATGTAAGGAGACAATAATGAAATTCTGCAGCTTGCCTGCTGGTCAACTTACAAATGAGAAGCTTTACCAAGATTTATCTTCTCAAAACCTGTTGTATTATGGGGGAGAAAACAGCTTTACAGACCTGTGAAGTGTAATCAGAACATGGCAGTACAGAAAGGTTGATGTTGTACATAGAATTCCCCATATTTACTTGCTATATACAAAACACACAAAATTTGATCTATATTTAGATAATTGCTCGTGATTATGTATTATGAAGAATTGCTAAATAGGCATAAGAAATGCAAGTCTGACACAAAGATTTATTACCTGAGCTTTGGATTTGAGTTTATAAAGCTCACTAGAATGAAGTTTTATTGTGGAAAGTGCTGGAATAGAGTGCCTTTGCAGTGAATCTTCTCAGCTCATTTTTCACTTCTATTACCTTAGAAAAAGAAAAATCTGACAATCAATTGACTATTTTTCTGTGCTCTTATTAAAACATTTAACTAAAAAAAAAACAGTAATATGTTCATATTTGTCAAAACGACATCAATCTTCACGAATTTCAGATCCTTTACAGCCCATTTTATTTAAATATATTCTTTGGGTTTTTTTATTTCTTTCACTCCACAGCCACAATTCCAAACACGCGTGGACCTTTCCAGGTAACTTCCCTACTTTAACATTTTTGGAACACATCAGAACTTCAATACTAGCATTATGGCTGGAATCACTGATCTTCAGCAGTTGCGTGTTCACCTTCCTGAGGAGAGGGTAGCACATGTGCCATTTCCGAGCAGCCAAGCCCCCTCATCCTATCTTGCCTTGACTGTTCACCTCTCCTGCAGCATGTAGGAGGGACATGCGTCTCTTGACCTCTGCAAACAATGCGTTTATGCCTCTGGCTATGAGAACTGGTTGTTTTTATCACTATCTTTCACTATCTTCACAGTGTGTAGGTAGACGACAGATGTATCTATCACACAGAGACCCACAAACATCACCAACTAAGCAGGTAAGTGAATTGAACAAAACCTGAGGCTTTGAAATACTTGCATGGCATAACTGACCGCACAGGTGAAATGTTGGCTTATTGGAAGTAACGAGCTTTGTCATCACCTTCAACACCTGGCAGCTCTCCTTTTGGGAGAATCACTGCCTTCCAGTGGTCTCCAGACACCCATCTGTCATGTGCATGCAGTGATATCCTGCTTGGCCTGATCCTTCTCTCTTCTCGGTGTGGCTCCTCACCAAAATGAAGGTCCTGGCCAGTCTCTGGCAGATTTACCCAGACAGCACATGTACTATGTAGGAATCTTGGATATCTGTCTAATCTATATGGCTTACATGAGACAAAGCCTTTTTCGCTTTGCCTTCACCGCAGGTTTTACACACATCAGTGAGATTAAGCTCGCGCAGCAAAATAGTGCATGCTGCAGTTGCGGCTTAATTTTGCTGGGTGCACGTAGCTTTGGGCATGAGGCTGTGTAGTGCAGGGGTTACTGGGCTCTGTATCCTCAGGCCTCATTCCCAGAGGCAAAAGGAGTTTAAAAGAAGAGCAAAGTGAGGAATATGCACATCCCTTTTGGTGAGCCAGGAAGGACCCTGTCTGGCAAAGGGCAAATCTTTGCAAAGGCCCAATTTTTGGCAGTAAGTGCTCCATGCTTTCCGAAGGCAGGCGTTTCTACAGTGCCTCAAACTGGCCAAGGCAAAATTAAAAGAAAGACAGCCACTTTCATAATCTTACCCTGCCATGGTTCAGCCCATCTGATCGGGGTTTAGGCTGTTTCACAGTCTTTAGTGTTATGGTTTCTGACTTAGTAGTTTCATTTCTATTTGCACTGTACAATTGCTTGTAAAGGAACGAGAGCAGTGGATTTGTTTTATGGCATCCATTTCTCCAGCTGGACTGTGGACAGACTGGCAGCACTATAGAGCCCCAGTGGCTTTACAGCATTTGTGTGTGACCATCAAACTGGGTTATAGAGAGTATCAGGTCTGGCCTTATGAACAGCTCTAGTTCCTTCAAGAACAGGCACTGCTTCTCACCTAGACCACACATTTAACTTTATAGAGTTTGATATGTGTCACTTCTATTTATTGTAGTTTGTCAATGGTTTTGAGCAACCATTCTGGACCAAGAACTTATTTTGTTGTTATACAAACAAAGAAGGCAATTCTGATTCTGTTGCACCCCAAAAGCTTGCAGTTGAAATAGCAAACAAGGCAACAGATGGAGACCAGATAGTTGTGGGTGTACAAGGAAGCAATGAACTAATGTTAGGCAGTGTGATAAACAGCCTAATCATTAAAAGGTTTTTGTGTCAAAATAACATAAAAGGAGGAGGCTGAAGAAGATTAATGAGTTAATTTTAGCATCTATTTATAGAAGCTTCCCCTAAGTATGTGCGGCAGTGTTAGAGAATGCCCAAAGGCCTCCTGAAAACATAGCGAGTGGCAGGTAGTGGCTGACATTTTTGGACCTTGAGTAGAAATAAGGAGACAGCTGGCCTTGTGATATCAAACAGAAGATAGCTGAGGGACTGACTAACCAAAAAGGGACTTGAACACAAAGCAAAAACACAATTCATGTGACGAAAAAGAAGGAGTAATGGAGAGATGCAAAGAGAGGAAAGGCGCAGTCAAGGCAACTGGCTATCACAACAACATTCAGAGTAGACATAAGCAAGGCAAAGGTGTATCTGTCAAGATCAGAAAAGGTTGCTGCTGTACTGGAAAGTCAATTAGTATCAGCTGTCCACTTGCACCAGTTATATCTGTATGGGTGGAGATAAAAGGCATGTGCAAAAATAAAATGCAAGGCTTATGGATATCTGGGAAACGAAAGAGACTTGGAAGGAGGTCTGAGTCAAGGAAGACACAGTTTATGGACCTGATGACAAGCTGGACTGCAGCATTGTCCTGAAGCATCACGGTGGACTGGAAACATATTAAAGGTTGTCCTTTAGCCACGCGCCGTTTGGACTGGCAGCTAGGTATCCATGAGAAGTGTTAGAGAGGCAGACCAGGATTTCAGTCTGTGCTGAAGGGAACAGGTGAGGAGCAGAGGCTGCTCCGTGAGCTGTCTGTGCTTGAGATGAGAGTGTTTCTGAGATGAGCACAGGGGAGAGAAGGGTGGTGGGGACAGAACTCCCACAGCAAGCTGAAAAGAGATGAAGAGGAGCCTCTGAATAACATGTCACAAGAGCAACTGGGGAGGTGGGCGGAAAACCAGGAGAGGACAAAATATCAGGCGCTAAAGAAAAATAGGATCACAGAAGAATTCTGCTGCTCTTGTTGCAGGCTTACGACAACTCAAGGTCAATGAAGACAGCATACTTGTGGAAAAAGAAATAATTAGAGCTATTCTGTTGATACTAGTTATACCTGAGTACAGGGAAAATTTTTTGCCTTCCAGCAAACCTGAAGTTATTCCACTACATTTGTTGATGTGTCAAAATTAACACTGAGACCAGGTGCTTTACAGGTATATGACAAAATTGTCAGTACTTTAGAAGTAGTAACCTATTATTTTTGAAGTAGAAAGCAACTTACTGACTTCCTTAGAGCTCTTAATTTCCATGTCTGCTTTTGTAGGACACTTCCCATACTTCCCAATTTTATGCAGCACTTTATGTGGGATTATAATTTTTGTTTCTGACTCTACAATGACCATATACATTAAATATTCATCATAGAACAGTAATTAAAGTTAATAATCCCTCACATAAAATGTTTATAACTATTTTAAGTACTCAGAACTCAATTAAAAAAGTTCAAGGATTAAAGGATTAAAATAAACTTTTATGGAGTAGCCAAAGGGTAAAATTGTAAGAGTAACATCATCTTAAGCTTTTATAGAGTTAAAGCCAGGAGAAAAAAAGAGTGTTAAAAATAGAGAAGAAAGACTAACTAAAAATAAAATGTCATGTTAATATAGAAATGACACCTGTTTGTTTAAGTTCTGATTTGTGTTATTTATTGGCAGACTATATTTGCCTACTCAGACATGGCTTGCTTTTGAGAGTAATTTTTCTAATTAGAATTATTTCTAATTAGAATTATTTCTAATGAGAATAATACCGTTGTCTTTAATTAAGGTCCATAAACAAACAAACAAAAAAACATTTAGAAAGTTGGGTAAATTGCATCCCTTTAATATCAAAGCTCAAAATTTCTACATTTGGTGTGACACTCAGATGCACAAGGCTGGCCTGAGCTGCAGCCATGTAGTTTGTGCTAGAAATTAGTGACCTAGTGCTGTCTGAATTACTCTAGTGAAAAATCTTTTGCAGGTAGAAATCATGGTTACACTTTGATTAAGTAGTGAGGTATGTGTGCAATGATTTATGGGAGACAGAAAGTTTAATTGAAGAAATAGGGTTTTTCCAGAAACCCACTATTGCTGTCAATAGAGAGCTCCCTTGCTGCTCACTTGGGTTGACATGCCCAACTCTAGAAAAGGCAAACTTTGGTCACCACAGTATTTCACCTTGAAAAAAATCATCCTTCAGTCCCTAAAGAGAGCACTACGCTATGTTTTACAATCTAATGAGCCAGCGGTTTGTTAACCTTTGTGATTTTTTTTTTTTGTAGCTTTAATAAAAAAGAGACTTCTAAGTCTCACTTTCTTGCACTGAAGAAATCTGACATGGAGTATTTTTCTATGTAGAACTTTGCTTTGATACCATTTTCCACTGAAATCAGTGCCAAGGCTCTAAAGGAAACTAACACAATGGTTTTGAAGCCATGATGCACGATTTGATGTAGTACTGTTCCTTTACATGAATTACATCTCATACTTTGTCTGAGCTGCCTCTTCCCCCAGTAAAAATCCCACACATCAGGACTTAAGTGATATGATTCAAACTGCTTATACCATTAAATGACAATGAAGTTTACAGATAAACACTGTATAACTGACAGCAGAATCTTGCCTTTGGTTTTTGCAACACAGGTCTATTTGAGTCAAAAAGGCAATTTATAGAGCTTAAAGCCATACTGTCAGATAATAGCCAAGGAGTTTTCGTGTATTCATGCCAGTGCTCCCAGAAGGGTTTTGAGATGGAGAAGTCATTGTGAACTGTTTTATTGAAAGGCTGTGGAAAAATAACAGCAAACAAAACAAGAGCAGCGCTATCTGAGCAAGATGTGTCACACAGTTCCTTCACCTGTATGAACATTGCTGCTTGTTGCAGCTGAACCTGAGAAAAAAATCACTAAATAGCTGAGCAGTAATGTGTTTTGAATATATAGCATGCTTCTTTGGAGAAGCTCATATAAATTTTCTGACACAACAGATGCTCCTTGTGGTAAGTAAATGGTTTCAACTAATGAAGCTTTCAGTGCTTTCACATATTAACTTTTTTTTTTTTTTTTTTTTTGTGATCTCCTGTTGTGAATTCATGCCTGTAATATTCTTCTAGTTGAGAAGATTCCTCTGGTTTGGGTTTTAAATGCTAGATTAAAATCAGTTTGTTTTTATTGGAATTACAGTTCTTCAAAGTCAAGTGTTTCCTCTAGACTTAGAAGGAATAAGGACATGTTTTAACTATAGCGTATGGCACTTGAAACAGGGGCTCTATTTATTCTGTCATTGTTGCAGGCATGTAATTTCCATTAGTTTCAATGAGACTGATGTGTTTCCATCAAAGGAAAGTTTCTTTACAGTGCTGCCTTAAATCACTTGTAAATATTGGAAGCGATATCTGATGCATCCTGTCCTTAGAAATTGATGGCAAGCCTCAATAAATGTCTAAGAAGGCTTGCTGAGCATGATACAGAACATAGCCTGGCTCTGTAAGATCTAGCAGAAGCACTAAGAGTCTGGAAATACACTAATTTTCCAAGTGGATTTTTCATGCGGGTTGCTGGTTCCTTGAGTCCTTACCCAAATTCTTTTGTGACACAGTTCATATGCTGTCTAAGACCAAAACTGTTTCGCCTTGTTTGCACAAATGATGTAACCTTTCTTTGTGTGAAATGAAATAACCCAAATTTCACGCTGCATGGGAAAATTTGAGTTAGTTGCTGTGACCACCCCACCCCCCAGTCTAAATAACCAAGGAGATAAATTAATGATTCATTTCTGCTTTCATTGTCTTCAGTTATTGGATTGAATTGGAAGTAACTGTGATACTTTGCTTATGAATCTGGGAAGTGCTTTGATATCTATGTCTCCTTGGCATCCCTCAAGATGAGATCAGAAGGGTTTTTTTGCAGAATACATGCAAGTAGGATCCAAACTGTAATGGATCCTCGATCAGACATTCTTCCCCTCTTCTACATCTAGTGAAAACTTTTGAGCTCCTAAGAATTTCTGGGCCAACATCTGCAGTCCTCTGTCAAGAAAACTACAGTTGACCTCCTGAAAAACTGTCTACAAAAAGACTCTGTTGAAGTTGGAGGCACCGACTGTGCTGTGCTGGAAGCACAGGCTTTGGTTGTGAATCTGATTCAGGTGCTGGGTTGCTAAATTAATCATTCTATAGAAGAAAAACATGTTTTTATATTCTGTATGATACACATTTAGAGACTGGTCCTTCGCTACTTTACTTTGGATATAGTGATTTTTATGAGTTCAGTTGTATCTTGGAGGACTTTGCATCATGGACAAGTCTATTCAGATAATAACACGCTGCAGAGGGCAAGGGAAACCAGAATCTGAGTGTTTCATAGAATGAATATGCCATACATAGAATGAATAGTACTTTGTCAGGGCTGTGATTACTTATGAACCCTGCTCCTGATTTGGCCTGAAAACAGCGTTCTGTGTGAATTTCTGCTGACTGTGCTATTTTTTAAATCACAGCTCAGTTTTGACTTACCAGTTTTTCTCATGGTAAATTAATATTGCAGGCTAAAGACTTAAGGGCCCGAGTCTTTTATTCATATGGCTTCAGACCAGAATTAGTTCAATGGAATTAATTGTGTATTTCAGTGGAAACCTGACACAAAAGAGGAAGGAAGAGATGTGTTACTAAATCACAACAGAAAATACATTCTTGCTGACTCTGGTCTGCTTTGGCAACTCAGAAAAGTGTGGATAATTTTGATTAGTACTTCAATATTCATGATTTGATGTAATGCAAGCTGCTTTTAAATTCTGGAAAGCATTTAGGATTTTTTTGTAGAACAATTTTTGTATTAAGCAAAGCATACTCGCCAAAATAACCTTGAGCCCATTAACACTGAAAAGACATGAAAGAGAAAGCAGAGTAGTTTCAGAGCCTTGAACATTGGTGAGGTGGTGAATTTTCAGTAGAGCAGTGTTGCCCAGACTGTATTTTCTGATTTACATGTAGGTAATAAGATCACGAGTATCTGCCCCAAAGTGTTACAGCCTCAAATTCTGAAGGTCTTCTGTGGTAGTCATCAAACACAGTCTGATCTGGGGCTTTATATGGTTATGTTTCAGTCAAATCAATGGAATCTCCCACTCTGGTGGAGAAGTGCTATACAACCTGGGAGAGGCTCACAGAGCTGCACCAGCTCCAGCTGCCACCTCTTGGGAAAAGCCCTATTTTTAAACTACATGAAGACACAACAAAACTAACATTTTTTTTTTCCTTTAAAACATTTTTTTTTTTCAGTTCTCTTGTTTGTGCAGAAATGCCGTTTAATTCTGCTATGTTGAAGTTATGCAAACTCTTAAATGGAGGGCTAGGGAACTCAAACCCTGAGCTTCTGTGTCTGTCTGACTGGGGTTAAATTGTGGCATAATAGTCAACCACAGCAAATACCAAAACATTTTGCTTAGCTCAAAGCAAAACTACTCCTGATTGCCATCTAGTGAACCAGACTAGTACACTCCCTACTACATTATTACCACTCCGATTATTTCCTGTCTATAAAAACCCAAAGGGATGAAATGTGCCTCGCCCTCTCTATGCAGCCAACAAAATCCAGGCAGAAGGACCTCAGTCTCCTTGTCAGGGGATGAGGAACAAAGGGGAGGAGAATCAGGGTCACGACCCTACACTACTTATGAACTAAACCACAGAGAATGACAAATATCAGCAAACCCCTCTTTCTGTGTATGCACGTTGGGTGGAACACATTCCCCTTTGTGCCAGGGCTATCTCTAAATAAAACTGGCTGAAACCTTTTCACTGTGTGTGGACGCTATTGGCTTTTAATGGGTAACTAACTTTTTAGAGTTGAAAGCTCTATGACCCCTAACAATTCCTTTTGCAGACAAATTCTTTCTTTTTCTGTTGCAGTATGTGCTTAAAGAAAGCAGATTTTTTTTCATAGAAATTTCCAGATCAGTCTTATGCCTTAACAACTCCTTTGTTGATCTTGCCCACAGTCAATCATTTTGTTACACTGGTAGTTTAAGACACTGCACAGTCTAGGAAAGATTATTCCCTTTTATGCCTCTAACTCCAGGGTTCCTAATTCATTCATTGAATCATACTGTGAACTCAGTATAATGAGGATTTAAATGCATTTTAAAATCTTGTTTCTGTGTGACACAGAGACCAACCTATCATTGTTGGATAGATTGGGTCACATTAGTCACAAACAAGGAGCGCAAATGGCTTTTTCAAAGTCATGATTCTTAGTTTCTTAGATACGTAGATTCTTAGCTGAAGGCAACGTACGTGCTGTGACTTGTATGCTCAGCTACAAGATTATCCTGAGGCACTGCACTCCAAGGTAACTCACCAGAAACATCAGATGATGTCTTATATTCTGAATAGTTTTTAAGTGTTTTTTGGTGGTGGTGGTGTCTTTTTTTTTTTTTTAAACTCTCCAAAAAGATTAAGCAATATATTATGCAAAACTTTATTATAGCTTTAGGCAAAGTAACTTCTGTCTCCCAGAACCTGGGCTGATTTTTGAGGCTACTTTCCAGCTTTCATTTGACATTCCACAAGTCTTTTGTTACTCAAAATACCCCATGCTTGCAGTAGTGTCTCTGTCCATATTTGTTGATGTCTTGAGACTAATAGTCATGGGGCTACTCAGTTTGAACAAGGGTTGCAAGAGTGGGAAGCTGTGTTCAGCTTATACAGTGATGATAGTTTATAAGGTAATAGGATTAATTAAGATAGGTAAACTTTATTAATCTATTGTTCTTAACCATAAATGATCGGGCAACAATTAACATTTGAAGAAGCAGAACCCTGGCCTCTTTGGAGAAGGAGGACTAGATTCTGTTTTTTTCTGCAAAGCCATGGTAACACTGTTGGTTGTAGTGAAGTTACCCTGACTCATAAAAGGTAAAGATCTGCTCACAGTACTGCAGAACTCTTCTCTCAAGCAATGCGAATGGAGCCAAAATCTGCTTGACACCAAAGCTAAGTCACCTCAATGTCTTGAAGAGAGTGTAAAGGGTGTAAGCAGGCAGAAACTGAGCCACAGAGTGGTTAGGAATAGAATAATTAAAAAGGTGCCAAAACTGAAAATATTTGGGATTGGCCACATGTAAGTGCTGACAAAACAGGTGGATATTGAACTGCCAGGTGATAACAGCGTGGCCTGGGTCCTTGCCAGACTCCCATATGGATGCTTGCTGCTGTTCCTGCCACCAAAGGGAGAGAAATGGGGTGAGGCTCTGTGTACGTGTGTATTTGAGAAAAACAGCTTTGGCAATACCTCTGAGGAGCTGCAAGATGGTTCTCCAAAGACAGCTGAACCCTTTGTAGAGCACAGGCACCATCTGAATGGGTGCAATCCATCCTGCTCCTGGATGAGCCTGAAACTCTTGTGTAGAATTGAGGAGGGAAATAGGAAGAAGCAGGCATTTGATGAATCCCTAAAAATAAATAAAAAATACCTTCAGTTCTGGTTAGAGGTAGGGGTAAAGAGGCGAAAGGGAATTTCTTCTATCAGTTAGCTTGTGCTGGAGGCCAGCAAAAAGTACATATAACTAGAAAATGCCTTTGGGAGGAGGCTGTCGCTGAAATTACTCATAAGCACTCCCAGAGACTGATTTAGATTAACTTCTGTCCAAAGAGTTCAGACCTGCCAGTGTTACTCAGACCTACACCATGTTAACAGCCTCATGTACATGGCTGTGGGCATGAACTAAGCGATATCTGTTCTGCACTCTGGTCAGAGGGAGGGGTGATGTGGAAAAAGGCACCCTGAACAGAGGGCAGGGTTGATGTGCCCTAGCTCAGGCATAGCTAGTTTAAGTCTCTTTATGGGGAAGGTGAGGATTAGATGGGCAAGGTGAGACCCGTCTTAGCCGCTTGCAGAGCCACAAACACAGAGGCTGTTATTTGTGCCACTTGGATTTTCGACTATTAGCAGCCACACTGTAACATCAATTTACTGTGCAGGGAAAGAGTTGGTTAGTCAGCGTTTGAGTGCCGCTTCACAACCTGAGGACAAGAAAAAAGCCGACTGTGCCTTCTAGCAAAACAAACAGGAGAAAGGGCCTCTCTTTAAACGTGTAAACCAGCAGTGAGCCAAACGCGCACAAGGGAGAGCAGAGGGAAAGGACCCGGCTGGCGTTCAGCATCTCCTTCTGCTTGAAGCCTGGTGACAGAGGCAGAGTTGCTCAGCAGGTGTAAGCAAGCATAATCCTGTTCCCTCCAGGGCAGGTAGAGCCATTTTTCACAAGCTCAAAGTGAAAATATGTTTGTGCTTCTTCTCCCCGACTGGTGTTTTAATTGCAGGTACGCTAACTTTGATGTAGTTAGCACTAGCACTTGCTTTTCCCTCGCGGCACCAGGGAAACGCTTGCTGTGGCCTTAATGATTCATTTATACCCACTGCTGAGAAGAGTCCTGGTTTCTGTTGTAAATTTGTAATGTGTATGTGTGTGTGCGTCAGATTCTACTGGGGTATAAGCTGATACAATTTTACTTGTTAAAATAAGCACAATTTGCAAAGGCTGGGAGTTGATTCATGTCAGAGTGGTCTGGGTAATGATCCTGCTTCTCCGCATTATAGTGAGTGCCTTTGGTTTATAATATAAATAGAAGAACAACTTTATGTTAAAGATTAAAACGTTTCCCTTGCTGGAGGGAGTGCTGCAGCTTACTCAGAGTAAACCTCAATGCTTCTGCTGTAACTGTGCTTTTGGAAGGTTTTAATGCAATTAAGGTTCTTTCATTCATAATAACGTAATGGCCTGCAGTTTAAAAGCAGTTGCTTACTTTGAATGCATTAGAGAATCGCAGAAATCAATCTTGCAAATGAAGTACAGCCAGACTTTGTTTCCAAGGTTTGCTCGACTGACAGCTGAGGTGCTCAGGACCTTTCAGGATTAAACGCTATGTCAGGCTAGGCTGGATAATTTCTTCTGCCTTCATCTAATTCAGACAGCTGGAAAACTAGTCCCGGAGACTGAGCTGATATTTTGCGGGACTAAGGAACTGAAGCGCATTTCTCTCAAATCTGGTTTTAAAAGATTCTTACTGGAACTGAGAAGAAATTCAGAGCCTTCTGCTACTGGTACAACTGGAAGAGCTGTTCTCATTTCCACATGTGATACTGGAGCTTTCAAAGATGCCCAGAGAGGTAAAATCTATTCCTTTTTTGCGGCATTTAGATGCATAACAGCTAGAGATCCCCTCAAGCTAGATATTAAGCACCTAAGCACCTCCTTGATGTAGGCAGAACGAGTCTATTTTCTGAAGTGACAAGCAGCTCACTTCTCTGCTGGAGGTGCACACTCTTTCTCCGTGCTTAGGAGCCATGACTTCAGTCACTCAAGTTTGAAGATGTTGCTATGGTTTTTTGGGTGACCCCATAAAATTGCTAACTGTACCTCTTGTAAGGCATAGGACTGCTTAGGGGCCAGGTTGGTTTCCTCAGTCTCACTCGCTCCCCTTCTCTGTAGCCCAGCTCCTCCAGGTACCAGCTCACGCTAAAGCTCCTGAGGGTCCTCCTGTCCCTGACAGCAGCAGCAGATCATGTGATGCACCAGCCCTCACCATGACCGGGAGGGAAACTGCTTGTCTTGATGCATGCTTTTTCTTGCAAAAACAGTGGCACCCTTTCTTGCCTTCAGGAAATTTCTTGGATCTCAGGCAATAAATGAAGTCCCAACTCCAGCTTCAGTGTCCTGAAACAGTAGGCTACATTCACAGTATGATAAGAACGAAATTAAGTCTTGTGCCTTGCCAACATGCAGGCTGTTTTTTTGATGGACTTTTTTCCAGGCTGTATGTTTGAAAGCATCATTTTTTCTAAGCAGAGGGACTAAGCCCAGCACATGTCACTGCAAGGGCAGTTCATTTGCAGAGTATACTATTCTATTTACTGTCTTTTGCATAGCATAGCTTCTGAAAGCTGGTAAAATAGAGAAAAAAGAGAAATCATCAAGTAGGTTGTCATGTGCTTCTGCACTGTTGCACACCTGAACATGTTATGATAAACCTTTCCCAAAGGTTTCTAAACTACCGTGAGCCTTCCTCACAATCTGTCTGTTTTCTTGTTCTGAAGTGTGGCGCTGGGATCCATCCCAGGCATTTCGGTCAGAAATGCACTACTGCCAGGAACAGCTAGAAGGGCAAAAAGAAAATATTTCCAGCTATCTTGATAAAGGAGCCAGGATAAGAAGGAGAGGCTATAAAGATTAGGTCAGCAAGACTTTGGTTTCAATTTCTGGCTTCCATTAGTGCCTACCAAAAAAAACAACAACAAAAAAACACGCCAAAAAGAAACACCCATCGCCCCCGCCCCCTAAACATCAACCAAAAGGGCAACCCACAGAGAAGGAGATGCACCTGAAATATTATGGTGGATTTGCCATGCATATACATTAAACTCTTCAGCT
This sequence comes from Vanellus vanellus, assembly GCF_965231255.1. Classification (NCBI taxonomy): domain Eukaryota; kingdom Metazoa; phylum Chordata; class Aves; order Charadriiformes; family Charadriidae; genus Vanellus; species Vanellus vanellus. The sequence goes on from NC_138908.1 coordinate 65,582,733, forward strand.
TTAGTTTTTCTCCTCAAACTGCTCGGAAGGTAACACTATAAATCAGAAGTCAACATTCTGTCTGAGCTGACAATACCTTTTCTCTGGACTAATTAAGCAGACCTCCCAAGTGGCTGAGGCAGCGAGCATGGACAACACAAGAAGTCATTGATCTCTGCCTTGAGAGCACAAAACATCTACTCTAAGCACAGCGCTGCCTGAGCTGAAGGTTGTGGCACTGTTCACTTGTGTGTCTGTTGTCTCCTGAGGACTCCAAGAGAGCTTGCAACACTACAGGTGTGTTTGGGTCATAGCCACTGCTCAATCTTCATGGAAGATAAGTCTGTCAATGAAGCTTTTTATTCCTCGCAGCTCTATTTAGCTACAAAATAATTATTACATAGTATGTTACAGCAGCGTTGTGGCAGAAAACAATGGAGAAGCTTTGTTTGCTCTTCAGCTTATAGCTTTTCATTTTTTCCGGGTCTAAACATTTTTTGGTGTGTGTCATTTCATGAGCTCTATGGGCACACACAACTTTGTCCTCATGTGACCTCTTAGTACTTTTTGTCCTTAGTCGATACATTCATCACTGCCCAGTGCTAAAGCTTCTGCACAACTATTCCTATAAATTTTACTTCTGTGATGCTTCTCCTCTGAAAGTAAGTAGTAAATACACATCTCTCAGATCTGCAATATACAGCTCGTCCACATCAGCTTGAAGAATAACCAGCAGGTGCTGAAGAAAGCTGCTGAGAGGAGATATGACCATCTCTTTTCCGATCTCTTCTTTATGCTGGGAAAGGACTGAGACTCCTGGGTGTAGACCTAAGAGGTAAACAATAGTTACCAAGTGGCAGAACCAGAGATAATATCCCCACTTCTCCACTTGTGAAAAATTAACCTCTGTATTTAAATGTATCAGCTAGAACTGAATAGAAGCGGATTATTTTAAACGGTTAAATGCAGGTTCCCTAGGGATGATATGGGAACTTTTCTCATTAGTAATGTTGTGGTAATTTGTAAATGAAATTACTGGAAATCATGGAGTTTAGCAGTGGAATGAACTGCCAGTTTTCCCACATTTTTGTTTTTTGCCCCCTGGATTTCCCCTTGCAATAATGGCAGCCCTCCCCACATCATCTCCAACCTCTCTGCTGTAGCTCTCCTTTGTTCTCTCTGCATCTCCATCTTCATTGTTTCTTCAGTACCTCAAAGGGTCTTTTTCATTCACTTAGATCACCAATCTTCACAAAACTCCAGTGAACATGATGTCATGGAGACTCTACCTGTCTCTGTCAAATTTGAATTAAATTGGCCAACAGATTAAAAAGCTGCTGGGGAGGACTGGCAAACAGTGATTGCATAAGCCTCATTTTCTTAGGACACCAAGCTAGAAGGTAGTAATATACCCAATACAGATAGTTGGTCTAAATGTGAGGACGTAATAAATTATTCTGAACATTGCAAATAAACTGGCAGAGATTTATACTTCTTAAGAACTTGTGCCAGTGGATACAAACAAAATTTTATACGGCCAAAAAAGCTTGAAGACAAACCAAGGCAGGATCAGACAGAATGTTGGTTACAGTCCACGGGAAATTTTCATAGAAAAGACTAAAAGACTGTAGAAAATGAAATCGGCGTTTATGCATAAATGTTAAGGGAAGACAGACAGGGGTTAAAGAGGCAGAGCTCTCAAGAATCACTAGCCTTATGCAAGCAGGAAAGCAAGCATATATAGTTTGACACACAACAAAATGCATTTAACGCAAACGAAATGAAGACAAGTTGCTTTATAAGGCATATAGTTGAATGTCATCTACAATATTGTGGTTAGTGTTTTTCCCTTCTTAAGGGGACTGTATTATTACAATACTATCAGATTAATACTGGGCTTTAAGGATACACTTTGTAAAAGAAAGCTAAACATGTAAAAGTTGGGTGTATAACCTTTTCAGACCGAAAAGTTTACTCTGAGCAATCTAAGAAGCATGAAAGTTTGACTATAATAACAACACAATGTAGAAACGGTAGTAACTTCTGATTCAGCAGTTCAGCTCCCTATGGGCCCAATCCCGATCTGATGATATAGTCAGAAAATACAGTCCTAAAATGCAAATTTTGAAAGGACTATGATCAATCTCTTCTGAATGCTTGCATAATGTAAGTCATCAAATTTTACTCAGTAATTCCTGTGGAGAAGGTTATTATTTTCCATGCTATGTAATTGAAAACTATCAGCTTCAATAATTTGTGGCTGAGTTATAGCATATCTTTCAGAAGGACATCCAATTTAAAGCTGATGACTAATGAACCACTTCCCTTGTGTTCCAATGATTCGTTACAGTCACTGTTAGGGAGCTGGATTATATTTGCAATTTATTTTTATTTCAAACTTCATTTTTAGTTATGGGTTCTTGGGACATATTTGCCTGCCACTTTAGAAAGGTCTTTACAGTTGGACACCTGTCCAGGTATTTGGAAACTGTGTTCAAATTGTCTGCTAATCTTCTTTAGCCACTGCTTCAGGAAGAAAGCGGTTTGATGGTCCAGGTGCTTTGAGCTTTGCTTAGCTAATGTCCTGGTTTGTGGTAAAACAGGACCAATTTTGTTCAGTAACTTCGCTTAGCTGGGCCTCTTCTAACTACTGAAATTAACTGCATATTGTGCAGACACTGTTCACTCTCTCAGAGTGATAAGACCAATGTTCATAGCTGATGCCCAGGCATGGTGTGCAGAGAGGCTCCTGCTTATACTTATTGCTATAACCCCCAAGGCCAACCAACTCTGTTATTTGCCCCATTGGAGGGTCGGAAGCGGAAAAGCATAGTGGGGTCCCACCTGCGGGGAGGAGCGGACAGGACAGGTGACCCAAAACTGACCAACGGGGTATTCCATCCCATCTGCCTCATGCTCAGTATAAAAGCTGAGGGATCAAAGGGTCAGGGGCTCTTCCTTCAATGGCCGACGTCTGAGGAGGACTCTGTTCGTCTGCCTGTGATCCCGATCCTGAATCCAGATCCGGAATCCAGTTCCCGTCCATCACTGAGTCCAGCCTGGGACTGCCCCAGTGCCAGCCGGTGACGTGATTGTCATCTCGGGAGCTTGATATGGTTTTGTATATATTTTTCATTATTTCTTTTTATTTTGTTATTAATATTTCATTAAAGTAGTTTAGTTCCTTCTAAACTCATAAGTCTCTTTTTCCTCCTCTGCCTCTCTCTTTGAAGAGGGGTAGAGGGGAGCATCTGTCGGTCCCATCTGGGGTCCCCCAGGTCCCCAGTAGCCGATTTGGCCTAAACCACGACAGCTAAAAATAGGCTTGGCTGAGCTATGCTTAGCTGAAAACAGAAAGGAACAAACCAATACAGAAACTTTACTTTTCAGAGTTCCACAGAGCTAAATTCTGCTATTTTCCTTACAGGTTATGTTGCATGTGAAAAACAGGGTCCGGCTTAAAATTCAAATCAAACTGAGTTTTATGGCTAGTAGTTACAGTTTTCATATGCAGAACTACTTTAATGTAGAAATGTACAACTGTATGTTCACAGGTAGTAATGTCTTAGAGTATTATTAACAAATGGGAAATTTGCTAGCAGTATTTCACTGAAGGAATAGAATTTTAAAGCTGAATAAATACTAGGAAGCACTTTCTATGCATATTCAAGACTTTTTTTTTTGATTGATCTAGGACTGTGTTCTGCTTCTGAAAATACCAGTATACTCAAGTACTGCTGTGCAAATACTGGGAGAATGTATGCTTTTTTTAAGCTTAAATGTGTCAATATTTGCTGAAAGCCCATTTTTACAGGAATATTGCAGCATGAATTTCTAGATACATGTAGTACTGTTTAGTTACAGAATTTGCTTAGGCAGAGGCTATTAAAAAGAAGAGAATATTTCTAAGGCAACAAACACACAGAGGACAGATTGCCTATTGCATTTTCACTTTATTATACACTGCAGCTAGATGTCTCACCTATAATCAAGTCTAAAACGAAAATTGTGAATCCAAGGATCAGAATTACCAGGGAGCTGGGGTAAAGGCTGTCTGCTTGGGTTTTCTTCTTGTGGAGCTACGGATGGCATTCACCTAGGGCAAAGAAAGAAAAGATACAATTAAAATATGGCAAGTTAAGATATTTTATCCTGCTTGTTTCATATTCAAATACCATTTCTCATCTAGAAGCCAAAGAGTTCACTTCAGTGAGAGGTGTGAGGTTTAGTGGTTTTGTGCCAGCCAGGCATTCTTAGGAAACTCAAGTGCTCATCTCACTTTTAAAAGCCATAAACAAAAAGCGTTGCAGCTGTTTACACAGAGTTTTATTTTTGCAACACACAAAAACAGAGTCATTACGTCAAAAAAATACTCTTTTATAAAATTCATTACATAATGACCTAGTTAGATTTGACACAGTTAATCAAAACACCTCTTTCATGCAGTGAAATATGTCAAACCAGGAAGAAAAAACCATCTATCTGGGAGAATGAAACAGCAAATCTGTAGTTTCTGTGAAGTGGAAAGTATGATAAGACCAGTGAGCTTCAGATCTTATCGCTTACTGTATGAAAGCATATCTGCAATATACAGCATAGATGTGTTTTTTCTACAGCAAATATTGAGAAGTAGTTTTTTTAAAAAATGGAAGTATGAAGCCTTTGGCAAAAAATACAGTAATACGGCAAACAGTATTTTTTTCTATGGAAAACTTATCTTTGTCTGTGAATTGTACTGTGATCTGGAGAAAAAAGTTAAACATTGGTCACTAGAGTAATAGGCTCCTCCTATTACTAAGATCTTCAACATAACCCTAAAGTTTTTTCTCTTGCCAAAATAGTTCTTTCCCACACTTTACCACTGAGGGCTAAGAGCCCAATTAAAAACAAAACAGACCAAACCTGTGAAAGCTAAGTACATATGCTAAAACAACAACAAAACAAGAAATGGGAATGCTGTACTGTGAATGTTCTTACATTTTCTGCCATTCTTCCAGTACACTTTTGTTGCTGGTACCATCTAGAAATATACTGTGAATGCAACTAAACTATTAATTACTTCTAAAACATCTGTAATAAAACTTTAGTGACAACCTCTGCATCTAAGCAGACGTTGACATTTCATTTGATTGCTGTTTAATGCACACTGATATAATTGATATAATCAGACCTTGAACTGGAGACGTGCACAGTTAGAAGTCATATTCTTTTTTTAAGACAAATAATGCTGCTTCTCTGTTTTGTGTTATCCTAAGAACAATAAATAATGTCTGTGGTAGAATTTGCTGTAAAAATGACCGTGTCAATAATTTTTTAAAGCGAAAAGCTGCTATTTTCCCCAATGAAAAAGAACTTTTGTCGCCAATTTTCTTTTTATGAGGAAGAAAATAGCAGAGCCTAGTTTATTAAATGTATGCCCCATTTTCTTTGCGCTTTCTTTTCCAGTGCCTGGCTCCCATCACAGCTGTGATCTCTTCCCCAGGGAAAACCAGTTCTTGCTGCAAGTATTGTGGGGATAGGTGTGCTGATGAGCCAGACAATACTTGTTAGTTGAGTGGCCATCAGCTACTGCCAAGCGTGTGCCACTGCTTGTTTTTCTCCCTTTCCCACCCTGAAACGCAGATTTGGATTTTTCTTTTCCATCCAGCTACTGGTTTTCACAGAATTAATGTGAAGTCAGTAATTTTGGAAATCTCTCTCACTCTTTCTGATTAACTTGAAAATGGTCAATTATGAAGAAAAGAGAAAAGAGAGGAACAGCTAAAGCCAATCAGGAGGTATGATTACACAAACTAATTTATTTGCAAAGCCACATTGAAGACTGCCAAGCTATGTGCCATTGGTTTTGTTACTGTCTTTCTATATATGTTCTTTTTTCCTTTTTTTTTAAGCTTTAATAGCACTGTTCCTTAGTTGATATGCAATGAGGAATTAACTTTTAGAAAATTTTTATCAACTAGCCTTTATTTTTTGTCCTGTCAACTACACAGTTCTGTCTGAACTTTTTAGATCTTCAGCAGTTTTCAGCCTGTAACAACATGTTCTATTGTTGCTTTTAATAAAAATCCCACTTCTCTTTTTCCATTGTATTTTTTTTTGTGCTGATGTTGAGAATTTTTTCCCATGCTTCTGGTAATAAAGCAAAAATCTGAGTGGGTTTCTTAGTACTGTAAACAACCTGCTAAGTGAGCAGGTAGGTGTTAGTTCTCAGTGTTTTATTCTTTGGTTACCTGGGAGAGATGTGAATGGAGCTCATGTATTTGGGCAAGAGGACAGAAATTTCTGCAGTGATATGATGTGCATCACCCACAGAAGAGGCCATTCTTGAGGTAATCCTTCCTGAAAATTGGCAGTATATTGCTGAACACTCATTTTTTTCTTTTTCGCTCAGAATGTGAACATTGTGGGTATAAACATAGCCATTTTTAAGTCCCTAGGAGGGCTGTGCTTGACTAAACACACTGGTATTCTACCCTGCTTAGATGATGGGCAAATATTACCCTGATGCTCAAGCTGAAAATACTTGTGGACTCTCAGGTGTTACTCATGTTTCAGATATAAAGGAAAGAAAGGAGAAATGAACAAGTCTGTAGTCCCTTTTGGAGTGTTAGAGGAACAATAGTGATGTGGGCAGTGAACCTTATGAGCCTTGGAGCTGCCAAGGCACTTCCAAGCAGTGAAGAAACAGAAGGGATAATTATCTATTTCTCTCTCGTGCTCTATTAGCGAGCTATGTTGGGTAAAAGTTTATATATACACTTATTGGGAGGCTTGTGGCATTAACTTGTACATGCTAGTGGAAACTTACCTTCTATTTCTTAATTCTTGCAGTGTGAACTTAAGGATTTTTTCATTAAAACTAGCTGGTAGCCTCTTAGTTCATATAAAAGGGACTCAATCAAGTGGCTTTCCAGGGCATGCTATGGCTTGTGTACTTGACGTTGCTGGAAGGCTATGTTATTACTTCCTCTGGGAATTAACAAATAGCTATCCCAGCAAGCTATGTCTGGGCTGTGTGAAACTTCGCCCAAACCATCCTTTGTTGCTTGATGAACTTGGAGGTTGGTGGTGTAACGGGCGCGTGAGCTTGCTCTCCACAAGGCCTTGATGGCACAGGAGTGCTATCTTAGTTTGACTGAACAGTATTCAGAGCTGGATGCTAGTCATTAATATTAAACCACAGGTACAGACATTTTGGTTTTAATTCCGAGAAAGTAATATAACGTTTTCAAGACTCAAACTGAGTCTTTCCGGGAACTTAGTTTAAAAAGTCAATGTTGAACATATGGTATGTAGAAAGACCAGCTGTGATTCAAACTTTTCTTTTTGTTACACTCACTGTTAATTTTTGAAGCACCAATTACTCCCCTGTATCTTAGAGAACATCAGCAAACCAGAACTGTAAGTACCAGTAAATTAGGCCTTATTCTAAAGCATTGTATTTGAAGTGACTCATCTGACTCCTGGTGATTTCTAGCAAGTATATTGCTAATTTAGTGTGGTAAAATGGCATGAAGTTTTGAGACTGGATTGTCCTTAACTACTGCCCTGGTGTAGCTTTAACACAGCAAATGACCCCAAAATCACAGCAGTGTTAAAAGAAGAATTAAAATTGTATAAGCCAAAAAGCTTTTGTTTACTGTATTTGGTAACGCAGGTGTCTTCTGTCTGTTCAACAAAGGAATAGAGCTCCTGTTGCTGGAATGGAAAGCAAGGAGAGAGTTTCTAAATGAAAGGCAATACTTTAGAAGGACTTTCAAGTTAGTAGTGTGTATAAAAAAAGCTGTTGAGGGTAAGCTTTTCTGGTTTTACTTGGGGAATTTTGCAAATTCTCTGTTATTCTGTGCTTCTTTGTAAAATAACTCACACACTCTTCTCACACAGAGAGAAACTTGATGAATCTGTTGGGCTGTGTATCAAGACTAAGGTAACAGCACAGCTCGGGTGACACACTCAGCCACAATGCAGTTCTGCATTGATTTGTACGAGTTCTGCTTTCTCCCACACCAGTAGCACCTTGTTCTCTCCTACGTGCTATGTGCTCTGCTGGGAGCCATATTGTCAGTGAGGACTGGGTTTTGGAGATAAAAGCATTTCATATATTAAAGTCAATATAACCCAATTTTAAAAAAATAAACTCAGTATAAACTCAATATAAACTCAATTTCATATATTAAGCTCACGCAGGATTAATATGCTGGTGTGTCTACAGATTTCTAGATGTGTCTGTAGAAGAGTAGCTATTTCTACAGGAATGCAGTTGCATTGAACGTGGCAGGGAACAAGGTCAGGCTGGATTCTCGAGGCACAGAAAAGGAAACTGGTGGCTTTCCTTTGGAAGCAGTTTATCTGATCAGTTTCTATGGCTAGTTTGCAAGCAAACAAGAGACTTGATGAACCCAAGTGTATTTAGTACCTCTTTACCCCTGGATACTTTTCAAAAGCACAGAGTATTTTGTGCCTCTCTACTTTGCCATCCAGTCTCAGCAAGCAGCTGAGCCCCCAGGAGCTAAAGGCACGGATGAGTGAAGAAGACCAGCTCTCCTAAATTAAGTTCCTTTCTGTAGGGTGAGATTATATGTGGATGTGAGGTTTTGCAGTGGAGCTGCCATATTAAGCAAGGCTGCCTATTAATCAGCTCGCCACTGCATGTGGCTTTGTCTGAGCACTGCTGCCAAAACAGCCTCTCAGCCTGAGGGAAGAATTGACACGAGCAAGCCACCACTCTGCCAAGCTGCTGTGACAGATATGCTGAATCTGCCCCATGCAAACACCATCTTTTCTGATTTCAGTTTCACTGAGAATAAATGGATCATACAAGGGAATAGTCATTGCTTAAAACACACTTGCTGATTTTCTGCGTGGCTGGCTGTAATCTTTGAGGCAGGAGTCTTTCACACTTGGCTGGTTGCTATCTAAAAACTGCAAAATGTCAAAGCTGAATCTATAGAGATGCTGCATAGGGATCAGCTGCTTGCTGCAGCTTTGATCTTCTATCAGCTGGTAAACGTTTGGCATGCCCACAGTAGCTAAGTACAGGGAAATGCTTCATTAAGTTAAAAGCTGTGGTACTTGGCTGCCCATGCAGTTTTGTAATTAATTGAAGAATCCTTCAGCTATCACTCTAATGGTCCTGTTCTTTTTAAATGGAGTGTCCTTTGCTACCATGCTTTTGCTCTGAAGATCATCCACATTGAGGCACAGTCTCCAGGCAGGTGTGGCTAGGGCTCCAAGGGACCTAAGTCCCTGATGGTCTGTCACCTGGTCCAGCCAAGGTTGGACCATGACGGAAAGCTTTTATCCCACGTTGTGCTGGCAGAAAAGATCCAATGTCAACAGTGCTGTCATGCTACAGGTCAGGTGGCAAAGTGGAGGGATGACTGCTTTCCTTCTTGTCCTTCCTCTTCTATCTTCTGGTTCCACATTTCAATTGATTTTCCTTTCTGTGCAACTTCTTTCACAAACAACTCCATGCTTTCCTCAGCTCAGCAATCCTTGAGGCACCTGGAAGTGCTGCTGCTTCTGTGAGAGATGCTCTTCCTCTTGGGCAGAGTCGCTGGTGAGCCAAACATATCACGCTGGTGGGTGCAGTGATGGCTGCATGGATGGGTGTGGGAAGTATGTCACCTGGGGTTTCCAGTGGAGATTTCAAGATATTGCCTTCCAATTCCAACATGAGATGAATAATGACATTGTGGCAGAAAACTTCCCATAGTAAAAAGCAACTTGATGAAAAACAGAATTCTGGATTTTCATTAGCAATAGATGAAAAAAATGGATTTTCTATGAAGATGACAGAGACCATAAAAAGCATGGAAGGAAAAAAATCCCTCTGGGATACTGTAGCATGCATTTTCTCAAGTTTGTCAACTACATTACGCTTCATTGATATTGCTTCAGTGCACCCATTAAGCTAAAAACAATAATTGCTTTTTCAGTTTTCTCAAAAAAAAGCTATGGCCTAATTTATTCATCAATTGAGTATTGACATTGGTAGAAAAAAATAGTTTTGAATGTCTATGTGAGAGACTTTCTGTAGTGAGGTCAGGTTTCGTCTTCCGTCACCCTTCCACTTTTGCACAGAAAGTTGCCCTAGAGGCTGCCTGCTCTCTGTGCTGGTGTGAGTTACCAGTTACCACTGGTGTGGTGCACCTCTAGCTACTTTCCTGAATTGTTTGTTCCTTTGGGATTAGACTATGCTATTTCAGCATGAAACACACGAGCTTTTTATTTGAGTTATCTCAATCAAAGAACTAATGCTCTGGCCCCAGTGTAAGGCAATCTGCGAGAACATGGTAAACAACCATAAATGACTGTTGACAAAAGCAGTGTTAGTAGTGACTGGTCACTACTACCTTCAAAGGCAATAGCTATGAACCAAACACTGTACAGAAGTATGGCAGTGAACATAGAAAATCTATGTTGCTTCAAGGCCTCTCGCCTTGCTACTGACACTCATCTCTTTTCTGATACTGTCTGGACTGATGTCTGCCACCGTGTGTGAAACGACAGAGGTCAGGTAAAAGTCTCTAGGCTTCAGACTAGTGATGTCTGTCCAAATGTTGGTTTTGATGATCTTTTTGATCAAGATGCTGTAGTCTGATTCTCACTGCGCAGCTGGCTCCCAGGTGCAGTGCAAGTCAGCAGTTCTGTAAAAAGAGGCTTTCTATGATCTGGCCCTTCTGGACCAGCCTCTCTTTGTCACAGGCATCAGCCCATGCAATCACTTCCAGAAACTTATTCTCCATTCTTTTGGTCTTCCCTTTAGCCTTCCCCCTGTGACTTTCCACACAATAGTTTTGAAGGTTTCTATAGCTGCCTTCCATCAGATTGTGGGTAAATTCCAACAGTAAAATGCACTTCAACAGAAAAAGTATTGCAGTCCTTGTAAGGAAGTAATTTGTGATTCAAATTTTGGAGTTCTGCTTGTACTAGGAAATGCTCTGGATCTTCATGTGCTGCATCTTTTGAAAAGTCAGCTTCAAAGATGTTCTTGAATCAGGGACTGTTTTATGGGTAAATATCTGGTGGGAGCTAATGATAGGTTCATTTAAAAACATTTTATTTCTGCTGCAGTGCTGTGGGAATAGAGTTTCTGTATTAGCATTAACACTCATAATCAGGAAGACTGAGAAGGAATCTAATCCTTGGCATTTCTTAGGCACATTTGAGTGATCAAAAGGGATTTCAGAGATTATGGTTTCTTTGTGTCATGCAAACCATATCAATTAAATGAATTAGGAATCTGAGCAACTCAAGTAAGGCTAGAAGGAGCCTGTCTGTGTACTTAAGACAGTTATTTAGAGGGCCATCAGGGGATATGCCTGCAGCAAAAATAGTGCTATGATGAGGAGGACCAAGTTCCTCCTGATTATTGATTCGGACAACTCTGGACCAGACTGTGGTCTGTGTATGCCTGTAAGTCAGGACACACTAGCACTAGTAGCTCCTTGCAGCCAGGGGTTTACTCAGATGGCACCTGCTTACCAGTGAAATTAGAAACAGATACTGATCTCAAGCCAGAGACAAGAGGTTTTTTTCTATCTCTTACGAGGACCAGGGATAATGTTCCTTCTCTGTGAACATCATGTCCTTTCAAGATGTTTAAATGCAACCACTGTGACATGGGACATTAAAACACTGCAGAATAATTTAATTTTGAATGTCTGTAGAGCTACAAAAACAGTAATCCAAAGATTTGTAGCCTTTGATTTGCCATATGACTTAGTGAGAAGAGCTGAGTCATGAATTCGATTCTGGATCCAAACCTCTTGGGGAGTTCTGACCTTTTTCCCAGTCTCAGTCCCATTCTGAGCACCGTGATTTAAATCAATTGTGTAATTAATCTACGGCTAATTTGTTTCTTTATGCTTATATCTAATCACAACTTACAAAACAGTCTTTCAGTAATCAAATATTACATTAACTTTAAAACTTTGTAGACTAGAAAGATAAAAGGCTAGGGTTGCAGGGCTATATAAAGCGAAGTGGTATCACATGGGTGAGATTTGCTGGCCTGTAGATTCCCACCCTTGCTACTACAGACATAACTTGATATGATCCTTTATATAACTTTTTGTAGGCATATTGTGAAACCATTCAGGTTTCTCACCAAGAGTATTCCCACGAGAAAGATTATTTTTGCAACTTACTTCTCTGATGATTAGAAACACTCCTCTCAATTTCCGACTAGATGTGTTCATATCCAACAAATATTCTTATACCAGCTTTCTCTCCTTTACCTTCTTTTGCATTTACCCCAAGGACGCTTTTACAGGCAGTAATCACAATATCTCAGCCTCACTCTTGCAGGTTGCAAAAGCTGGAACCTCTAAGCACCTGCAGGCAGCAGCACTTACCAGTGCCCTGACCACTATATTTGCACTTCTTTTCCTGTTCCTGTTTGACTTATTTTTCCTAAAACAAGGATATAAAAGAGATTCTTTCAGAGTCTGCACACCCATACAAAGCATCTCTGCACTCAGGGCATGTAATTTAAAGACATGTGTGACTGTGGCAAATTTTCCATTCCATCTCCATTATCACTTGGTTGATGAAAAGCTCAACATGAGTCAGCAATGTGCGCTTGCAGCCCAGAAGGCCAACCGTATCCTGGGCTGCATCAAAAGAAGCGTGGCCGGCAGGTCAAAGGAGGTGATTCTGCCCCTTTACTCCACTCTGGTGAGACTCCACCTGGAGTACTGCAGCCAGCTCTGGAGTCCCCAACATAAGAATCGCAGAATCATAGAATGGTTTAGGTTGGAAAGCACCTTGAAGATCATCGAGTTCCAACACCCCTGCCATAGACAGGGACACCTCCCACTAGATCAGGTTACCCAAGGCAACATCCAGCCTGGCATTCTCCTTCTCCTCAGGGCTGCTCTCCAGCCATTCCCTGCCGAGCCTGTGTTTGTGCTTGGGATTGCCCCAACCCAGATGTAGGACCTTGTACTTGGCCTTGTTGAACTGCATGAGGTTGGTATGGGTCCACCTCTCCAGGCTGTCCATGTCCCTCTGGACGGCATCCCTCCCCTCCAGCATGTCTACCTTGCCACACAGCTTGGTATCATCGGCAAACTTGCTGAGGGTGCACTCAACCCCACTGTCCATGTTGCCGACAAGGACATTGAACAGTACAGGTCCCGGTACCAACTCCTGAGGAATGCCACTCCTCACTGGTCTCCACTTGGACATGGGGTCATTGACCACAACTCTTTGAGTGTGACTGTCCAGCCAGTTCTTTTTTCACCGACAGGACACGGACATGTTTGAGTGAGTCCAGAGGAGGGCCACAAAGACGAGCAAAGGGCTGGAGCACCTCTCTTATGAGGAGAGGCTGAGAGAGTTGGGGTTGTTCAGCCTGGAGAAGACAAGGCTCCGGGGAGATCTTATTGTGGCCTTCCAGTACCTAAAGGGGGCCTGCAGAAAAGATGGGGAAGGACTCTTTATGAGGCAGTGTAGTGATAGGACAAGGGGTAACGGTTTTAAACTGAAAGAGGGTAGATTTAGATTAGATATTAGGAAGAAATTCTTTACTGTGAGGGTGGTGAGACACTGGAACAGGTTGCCCAGAGAAGCTGTAGATGCCCCATCCCTGGAAATGTTTGAGGCCAGGCTGGATGGGGTTTTGAGTAACCTGGTCTAGTGGGGGATGGGGGGTGGAACTAGATGATATTTAAGGTCCCTTCCAATCTAAACCATTCTATGAGTCTATGAAATCTAAATATCTACATTTAGTTAGATGAAGTTCACCTAAGGCTTTTGGTTTTATTTCACAAGCCAAATCCTGAGCTCATATTCAAAAGACAGAAAGAATTGTTTTAATGAATATTTTCCTAAATATCGCACACTATTTTTTCTTGCCTTACTGTTATGGCCTGATTTATTTGGATGGAGTCATATTTCCAACAGCATTTGGGAAACCAACTGTACAATTTAGTTGCAAGCTAGAGTAATTGTCCACAAGTTTTATCAGTATATTTGTGATGCCAAGCAGGGAACACAACAGAGCTAAGCCTTAAGACACATTTAAGCTAATGGTTTGCATATAAGACTGCTCTGAGGAATATTAAAATAATATTTAAGTTTTTTTTATATTGAATAGTCAAAAAAGGAATAGAAAAAAAGGGACGGGAAATAGCAAGACACAAGAAAGTAAGTATGTTAAATGCAGAGTTAAAACATGCTCATGACATATGAAAATGGAAACGTGCATTTGAGAATATGCAAAGTGGTAAGTCAGCCCATTAAGCAATCCAAGAACTGTTGAGTCAGAACTTTTTGATTTAAGATGGAAAACAGCATATTAAAAATAAATACATAAAAATGTTGCCTCAAAATACAACATTTAAAATGCATGTCACAAAGCATTTGAACTAGTAAGAGATTATGCTTAAGCCACTTCTTGGTCAATTTAGCGTATTGGAAAAACTGAAACAAAGTTGATTTTAAAAAGTTCAGATGTGTTGTCTTTACTCTTGCCTTTTAAAAGTCTTTCTGAATCAATGTACCAAGAAGTGTCAAATGAAAGCAAAAGAATTTTTGTTATGGTACAAATACATGTTGAATCAAATCACTAACAGCTACAATGCACATGGGAGTTAAGAGAAAGTTTATATATATATATAAAAGCCTATATATATGTATAGACTTCTAGCTAGCAGATAATATTTTTGTGAACTTCACTTCCGTTGACAAAAAATTGATTACATTTATTGCATGGAAGTGCTACATATACTGGAGACTCCTTAATGAGGACAGACCTGAGAAAGATAATTTTTCCTTACTGTTTTTTTTTTCCAGCTTAATTTAACGTATGTGAAACTACCACACTGTGAAGTCAGGTAGCTGAAATCCTCTTTAGCATGGATACTTCATGGACAAAGTAAATAGGCTCTTTCCTGCCAAGATTTCCTAAATTGCATTTTGGTGCAGCAGTGGGAGTATGTGTCAGGATCTACAGCCACATACTTTTTGGACTTCATATTAAGATTGGTACAAAAGGTGCCAATTAGTGTTGACAGCAGGCAGATATCTAGTAGTCAGCAGCTAGTCTGAGATTACACACCTGGTCTAGATTAAAAAAAAATAAGTTCTAGATATAAAATGTTTTAGGCCCTATTAGCAGTCCTTTGTGGCAACTTGGATTGGGGTGAACATAATTCATTATAATTCATTATATTAATGGCATATCATTAACCTGGAAATGCTGGGCACTTGAATCTGCAAATCAGGTGGCCTGTGTATTCTAGATATTGGTTCCTAAATTAGGACCTGAAATTTGGAAAGTCTGGGACCAGGTTCTTTATTTTAGGGCAAATAGCTGGTGCAGATCCAGAAAGCACATTGTAGGACATAAACACCTTAGCATTGCAATTGCTAGCACAGAATGCATCTACTGCTCATATAAACAGCATTTTAGCAGATAAAAAGTATTCAGGGGTATAAAGAGAGGCTGAAATCTAGATCAGTCAGCACTCTGTGTTTTCCTTTCTTTTTCTTTTTGACAAACTAGACGATTCATCATATTAATTTGCTTTTCTTTCCTCCTGATTCTGAAAGTTTATCTTTTTTACTCTGTCCCATTTCCTTCCACCTGCCATGCAATGTTCTGTGCAGACACTGCACCTCTTTATATATATATCTGTCTTAAGCAAAGAAGTCTGAACACTGACTTGACCATTTCTGAGTTCTATTCTCTCTTCCCAATGGCATTCAGTGGATGCCATTCCTAGCACCCCAAGGTTCATTTGCTTTTTCAAAGGGGCATCCCACTACCGAAAACATTCTGCTCACTACTGGCTGCGTAAGAGGAAAGGGAAGAAGCTTATTACAATATCCTTTGACACAAAAAGGTCTGACTAAATTAGTAGCTCCAATAGGCACGTGGCTGTTCCTGTAGAGTTTCCAGCCCCACATGAAAACGCAGTCCCTGGAAAGTTCGACGTGTCTGACTTTCTACTGTCCTCACAGATATTCTGGCCAACAGCAATGCTGAGGCTTTTTTCCTCAGCTTGCAAGCTTTGTTAAATTGGAAGGTACTTCCAGCTAGCAAGTGGATCGCTTGCTCTGTAGCGTTGCAGAAGTTGGCACTGTAGAAAGAATAAACAATATGTTATATTCTCATCTGGGGACAGGAAAGGACTTGCTCCCTGTGTTATAAAGCAAGAACTATTGAGGAAAAAGGCAACAAATCTGCTAAAAATGACCAGGAATGACATAAAGGTATAGGATTCTAAAATAGTCCCATGCATTATGTTTGCTGTATCTCAAAATGCTATTGAATATTCCTGACATATAATAGGAACATGATCTTACTTTTGGGTATCTGGGATATCCTGTTTCTAAGATCAGTATATCCTCATCATTACATCATTAGGTATGGATAGAGTATTAAAATGGTGGGAGATGTTTATGTGTCGTGGTTCGGCCTCAGCCAGCAACAAAGAACCACGCAGCCGCTTGCTCGACTCCCACAGCCGTGGGAAAAATCGGCAGAAAAGGGCAAAACTCGTGGGTTGAAATATTATAATTTAACAGAACAGACAAAGGGAAGAAGAAAGAAAAACAATAACACCGGTAAAGGAATATAAGAACGCAATTACAGTACCGCCGCGAAGCGCACCGACCAGACGCGCACCGACCAGACGCGCACCGACCAGACGCGCACCGACCAGACGCGCACCGACCAGACGCGCACCGACCAGACGCGCACCACCACAGCCCGCCCCCGAGTGGCGACTGCCTTCCCCTCCGCGGCTAGCGCCTCTTAAGCTGGTCATGGGTCACGTGGTAAGGAATACTTGTCTCCCCTGCCGGCTCCTTGGGGAAATTAACCCCATCCTTGCCGGAACCAGGACATTATGGAAGGAGGAAAACCCTTGGTGGACGAGTCTTCACTTGTGTACCTGACTGTACTTGCTTGAATGGAAAACTAACATTTCTGCAGCTTTTAGGGATTTAAAGTCCTTTTGTCAGAACAGTTTGTCACCTTGTTCCTCCTGACAGTAAATACACTTTTGTATTGGTGAAAACTACCTCAGATTACCTTGCAGTTTTTCTGCTGAAAGAGCACATAGTGCAGCAGTAGGGTAAGACCCTAGCTCCTCTGTGTGCGAACAATTACACCTTTGTAAATATGAGGCAATTTGAGCTAGCTTAATCCCTGGCGAGCTAAGAGTGAGCTATATCATTGCTCTTGGGTGTAAGAGCGAGCTACATCATGGCTCTTGGGGGTAAGAGCCTGCATGTGAGAGGTTAGCACAGGGTAGGTAGTCTGAGATCCCATGGTACTTGAGTGTCATGGTACCGTGAGTGTCAAAGGCTGCTTGATGGACCTAACAAAATGGCAAGGATGCTTGACCTCTGCCAACTGCTATGAGGATGACAATGACCAAAAGTACAAATGAAATCACAGTAGAGTACCCAGACTTTAAACTTGTTTGATAAGAAACTAGGAGATTGGCATTCATATTACAGCCCACTCTTCACAAGCCGAGAAGGGAAGAGGTGAGTGATGCATGGGTTGTGCAGCCAGCTGGGACCAGTATTCCCAGGGGCTCCTCCTGTGCTTGTGGCTGCTGCAGCAAGGGCATGGCTTCAGCAGCTGTGGTGTGTGTTAATGAGCAGCTCACTGAGCTGGGCAACTGCAAGAAGACCCTTGGCAGATCTACGGATTTTGACAAGCCAGTGTGTCCCTTACCCTCTACTAACATGTCTCAGTGCTAGGAATAAAACGTAACAGTGCCTTAGGCATGAAATGAGATTCAGGCTACAATTTCAACCCTGTAGAATCTTATACATGTGAATCATCTAACTTATATGGAACAGGTTGCAATTTTTCATCGATTTATTATTTATGTTAAAAGTGTTTGTTTCAATATAACTGTGCTGAAACATGTTGTTTAAATGTGTCTGAGGAAATATAGTTATTGATTTCTTCTTCCCAAACCTTTCAAAAACGGTGGATTTTTTTCCCAAATCATTTTGTTTGTTTAATATGAGTGGGAGAATACCTGTTTCTCTTTTCCCTCTTCCTACTTTTTCTCAGTAAAAAAGTTTTCTTGACCATCATAAACTATAAGGCAAAATGAAATTTATTTTCAAAATTCCAACAGAATTTATTTCATTGGCTTGAAAAACAAGTGAGATTCTTAGTAATACTGAAAATGTGTTTTCTTCAACTTAAAGGATTTATGTAACTTCCTTGGATACAGGCTTTTGTTAAATATTGTAACTGAGAAAACGAATTTTGATTTTGGAAAGAACAATAGTGCTTGAAGAAAAGACTCATACAGTTTCTTTGCCCTTACTTTTAATTCACAGAAAGAGGAAAGACATAAAGGAGAATAATGCACCACAAAATACGGCAGCTAAGAGAGACTGCAGAGGGGTAAGAACATCAAATAGACAATACAGGCAATGGTGATAAAAGATGACCATTGAAACACAAGAAATTAACTTTTTGGAAGTGTATTTGGTCTGGTTGGGATGGAGTTAACATGGCTGTTACAATCCAGGACATATTTATTTTTCTTTTCTTCTTTTCATCTTCACTTACTAAATTCTCTTTATCTCAACACATGAGTATTTCTCACTGTTGCCTTTCTGATTCTCTCTCCCATCCCGCTGAGGGGTAGTTGTGTGAGTGACTGGTGGGTGCAGTTGCTGTCTGGGGTCAACCCACCACAGGAACAAAAATCAATCAACAGCTCGATGCTGTTGTAGACAGTGATCCTGATGTAACCTTTGGGACAGGAAATTCCTACATCTTCTGCTGGAAGGTGTGGCAGGAGATGGTCAGTGTGTGCCCTGTCTCTTGAGCCAATTTATTAACCATTCACTATAGGGTTGAGAGGATGTGTGCACTGGCTGGCAATGGCTAGTCATTGTCTTCTTACACCTATTTCAGTACACACCTACGTGTTCAATAATATAAAGAAAGTGAGTACTGAAATGGACAAAGTAGAGCTTCTCGTAAATAAGAAACACAGTCACGACCAGAATACAGGGGCTGAGAGATCCACAGGGTTCAGAAGAGAGAGAAATGAGATAAAGAAGGATAAAATTATGCATCAGTCATATACTATCTCTAGAAAACAGGTATCGCAAGGACAGATCTAAATGCTTTGGAAGGGCTGATGGATAGCGGAAGAGCTGGTACTGTCTCTTTGGATTCTTTAGAAAAGCCAACAACTGATAGGGCTTTTTCCACTTTTACCCTGCAGGACTAGATTTTTGAAATGGATATATTATTTTTGAATATTATTAGAGAGGCAAATGTTAACATGCTTTTAATTCCCAGGTAAAGATTAGGAAAAAAAAGTGCTGTGAACATTGACAGATCTTATTTAATCTTAAGTGAAATGCAAAGCTGGTGACTAGGTAAATTTGTTTTGTTTTGTTTTGTTTTTTTAATTTCAAAGGAAAAATGAGAAACCTTAGAACTTTTTTAGCTAAAAATACAAATGTTTTATGGAATTTGTATTGAATTTATGAAGAAAAGAGTTCCAAGTGTACATAACAAACCAACACAGAAAGAATAAGCAGTTTGCCTACAAGGAATGCATTAACGTATTAGTCAGCAAATAAACTCATGTCAGAAAGTGTGGCAGGGGGGTGAGAATTTCCTAGTCCATCTCTGCTTAAATCATGTGCCGTCAGCTACCTAGGGAACAAAGTATGTCCAAATTTTTTAAAATATTGGCCAATGAGGCACAGTTTATTTTTATAAGCAATCATCTATCTTTCAAAACCTTTCATCTTGTTTTCACCTTTTTTTTTTTTCTTTGTTGGCCTTAGTATTCATGGTTTTTTTGACATATTATTTCTGACTGATTTTTTCTTGTTGTTGTCAATACTATTGTTGTTGTATTCCTCTTTGTTTCTCCTATGTGGCACTTAACTAAGAGAGAAAGAGTGTCTCTCCAAGAGCTCCAGAAATGGGTATGGCAAAGCCAAGCTGTGCAATGTATTGATTTTTTTTCCCCAGAACAATATCATGTCAAGACATTTGACCTATTGGTATGAAGATAATTTTTATGAAGGCAATAACACAACTGAAACAACAGCAAAACACCTCACATTGTTTACATGACTTTGGAAAACTAACCCATTTTCTAACGAACCAATAGTTTGCTGTCTAATAATCCCAAACTTGGGGCATGATTACTCGTGATTCAACCTCAACATGAAATAGTGCAGAAGATATGGACTAAGCTATGCATGTTATTAAACTGCAGATATCATCCCTTTACCCTGAATAAGCAAGGATAAAAATATAGTGGTATCTGTCTTGGTTGTCATTAACTCAGCTTTTATAAAGGGGATGTTCCTTCAAAAAGTAACAAATCCAATTAGCAATAAACTAAAGGAAAAACTGGGCTCTGAACCACCACAGCTATACTGATGTTTGCAAAAGTTCATACTGGACATACAGGGAAAGTCTGCAGAGCCTATAAAAGGTAAGGGCCAGTGTTCAAAGCAAAGAAGTTGTCAGCATCTCTCTGAGATGGGCTCAAAGGCAGAGCTGGAGCTGTGCTTGATTGGCACTATAAAATGTCCGTCTCAATGGTGCAGAAAGCTACAGGGCATTGATGTGGATTGTAATTGGTATAGCAGCCCAATACCAGACGTCTGATCTGAAAGATAACTAAATGAGATAGGTTTTGTTACGCCTCAGATAGTTCCTTCAGCTACTGGCATCATATGCAATGACTAATCAGAATGACAGAGAAGTAATTAGACATAAACCGATTGTGGCAAACCTTTCTGCATATGAATCACATGGGAAAGGCCTCCACTTACAGGCTGCTTTTCACCCTCAAAGTAGCCAATGGAAAAAACTCCCCAGAATCACAGTTCCTGTGGGTGTTTCCTGGGCTACAACGGTCTTCAAAGAGCAGAGGCAGGAGACAGAACAAAGTTGTCCACCGCAATGATGACTGGTGCAGATTCAGGACTGATCCTCAAACTACCGTAAACCACGCAAAGAGGCTGGCAAGGCCTGGGGAGAGTCGGAAAGGAGGAGAAGGCAGACAAGTGCCCCCTTGAAAGCTGTGCTCATGCTAGGGAGGTTCAGATCCACAGAAATGCTGACATGAGCTGTAGCCTTCATTTGCTGCCATGATGAAGGGTTGCAGGAATTCAGTGGCTGATTTCCAAGGGCTGATGGAGCTGTAAGAAGTGTCCAATGCCATAACTTGTTGCTGCCTGTAGAGATGAGGTGGTTAATCTGGCTGCAGTACCAACCCAGGACAGTGCAATAGGCACACCGTCTATACTCGGGTGTTCCTGACCCTCAATCTTACATTCAGGACAGTAGACAACAACAGCAGTCATACATAGCTGGAGACGTCCGTTTTTTTTTTTTGTTTTGTTTGTTTTTGGTTTTGTTTTTTTTTTTTTTTTTTAATTGAAGTACTACACGTTTTCTATTTTCCTTTGTACATTTGGAGCTTTGTTTTGGTTAGGGAAAGCCAGCTCCAGAAATGCTATCCGTGCAGCTCCTGAATTATTTTAGCAAAAGGAGTTTCAAAACTCAATGTGGTTGGCACTCTCTGAACCCGGACCTCCCGCTGTGCCTTTGAACTCTGCTCACTCTGGGATAAAAACTACAGAGCTCTCTCTACTGCAGCAAGCCAAAGGCAAGTTTTCTTTCACAACGTTCAAGTATACTCTTGCTTAGGTGCTCTGACAGGCAAGGCAGCAGAAATACATGTCTTCAGTTTCATGAAATGCAGTGGAACTGTTGCAGCAACTCTTTTAAGTTTTGCACTTGCCAAGGTACTTTGAAGTCCGTGGGGCATTTTAACTAATATTTGGATGGCCAGTATGAAGGTGGCTGTTAGAGCTTCACGGGTGACTGCCGGTGGAGATTAAACTTCCCTCATCGCTTCAAGTAGCCTCTTGATGGGTGCTTTTAAGTAGTATTTGAGCTTTATTTTGGTGATGGCCCATTGACATCTCCTGTCCCCGTAAATGCATACTGCTTCCCTAATGCTCATCAGCATTGGGGTGTCACAGCCTCCTGTTGCGACTGGTCACTCAGTAGTTCCAGAGGCAGTGGGAGGTTGTAGTGGACACAGAGGTCCAAAGCCATGCAGTGACTCTTGGGAGCCAACAAGATATGCTCAAATAAGAAAGCTCAATATGAGCTTTCTCCTATTTTCTGTGCTTTTTTAAAGAAAAACAAGTAAAAAAAATATCCCTTTTAATCTGTGCTTATGTTATTATTAAAAGCGTACAGCAATTTGGCCAAAGGTTGCAGAACTTCACTATTAAGACCGCAACTGTGGCTTAGGTCAGCACTTTGTAAATGTTACCTGATTTAACTTTCATTTCATGCTCATGCGTTTTCCTCATTAGGCCTTCTGTCGCAGCAAAGCGTGAGCGAGGCCCTTGCTTTGCAGCCAAGCAGTGACCACACAAGGGAGCAGAGGAGGAAGAGAGTACCCTCCCTCACATGAGGGAGGGTTGGGAAGACACCTGCTGAAGGAGGCGGCAGCTTGCAGAAAAGGGAAGCCTGCCTGATGAAACCAGATGTTATCTGGAGGAAATGGTAGCTGCCCTGCCTCTGCTTCTGTCACCACCTCCTTATTTACTTCTACACTAGCTGACCAAACCCTGGTCTTTGGTAGCTGCCCACATTTTTCTTCAATTTGAGCAGCTAAAATCACCAGAAATACATTCATCTGCTACCTGAAATAAGCCAAACCTAGAATCATACTGTTTGTTTTTTTTTTTAATAAAAATAGCATATTTTAAAATTCATAATAACTTTAAAGCCATTGTTTCGAGTGTGTTGATGTATCCGGTTACAGAAGAATATTTCACCTGATGCTTAGATGGCAGCTGTATAGTCGGAAAGCTTTGATGGATCCTAATAAATGAACAAAACTAATGGAATATTAACATCCACGTGTAATACTAAATTGCTTCCTGCTGCAAGAAATAAGGCTAGTGTCTTCAATTCATTGGAAATATTTTTACTGTGAGTAAATATAATGTTCTTTTTGAAATTCTTTTGCTAGTTAGAGCAAACATTGGATAGCAATTTTGTTTCATATCTCAAGGTATCTGCTAAAATCTGTTTGTTTTTTTTTTTTGTTCTTAAGTTTATTTGAAGAATACAATATCTGGATTAAAAATAAGGCTCATAAAGTTAATGACCTGCAGGTCCTCTGAAGTCCTGCCAATTTTGGACTTATCTTAGAAATAAAGCACCGTTGTTTACTAGGTAATCCTACTGTCAAATAGGAAAAAATATTGTAATTCACAGCAGTTACTTTCAGGTGTGCAAACAGTTTTGCTGAGACTTAGGAAAAAAAAACAATGAAATGGCTTAATATAAGTACACTGTAAACACTATAAATATGTGGTTAGCTCAGTAAGAAAAAACTCCTAAAAGACTCAAAATCAAATGCTTTACTTTTGAAAGCCAGTTAAGATCCAGACTGTTTCTTTCATATCTCTAGTTGCAGGTACAGGCTGCTACTTCAGCCTCAATGGGAGTGGGTTCCAAATCTGCAGATGGTTTGTGATATTTCAGTATTCAGGACTGCTTTCAGCCAGTCATATATTTATTCTGATATTATATTTCCTGTTATAGTTCAAAGTGCCAAATCTTTAACAAAATATTATTTTAACGAGGGGGATTAGTTAACACGAAAATCCCCAGACAAATATTAAGCCCAGAAAATAAATCTGCAACTAACTGACATATGAGTCTCATTCTATATTCTCTCTTCAGTGGCTGATTATTTTCCTGCAGAGAATAAAGAAGCCATTAATGTATAATGAAAGAGACAGCTTCATTATTTCCTCTTTGAAAAATACATACTTAGCCATATGGGGTCTTTTGTACACAAGGATTTTCTCTTGCTAACAAGTTCAGGACTGATGGTACAATTACTTAGCTATCACACCATTTACAGTAGTGAAATACCTTCTTGGGTATCAATCAGAAGGTCAAAGGCAAACTGGCTTTTTGTTGCCTGCAACAACAGGGATCCTGTGACAGCTCTGCTCCTGGTAGCAAGTGGCCACATTGGCTGTGTATGTTGTTAAATCGGCTTTTTCTATTTACAGTATGAAGGAAATAAAATGATGTAGGCTTACTTGAAATGATGCTCAGATAGTGCAGAACTCTCTCTGGATAACAGCAGAAAAATGCACATATTTACATATACTCTATCTGGAAAATGTATGCTCTTTGCATCTGGAAGGAAGCATGTTGCTTCTCTGAATTGCTCGTACCCAGGCCAGCTGCTGCACTAGAAGCTACAGCTGATGCTGAGTCAGACAAGAATGAAAATGCAGCACTTTCTCTTGCAAATCTCCTTGTTCGTGCTGACCACCTTGCCTCCGTGTTGAGAAAAATGTGACTCCCATTATTCCTCGTTGTTTTATATACCTAATTTGCAGCATGGTAGTGATGGATTACAAAATCATGGACTCCAGCAAGCTTCTGGAGTCATGTAGGAACATACAGTTCAGTTAAAACAACCCTTTTAAACCTAGCTGTATGGAGGGACTGGCAATTCATAGATGGCATAATTGTAAGGTTCTCAGGTGATTACATTTGCATTTTCTGCTGGTCAAAGCAACTCCTTAAGGCTTCGTAGAGTTGTCATCAATACATGGACTGCTTCTTGTCTTGCTTATCTTAATGCACATTCCTTAAGGTGACATCATAAACCGAAAATGAGTAAGTGAAAGCGGGTAGGTAGGTAAGAGTAATATAAAATACTGCGCCTGGTCTTGGGTTTGTTTGAAAATTTTTGTAGTTTTAAAACTGCTTTCTCTTTTTTTTTTTTTTTTTTGTTAGTGTTTCCTTCATGTTCCCAGAATACGAAAACAATAATGAGAGCTGATGATGTACCTGATGACCCAATGGAGAGGAGCCGTGTTGGGGAAGCAGCTCTGGACCGAAGTGACATGCCCTCTGCTCCCTTCCGGGCAGAGCGTTCACAGACGAGACCTGCCACCCCGGTTCTTGCCAAGCACACCCACAGAAATGTGCTTCCATAGCCTCAGTGAACTCAAAATGACAGGTAAGGAAACCGCCTTCCCTCTTGATTTTATTCAGGGGACATCTGTCCTACATGGTCTTATTCAGTTCATCCTCATGTTACTCCTTTTTACTCCATTGTAACTCTCCATTCTGTTTGCTTCAACGTTACTTTTTGAAGTTGAGGGTTGTCATTTACTATGTATTTGAATGATAATGACAATGTACGGCCTCTACAAAAATTTGAGCCAAAGGAATATTTTATTTAAAATCTACAATTTCCACCAAGCAGCATCACTTTCTAATCTCTGTGTGCTCTACTTTTGCCTTTGAGACCTTAGATATCATATATGTTTTGCAAGTTGTTTTACTGGTCAATATATTCTATATTTGATTTGGTTTACGACCTTCTTTCAGATATCTTTTATTTCTTGGGTTAGGGTAGTGGAGTCAAATTTTATTCAGTGTAGGTCATGAATACTTATGTGAAACAAATTTCTTTTATTCTACAATGTATCTACTAGCAACAAACTTTGCTGAGATTGCATACAGCACTGGGAAACCAATTTTGTTTATAAATCAAAGACGTTTTATCAGAAGGCACCAGTTCACCAGGTTGAGATTTTGGGGAAAGCATCAGGTTTTGCACATGTTTCTTCTTGCAAAAACCACTTTAGGAAAGATTCATTTTTATTTCTTCTTACAATACCTTTTAAATACTTTTTGTACAAAACACCAGGAATCTGCACTTCTGTCTTCTGCATGGATGAGCAAACAGACAGCACAAATGCATAAATATAACTTCTTAGGAAATCAAGCTTCAAAAAGAATCAGCATTGTAGTTTTGAATTGGCTTTGTTCTGAAATTTACGCATCTCATGTCATAAGTTTTCTGGAAATAGAAAGCTTGAAACATTTAAAATATTTTTTTTTCTGAGATAATTTGCTAGAACATTTTTTAGGGTTGTGATTGTCCTCCTACAATTCTGAATGACAAAGAAATTAAGCACCTCAAATGGTCTTGGATTGGGACAGGTTTTTCTTAAGCTGCTGGCAGGAGAAACCCTAAAGAATTTTGGTTCTGTGCTAATTCTTGTACTGGCTTTAATACCAGCTTTCTAAGTTAATTCTGTTCTCTGGTGATATGATTTGAAATTGTGTATTGTAAATGTGTTTTTTCACTTAACACTAGTTTTCTTCTTGCAGTTTAATTGATTGTCATAAATTTAGACCTGGATGCCTGGTGATGGCATTTCCCTCATTCTAGCCAACACCAAATGACCGTCCATCAAATAACAGTGACAGAGCTCACAGGACAGAACTTCCCTTCAAATGGCATATCAGATTGTTTTTTTGGATGAGGAGCATTCAGCTGTTTGTTGCTGTTATGTGGTGGAAGGGCACAGCTTTCTCTTCTTGTTTAGAGTGTTGCTGTAGTATGGTAATTTTGTAATTTTAAGAGCCTGAGACCCTGAGATCATCAAGCCAACTGGAATCCCAATGGAATCCCAATAAGCTTTTGATATGGCTGTAATTACTTCAGTTGATGCAATATTCCTGATATATTTAAAATCATTCTAAATTATAATTATTACTGGTTTCTAGCCTTTGGGTATCACTGCCTTCTTTCTAGGATGAGATTAGGTTATGTGTTGAGACTGGAACTGTCTTTGTCTTCCTACTTGTGCCAGTATAGTTTTCCCTCAGTCTGAGGCAGGCATGTCCTGCTGGCTTGTTATTTTTATATTTGTTGGTTTTTTTCCACAATTCACATTTACTGGATTTTATTTTAAAGTGCCTGAGGTAGCTCATTAGTTTGGTAATATCTATGGCCGTATTCCCCGTTCTGAGTCTTAATGTTATTCAATTTTATAATCTTGTTTCACTGTTCTCAGCATTTACCGATACCAGTTTTAATGAAGCTTCTCCCAACCTTGCAATTGTATGATCTCTCCTCTATCCCTTACTCCGAAGGATCCCAAAATAAAGATAGCTGTTATTACATTCCAAGTGGGAATGAGAAATAATTTGCAAATTACTTGATGGAGTTTAACTATTTGCAGAAGAAGGGAGAGAAGGAGGCAGTGTTCATACAAGATATTTCAAGGCCTTAAGGTAATATTCAGATATGTATGTGTACTATGTAATCACAAATTGTCATAGAAATGCTCAGGAAGCGGCAGTAATCCAAGTTGCCACAGATCTAGGAGAATTTTGGTAGCTCACACCTCTACAGGACATGGGGTCTCCAGTCAGGTCCGGAAGAACTTGTGGTGACAGTTTAATCGGATTTCAACTGCCTGTTGTACCAGGCTGGTCTCAAAAGAGCGTCAAGCATGTATGTCTGTGTTGTAAATAAGCACTTGCAAGGAACTGAGCCAAGACGATGCTCAGTATTACTGTTGTTTCCTGTTTCTGTTTTAAATAGGACAAACCCCGCAGACAAGAGTTTGTTGAGCGCAGTCACCACCTACCCCATGCTTTAAAAAGCTGAGTGGAAGATGCTGCTATTTAAGATCCCAGAAGTTAACAGCGTGTGTAGGGACAGCTGTGCCCTGGAGAAGCCCTGGTGATGAATCACTCCCTGAATATATCTTGTGCAGTTTCAAAGCACTTTGGGATCCTTTGTGATAAGTGTTATTACATAAGGGCAAATATACCTCTGAGGTTTATGGCAGAAACCCTGGCCATGCTCCAGCTTACAGTGCTGCTGGCAGACATCGCCACAGCAGTCTTCTGCTGACAACAGAAAAATCCAGCCGCTAAAAGCATGGCAGACTCAAAAAACTGTCTGCTAATTTATGTTCCTTCCAGTAGCTAGATACTAAGGAGGGAAGTTAATGACCAAAACTCTTCCATGCAGATGTGGTGATGGCAGAGTTGGCCTCTTTTTACCCGCGTCAGGCAGAGCTGCCGTGTGAACCGAGGCAGAGTGTAGACAGACAATCAGCCTGGCTTTCACATCATTGAGGGCCAACAAAATAAATAAACGCACTTCTCTTTATCTTGGACATAAGAAAGTTGGAACCCTTCCTGCAGACCAAGTGACACATCCTGTGTTTTACACGTAACTTGGTAAGGAAGCAATTGCAAAATCTTTTAGCTGAGAGAACTGAGTGAGTAGTTGTGGACTAAGCTCTTAAAACTGGTGTGAAAACACTCCTGGGGATTTGCTACTTAGGAAACCTGGCTGGAGTTTTTCAGCCCTTGCCACATAAACTGGCTATAAGAGACTTGGTGTCTTCAAGGGCTCTGGAGGCAGTGTGCTAAATTGATTCGGATTGACAAAAACATATAAAATTAAGAGGTCCTATCTGAAAAATCTATGTAATTAGGTTGTGCTTCAGGCATCAAAGTTGAATGTAATGATACCCAGGACTGCAAATAAAATGAATATTCTTTCAGTTTTATAGGTTCCTTGCTAATGCTACCACACTTCAGTTATTAAAAATTCTTTATGGGTAACTCGCATGCCCATTTTTTCAAAAGAATTTTCCATCTAGAAGTAGTTACTTCGTCAGGATAGCCATCACTGTATTATGGTTAAGTTTCCAGCCTTGTTTTCATTATAAACTAATTATATATGTTTTCAGCCCAATCAGCTAATACGGGAGTGAGCCATTGAGTTCAGGACTGCTTGCCTCAACCACAACAACACTTGAGGGCTTCCCCCACCCCAGACAGTACAAAGAAGGGTAGATTTATTGTAACAGAAGGCAGGGATGACTGAGCGAACGCCCAATGATGCTGAGAAAGAAGATGAACTGTCAGGTAGTCCCTGTTTTAAATATGATGCTCGGAGCAGTTACAATGCATATAACCTCAGGTTGGCACACTCACTGGGTTACTTTTTGCCTAGGAATTGTGCACAGAATGGGAAAGTCAGCTATAGCACTCTGGAAAGAGTGAATGGGGAGGAAACACTGTCCTTGAGTCACTCTCTAAATGTGAAAGAGACAAAACTGAGAAACATTCCTCTCGTTTAGCGAATGGCCTAATTGCTGGACCATTCTTCCTGTCTCATTGTGGTGCGTGTACATCTTTATTCTCCTTTCAGGGAAGCTGATTTTGGCACAATTGTTTGCAAATATTTTTATATTCTAAGATAGAAATTCCTATCTATTATTTAAAAATCCGTATTTAGATATTTTAGCTATAGTAAAATGCCTAGCTTAGTGCTGGAATTATAAATAGAAAAATCACTGATCTGGGTGTTGCATGTATAGTCTTGTCAGCCACAGAGGTTTAAGTTTCTTTGCTAAACTCTTGTTGTTCTCTAATAGACAGCTGTCACTTTATAATAATGGGCTGGAGGACAAGATGATCAAAAATTAGTCATGAGGTAACTCAGTCCTCAGTACTCAGTCACTAAGGTCTTCAGATATTTGTGTTACACAGATCCAGTATTAGATAGAAATAATGACGATATAACATTGTGGAATTAGGTTATGAATATATTAGTTAATACTTAGGGAATGAATGCTCATGATAGATAATATGTACAGTCTTTGATCAACGTGAGCTTCTCTACAGTCAGCAGCAGCACGTATACTTCTACCAGTGTTCAAATTCCTGCTCAGTGAAAAAGTTGAAGCACATCTGCAATTGCCCCTGCTGATCACCCCGTCAGTGGTGGAAAACCATCCTGCCTCCACCGCAAAAGACTGGGCTTTTAATATTCCCAAGGCCAGGGAGGATGGAGCTTCAGCCAGCACCTGCGGAGACCTTTGAACCCAGAGAAGTCTTTTGTACATGTTGAGTCCCTTCCTCAGCTTTCCCTGAAGGGATAGTAAGGGGGGCTCAGACTGCAGGGGGTGCTCCCCAGCCAGGAGTCAGGAATCTCACCCCCCTCACTCTTCCCTGCATAAGCCTCTTCAGCTGCATATGCTGCTTAATCATTGCTGATCCTCTTTCAAATTCCTCTGTTTCTTCCTACTTAAGAAAGTTGAGATTTCACTATAAAAGTCTCATAACATATAAATTCCTTGACAGAACTGTCAGTTGCAAGTCAGTTCCTTGACATCCATGGGCTCCTGCTGCTTTGAGCCCTAGCAGTAAAAGGGTCTTGCAGCCTTGGAAGTCCCCATTCCTGCCAGAAAATTGAGTTTTCTACCCCATCACCTTGGACCTACCTGCTCCATTTCTCAACTGGGAGAGGGTAGGGGAAGTAACTTTTCAGTAAGCCATAAAGATTTGTCAAATGTTTGCTTCTCCCTAGAATATTTTCATTGAGAGGTTTTAAAATGTTTTTTTTTTTTTTTTCCTGCTTTGCTACTTCCATGACCCCCACCACAGAAAATAGCCCAAAACAGGCAGATGATTTCAAGTGCTTTGCAAATAGTTGCTGTAACTTCCATTTGCATTCACCAAGTGAATGTGCTTGGTCTCCTTTAAACTGATAGGTATCAACTGTACTGCAAAAATCTTCTGTTCAATGCAGAGGAAAAGATGAATGAGTAAGAGGAGAAAGTGCAGAACAGTGACCTCATTACAGCATTGGTGATATACGATGAATACAACTACAGAGTAAGTTGTCATCAGGCACTGGTAAGTCAATTCACATTCAATCCATTGGGGTCCAATGAAAAACCCAAATAATTCTTGGTCTGCTGTAGGATGTGTTTGTGTAGTTTTGGAATAAAATATTTTTCAAAGTTGTAACATTATTTACAAAAAGACAGACGTTGAAAGTGGAAAATGTTAAGCTTTCCCTTGCTTTGAGACAGTGAGCTGGGATTTGAACATGTAAGGTTAGACTCAGAGAAACGTTTAAAAATACACTGGGTACATATACATATCCAACATTCATTATAGCCATTTTAAAATGAAATGGACTATATCATATGATCTGTCATTCTGACAGCATCATATGATGTTGTCAGTCTGGTACTCGATGTGGAAAGCCATGTACATTTTTTACAGGTATCTAAGTGTTTAAATATGTATACGTGTGTCTCAGGTTTTATGTATCATCAGAACCAATGAACTAGGAATCCAGAACAAAATCTGTCATTAGTTGCCTTCGTACTTTCAAAAGTGTTAGTGCATGCCTCAGATATTTTGGTGTCTAAATATGTATGTAATTATCGCTTAAGACTTCACAATGGAAAACGGGCAGCTGAGAGCATCTCTTTAGATTATGACTGAGGTTTGTCATGTTGTTTAGCACTGTTTTGTTGATGAGAGAAGCAAACCCATGTTACTTATGTCTTTTACAGGGAGAGCAACATGTAAGACGGATAATAGCTGGCTTGGATCAATCATCTTATGTACCTGTTACTGTGTTAATGACTTCACAGATGCAGCATTCGCCAAAGACGTTGTTTAGAGGAAAAAGATAAACAGCCATCATTTTAACCCTAATGAGCTTAAATTGAAGGATGTTGTCTAACGACTGAAGATGATGCACATTTAGAAATCAGGTTCAGATAATTCCTCAGGTGTCTGAAAATCAGGTGACTTCACAGAAAAAAAAATTCTTAAAGTTTATAAATATACAAGTTGTGTTTAACATTTCTTATTTTGAATAAAACTTCCAATATCCAGTTAAATCTGTCTCAAGCTCTTCTTGAATTTTGAGAAGTTCTTGTAGCAGCTTTAACTACTTTGCATCTCCATAATGAGTTCTCTTGAGTGCCCTTTGGCTGCCTGAGCTTGGAGGCAGTTCTTGCCATTTCTGTTTTTATTCTTTTATTTTGCAGTACACTTCTGGTCAAAGGAGACATAACTTACTCAGAGAAAGCCTGCCAGCAGAAAGTGTGTGGCTGAAAGCTGGGAAGTTGGCAGTCCTTGTTATTTATGGCACGTGAAGAGCTCAGACAGTGCCAATAGGGGTTTCAGGGCATCATCCCTGCATTGCGAATCACATGCTGGTGTTGCCACAGTTTGAGGGACGGCTTTTGGTGGAGCTGATTCGGAGGTGCATATGTACACCCAATGCACAAATAAATAAAAGCATGGCAAAGAATGGATTTGTGCACAAATCTCTGGAGAAGGCAAGTAGCTGGGACATGGTGGGAATTCATATCTGTTCCTGGAGAGTAGTACAGAGATATGTCTGTGGACCCTCCTCAGTAAAAGCAGCTTAGGAAGCTCTTGGCAGCACTGGTGGACGCTGGGATTGGAGCACTGATATGGTTGTGCTGTCCCTGACACCTCCTAGGGAGACTAAGTCCTGAAGGAGTTGGAAATTTGACTCTTCTGAGGTGGACTTTTTGCAACCACAACCAATACCAAGGGGACACTGGTTTCTACAAAAGGAGTGATCTACACGGGCAGAACAAGCAGGATTAGTTGCTTTAGACAAAAGCCAGGCATTGAAATGACTTCATAAATTCATAATTGGGGAGCACTGAATTTGCAGAAGCCTTTTGTAATTCAGAAGAAAATATCTTCTCTGATAGTAAAGTTTGCATTTATTAAAGAAAAAGAGAGATATCTAATGACTGTTCACAAATCTGATCCCTGGGTGTCAGAGGCACATCTATAAGGCAGTGTCACAGCAGTGCATTCGCATTCACAAATGAGAATAAAAATGCTGTCTGCATATGGAATTGCTGCCTTTGCTCATACTGTGACTGACTGCACACACGCTACTGGGTGGATGTGTGCATTTAGTGCTTATGCAGACCCAGCCTTTGCACTTTGGAAAACTTCCTATGCAAGTTAATTAAAATGCAAAGTCAGTATTAATGACTCCATTTTCTATGTTAGCTACTGAAGGAAGTTATATTGCCTCCAGCGAACTGAGAGGAAAAAAGATGCTTCAGCGATGTTATTCAGAATGTCTTATAAATGTCTAACACTGCATTACTGCAAAAGATAGTTCCTTGTTTATCCACAAGTACAATATCCACAAGTACAAGTCTGCAGCAGACTTGTTAATCATTCTTCAGGTAGCTTGGTCTCTCTTCACCTCTTTCTCCAGTCTTCAATTACTAGTTCAAACACTGTGAATGCTTCTGCTAACTAACTCTTTAAAGGTTCCTGATTGTATTAACCAAAAAATGGAGTGTCACAAAAATCTTGGGTTGGATATTAGAAGATTAAAATGCTGTCTAATTTGCCAATCAAAATTAATACTTTATTGAGTGCGAACTGTACCTTTCAGAATTTCACCCTTCATTGATTTCTCGAACAATGAGAAAGCTAGTTAAAGTCTTTAATCAGCCAGGCTCTTCCTCCAGAAATAGAGACATCTATGCTGATGTTTATTCTGAATGACTGGAAATATTAAAAATTGATGCAGGAATGATAGTCCATTTTTTTTATTATTACTTGTATCTACTGGAAATGTGGTATATTCTTTTTATGATGGTACAAAGCAGGGAGGGAACAGGGAGAGACAAGTGTCTAACCCTAGCATAGCATGGCAAAGTCTCCGTGGGGCCTGGAGCCAGAAGGCAGACTGCGCCTGCAGAGAGCTGAGGGAAGGAGACCTCTGGGAGTCGGTCACAAATGAGAAATATCTCCCTGGGAGTCACAGTCTGTCATCCTGAGACATGTGTTGAGCATGCAGCTGGGTCCCAACATTTCCCTAAATCCAACTTGCTGCTTTGCTTTTGCCTGAGACTGGGAATTAGGATTATCTATTGGTTTGAACATCATCACATGCCTAGTCCTGTGACGTAGCTTTGGCCCGGGAGCTGCACTTGAACTCTTAAGTAGCCCCAGGCTATAGCAGCTCTGTACACAGAGCTTCCTCATCTGCCCTTCATCTCAGAGTGTAGGAGAAGCACGTGCAAGGGAAGAAAAATATGTGAGCCACACCAGCCTCTGTGAATGGTGTGGTTATTTTATGCTGCTTAGCTTCTGCAATATTGAACTACTCCTAGAAGATGTTCATTAGCAGGCAGAAGAAAAGGCAGACAGAGCTTTACAGGAAATATATTTCATGGCACAGGCATCAGGAGCACACAGAGAAAATGTCTGACTAGATACATTTGCTAGGGCTTCAGTGGGGTTATGTAAACAATAACTCAGATGTGAGGTTCTTTTGTTAGCTAATACCTTAAAGCAGTTTATACTGTGTTTAGGCCCAGCTACCTGCTGTTTCAGGGAACAAGCGGATCACAGAAAGCGCTGGATGTCCTAGCTACAGTCCTCTGAAAAATACCTCCTTACCTGGTAGTTCCAATTTAGTGGTGAGTCACCAGCAGGTCTGGATTCCCCTTGCATGTCTCCAGAGACATCACACAGCTATGAGGGACTGCTGTGATTTTTATGTGTATATGCTACAGAAAAGCTAACAACTCAGGAGGGAGGAGATCCCTAATTAATAGAGATGTGCACTCTCAGAAATGTGGTTTCCCTCTGCAAATGTCACCTTCTCAATATTTAGTTGCTGGTGGATCCATTTATTGCACTCCAATCCAGTTCATTTGTGTTGGTGTCAAAGGCGGAAGAGTTTGAAAAGTGCAAATGACACTAGCACCAAGAAGGATGGAAAGGTTATTTGACCATAAAGGACTGGCAGCAAAAAGAAAAAGAAAATGCCGGAATGCTTAGCACATTAAGTCTGAAAGCTGCCCTTAAAATTGAAACTAGAACCCTACAATGTTTTTCAGATAAATTTTCATGTTCAGAACCACAATCCTTGTTTTGCCACCTCCTGTGTATGACTAACAATAAAGCCTTTAACTGCAATGTCTCCTGCTGTTATTTCCACAGGGCCCATTCCCCTTTTCTTCAGGCTGTATTAAACAGAGGAGCACACATTTCTAGGAATATATTAGAAAAAAAATGAAAGCAGTTCTTTCCAATATGTACTTTCTAGAAATCATGAAAAAAGAAACATATAGGAGATCCTAGGAGAGACGCATATTTTAAAGGTGCAGAGAAGGACTCCATACAATGCAAATAATTCCATTTCATTTGCCTAGGTCTGCTGCAGTTCTGCTTACAGGAGCTCTCTCTATGGTGAGTTACGGCAGCCCTAAGGTCGATATAAGCCCCAAGTGGCTGACCGTATGTAGCTTATAGGGAACTGGGGCAGAGATATTCTTGTTTGTTTTGGCAATCCCTTTTACCTGCTATGCTGCCATGGGGCAGTGCTTGTCTGGCATCCCGCCACCAAAATCCTTATTTCCCAGGTACGACATTGTTAGGACTGCCTTTCAGGCAAGAATGGTGTTCTGTTGAGAAGAGGTATACTGCATTGGACAATCCAGTCCATAAATTAATTTTGCACCCCTGCTCTCTTAGCGTTACCATCTCAACTGCAGGACTGTGTTCAGTTTACTTTACATAAGCCCTGGTTCCTTTACGAAACATTTCAGCTTGCTAGAAAACTCATCAATTTCCTTGTGCAAGGACAATTTTCTAATTACGTTGGTCTAATTCTGAAATAATTCAGTTGATTACAGTGCAGTTCATCCAGATTTATACCACTTTAACAGTGATAAAAATTTGATCCAGACTAAGAAAGGGTTGTGTAAAACCTTAGCTTCATTTGTTAATTGACTTGCATGGTAGATGAAGGGCAAATAAGACATGATAGTGGCATATTGTCACATAATTTAAAACTGTCTTCCTTTATACAAAACATGTAACTTGGCACTATTCATCTGTGAAATTAATTCCCTGTCCCCCACCTTCATTCTTTGAATGCATGTTTATAAAAGAAATGGAGAATAAAGGTGCCAGAGTCAAGGATGTTCCTGGACCATCTATCTAAATTTTAACCTGTCTTTTTTTAAACAATATTTATGTGTATTTAAAAAGACGGAATGCCTTTATGGTTTTAAATGTATGGAAATAGAGTGATATATTTTTAATAGTATTTTTTTCTAGGGATTTTGCTTTTTTACATTTGGAACCTGAATTTTAATGACTCTTGTCATCTTCAAGTTTCTCATTCTGAAGGTAATAGTCTCTGAAGTATCCAGCATATGCTAATTTTTTTGTTTATGAAGGTATATGCAATTAGACACTGTCATTCAGTGCTCCATCACCTCTGCTATGACATTTATCCACATGGGTTAGTACAATTATAGAATCATAGAATTGTTTGGATTGGAAGGGACCTTTAAAGGTCATCTAGTCCACCCCCCCCTGCAATGTGCAGGGTCATCTTTGATGAGATGAGGTTGCTCAGACCCCCATCCAACCTGATTTTGAATGTTTCCAGAGATGGGGCATCTACCACCTCTGTGGGCAACCTGTGCTGGTGTTTCACCACCCTCATTGTAAAAAATTTCTTCTTTGTATCTAGCATGAATCTACCCTCTTTTCATTTCAAATCATTACCCCTTGCTACCAGCCTTACCAAAAAGGTTTTCCCTGTCTTTCTTATAAGCCCCCCTTAAGAACTGAAAGTCCACAATAAAGTCTTCCCAGAGCCTTGTCTTCTCCAGGCTGAACAACCCCAACTCTTTAAGCCTGTCCTCATAGGGGAGGCGTTCCATCCCGCTGATCATTCTTGTGGCTCTCCTCTGGACCCACTCCAATAGGTCCATGTTTTTCCTGTGCTGAGGGCTCCAGAGCTGGACACAGTACTCTAGGTGGGGTCTCACCAGAGCAGAGTGGAGGGGCAGAAACACCTTTCTCAGACTGCTGGCCACGCTTATTTTGATGTAGCCCAGGATAACGTTGGCTTTCCAGGCTGTGTGCCTGCTGCCAGCTCATGTCCAGCTTTTCATCCACTAGTATCCCTGCTCTCCCTTCACCGCCTTGTTGAACCTTACAAGATTCACATGGACCCACTTCTTGAGCTTGTGCAGGTCCCCCCTGGATGGCGTCCCATCCCTCAGGTGTGTCAACTGCACCACTCAGCTTGGTGTCATCCACAAACTTACTGAGGGTGCACTCGATCCACCCCACTGCCTATGTCATTTATGAAGATATTGAACAGTACTGGTCCCAGTACAGCCTCCTGAAGGATCCCACTCATCACTGGTTTCTGGACATTGAACCATTGACCACTACCCTCTAGATGCAACCATTCAACCAATTCCTCATCCACTGAACAGTCCACCCATGAAATCCATATCTCTGCAATTTGGAGAGAAGGATGCTGTAAGGGACTGTGTCAAAGGCCTTTCAGAAGTCCAGATAGACAATATCTGTATCTCTCTCCTTGTCCACTGATGTAGTCACTCCATCATAGAAGGCCACTAGGTTGGTCAGGCAGGACTTGCCCTTGGTGAAGCCATGCTGGCTGTCTCGAATCGCCTCCCTGTCCCCCATGTACCTTAGCATAGATTCTAGGAAGATCTGTCCCATGATTTTCCCAGGCACAGAAGTGAGGTTGACAGGGCCGTACTTCCCAGGGTCCTCCTTTCTACCCTTTTTAAAAGTGTGCAATGTTTCCCTTGTCCCAGTTGCTGGGGACTTCCCCTGACTGCCGTGACTTTTCAAATGTCATGGCTTGGCAACTACATCCATCCACTTGAGAGGTGTGGGAAGAGAGGTTGCCGGTAAAGACTGAGGTAAAAAAGTTGTTGAGTACCTTATCCTTCTCCTTGTCTTTTGTTACCAGTTTGCCAGTCTTACTCATCAGGGGTGGTATGCTTTCTTTAACCTTCATTTTCTGGCTGACGTACCTGTAGCAGCCCTTCTTATTATTCTTTGGGTCCCTTGCCATATTCAGCTGTGGCTGTACCTTGGCCTTCCTGACCCCATCCCCACACAACTGCCAGCATCCCTATGCTCTTCCCAGGATACTTGTCCCTGCTTGCACTGCCTGTGCATGTTCTTCTTGCTCTTGTGTCATTCAAAAGAAAATATATATTAGTTATCTCTCCTTATGAGAAAACAGTAAAGGTTATGACAATTTCCCCAGAATTTATTGATTTATAAATACTGCACACTGCGCTACTTTATACAAAAATACTGCTGATTGATAGGTTTAAAAAAAAAAAGGGTTTATGATGACCATTCTTAACTTTACTGTCTGTGAAACTGAATTTGTAAATGAATGCAAATGCCTTTTTCTTCCTCTGATGTAGTAGGACTGAAAATACACAGAAAAAAGCCACATTCTGTTAAAAGGCAAGTTTCCTGCAATGCTTTCCAGTTCGTGCCTTCTTGTAATTTACCAAGAATCACTGCTTATGAACATGCTTTAGTGGCCATACAGGGGTGCATACACTAAGTAAGACGGATTACACAACAGGTGTATAAAAAAGCAAGAATAAACAGACTGACAGAACTCAGGATGCTTTCAGCATATCACAGATAAAACATAGGGTCTTAAACTGTGTGTGGGAGAGAAAACGCGGAAGTTAAAAATCATAGAATCGTTTCAGTTGGAAAATACCCATAAGATCATTGAGTCCAACTGTAAACCGAACACTGCCAAGTCCACCACTAAACCATGGCCCTAAGTGCCACGTCTTCACGTCTTTTAAGTACCTCCAGGGATGGTGACTTAACCACCTCCCTGGGCAGCCTGTTCCAATGTTTGACAACCCTTTCAGTGAAGAAATTTTCCCTACTATCCAATCTAAACCTCTCCTGGCACAACTTGAGGCCAATTCCTCTTGTCCTATCTCTTGTTACTTGGGACAAGAGACGGACCCCCACCTTGCTACAGCCTCCTTTCAAGTAGTTGTAGAGAGTGATAATGTCTCCCCTCAATCTCCTTTTCTCCAGGCTAAACAGCCCCAGTTCCCTCAGCAGCTCCTTATAAGACTCCTAAGACTCCAGACCCCTCACCACCTTTGTTGTCCTTCTCTGGAAATACTCCCGCACCTCAATGTGTGTCTTATAGTCAGGGTCCCAAAACTGAACACAGTATTCGAGGTGGGGCCTCACCA
This sequence comes from Vanellus vanellus, assembly GCF_965231255.1. NCBI lineage: Eukaryota > Metazoa > Chordata > Aves > Charadriiformes > Charadriidae > Vanellus > Vanellus vanellus. The sequence continues at coordinate 65,621,478 of NC_138908.1, forward strand.
GTGCCGAGTACAGCGGGATAATCACTTCCCTAGTACTTCTGGCCACGCTATTGACACAGGCCAGGATACTGTTGGCCTTTTTGGCCACCTGGGCACACTGCTGGCTCATGTTCAGCTGGCTGTCCACCAACACCCCCAGGTCATTTCTTGCCAGGCAGCTTTCCAACCACTCTTCCCCAAGCCTGTAGCGCTGCATGGGATTGTTGCGACCCATGTGCAGAACCCGGCACTTGGCCTTGTTGAACCTCATATCATTGGCCTCGGCCCATCGATCCAGCCTGTCCAGATCCCTCTGTAGAGCCTTCCTACCCTCAAGCAGATCCACAAACTTCCTGGGGGGTTGTGCACTCGATCCCCTTGTCCAGGTCATTGATAAAGATATTAAACAGAACAGGACCCAGTACTGAGCCCTGGGGAACACCATTTGTGACCAGCCGCCAGATGGATTTAACTCCATTCACCACAATGCTTTGGGCCCGGCCATCCAGCCATTCTTTTTACCCAGCAAAAAGTACATCCATCCAAGCCATGGGCATCCAGTTTCTCCAGAAGAATGCTGTGGGAAATGGTGTCAAAGGCTTTAGTAAAGTCCAGGTAAACAAAATCCACAGCCTTTGCCCCATACCCTAAGTGGGTCACCTTATCATAGAAGGAGATCAGGTTAGTCAAGCAGGATCTGCCTTTCATAAACCCATGCTGGATGGCCCTGATCACCTGGTTGTCCTATACGCAGCCAGCCTGAAACATGTGGTTAAGCTGGTCAAGAGTCTGAAAACTGTACTATCAAAATTTATATGACTGATAGGGAAAAACACACAGGCACAAGCCTTGGCAGCATTCTAGAGAATTGGGTTCTTTATGTGGATGGTCTATGTAAGCTGACAGTTTAGACCTAACCAGACCTTTCTCTCATGTTTTGCTTCCTCTTGTATCATGCAAGTTTTAGTGCCATTCAAGATAAACTTCTTATGGTATTAATGGCAAAACAATTGCAAACATCACCTAAAATAGACAGGGAGCCAGAGACTTTTAGCCTGCTTCTTGTCACTGAGAGGGAGGTGTTAATGAAATGGTATAAGGCAATGATAAAAGACCATTCTGTAACACCAGGGTTTCAGGGTGTCCTGCAGAGCCAGCAAGATGTGTTTCATTTATTACATATTCCAGATATGTGGTGTGTCCAAGGCTGCTCAGTTTATATCCAGACTCTCTCATAGAGCAAAATTCCCTGCTGTCATTTCTATGCTTGTAAAAAAAACCAGTTCGTACGGTGTTTATAGACAAGAATTATGTGGTATAAGATGACAACTGTATTTTTTTGCAGACATGCAAGTTTTTGGTATCCATAACTTTCTTGAAGTGGAAAGCTTTACAGTTTATAAAAACTCTCCTTTTGCTTGTATTGACCCTACATGGCCCTAAACCACAAGTTTCCCAAGTCATCTGTGGGCATTTAACCACTTTCTTATTGCTTAAAAGGCTGGCTGGGATCTCTATTTGCCTTTCAAAAGGGTACATACAAGTGAGTCTGTTTCCTTTTTGTTACTGAGCTCTTTTTGTTGCTGTTGCTGTGCATTGAAGTGCTGTAACTTAAAAGGCTGCCTCTCATGAGCCTTAGGTGAGTCTCCACTTAGTTTGTGGATGCCAAGAAGGTTTACACAGGTGAAAAGTGTATAATTGCTGAGTTGGAGCAGTTCTGCATATGTCCAGAAGACATAATTGAGGGTGTTTGGGGCACTTTTAGACTAAAACTGAGAGAACCTACGAAGCCCAGTCATCTTGAGGCAGATGGCTGAGAAGTTGGGAGAATATTTTGCTGAGTTTTTTGATAGGTGCTTAAATTGTTGTTGTTCATTTTGTTTTGTTGTTGTTTTTTGTTTTTTTTTTTTTTTAAGTTGGCCTTGAATCTTTTAAAATTACTACAGTTAAAATTGTCAGCAAGACAACAGTCATTACACTTTGTTTTCTATAGTGATGCAGAAAGATCAAGACATTTGAGTTAAGGTAAGTCAGTCAACATTATATCCTTCTCTGCTGCACCAACCATTCAGCTGCAGTTGGTATTTACTTGTCCCTGTACAGTTGTGGGGTACTACATAAAATGCCAAGAAGCCACTTGTTTCATAATTTGAGAACAATGAATTGAATTCTGTAGTTGGCCCAAGTTTTAGAGAGTTCTGATTTAATGTCAGGTGGTCATCCAGTTCTGTTTGATTCACACACAAAGTAGGTATTTTTGTGAATGCCACTATGTGCTGGATGGGAGACTTTTAGTTATTCTGTACATGTTATGCCAGTGGCAGGGTATCAACTTTACCTATGCAAATGTGGTTACTGGTCACTAAGTTGTTTGAATGATGAGTTCTTTTCCTTCCACAAAACGTTGCACATATTTGGGATGTAGAATATTTTTTGTAGATATGAATGCTGGCCTTCGTTTGGGTCAGAGTTGGCTTAGATAGTGATTTGTCACCAAAGCTTGAAGTAGGAGGAGAAAGGCTTCAAAACTACATTGGAATTTCTTTCATAACCCAAGCTATGGGACATCCGAAAAACTGAAAAATTAAAATTGAAGGAATCTGATGAATTATTGGGATAGTGGCTATACTCATCATGTTAAATTCAATCCATCTTGCCTATATTTGTATAAAAACAGTGATATATGGCACTGTTGGTCTGATGATAGCTCTTTTCTGATGTAACTGTAACATTTAGACAGTTGCCTAGAGCTTGGATTTTTGTTCAGTCTTCCTGTGTGTATAAGTTCTTTGCTGACTTTTTACTGCGGCTATCGGCAAGCTGCACAACTTAGCTCCTTTAAATGCATGCTCTAGGCTTTCTGTACCTTTCTTCTCTAGAAAAACAGAGGGTCATGCTAGGTATTGGCCCCTATTTCCCAATTATGTTAATACAGCAGACTTAATTGTAGCTGCTTTCTGCAAATGCTTTCACTGAGGGACCTCTGGCCAGAGCACTGATTAGAGCAGCTCCAAATCAGCATCTTCAAGCCAAAACATAATTTGTTTCTTTCCTCAAGATATAAAGCTGGTAATGCAGAAGTGGTTCAAAAAAAGGCCTTATCTGTGTCTGTCTTTCTCATTGTGTCAGGGGAAAGCAAACTTTGGTACTGCTTACTGTGTTAGTGGTGACCAGCTGCACTAAGTGTATTGTTTCCTTTGCCATCCAAGGAACGTGATACCTTTAAAATGTGTGCATCCACATACATATTACCCTGGGACAGAAAGATGGAGGAATCATCTCAGTTTGCAGGCTGAGAATGCTGTTTTTGAGGTGATAGGAATTCACATCGCTTAAAGCTCTAGCATTTTTATTCATAGAAGAGCTAAAGCGAATGTGCTGGGGCCAGTCCTCCCCCGTGCTAACATGCATACACATGCACTGCAATCTCTGGACGTGTAAGGAAAATGCAGCCAGTATCCTGCAGCAGTGCTGAAGTGAGGCAGAATTGCTAGGCAGAAGCTGAAGGCTTCACTTGAGACCAGAGGGGCCTGATGTTCAGTACCTACGTCCCTCCTCACATGAAACATATTTTCCCACACCCTACACAACGCTGCTCCATAGTGATGCTGTGCCTTAAACTACTCTGACTTTTCACATAAAAATTGTGATCCCAAAACCATAAAAGGAAGCCATGAAATCTCTTTTCAGCTATGTAAGCTGAAAGAAAAAAAACCCCACAACTGAAGTTGTTTGGTTTAACTGAAGTTTTTTCCTCAATGTTTCTTCTGACAAAAAAAATGGCAAAAGTAGCTTTTGCTACAGAAAACATCAGTTTACAGGAGGTGACACTGTTTGGCCTACCTCTTCCTGCTTCCAAAGCACGGTCAGTTGGTGTTATTTTTCTCCAGCTAACACTGCCATTATCATGAAATTCTGGAGTACAATGTATTTGCATGGAAGTGTATGGCTATGTCTACTTCAGGAAGATGGAATTTATTATTGTATTTATTCCTGCCTACTGGACAACTGCTGAGATTGACAGAATACACTGACCCACTTTTTCAGTTTCATTCTTTAAATCAAAGGGGAAAAAAAGTTTGCTCATTGAAAATTTATGCTTTCAAGTGGATACACAACAGGTAAAAAAAGTAAATGAGCATATTTCAGTTTGAGAATTCGAACTGGAGATCACAAAATTATGACCTACAACAGAAAATTTATGCCAACTTCCCTTTTTGAATGCTGCAATTGGCATTCTTTCTTTAACTTATGTGCAAAGATGCGGGGAAAAGAAAAAGTTGAGGCTTACTTCTAATCCTGTTAGTTTTAGACTACTCCTTCAGTTCCCTTGGCACTGGGGCAAGGGATGCTAGTCACCCACCTCTGGGCAGCTCGGTGGCTAAACTCCACTCTACGTCCTTTAAACATTGAGTTTTTTAAAACAAACTTGCATATTTCTCAAAGAATAATTAATTAGTTCGGTTCAGACTGCTGATCCCTAGGAAATGTGGGGCCAGTAGGTTTTGGAAGATAGAAAAATCAGAAAATTACAGGATGTCTTAGGATCTGTTCCTCCTCATGGAAACTACTGTGACATAGATGTCCATGGAGCCTGTTAATATCCAGCAGGTTTTATTTCTTTGGGCACAGGGTTGTCTGTGTTGAGCATGAGTTGCATTTGCAAAGGCAGCCCACGTTAATGGGTGCTGTGCTTCAAAGAGGATGTATGAGCTCAGGAGTGGCACCAGAGACATGCAGAAAGTTATTAGAAGCCTCAGAAGCCCTTGGAACAAGGTAGCATGGCCAAGACCTGGAAAAGTCTATACAGGGTCACTCAGGCAAATGCAGGTTCACACTTTTTTTGGGGCTGGTTGGACATTTCTGTTTGTCTCAGCTAATCATCTCCCTGGTGCCTGCACTGGCTGAGCTCCCAGGGGAGGTATGGTGTCATTGCTGCACACTCACACTCAGTGACTGCAGACCAAATGCTCTGCATGCAAAAAATGGAGAATTAACTGCATTTAAAGAATTCAGATCAAATCACTATGAAGGAATCTGGGAGGCATGCGGCACCTTTGATGTGTTTCATCATTTTAATAAGGAGGTTAGTGAATCCAAACCCTGTGTTGATTCTATTACAAAGCCAGACTTCATTCCTGTTCTGAACTCTGCCAAGATTTGAGGCGCTTTATGCCTGATACAGATTTCCCTGTGTAGCATCCAGTTCCATTTAGATTACAGGTGGAGTTAAGTTTCCTTTCCTGGTTCCTGATTCTCTTGTTGGTTGTGGATACGACTTACTAAATGCTTTCTATTTCCTACAGCCTTTTTAAAAGAGGAAACTTATTTATTACTAGCCGGGCACTTAGATCACACATAAAAGAGAGATCTTGAAGACATTAAAGCATTGATGAATTTAAGACAAGTGATTTGGACTTTACCTTCATAAAGATGGAAGGGCAGAGACTTTCCTTCGTTCCTGGTCCCTTGTTCTTCCTGCTGTTTATAGGGTAGAGGAGTGGGAGAATACCATTTTATGATCCCTATTTCTTTCTAAAAAGCACCTTGGTACTTGTGTCAACATCTTCAAATGTCCATGTGTCTTGAGCACACCTTTGATCCCAACACCTCTTTATCTCCTGCTCACAGGGGAAAGATACCCCTCCTGTAATTGTAGTTGATAATAAACCAGAAATGAAAGCTCACTCAAACTTCCAGCGCCATTTTTGCTTTGTGGTGATGATGTGTTAGGTGACTTTCGCTAGAACCATTTGTCATGTTCATCCACATGGAGAAAGTGTATCCTCTGCAGTCTTTTGTTACATCCTTTAAATACACCTTCAGCTGCCCCACCTATGCTCTCCAACAGAGACAACCCGCATACATCATCAGTGCAAAGAAATAGAGGTGAACCTGCAGAAATACTCTCTGACTCTGAGATGTGAGGGCATAGTTTACCTATTCAGGATCCCACCCAGTATTTTTCCCTGGAAAAAGCATGAGTCTGCCTTTATGGAAACAAAGTGAATGGCACTCTAAGAACAAGTTATACAATATAGTTCAGATATTGGAAAATAATAGTCCTTTCAAAATTAATCTATGCCACATATTTCTGGGAGGATTCCCGTTAGAAATATGTGATAAGACCGTGTTAGCACACATGTAGATGAGTGTGACTGTGACGTAAACGCTAAGGGATTATATTTTTTAGCAGCTAAAGAACAAAGCTAGTCTCCAGCATTGATGCTGCCACAACACTGAATGCTGTTTTAAGAGCACTTCAGCTTTTAGCCCCTACTTGTCTTCTCCTCTGGGTGTAATTTTCAAAGGAGATTATGGGAATGGACATACTTCCTCTGAAATTACTGGCAAAACTCCCACTGACTTCAGTGGAAAGAAGATAAGACGCTATTTGTAAGATTGTAACTTTTCCCTATTGCAAGTATCCCCTGTGATGCTCTGCCAATCATTGCATTACAGATACACTGAGCTTTTGAATAGATAGTGAGTCACCGAAACTTATCAAACTAAACCAGAAGAACACATAGCATTTCTATAGTGTTTTTCATTATAGTACTCAAAGTCCTTTACAAGTGTAGGTAATTTTATCGTCTCTCTACTACAGAAAATGTGGTCCAAAGCAAAATAACCAAAAGAAAGTATTAAGATCATACAAGGAACTAGTATCTGAAGTAGCAATAAGGCTGAGTTCTTTGCTTCCATGGCTCGTATTTTTCACTGGATATGAAGACTTATTCCATGTTATCTGTAGTTGGGCATTAGCTATGCCTTGGTGTTTTCTCTTCAAAGTAAAGTCAATTAGATGTAGAAGTAAATAGAAAAAACATCAAACAAACTGTGTCTGTGTTTTTTGGTGAAACCAAATATATTCAGCCCAGATGCTAAACACAAACAAAAGTTTTTAAAGTAATGAACCAGTTGGAGTTTTGCCTGAGTACAGAGCATGAGACAGTCCCAGTCTGTGAGCACTTCCACCAGGCTTGCGTTTGGTCTATTTCCATCTCTTCAGTAGGCATTAATTTGAAAAAATCTTTTTTTATAACCAAAGTAATCAGAGCAAAAAAGAAGCTCTGCAAGTGCTCCCCTCTGTGCTCACTCACTTGAATAAAAACCCCTGTTGTCATGAAAAGTACACCAGGGATACAGAAATACTTTTTAATGAACTAGTTACTGTGGCAGCATGGAGTCTGGGATTAGATATAGAGTGCTATTAGTCTTATTTGTGTCTATCTAGTCAGTTTTCTGTTACTTTTACCTACTTTTCATAAATGTTTAAGCGGGTAATGTAAACCATCCTCTTTGTCTCCTGTAGTGCTTTGAGAAGCAAAATTAAAATAAAATAAAAAATCTTAACATCCAACACTGATTTGCAATCAGGCTCCAAGGCCTCAAATTGCATCACATGGTTCTGCCTAATAGTGATAAAGAGCTCCAGGAACGAGCTCAAGTTGCAGATTATTGGCCACAGTGATCAGCAGTTGGGAAAGGCTCTGTATAAACAGTGATGGATGTGTGGGTGTGATTTCCTAAGGAAGGCACCGCTTTTCAAACGTGTTGTGTTTCCAGTAGCCGGTATTATGCCTAGTTTTAGTTTTGTTTGCATTATGCTCACTTGAGCAAAGCTTAGAGGATAGTACGGTGTTTTAAAAACTAGAAGGAAGGAAAAAGGAGCCTGAGCAGGGGCAGATCTGCCCCTTAGCCACACTAATTCTCACCTCAAAACATCGCACTGTACTTGGCACTGCTAGTGAATGTGTGATCTGTATGTACATCAAAAGAGAAAAGAGCTTTGACTTAGGTGTTTAAGTTATGCTTACGTTGGATAGAGCACTGTGATTTCTAGAATTATGCAGCACAACTGAAAGGGTTTTACAGGACTAATATTATTTTTCACAAGTTATGCACAGATTTTAAGAGTGAGCTCACAGAAACTCATGAGCTTCATCCACATTCAGTTTTCTAAAACTGTTTTGTCCTGATTTTGTGAATATAATTTAAATGTCTGGATTTTCTTTTCTTCAGCCAGTCCAATTTAACATGCAGCACTAACACGTCTTGCTTACATTTCAAGCTTTCAGCACCAAGTCCCTAGAATATTTGGTCTAAAAAATTCAAAACAATGTCAATATTTCTTTAATGCTCTTTAAAGATGACTGAACATGTGTTCTGACCAAAAACCAATACATTGCCTGCCATGTGAAACATTTGTGCTCAGATTTCCTTTGCACTTAGGCTAGTACGCACTGGGAATTGTTTTAATGCATTTTTGGTGATGTCTGTAGGGAGTCCACATTGTGACATTAATGAGGAAGCAGAGGTCAGCCCTCTTTGATCAATGGCAAGCATAGAGCAAGCTATGATGCCTTTGACAAAGTCTGAAAAATCCCCTAAGATGAACACAATTTGATGTTTTCCCCAGCATTGTCACAGACTTTCATACATTCCTGTTTTGATCTGATCAATACCATTTGGGAGCATCTTTTCCTGATTGCGACTTTTCCATACGTTCCTTACATAGAGTTACAGAACATAATTACCACTGCCAGACTGCTGTTCTGTCTTTCACAAAGCTATGACGGTGATGTTCCCTGCTGGCTTTTGAATCAGGTGCTTGCTCAGTCGAATGCACGATTATGACATTCCCTCTGGACTCTTCTCCTCCCAGGCCAACTGCCTGGCAGACTCTCATCTGGAAATTCTTGACATTGCTTTTCTAAATCCTGCCTCTGGCTACAAGGACTTAAGATACTGTCTCATCAGTATGCAGATGTACTTCACTGGTTCTGTTTAGATATTTTCTAAACACTGACTAATTAATTTCCAGTTTAAGACATACCTGATCAGAATACACAACTGAAAAACAAAGTTAAATCTGAAAAAATGTGTTGGCTGAAAGCTTCTCACTTTCCAAGAAAACAGAAGGGACATATTTTGTAACCATTTCTGTCTTCTGTTTCACCTTCGCAACTGACCTTCTGGATGTCACTGCCAAACTTAAAGCTTCTTGGACTCACTGGCTAGCTCCGTTACACATTTTACTTAGAGCTGTGTGATGGGTGTGAGGAAGGAAGGGAGGGTGGGGGACACTGACTGGGGTCTTCTGCCTGTTTTGTATTCCCCTTCTTCTTCCCATTTATTATGTTTATGCTTTTGTTTAGAGATGATTTCTGGTGTCTAGAAAAGTCTGACTCCTACTGGAATTTCTCCAAGAGACCTCCAGTACATGGTGAGGAGATCACCATGTCGCTCCACAGTGACTTTTTATAAAGGTCATAATAATAAAAGTGTTGGCTGCATACATTACTGAGGACAGACTCTGCCACGATACGTGTCTTATTTTTGAAATAAATTCTAGATCCTTAGCTCAAATGAAAACAAACTATTGAGATTGTCTTCTTCTGAAAAATCATTCTTGAATTTTTTGTCACTTCCTTGACTTGCTCATCTACATCTCAATTTTTAATTTAATCTCTACATTTTGAGGTGGACTCACTACTGAAGGCTGGAGTTCTCTCTCCCATAGACTACATTTCTTTTTTCATCTGAAAGGTGTCAATACAGTGTGCATAAAAGAAATACAAGATTTTCAAAGGCATAGAAGTTAGGGAAAGTGGAAAAAGCTGCACACTGCAAAAGGGAAGTCCCAGTTGCAGAAATGTCAAAGGCTCCTTACATTTGATGAGAGGACTATCCCTTCCATGAGCTCTGCGAGGTTTCTGTTCAGGACAGGGCACTGTGGATCACACTGACTTCTGTAGACCAACAGCCACACAGGCCCAGCACTCAACAGCCCTTGCAAATGTTCTCTCTCTTCAGCCATATCTGCCAGGCAGCATTTTTTCATGAATAATATTATAGAAGCTTCTGTTTAAAGGTTGTTTCTAAGTAAGATTACTGTAAAAAGTGAGCTGTGGAATAATGAATAATCTATGAAGGATTTTGCATAATTCATTCCCCTGAGCTTTCAAGGGTCTGAGCAGTAAGAGTGCCATGAGAACATGCAGAGGAATGCATCTTAAACTCCTTTGCTTCTTGCCAAGAAAGTTGCAACAGAGTTAGTTGCTTAACTAGAAGCCACCAGATTTTGCCTTACTAGGAAAGGCAGGATTGTGTACAAGAAGACATGTCATTAAAAGGCATACAGGCTGCATGTACACGTGAACTTGACATCATTTGGCCTTAGTCTTCTCATGCTGAGCATGTCCTACCACAATAATGTTCCAAAGAACTGCATCACTGTATCTTGGTATCTAAAAATATGTTCCTTTTAGCAATCACTGCCTTCATGTGCAGCATCTCTCCTTTTCTCCACCCTAAAACAAGGGCCTTAGGAAGAGCAAAAATATTTTCTCCTTTTTAATTTCAGGATAACAATGGCAGAAACAGACTGGTTTAAGTATCTTGGGTGAATACAAAACTGCAAATCTATGTAAGAACCCACCTAGTACAAATGCCACTTTCAAATAACTGAAGAAAAAAGATGGGATTCCTTGATAAAGTCCTCCACATTCTGATGGATCAATGCTCTTAAAAAGGGTTCAGGAAACATGTAAGCCAATTTTTTAATCTATCTGTATTACAAAGACAAAAGTACAAATTAATTCTACTCATTTTGATAACATCACTGCATATTCATGGAATAATCATCACACTCCGACACTTTTACTGCAGGACAGTGGTGACCAGGCCCATTTGAAATAACTGTCTCTTCTTCAACATCAGGCTTCGAGATTGCTGGTCTTTCTTTGCATGCCAAATTATCCTATGCTTTTCTTTGGATAAACTACAGAAAAGAGCCCTTTATGATTATCGTTGCAGACAGTCTGTCATTCTGCAGCAAGAGGAAGAATGCTGGGACATGAGGCATGGAAACAGTGTGTGCACTAAAGCAAGCAAACCCAGAAGTCTGCAGACACAGCAATAAAAGGTGGAGAACATTTGTGATGAAAGGTCCACTCTAGCTGGCCCAGGAGGAAGCTCTCATTCCTGCATGGATGAGCTTTCCTATGTGCCCAAGGGATGGAGATGTTTACTGAGTTTCCTGCCTGGACTTTGCAGCAGTGTTTTAGACCTTTTAGCCCAGGTCACTGAACAGATGGAAGGTAAAACTAATGAGCCAAGGGGGGAACGCTGCAATGATGCATTGAGCGCTGGCAAACCCCAAGATCAACAGCACTCGGTGGGGCACAAGAACAGTAAGGCCAAGCAACAAACAGCTGGAACATCACTAGCTAACTAACCCTGCCACACTGGCACCTCCTTCATCATGAGAGAGTTATGTTTCAAACACCTCCAGCTCAACTAACCCTCAGCCCTCGATGGAGAAAGCTACTGGCCTGTTTGCAAAGGATGCACACTGGAAACAGCTTGACTAAATACTTTCACTGGCTCTCCCTGCGTTTTATTCACTCATTGTGAAGGAAGGTTAACTGGGAAGGACAATGACCAATTGTTTGAAAAGCTGCTGACAAATGTAAAGGAGTCTGTGTGGGCACTTGGCTACTCTGTCTCGGTAAAAAAACGAGTTGCTGCAATAGGGCCAACTCAGCCTCTGTATCATTCTAACATTTATAGCTTGATTGAAAAGGACAGAAACAAAGATTCCAGCAAGAAACCAGAATAAACTGTTTAGTCTTTGCAAAAGAAAGATTCAAGACAAGATGATACCTGCTCAACAGAAGCCTTGTCAAACACTACTAGGAATTCTGCAATGCTTCTGAAGAATTTATATCATGGGGATTTCACATAGTTTTATTTACAAGAACGAGTTTTTTGACCACTGCCATTGTTCACTTTTTAGCACAGCTGAGAAGTATGTGCATTGGTCTGTAACTGCTCAATGTGATCCTTTATGTGAGTAAAGCAGGTAGACTTTGGTCATTCCAAGGCTTACATATCCAGTCATAGGATTTGCTTCAAAGATGAGGAGAGAAAGAACAGCACACACTTCTGGAAGCCCATTTGGAGCTCTGGTTGTGGTACATTTATCAGGACTTATATGAACTTCCCTTCTCCTCCTGTCCATTAATGACAGCAATGCTAATGTACTGTCAATAGAAATTACTGGACTTAGGTTACTTGAATAATTGATATCTATATCCAGTCTAGTTTTAAGCCAAAACATTTTCTGCAAAAACATTTCTTTTGTTGAAATCTTCATGGTTTTTTTTTCAGAACAGCTCCAATTCTTCTATTTTTTTATTATTATTATTATTTTATTTGTACATATTACATCTTTATAAATAATTTCTTGACGATGTAAGTAGTATAGTACACACAAATCTCTTCTCAGGCACATCGTATGAAGGGTGAGATATACAGCCCATTCTACTCCCACTAACATAATAATAAAATTCCTTTTGAAATAATTAATGGCAATAGCTACTTAGTAGGGAGACACATCTTTGCAGCAAATATGCTCATTCACATGATTGAAATAAATTGGAATGAGAACTTACATAAATATGAAAATCTGGGCCTTAATCTATTGATTGGAAATTAATTTAATGCCGCTTAGTATTTCTTGACATTTTTTTTAATGACTCTACAACACCAAATGGAAACAGTCAAACAGATTATCACTTACACAGCATATTCCAGCTACCTATGGACTCTGCATGATGTCAAACAACAGACAAGTGTTTTCCTCTGCAAGATGGTATGCTTGTTCCGTGGTAGCTTTAAGTTGCACTAGCATAATGCACATGGATCTGAAATTACTATCTGCAAAACATCAATGGAAATTTTCTTGTGCCCCACATCAGAGAGCCAGCACAGTACTTTCCTGAGCTGAGAAAATTTCCTGGTGTAGAAAAAAATATTTCAATCCAGTGGCGTGTATGGAAGATCATTGTAAACTTTGCTGGCTAACAGTTGTTAACAAAATACTCCCTAAACCTAATTCTACCTGAAATCGGTCACAGGGAACTTAACACATAAAAGAAACGTGGGGACAGGACGGGATGTGTTAGGTTACTTGTGGAAGCCGCTCACTGAACAGTGAAATTACAATGGCTGGAAACTCTTGCAAATCTGCATGTGCCTAATGTAAAAGGTAGCAGGCAACTTCTAAGTAAACCCCCCAAAAAACATGCTGCAGGTTTCCATTTAAAGACAAGCAGCAAAAAAACAGACTGTGTGTGGTCAAAATACATTTTAAAGTCAACCACAGCTGACTAACCAATTCTCCACAGTGCACTGCACTCTCTGAGGCCTTAAATCATTTCCAACCCTAAGAAACTGTGTGGAAAGTTAAGAGACACTTTGTGATGGTTGACAGGCATTATATACCATACGTTTACAAGTTCACAGCAATCTTCCAGAAGATGATGAAACGATTTCCTGAGTTTTCAGTGTTTATTTAGTGCTGGAACTGTAAGCATATTTTCCAAAAAGAAAGTCTGGCAAAGTATATAACTTAAGTTATGAATCCCATGCTCTTCAGCAGCTAAGCTGCAAGCAACCTCAATGCTCTTCTGTCTGAATTTTTGTCTACATCGCATACCTGAGAGCTCCTTAAAATGTTTCATATCCTAAATAAAACCTTTTCAGCTTCAAAAAGCATATTAGTTGTCACTAAAACAGGGATCTTATGAGACAAGACTTAGTCACAGGAAGGATTTTTATTGGGGATAGAAAGGAGATTTGTGTGCAATTTACATTGTCTTTTGTTAGAATCTCCCCCACCCCACTTTTTAATATTTCTGGCAATGAAAAAAAAAGCTAAGACCAGAATGTCCTGCAGTAGCTTCTGAATAGGGAAACCCACAGTGATCTTTCCAGATAGTTTTGAAATGAAGTAAATTGCTCATTATTGAGTTAGTTTGTAATCTTCAAAAGCACTTTCTGAAGTCTCTACCAGGGAAACATCATTAAAAATTCAGTATACAACTCACTCATCTCGTTTGTCCCCAAGTGTACTGTGCATCTGCTGTTCTGGATAAATGAAAGTATTTCAGTTCTCCAAAGAATGAACTTTGAAAAACACAGAACCAGTTGGCCAAAACTAGAAATATTTCTTTGGTTTAAAGAGATTAAGGGGTAAAACCCTGATTTTTCTTTAAGTAGCTTGGCTTCAAATGATGGTGAGACTCTACAGGGTGCATGCAAATATAAGCAGATAGTAAAACTACCATCAGGAAAATAGTGCTCCTTTTCATATGCAGATTCCCATCCTTAACGTGGCCTTTTAATTATCTTGATTATAGTGGTGCTTACTTGTTAGTGACTCGGTGCTGTAATTTAAGAAACCGACTGTGTGTTCATTATAAATTCCTATTTTCAAAGATTTATAAATAAAGCTGAGCAGCAGCAACAACAACAACAACAAAAGATAAATTTACTTGGAAAGTGTGATGAGAGAAATATCACTTGGGGATATGCCCAAACTCTCCAACTCAAAGTTGACTTCAGCTTGGTGAAGTTAAACCTTGTGCATGTTACTGAAGAATTTTTCCAGCTTTGAAATGTGGGGGTTTATAGCATTTGGGTTGTTCAGCATATGAAATACTTAAAAACATAACACCAATATATATAAACAATATAATTGGTATAAATGAAAAGGGGTTTTGGGAAACAGAGCCTGCAGAATGTTGAAAGAGTTGGAGTAGAAATGATAAACTTTTTCTAAATGGTGTACCCAGGAAACTTTTTTTTTTATTTATTTGTGGATTGGCAATCTGTTACTCATGAGGAAATTGTTGTCAAAAATATGTTTAAATGAATTCACATACCATAATCTTTCAAGCCCCGGTGGGATGGGGGAGACAATCGGAAGAATAAAATTGAGAAAACTCATGGCTTGACATAAAGACAGTTTAACTAGTAAAGCAAAAGCTGTGCACACAGGCGAAGCAAAATAAGGAATTCACTGCTTCCCATGGGCAGACAGGTGTTCAGCCATCTCCAGGAAAGCAGGGCGACATCATACATGACGGTTATTTGGGAAAACAAATGCCATAACTCTGATGTCCTCCCCTTCCTTCTTTTTCCTCCAGTGTCTTATGCTGAGCATTATGTCATATGGTATGGAATTTCCTTTTGGTCAGTTGGGGTCAGCTGTCTTGGCTGTGTCCCCTCCCAGCTTCCTGAGCACCCGTAGCCTACTTGCTGGTGGGGTGGTGCAAGAAGCAGAAAAAAACCTTGATTCTGTGCAAGCGCCACTCAGCAATAACAAAAACATTCCTGTATTATCAACACTGTTTTCAGCAGAAATCCAAAACATAGACCCATACTAGCTACTGTGAAGAAAATGAACTCTTACCTCAGACAAAACCAGCACAAGGATTCAGGATGAAGATCCCAAAGGATCAGAGGATTTCTGGGATGGGGAGGGACCAGTGGAGTTTGTGGAGACAGTGAATGGGACCTCTCTTGTTTGTTTTTTTTCCTCCTCCAATAAACCTGCCCTTCGGGGTTTCCCTTTGCTGATACTTTTGAGTATAACACTTGTAGCCACAAACCCTTCCTCAGCTGTTCACCTGCTTCTAGCCTCTGAGAGGAGCCACACAACCTCCCACTCATATTCTTGTGACCCCTTTCTGGGAAAGGAGAGGAATCGGGAACACTAGCCAAGGACATTGCCATGGGGAAGAAAAAGGGAGGATCAGAGGAGAAAACCTATATGACAGGAGCTTCTGCTTCTCCATTTGCCAGGACAGGCATTGGTCCTTTGTCTCCTACACACTCTCTGAGCACCAGCTGATGGTAAGAGGTAGGGACCTGGAGTCTGGCCAGATAGCTAAACCTTGTCAGCTCCAGCTCTCTATCCTCTGCCTATAGCCTTCTCCCAGCTCTGTCGAGATCGATGAAGGAGAGAAGAGGCATCTGTGTTAATTGACTGCATGACTGTAGCTTTAGATATACAAATTGGGTAGCTACTTGGTTTCCTTAACAGCTCATCTTGCAATACTTCATGGAGAGAGGAGAATGAGACCATGTAATTTAATGGACCATTCAAGCCACAAGCAAGCTGCTGCAGATTGGACAGCTGTGATGGCCTGTCCCAGAGGCACACTGGTTTGCCTCATCATACCTTATTTTTGTGGCATTCTAAAACTTTTTTTTTTATTTATTCCAGCCAAATGTATCACTTAAAGAGAAATACACTACTGAACCCAAGACACACAAAGAGAAAACAAGCCTGGTATTCTCAGAACAGGGAGATTAATTTGCTTCTTGAGATAGAGGTGACTCTGCAAGCTCCATGGCTATGCATAGGTCTAATCCAAGAACTGTATACAGTGTTCATCAGCAAATTTCAGCTTAGATAAACTGAGGGATCCCATCTGATGGTGAGGATGTGCTCACTCAGGATCGTTTTGGGCAGATCCCAGAGTGAAGGCTGATTTCCACTTACACAGTAAGGAGTACCTGCATTTTAACTTACCACTAGCAACACAGCCAAGCCCTTGAATTTTATTTGCATTTGCAGCTGTGCAGGTTAACTTTTGCAGATCTGCAGCTGGATATGCTTTGATACTTCATATTTTGACAGTGCTACTCTGATTTTCCTTCTTTAGTAAATGAAGTTTCACTGGAGACCTTCCGACGTACCTCCAGCCTTGAAAGAAGTGGCTACAACTTCAGATTCTAAAGACAAATAATGAGAGAAGTTCTGGACCCTGATTCAAATTAGCCTGGACATCATGGGGGAGGGTTTAAAAACAGAGAAGACGGCATTTGATACAATGGCTTTCATCCACAGCTGTCAGCTGCAGTCGCTGGAGGGCACATTCTTGCCCCTGAATAAAACACTGAGAGGAAAACAGATGAGTACGGTTGGAAAACCAATTTGTGCTTTAAAGACACTACAGATTTCCAGGAGATCTATACGTAACATAAGGAATATAGCTAGCATAAGCTTTTGAAGTGCACATCTGCTGAATATTTTATAATAGTAATTCTTCCAAATTGAACAAGGTGCATGTAACTTGTTACCAAACTGGTTTTTGACAGGAAGGGCAAAAGCTCTATGCCATGAGCAGTAATCACAAGGAGGCCTCCTACAGCGTAAAATCCCACAGCTTTCTCAACAACTCTTCTGCTATTGTCTCTCTAGATTTTATCAGCAGTGTGACAGACAAACAGGCTGCTAATAATTTGTTCTTCCACCCTCTCCTCCTCCTTCCAACTATTTTTAAATGGAGTGTGTAATTTCACAGTATCAGATGCTTAATATAATCTGTGCGCAACAGGAATTGCATCTTCTTCCTACCTACTGGAAGACATACTAATTTAACTGGCAGATGTTGTAAGAATTAAGAAAAGCAAGGGCAGGGGAAAGAAACAACAGAAGCTATGTACCAGAAAGGAAGAAAATAAATTGACTTTTGACTGATGGGCAGAAATATCCTGGTTATATGACAGAAATCAAACATTTGCTTCCCCTAATATTCCACCATATTCCCCCCCAACTTTAAAACTCATTACAAGTAAGCAGGACACACCCACAAAGCATTCACAAAAACTACTAGCTGGGGTAAGATCGAATCCACAGCTACTTTTGTTTGCAAGATCTGGTGAATGCATAGGAAAGTGAAAGCTCCTGTAAGCTGATGTAATGTTTTTAAGAGAAGTTTTGTGGTGATGCACACTACTAACGCATGCACATGCCATGCCAATGAGGGTACAGGGAAGCAGCAGAGCCCCAAGGCAGAGCGTTGCTGTAACCTTGCTGCAGTCGGGGAGCGAGAGAGATTAGGAAGTCCACTTTTCCCTGCGTTATCAGCGAGCAGACTGGAAAGGCCAAATCCTCAACTGCCAGATCTGGCATTTGGAAACACAAATGCCAGCTTCCTCAGGTGCGAGCAGATAAAGTCACAGCCGGAACCTGCACGCTGTATGCTGGAGAGAAGGGTGAGAGAGTGGTGACATGCGTTTGCTTGAATACTTTCTCTGTATGTACATGCAAAAAGCAAAGCAGAGAATAGAGTAAGGTTTTGAAATACCCGGAAGACTCTTGAAATTACTAGGCATTCACAGCAGCAGAATCTGAAGTTGTATAAAAGCCACTAATAAGGATTAACTATTTAAAATTATTCTCAGCACAACAGCAGAGGCTGAGCAGGAAAAACTTTAATAGAAATGTCTGTAAGTTTAAGTTATGCAATGTTGTTTGAGAGGGCTCAGCCACAGGAGGAAAACACACTGCAGCAAAATGTTTACAGCTGAGTTTGCTCCAAATAAGTAAACTGTTCCAGATACAGCTATAAAGAAAGAAAACAGCATTTACCTGCCTTTTTTTGAATACAAAACCAGGATTTGTGTTCATCTAGAAAAAAAATTATTCCCATTTTCACAGACTAGACTGTGGATCTAGATTTACCTGGTGGTTTTTAAGAGGTGGACACTGAGAAGGCAGAAAGGTGGGCAATTGCGAGAGCCTTTGGAAATGCCAGGTGGACAGGTCAGCAAAGAGCTGGCAGGAGCCACAGGAGATGGCTGACTTAGGGGTCAGGCTGTTGTTGCCTCCCTGACAGCACTGCTGAAGTCCAAAGTTGGATTAAGCAATTAAAGTTCCAAGCACCAAGTCTTACACTTAAATTTTTCCTCTACCTGGTGGTTGCCTGGCAAACAATGTCCATGAGACAGTCTATGAAGCAGGGCCAAGACAGCTCCTTCCCAGCTTCCCTGGCAGGAAACAGGCTCCTGGAGGTTGTGAGGAGATGGTCCATGAAATGGCACCTGCAAGATCATTCTTTTAGTGTGAATTTTGTCCTGTGCTGAGGAGCAAGTGTCACCTTAAATTTGGAAGCACGTTATTGTCGGACTGGCATAGCGCCTTCGCTGGTGCTTATAGTCAGCTCATGGTCATGGATTTCATTGAAAGAAGACAGGAAAGGCATGGAGAGCATTTGTGAACCCCTGAGGCTACAGAGGCTGCGGAGGAACATTTGATGTTAACTGTCAGCCATGGGACACTTCTTAAGTTAAGACTGAGTGTTGCAATTCTTCCCAAGCTCTGAGGATATCTTCACAAGGTGCAACAGTGGCTCAGAAAAGGGCATGCACACACGTGTCCAGTAACACAGAAATGTAAATGTTTTACTCAATCTTCATACCTGGTGTGGAAGACTGACAAACATCTGCCTGTAAAAAACCTGATGTGCTATTCAACTATATTGTCTCTGAGAAGGGTTTAAAACACTATCACAAATATACTTTCAGCATTGTATGTAATCTGCGCATAAGTAATTATAAGGTAAATATGTGTCAATTTCTTCCTTAGGTGCTCACGAAATGCTGTAATTCTTGCTCATGTTTGAGATCCTGAATACTTTGTTGAATGTTGCCCTAAAGGTCCTGGGTAGCCATACTAACACAAAAGACCAAACGAAGATGCAGGAAGATTGAATATTGTAGCATTTCATACAGAATTTGTTTTGGATACTGATACATAATTGAGAAGAGAAGAAGTGAAGAAGTGGTATTTTACTTGCATTTTACCCCGGCAAAACCCCTGTGTTTATTCAACAGGAAAATATGCTTTTATTGCCATCTCCTCGTATTATCTTCGTTAAAGTGAACAGCAGCCAGGAATATAAATAGCAATTTAAGACACTGTATGTGATGGAGAGAAGTAAGGGATTATAAAAGAAAGTCCAGGTATTACACCAATTGTGAGACATAACCATGCACAAGAGTCAAGCCAGAAGTTTAATTATTGCAAATGCTGGCCCAGATCAATAAATCGGTGTGTGTTTTTACAGCCCCGATGCATGAGGCATAGATCGCTATCCTGTGGAGTGATGAAGTTTTCCCTACACTTCTGCTGTTTTGCTTACAGTTCAAAGGAAGGAATTGAATGCAGTGTCCAGTATACACAAAGCTTGATGTGGACACAGAAAAAAATACCACTTGATTTATAAAATACGCAGTGTCCCAAACACAAACCACACAAAATGGAAAACCTGTCCAAATGAGTTACAGTAATGACTTCAGTCAGGAAAATTAACTTCTGATGATTTGTGTGTAATGTGGGAAGCCAAGCAGTGGATGTAATTCCTGTAACACGGTACGTGAATCCCAGAAATGCCGTATTCTTTCTCCTAGCTGCAAACTACCAGACCACAGCAAATTCTCTGCCAATTTATACAGTCACACCAATTCAAAATCTTGCTTTCCCCATTAGAGGATGGGTGAGTACGTTGTGTGAGGAAGGGAGAGTTGATAGCTGTTTGCATAGACTTGACCTTTGGGTCAGGTTTGTGGGAATGAAAAGATGTAAACCCATAAGCCTATTTAGGTTTGGTGGGCTGGTAGAAGAGATGTAGAGAGACTTCAATTTGCCTACTTTAAAATGCTTATCTTGTGGGACACATACACCAGTGGATGTTGTAATTGGTAATGCTTGATACATTTGCCTGCAAGGGCTGTTAATATGATGCTATTAGAATTTAAGGGGAGACGGGTTTATTGTGTTACCCTGCCAATATGAGATTAACTTACCCCTGTATTAACTCACAGAACTTGTTCTGGTTAATGGTGAACTTTCAAGATAGCTTCTAGGCTTGACTTCTCCAAATTGTGATGGAGACAAAAATCCATTTTCCTTAGTACTTTCTAGAAGTTTGTAAGGAACTTCTCCTCAGTAGCTGAGAAGCCAGAATGGGTCATGGGAGCAGTTGTGAGACTGAACTGGGAAGTCTGAAATCCATCTAAGAACAGCGCCAGAGAGATTACAAGAGCTGCAGTGGGTTTTGGGCCCACAGGAGTGTGTGAAGCCTGGTACAGAAACCTGGTAAATGAGCAGTGACTGGAGCTTCACAAGACAGGGTGTGAACAGTAACAGGCTCAGCAGTAAGGTACTAAAAATTCCATCTAGGTATTATCTTCACTTCAGATACTTTGCGAAAGGTAAGTGCTAGAGAACGTTGAATAACTCCAGATGGTCCTTTCACAGGCAGGTGACTAAGGTACTTGATGGCAGATGAAAACGAATCTTAAACAAAGACTAAAAAATGCCGGGTTAGAAAACTTAGAACAACCAGTGTGCATTTCTGACAATTAGTTATTGGTTTGGTTTTCAAACTAAACTTTGACCTCTTAGGAAGAAAAATAAAGCAGCAAATACAGCAAATGAGGACGTAGTATGACATGAGAAGAATACAAAAAACAGTGCTATGCCACCACTTGAGATATAGCGCACAGAGACAAATGCAATATTTCAATCAAATTACTTAGGAAATGCAAATAAAATATGGTGTGAAGTTAGGTGACAAGAAAGAGTCGGAGATACAAAAAGCACTCCTCCTCTGGGAGACTGAAAGGATTAGGTTTGTTTGCCTTGCAGAGGAGATTAATTACAGTTACTGAACACAATAAATGCAAAAGAGGAAATACATGAGGAAAGTATGTTACTAACTTTTGCCGCAAAAGAATAAAATGATATCCAGTGAAAAACTAAAGGCTAGAAATGTAAGACTAATTATAGGGTTTCTTTTATATCATAACATAAAATTAGCCTCTGGAATCCATAGTCATGATATGTGAGATGTGAGCTTAGTAAGATTCAGAAAGGAGAATCTACATGCCTAATGAGAGTCTTTGCAGTCACAATAGATGCAAACCAAGGAGATGCAGACCAAGGTCGTCATGGATAACCAGGACATTGCATATGTAGTCAATCATGTCTTCCTGAATACCAGACAGTGTTTCTAGTTCTTCAAGTGAGCAGCAAAGTGCAAATCACATTGCTGTATTCTATAAAAGGATGCAGTTTCCATCCTGGAGCATTTATAGAGGACATACAAACACTAGTGAACTGGAGAGTTCAAGGCACTTTGAAACCCAAATGGGATTTTGCTAGTGAATGCTAAACGTTAGGCAACCTGTCACAAATGAGGTTTGCAGCCCTACACTAAAACATAGTGATGGCAAACAAAGTTTGGCAGGTAGCTTTCTTTCAGCCTCTCCTCTTGCCTGTCACTGAATTGAAAGGCAGAGACTTCCCAGTATTATCCAGGCAGCTCATGTGGACCAGGAGAAAAACAGAAAGCTACTGAAATCTCCACAGATTTCCTGTGCTATTTGGGAATGGGCACTCAGGATTAGTTGTATTTACAAAAGGACATGCCTTTCAGCATTAGAATGTCAGACTTGCATTGGATTCAATGTGCGTGCGCCTGCACTTCTATCCAAATTTTCTCAAAACTACAGGAACCCCAACATAAGAGAAAGAGGGGTTTTTATGATAGAGCATAATGAATTACTACTGTTGCAGGCGGTTCTACGGCTTGTTGCAGTTTAGAAAAGGAGGACCTACAACAGTCTCACTGGGACAAGCAAAGTCTAACCAGAGTTGTTGGTATACAGTGATATTTTCCAGAAGGTTTCTACATGGAAGAATATATTGTACTAAGAACAGTTCTCTGTAGATGTGTTATTTGCTGCTGATAGAAGTTTTCATTTGTTTATTTACAAATTTAGCAAATTTAACTCTTCAAGAACAGAGGGAGCTCAATGGTTAGTGTTAAGAAGATAGGCAAGAAAATAGTTTTACTTTGCTTCATTCAATGAAATGCTCATGAATTCAGAAAGAGTCACATTAACATATTGTGTATTGCCATAACTCCCTGTCAACATTTTTAGCTTCACTGGCTGAGTTTTCTACTTATGAGAATATATATTTTTTCCTCTAACCTGCTGTATGAAAGATCTATACACCAATAGTAAGCATGGTACCAAAAATATGCATCCACAAAGTCCTGCATGTAGTACAAAAGCCAACACACTAAAAAAAGAGAAGACAATTAAAAAAAATAATAATTATAGATTCAATAATTTTCTAGCATGGTTCATAAAAACTTTTTTTTTTTACATATTAATACATGAAGCTACCTGGAAAACAAATCGCCACCTAGAATAGACTCTGAACAACTTTCTGTAAGCATTGCAATAAAAGCTCTCCTTCTAAAATGGAAAATTATTTGGCAGAAATTAGTGACCTAATTTTTGAGCATTAAGAAAAAAGTGTACCTGTCAGAAACAAAACATAGACAAGAAAAAGCTCTCAGAAATAAATGCAATGGTATATTTTTATCTGAAAAGTTGTTGCTTATAAATTACTCAGTGGGAATTCTTGAGAAGTATTGTTTACACACCTGTTCCTACTACCAATCTACACGCATCCTTACTGCCCAGAAGCAAAAGTGGTTTTGCCTTTGCAGTAGCAGAGGAAAGATGGCCTAGATAGATCACAGAGGGATGGCTTTTCCTGTTCGCTTCGGAGATGGAGAGGATCTTGTTGATCTTTACACAGGGATGTGAGAACATCTCTTAGCTCTTGTCTTCTGCCTGAAATGGCATTATTTTGAACATAATGTTCAAACCCTCAAAGATTAAGTACTGCTAATAGTTGCATTTGATATCGGACACAACAGTCCTAAAGCTTAACAGCTTTCCAGTAAAGTGAAGAGGTATTTCTACCCCCTTGCTTTTCAGTGTAAGGTGCTGGGATGGTTCTGGCTACCATTGCTTCAACGTGCTGGCCCTTGAGGCACAGGAGGAATGCCTGGTACATGTTTCACAGGAGTCAGGTTTCCAGCATGGTAATGCTGTAGTTGGCCTCCTTGGGAAATCAGGGAGCCCGAAACTGTCCACGTGAAACAGGGGTTTGAAGCATATGTGACAACAGGCACAAACAATGGCTTTACTTTCAGAAGTAAAAAGAGGCTTTCCTTGCATGTGTTGAATAGGGGAAAAGTCTAGGAGAAAGATGTCTCTCACCAGCCCTGGCGTGGGCTGCCTCTCTGCGTTGCGTTCAATTTGTAGCGTATAACAGATGTGCAGGTCACCACTGGCTCAGCATGACTAGACACAATCTAACAGATACAGTGGGATGAAATCTCTTCAGACTTTTGCAGGGGTTTCTCAAGCATTTTTAAGAGGTCCTGGGGATGTGATATATGACAGAAATCAAACCCAACAAACTGCCCCAGTGCTGAGGTGTTGTACACTTAGCCATTAGACTCAGAAAGTTCAAAACCCATCAAATGGTATGAAGACGTACTTGAAGCCTAGTTGTGGGAAGTCATTCACCAACAGAAAGGGACAGAGACCTCTCAACTGCATCTGAGAAGTAACAAACACCACAAAGTCCTTTCTGAAGAGCCTGAAGGCCACATAGAGTCCAAATAGGCAGTTTTGTACCAGTAGTTTTCCAGGCTTATAATGAACTAAGATTATTGCCTATGTAATGACTGAATCAACAATGCGAAAATAAACATCCTAAAGTCAAGAGGCTTTAACCAGTTTTCCTTTTGGAAGCAATGCTATGATCTCAGAAACAGTCATGGCCCTGAACTTGTCAAGACACAATTTGTGAGACCAAGATGAGTCTGGGATGACTTTTTCCTGAAAAAGGTTTTAGAGAAAAGTAGGTAAAATTACTTAGAGAAAGTTCATGTCTCTTGGCACATTCTCAAATTCCTTTCCCCAGCAACAGGATATAAACAGCAGAAGAAGGATCAGCATTTTGTCCCTTGCTGTGTTCTCTGGGGGGTATTGGTGTAGAAGGCTGCTTTTCAACACAGAGAATGAGGATCTCAGTGCAGAGGAGAAGCATCTTAAGCTTCCTTTAACTGAATCTGGAAAGATCTACAAGGTGCTCTCAGATTGCATAAAAAGGGTAAGTACTTCATTTGAACTTGTTCCCCAAAACTCTGTTCCCCTCAAAAGATAGATCTTCCACTGCACAGTGCAAGCCTTGGGGCTTCCTAGTACTCTGCAACCAGGAGACATGCTGGGAAAAACTGCAGAAGAAAAAGGCAGTTGTGTGGGTTACTTAAACAGAGAAGCAAGTGATCTACAGACACCGAAGAGGCAGCTGCACTGGGATTCCTTTCCTGATAGAGCAACATCTCCAAGAAGAATATATCTAATTTTACTGCAATTGCAGAGTAGGTGTTGACAGAGAGAATGCACCACAGCTGGAGATGGTTTGTCTGCAATCACAGCATAGCAGAAAAGTAAAACTTTTCCCCCAAAGTTTCAAAATATTTATAGCCATAAATGGACCAAAATATTCTTAACTGCCTCACTGGGACGTTGACAGAGCTGTCTCTGAAAGCAAATAAAAAGTCCATGGCTTTCACCAGCAGTGGATATTTTTTGTCATTACAATATCTAGTGACATTTTAAGAGGCGAGTATCTGCCCAAATGTATGTGCTGTGTGCCTCAAGAGGCTACTGACAGACACAGTTAAGTGTTTTCAGAAGGTGTCTCAGAAGGTAAGTCAAAGGCTCTGGAAAATTTCTAAAAACCCTCTGCAGGACAGCAGGACCTGGATGCAAAGCCTCCTAACTCAGAGCATTTCTCCTCCCCTATCTCCCACCAGTCGCAGGACATTAATGACTTTTATGTGCTTGTCTTGTTTATGTGCCCTGGGCACAGCGGGATAGAGTGAGCTCTGTGGCTACTACCAAGGTTGAAAGAACCCCCTTCTGGAGTGACTGAGGTTGTGCACACAACATGAATATGGACAGGGAAAAGACAAAATTTGTGAGGCCCTTGACTTTAATGTGTAAGGAGCCAAATATTATCCCCTCCCAAATTGCTTTTCATAGGCCCATACCTTTCTGTACTGTGGAGTTGCCATCCAAGTCTGAATGATTTAAAACTATTCATTATAGTTTCAGGCTTCACAGTATCTCTTCCCTTCAGTTTCCAAAAAGTACAGGAAAATCACTGTGATTTTTTATGATCCTACTCTCTGCATGGCATTTTCCTTTGTTAGTTTTTCTAGGGAATCACTGAGTCCAAACTAAAACACATTTTGTCATCTCTTGAAAACAAAACCAGAAACTGCCCTAAATATTTTGCCACAGTCATGCATTTGCATAGCACAACATTGGCAGCCAGATTAAAAATTATTTAAATTAAATACCATCATTCAAAGATGGCACTAGAAATAAAATTCTTATTACAAAGCTGTGAAATTGGACACACCTTCTGAATAAGAAGACACACCTTAGGTAACAGTCTGGTTAGTAAAACATTTGATTATTGACACTTTTTAATGTTTTGCCATGTCAAACTGTCAATAGCACCCACAATACTTTCACTGACACTGATTTCAGAAATAATGCCAGCGTCATTAGCACTGCCATAACTTCTTCTTCTGTCAGAATTTCATTAGAAAATCTCCCAAGCTTTATGGCCCTAAAAACTTCACAGGAATTTTTTCTGTTGTTGTTATACATAGCAGAACTTCAGTCCTGGAAACTGTCAGGGTTTAACTCTGTTGTAATGTGGTTATAGAAGGGGGCATAGAGTTGCTGGAGACTTCAGGCATTTCATGAGCGTGCAATGCTTGACTGTGCAACCAAAATGGTCTTTTAACAAGTACTTTGTGTGTTTGATATTACATATGGGTATGTGGGTATACATGTGAATAAATCATTCTCTAAAATCTGGTTTAGAAGGAAGTTATTAAAATTTTGGAAGTTAGTACTCAACCAATATGATATGCCAGTATGGCTGTGCAGTCTTTCCTAATCTGTCTTGTACCATGATACATCCTCTAATTACATAATGACATGCCTAAGTTTTGATATTTACTGGTTTGCACTCCCAATCTTTCTATGAAATCCTTATCCAATTTCCCTGATGCTCTCCTATTCCTGTTCTTTATTCCCATCAGACCAACCATATGTTGCCAAATGAACGCTAATTCCAGTCTGGAGTTTGGAAATATTGAGGCAAGAGGAGAAGATTTCATTTGGAGGACTCAGAAATCATAAACTAACCATTAACCTGTTCAACCTGAGATTTTCTTCAACTTAACAGGAGGAACAGAGGGAGAAGGCTGTAAGTCTGTTCTCTGGATTTATCACATGCCTCTGACTCCACATTTTCAGATATATCCCTTGGCAGGGTAGCCCAGTTTTTTTCCATAGCATAACGTTCTTCACAAATAGAATTCCATTGCAAATATTTCTGCTAGTTGATTTGTCTTTAATAGACTAATTGCCCTGCATCATCAGAAAATTATTCATAGTAATAGCAGCTAGACCTTTCTATAGTTAGAAAAACTTAGATGAGAATAAATATAAGACTAATCCTGTCCCACTTATCTTGAAAGCTCACAAAACCCTAAGAATGCTATGTGCTTACCTGCTCACTCCTGAGGGTTCCTGTTTACTATTATTTATATTTGGATATGGAAACTAGGGTACATGAGAGATTTTACAAGTGTTTAACCAA
The DNA here is from genome assembly GCF_965231255.1 of Vanellus vanellus. Classification (NCBI taxonomy): domain Eukaryota; kingdom Metazoa; phylum Chordata; class Aves; order Charadriiformes; family Charadriidae; genus Vanellus; species Vanellus vanellus. Next base: position 65,648,665 of record NC_138908.1, read on the forward strand.
CATAACTTATGGTTTCTCAAAAATCTCACCAAAGTAAGTGGCAAAATGAATACTGCACTTGCACCTTAAATTTTGTATTTTAGATTACCAGCCTTGAATTTAATATCTCAGACATAAGTATGATGAACAGACGTGAGATACAAATGAACCAATTAAGAAGGTACTGTAAGTCATAAGGAAAAATGTATAGCAACATAGAATAGTAGGGTGCAGGGAAAAGTATTCAAAACAGTATGCAAAAATGGCTTGTATTTACATAGACAAAATATAGTCATGCTAACTGGGAACTCTTCAACAAGACTACATCTTATATAAATGTTGCAGGATCTTTATGTAAATTTATTCTATGACTGGAAAAAGACTAATCTCAGATAGTTTTGATCTAAGCATCTTGGGTCTGATGAACAGCAAAGCCATAGCAACATGGACATCAGCCACTTGTTGGGTACCCCAGTGCTTGGATGAAGCCATGGTTTCCATGATCTTCAGCGCAGGCTGTATTACTGTTAGTACCTGAGATAATTTGACTAGGCCTTGATGAACTACAAGCCCTCCCTTCTCAGTTACAATGTAGTCATTTTAAACTTTGTAAGTAGCTTGCGATCTCAGTTCTTAATCTCAAAGTCTAACTTGAGTGCTTTAGTACCAGTTCACGTTTTATTCAAGTATCTTTAAAAGCACAATGATGAGGCATTCATTTATTTCAGTGCAGAAGGAAAATTGCCACCTACTGAGTTATGCTAAAGTTGTTTCTGCAATCTGGTGGTTTCAATTGATATTTCCATTTCAAAAGTGAATATTCTACCTACCTTGAAGACTAGGGAAGGCACAAAAATCAGCAAAATATTTGCCATTCCACAAGCTGGACCTTAAATTTCAATGAGATTAGAAACAAGCTGTAAACTTTGTGATGGTTGATTTACAACAGAGGACAACAATGATTCATGAATCACAGGCTGTTTTAATTGATTTTGCATACATCATAAACTGCAGAAAAGCTGATTAAATGGCTTGTAGAGGGCTTCATGAGTGATTTCCATTCCAGAGATGTTTGATTCTTTATTAAGGGGCACAAAAATATACAGAAGTGCACAGCAGATTGTTTTTAAATTAAAAAAGAAAAGCAGCATTAGATGTCCTACAGCTGTCAGGGATCTTAGGAGTCATCCTGGATGCAAGATAAGGGGACATGAAAAACTAGAGAAACCCATTAATTCTGGCACAGGGAGTTTTGGCAGAGGGAATCTTAGATAGTACTTAAATTCATTTCAGTTTCCTGTCATTAAGGTATCCAGGCACACTGTGTTCTTATGACTTTTTCTTCAATCTTTTTGATTCTTCCTGGTAATTACCTGTTTCATCTGTTCTCTGAACTCAGGACAGGTGTATGAGCTCATTGAAATCAAAGAAGGCTAAAGCTACACCTTAAAACCATATTTTTTATTCTGCACAACTCATGTTAGAAGTCTGCCTTCAAATCATACCCTAAAAAATTAAAACTTTCTTGTAATTTCCAGCCTGAAATATGTTCTTGATCAGTTTATTTCCAAATGTTGGTGTAACATTATATTCTTTTTTTAGGAGGTTTTCCAGAGAGATGGAGACTTGTACGACTGAGCTTCTTGTTTTGAATTGCTGGAGACTTTTCAGAAAAGACGATGGGGGCAGGGGACTGTCTTGAAGACAGTAAACTCCTGCTAGTCCTGTTAAAAAGTCAAGAGCTTGCTCCTGCCACCAGAGCAGAACAGAGGAAGCTCAGCCCTTTTTCACTATGTTTGATAGAAGCCTGTCAGCATGCCTGTATTAATCCTAACATGATGCTTTTTGCCCACATGTCATCAAGAAGGTGTGTAAAGCAATGTATGAGGGGGCTGCAAGGTACTGGTGAGAGAGGTCTATGGGAGGGAGGAGAAAGGGTGCAGAGGCAGGAAGAGGTAGAAAGATTGCAGTAGGAGCCTCAGCAGATATGATATGAGGAAAAATTGAGGTACAGCAAGTGTAATGTTAGCGGGTACTGCAAAAAGGAAATGGAAGAAAACAAACCTACAGGAGATGGCATTTCGATAGCTCCTTTTCTCTTGGGGAAAATGTGCATCTTGAGCAGCCTCCTGAGCTCACCTAATCGAAACACAGCAACCACCTCTCTCCCTAGCTTTAACTTCTCCAGGCTCAATACAGTATGCTTTTGCCTTTTTTAATAATATAGCATGTTTGTCCTTTCACCATCATGCTACTTTTCTATTTATAACGCTCTCCAATATATTTTATAGCACAGCAGGGGAGGTGGCAAAATTCCCTCCTTTGGAGGTTGTGTAATACTGGTAACCTGGGGTGGGAGACAGAGCAGACTGAGGTCAAACAGAGCTATCTACATTTGAGATACACAGTTGACACCTGCCAAAAAAGAGGGAAAATGATGGATAACAAGGGCTTACCCACAAACTCCTTATATTTTTAATTCGTACATGCACACAGCAAAGTAGCTGTGGGATGTGGGATAGTTCTCGTGCTTAACTGAGGTCCCTGTGTCCTGGATATGTCAAAAATTTCCCCTGCAGAGCACTTCTTGAGGTCTAATTGTCATTCTTGTTTTCTGCTAATGAAATAGAACATGTTTCGGCACTTCTGCCCCCCCCGCCCCCCTTCCTTTCGGTCTCGAAAGAGTTCCTTGGCTGTTCAGGCAGGAATTGGTCATGAGAGGTTACTAGTGGGCACATCAAAGAAGTGCCATAGCATCCCCTTGTCGATCTTAGTGGAAATGGTATCCTCAGCAATTTAGCTCTGTGCTAAAACTGTACAGTCACGATCAAGACTTTTTTTCTTTGCTATTATGTGTTTACTTCTTATTTGAAGAACCAGATTTTGTTCCAGAGCTATAAGAGATTTTTAAATTAAGACCCTATAGTAAATGTTCAATATCAAGCACGTGAAAGTGCCTCAGCTAAAAAGATCAATGGATCGATCAATTGGTCTATCTATCTTTAGATGTAGATTTCAGGTGATTCCTCTTAATAGACAGATGAAAGTCAGTATTTAGTGTAGCTGAAATTAAAAGTATTACCTCCACACACAGATCAACAGGGGTTACTTTTAAAGTTTTATTTCTACAATGAGATTAGCATTAATTCAGATTAATTTGAAATCAGCATTAGGAAAGCATAAAATAACTTGCCCTACAAAGATGACGTAAAGCAAAGCTAACTTTTCATCTCAGCTCTTTGTTAAATAAAACAGTATTTTAAGGGCCAAATTTGTACTGAAATCTGTAAAGTGAATAAAAATACCAAAAAAAACATTGAACAGGGTAGGAAATAATGAAGTCAGCCTTGAACAATATAGACCCAAATAGTTCACCTGCTCCAACCATTTAAAATTCACTTGTTACGTTTTACAGAAATGACTGTTAGCACAAATGAAGGGATCACGTCTGCAAGTTGTTACAGGTACATTTTGTCTCGGGCCAAATCCCACAGAAAGGCAATTTATTGCTAATTTGAACGAAATCTGGTCATTTCGTTTACTAATTCTTTTCCTGAACTCAAAAGGTCTGGTTTAGTTTGATTACACATATGAGACCAGTTATTCAAGGACGTTAGGCTCAGACCTGAAAACGAAATTAAGCCTGCTAGACAGATTCTCACTGAAATAGATGCACACGCGTCTCTGGCAGTGCAGCCTCTTCCCAGCCCAGCAACATAAGGACACTTAAGGGAATATGGAATGTTCCGCACGGTGTGATTTAACAACACAATCTCCATTAGCTCTAATGAGAGTTGCACAATTAAATCTTCATGCAACGTGCTAAAAATTACTCTTCCAATTTAGTGCATAAAATAATAGGTCCACTTTAAAATGTGAAAGGATAGCGTAGGTGAATAATTTTCGGAAAATGCATATGCCTTAGGTTGGTTAGGCACTTAAGAAGAGAGGACAAGTTAAATATATGGTATGAATCTTGTTGAATTAGACATTAATAGAAAAACATAAGGTATGAAATGTTTGTAATTCTTCACTGTGAATCAGGTAAATAACCAGGTTGCCTCTATTTGAACAACGTAGTAAAAGTGTATATAAGGCTTTAAGCATCTTTCCGCCAATTAAATAAACAATACACAAACCTTAAGAAACATAAAAGCCTTAATGCACAACCAAGAAGCTTATAGTAGAACAAAAATAAATTAACTACTCTTCTGCTGATTTTTTTACATATGTCCCATTAGAAACTCATTTACCAGAAGAAAGTTTCTGGCCTGTTCATTGGGGAACAAGTGTAGATTATTTTGGGCAAGTTGTAGAGGGGGAGTGAATTCCCATATTTATAAGTTATCAGTAAGAAACTTGTGAATAGCTCTCATATACCAATGGAAAATGAAAGCTTAAAGAAGCTTTTCAAATCCCTTTGGAAGCCAAAGCAGATTGTGGATCACCAGTAATTTTGACTCAAAATAGGATATTCTGCCTAACCGATAAACTGCTATATTCTGTGGAAATCTTCATCTCCCAACTGAGTTTCAAGCACAAGGAATAATCACTGCGATAGATGGGGTTTTTTTTTGTGCCGCTCAATACTATATGCAATTATATACCAGGCTCCAGTGTTTCACTAGGTATATATTGACAGTTAACAGCTTCCCACATATGTTGTATTGTTAGGCAAGATGTATTTTTACAAATACATATACATTTATACATATACATTTACATTTTACATATATCCATGTACAGCAAAGAGGATTCACTGGTGCATTTATTCATGGCCAAAGTACAAACTTAACATTCACAAGCCTTTTCTTCTGAGACTGTAAGTGTTTGGAGAACTACTCCAAATAGATATACAATGCCCCTATATTTCAAGATTTAAAGCTTTTTTTTTTTTTTTTTCTGCAATCTGATCTTGTTCATTATCAAGAAATTTCTGAAAGAAAATTTAACGCTCCTCCAGTGTTCCACTGTCCTACAAAGTTCACCGTATGTCATATGATTATATGAAAGGATGAAGTCCTGGCTGTTCCTCTCAAAAACAGAGCTGAATAGGGAAGCAGACGAATCAGAAAAGTTATGGGCTTAGATGTGATCATCATAATGAAAATACCTTTACTATAATCTTTGGTATTTCTTCCACAACACAAAGTCAGTTTTGTCCTCTGCTCTTGACCATCACTCCTTACAGTCATCTTATTTCACTGCTATTCCACTCAGAAGCAAACATCTTGTGAATCTGTAAGAAAAAAAATATCATTTTTTTCCAGATGGAATATATTCAGAATGGCACTCTTCTATGTAATGTACAGTTAACTGTCCTGGTAGTCTGAAAGTCAAGAGGTAAATATGCCTCCCTGGTGTATGAAGTGGGATGATTTACTACCTGGAACCTGAGTGCCCCTGTTGCAATGGAATTTTCTGGATGCCAGTACTGAGACATCCCTTTCCCACAGTATCATCTGGGACTTTTACACTTCAGCCTGCAAATGACATTAAATGAGTCTGAGAAGTGATTAACAGGCACCAAATATGGATGGTTTTACTCTCTTCATGCTCTCCTGTGAGCTTCTTGAGCTAGAATACAGCAAGTAAAGATACCCAATGTACATTTTCATAGTAAATCTCTCACTTACAGTAAGATACAAGAAATGGGTCCTGAGTTTTTCAGTCCTGATGTTTTTCAAAGTAATCCAATTTTTGCAGTGCAGAACATCATTCTGAGTTGAGTCAAAGTGATGTTAAGTGGCCAAAAAACAGAGAGCAAAGGTAGGCTTCAGGAAAGAGAAAGAGTAATAACAACAAATGACTACAAAATGAAGAATGTGGCACATGCCAACAGGGTCACCGCAGATAACTGATGAGAACTGGTAACAGAACCAGTATAAAAGATTTTCTCAGAATATTTTTCCTGGGCCAAGTGCAAATAAGAAACAGATAAATTGGATGCCAAAAATACACACTTGATCTATTTCAGAAGATTTGGGATTCTGAGATCTCTGGAGATATACCTGCAATGGGAAAACTGATATAACAATTGGAATTATAACCAAGAAATTTAAATGACAAGAACAGAGATAGGAAAGCTTTTTCTTAAATTTGTCTGATAGCTTTTGCACTCAATTGAGAGTTCAGAAACGGACTGATAACACCTGCTTGTGCTCTGAAGCAGCCACTGTCAGGCTATATCCTAGTCCTTGGGAATGAAGTCAATGATCAGGTGAAAACTCACCTGCAGAACCTGAGCTGCCAACTGGGAGTGGCCACAAGTGTCATAAGATACTAGAAAAGGGATCCTCAGCAGGACAGATCTAGAAGCAGAATTAAAAAAAAAAACCCTACTCACAGGAAAACAGTGCCTGTGAGTATTACTTACCGTGGATCGCTCAGGAGAGTTTAATGAAATACTCATTTGGGAAAGAAAATGCTATCCTTTAAACCTGTCCCTGTAAGACATTAGTCATGCCTCCTGCTATTTATCATTGACATTCTCATAGTGATAATAAAAGACACAAAAGCCGAGTAGAAAATGCTAATAAGATGTAGTATAGGCTGTATTAAAATCAGAACAATTTTAATTTGCGAAAAAAATGGTTTTTTTAACATGAGAGCTGGTCTTTGGAACTGCTTTCCAGGGCCTGACTTGATGCTGTTTGGATTTTCATGTCATGATTAAATGGCTGATGGATCAACTTCAGCTCAATGGCAGAACTGAAGTTTCCATCTAGTGTTTTGTGTCTTTCCTCAGACTCGTGATTTTAGAGAATCCTTTAAACCTGGTGATTTTGGGATGATATTAATTCTGAAAGGCACTGAGATATGTCTAGCTCTTGAGTCACTATAAACTATGTTCATGAGATGAATTCTAAATCTATGTAGAAAATACAGATCAAGAAGTCATCTTTAATCTAGTGCTTACCAAACTATTTGAATTAATCTTCCCTGAATGCAACAATATAGCTGCATTGGCCTTTTGTTCTGCATGCACTTTCACCACTTCATCCCCTGGTATCAAGCAGAGGAGACAGTGCTCACAGCTACATCACATACCCTACAACTAGTCACTGAAATGGGATTAACCTTAATTATGAGATTTGGAACAAGTCAATGTTCTGTCTTCTCCAACCCCCTTAGAATTTGGAACAGAAGCCACAACACAGAAACAAATAGAAGCAAAAGACTCATGGTATTTTACTGGCAGACTATTACCACTCATGTATCTGGAACAAACAGTCATGTTCTCTGGCGTTTCATTGTTTGTGCCAACATCATATGGTGCTGGGACACTGATTCTCTGCATCCAGCCATACACACACACACTCCCATACACATACATGCTCTCCTGAAAGGTTGTTCTCTCTTGCCCACCTCCATTACCTGGAGTGAACATCAGTGTGATCTAGCAGTGCAGATACTTGCACCTGAGCCAGGGTCACCAATCAGTCATTCAGGTGAAGTCGGAAGTGAAGATGCGCAGTGCATTGCCTACTGTGATCCTACCTTAGGCCATGTATGCCCCCCTGTGATGATTTGACATTGCAGCTCAAATAGCTTCTCTAAAAAAATCCTTACTGCTTTTTTTCTTTCAGACAGGCTTTCTATTTCCAGTTCTGTGCTGTGGCGCTCATACCACAGATTTGTGTAAAGACTTGTTTGTGAGGATGCATATTATGCAAAGGAAACCCTCGTCAGTAATCCGTTTTTCCCAGTGAAGCCACCCTCATTGTATTCAAATGACTCTGAGCTGGCCACAAATCTGTTATAAAACAGTGAATGTTATCTATTTCTTTAATAAGTAAAGCATTTATAATGATTTCCACAGAACATTTTTCTTAATCTTTTATCACATTCTCCTTAGCAAGTAATTCTCTGGGGCCATTTCTCAGCTGTAGAAAGAATCTATCTCACATTGCATGTAAGGTTATTAAAAGCATTACTTTTGTTAGACGCTGGCATATCAATGTCCTAAAGGCTCCTCCTCAGCACATGTTCTAGGTGCTAGATGCTCAATTCATGTACAACGTCTGTCTTTCATACATCAAAAACAAGTTTTAGGACTTAATTTCTTGCTGACTGCTGCGTCTGCAACATTATCTCTGATCCAGGTACCTATATCTTCTTCAAGTGGGGAAAAAGTCTCGAAAAGCTCTCAGGTTGAAGCACCAAATTGTCATGGAGGTTCATACTTCCAGTTTTGTTCGTATAACAGTTCACAGTGGAATTTCCTTCATATTTTCCAGGTTAGGTTAAGTAAAGCTGATGCTTATTTACGTGAAGATGTGATGGTGTGCTCCACCTCCCTTCCCTGCCCTGAACTGACCTTTTCCTGTAACCCTGCTCAAGCGATAACCACCAGTGGTGGTTGTGATGGATGTGTCTGGTCATGATGGATGTATCCAGCTCAAAGTGGATTCAGGGGAAACAGGTAACAATACTATAGCTAGGGGCTAATTCATAGCGATGCACCACCTGACCAGAGTGCTGGTCAATGTCTGACTCAAGCTAAATTTCGAAGAAACTCACATCTGCAGTCAGTATGTAAATATGGCTAAGAGTCAATCATCTTCCACCATAAACAGTGAACAACCCTTTGAGCTCTCCTGCACAGCAGCAGACTGCATGCCATGTTCTCCCCTTGGGTAGGGATGTGTCTCAAGGTTACTCCTCAATGTTGAGATATTCCTTGCTGCAACAGATTCTTGGTAAGTGATTAATAGCATGCTAAACTTTGAAACCTTAGCCAAGTGATATAAAGTATTGAGATTTTGCATATACAATCCTTTAGACATAAACTACTGACCAAATCTGGGACTAGGATTGGATCCAGCTGCACCTTGACTCCTCTCTGAGAAGGAGTCTAGAAAGTAAGGGGGTTCTTTCTGAACCTTGATTCAACAGGAGGGTCTCCCCAATGCATCTGTCTGAACCTGTCCTCTACGCAGTAAATAATCAAGCGTACCTTGCCATTGAATCTTGTTAAACCAGTGTTGCATTTACCATTGAACTTTATGAACATAATGTTTTATATCAATAAAGTATATTTAGCCTGACTGGGTACTAGTAAGCTGCAAAGGGAAGTTTCCTGCTGACAGGCACTCATCTGACCAGCTGATGGTTATATTGTCATTTCTGGATTAACTTTTCTGGGTGAACTAACCCGAAAATTTAGATGCCAAGTAATTGGAATAAATTGAAAGAGAAATAGCCCAAAGTTAATGAGAAATGTGTAAGATACTACAAACTTACTTTCCTCAGAAAGACTTTGAAAGAAACATGTCACTGCTGTCAAAATAAACAGCTATAAACAACAATCAGAAAAATAGACTAAATCTGGAATGAAATACCTGAAAATATATTTTTACATGCTGTTGTTGACAAATCTGTTGATTACAATACTACAGCCTTTCTTCTGAAGTCAATGATAATCTGCTGGTATAGAAACCACAAAGATTATTGGCAATAATATTTTGTTTGTAGATAGATATGCTGTGCTGAAGAAGTCTACTGATAATAAAGGTTTATCCCTCACAGAAGGGAACATTTTCTACAAGCAATATTATACATTTTTGAAAAGGTCATTAGTGTAAGAGATGATTTAACAGAACACGATCTTCTCATTTTATAAGAAGTAATAAAATATCTATTATCTATATTCAGAGAACAACATTTTGCAACCAGACAGTTTTCCAGACAAGGGGACTATATCATTATGATCATCTATTAGGAGCAAATACTTCAGCTTCCCGGCTTTCAAAGTTTCAGCTTATTTTCCTTCTCTGAATTCTCTGTTCATTCTTGCCAGCCGTAGTGACTAACCTGTCTGTTTTATGCTGGTGATGAAATGTCTGTGAAGCTGAGATGCTGGATCGAGCTTCCAGAGACTGGGAAGAACTTGTAGGAAGAAGAAGAAAAGTCTTCCCAAGATATAAAACAAAGTAATCAAGGACCCAGAAGAAAGAACTCATCTGACCAATAAAGGAATCCATGTTTTTAGACAAAGACATGCAGGGGCAAAGGGACATCTGCCAAATGTGAAGCTGACATAGATCTTGAGAAGGAAGTTCAAACAGGTAACAAAGGTTTTGTTGCCTTCATAAATGAAAACAGAAAAAAATGAAGTAGCCAAGCTACAGTGAGGGTGGAATTCAAGTTAAAAACAGTCTAGAAATGGTCCCAAGACAAAATATGTATTTGCATCAGTTTTCAAGAAATACAGCAGTCCTATGATGACAAAGTAGGCTGGTAAATGTAAATGTAAATGTAAATGAGGGTGTGGCACTGCATTTCATCTCAGCTGAGAGGGAAGCAAAACTTAAAGAAGATATTGCATTCGAGAGCTTTGGATTTTAAAAAAGCTGATACCTGAATCAGAGGCACAGAAAAAAAACATTTACGTGTTTAAAAAAATCCTAGTGAGCAGAGTGTAACATTGGTTGATGGCAAAATAGCAAATAAAAGAGCTATATTTTAGAAGAGGAACAGTATGAAGGGAAGAGATCAAAATAACTGTTATTCAATTAGCTTGATCTCAACAGCATGCAAAACATTGGCAAATAATGAGAAGAAAAATGGCTAAAGATATGCAAAATAACATAAAATACATACGGGCTGGTCAAAGGTAGACTGTGTCAGTATTTCTTTCATAAGAAAATGAGACCTTTCTCACAGAAAAACAATCTCTTTCTAAATTTCAGTAAGCATCTGATAGAGAACCATAGAATCTGACAGAAAATCATAGAATCATTTAGATTGGGATTATTTAGATTGGAAAAGACCCTTAAGATAATTGAGTCAACTGTAAACCTGACACTGCCAAATCCACCGCTAAACCATGGCCCTAAGTGCCACAACTACATGTCTTTTAAGTACCACCAGGGATGGTACTTACTTTCCTGGGCTGCCTGTTACAATGTTTGATAACCCTTTCGTTTGAAGAAATTTTTCCTGCTATCCAATCTACACCTCTCTTGGCACAACTTGAGGCCATTTACTCTTGTCCTATCGCTTGTTACTTGGGAAAAGAGACGGACCCCCACTTTGCTACAGCCTCCTTTCAGGTAGTTGTAGAGAGTGATAAGGTCTCCCCTCAACCTCCTTTTCTCCAGGATAAACAGCCCCAGTTCCCTCAGTCCCTCCTCATAAGACTTGTGCTCCAGACCCCTCACCAGTTTTATTGCCCTTCTCTGGACATGCTCCAGCACCTCAATTCTGTCTTGTAGTGAGGGTCCCAAAACTGAACACAGTATTCGAGGTGGGGCCTCATCAGTGCCATGTACAGCGGGATAATCACTTCCCTCGTACTGCTGCCCACGTATTCCTGACACAGAATAGGATGCTGTTGGTCTTTTTGGCCACCTGGGCACACTGCTGGATTATATTCAGCTGGCTGTCAACCAACACCCCCAGGTCCTTTCTTGCCAGGCAGCTTTCCAACCACTCTTCCCCAAGCCTGTAGCGCTGCATGGGATTGTTGCAACCCATGTGCAGGACCCGGCACTTGGCCTTGTTGAAACTCATACCAATGACTTTGGCCTATTGATCCAGCTTGTCCAGACCCCTCTGCAGAGCCTTCCCACCCTCAAGCATATTCACACTCTTGCCCAACTTGGTGTCATCTGCAAACTTACTGAGGGTGCACTCAATCCCCTTCTCCAGGTCATTGACAAAGATATTAAACAGAACAGGGCCCAGTACTGAGCCCTGGGGACAACACTTGTGACCGGCCACCAACTGGATTTAACTCCATTCCCCAGAATGCTTTGGGCCCGGCCACCCAGCCAGTTTTTCACCCAGCGAAGAGTTTCTCCAGGAGAATGCTGTGGCAAACAGTGTCAAAGGCTTTACCAAAGTCTAGGTAGACAACATCCACAGCCTTTCCCTCATCCACTTAGTGTGACATCACATAGAAATTATTTGTTAAACTAGAGGAAACCGGGGTGAGAACTCAGTAAAGATTATAGAGTCTTGCTGTGAAGTAAGGCAAATTATCCTGAATTAGGCTCTGAGCTGCTTTGCTTTGGCCGTTTCTTGTACCTAACTAAAGTACTAACTAATTCCACAGCGGGAATTTTCACACTTGCCTGTAGGCTGTACTCAGGTAAAAATACTCAGAAAGACAGTGGCCTGCTTGGTTTAGTAAAGCAAAAGCTAAAACCCAACTTGTAAGTATGCCAAGGTAGTAAGGGCCTATAGGGAAAATAACTATTTCAGCTGAAATGAAATGCTGGCAAAAAACAGCTGAGAATGAACAGGCCATGGCTAGGTATAAACTGGACAGTAGGTGTTTCTAATTGTGAGAACAGTGGCATTCTAGTCAAATCTGCCCATGACAAAATGCTACCGAATCATAGGAGAGGAGAGGGCAGATGCCAATGCTTGTATCTGCTACTATATATGCCAAACAGTTTGTCACACCACCAAGTCAAAGCCTTTAAATCATGCTACCACAGACTCCTTCACCCCAGCTTCTTATTGCAAGGTGCATTAGAGAATATAGGATCGTAGCGTCACAGAGTAGTTTGGGTTGGAAAGGACCTTCAAAGGTCATCCAGTCCAACCTCCCCTGCAATGAGCAGGGACATCTTCAACTAGATCAGGTTGCTCAGAGCCCCATTTAACCTGACCTTGAATGTTTCCAGGGATGAGGCATTGAAAGCCTCCCTGGGCAACCTGTTCTAGTGTTTCACTGCTCTCATCCTAAAAAAATTTTCTTCATTATGTCTAGAATAACAATCAGTTATTCCTTCGATATGACCTTTTGTTTTGGGCAGCTGTACCACGTCAGTACATTAGCTACACTCTCCACAACACCTGAGACATATGGTAGAATATTATTGCCTTGCAAATGATCATCTGTGGATTATAAAGGCAAGCACAATGTTGTCTTCTGCTGCGTGTGGTACATGCAACTCCCACTGACTTCAAGTTAACTGATAGCAGTGGGAGCGTCGCATAGCAAGCAAACACATAAACAAAAAATAAGTTTCTGTCTAGCATACAACACCAGGATGTATTTTTAAATGAGAATTTCAGCCATATCTGAATTTTCCTTTGTGCCTTGCAGGCAACCATTTCAATGCGGTGCTCTCCAACGTGACGTTTTCATACAGAAGTAATAGAAATCACAAGGAAGACTAACTGGTGGGTAAGACCTATTTTGACATGACATTTTATGATATAAACCTGACCAGCTGTGGCTTTTGATTAAAGCTGAATTATTTACACTACAGCTGTGACAAATAATGTTTGCCATAGGTGGTGACCCGTTGTGATAAGAATGGTGAGAGTAAATAGCTATATATGATCCCTTTCATGATAATATTATAATTAATTACAATTTGGTCAAATTAAAATAACTGAGAGTAGTAAGCCACTGTGTAGGTTACTAACTGTGCCTTCTGTTAACATTTTTGGCTTTCTGGAATATCTATAACACATGCTATACTCACAAGTCCTTAGGGAATGGAATCTTTTTGTCAAGTACTGTGTTTAGGAGCGATTATTATGTCCCTGGTGAGGTTGCTGAGTGAATGACTGTTTTTCCTGTAAAAAAAGCCTTTCTTATATCGAGATGAAAACACACCCAGATCCTCCAGGAAATTTCATTTTTCAGTGGACTACAGCACAAAGAATTGGTAAAGCAAGATAAGATGTCTCAGAGGTTTCTTTTTGTGAAACAGGCATTAAGCTTTATCTAAGATATTTTGCTTTGGAGGGTAAGCTTGAGTTTGTAGGAGACCAGATTTCTCCTTAAGCCATGCAATAATTCCTGACTTAGGTCAAGCTCAATTTAGTAAAAAATGAGGTTTTGGTATGGTTTAACACATTTGAAACCTACAATAGGCAAAATGCACATAAAAACTTAGAAATGGTGAAATAACAAAACTTTTTTAATCCTTCAAAAATTAAGAAAAAAAGGAAGACATCTTTTCCCTGACTGTCATTAAAGTACAGCATTGAAGTTTTTAAAATTAGCTGTGTTTTTTTTTTTTTTCATTTGAGTGCTCTTCCCACTAACCACTCCGAGTACATGTGATGAGTACTGGGAACAACTGTCTTTTTCAGAATGATCTTCCACCTATTACACTGCCTAAAACAGTCTTTTTGATTAGCCACCTATTCTTTTTCAGACCCATAAGCAAAGCTTTTTGCAACCTTTTTTTTCTATTAAAATTCATAGCTACATTATAAATACGGTTTCACTGGTGCCCTTAAATGGGTGCCCATCAATGTTTTTTTCCCCTAAGATTCTTCCAGCCTCCCAATTTTTCAATACAATGATTTTTTTTAGACAATTTTTCTATGTCTATTCAGTAACCCTTAATAGCTCTCTCTTTTAAGTACTTGCTCTGTCCTTACTTGGATTCATAAGGCATCCACAATATCCTACAGCAAGGAGCCCACCAATCTGCCACCTCTTCTGTGATACACCACCTCCTTGCGTTTGTTTCAAATCCAACTTTGTTTGACAGATCCTATTTCTTGTCTTGGCAGAAGCTAGGAGTGTTTTTCACTCTGTGCATCAGTTTCATTGCTCTGTATTGAATTTACTCTCTTATTTATCTACAATTCTTCCCCCCCACACTTTATCTGTGGACCTGAAACATATTTCTCCACAAACAGTCTCAATTGCAGCATGAGGAATCCCAGCCTCCTGGGTTGGTTTTTGCATGGAAGCTGTCCAGTGCCTCTAACTGCCCTTGTTCCCTTCTTTGAAAATTTTCTGTATGTGCTCACACTACTTGATGCAGTGATGAATCTCAAATTTATGCAGCAGTAAATTGATTTCTGTTTTGCTTCCTATGCGCTTTCATAATTTCTAACATTTTGTTTGTTCTTTGACTGCTGCCAGCTACTAAACTGGTGTTTTCCTGGAGTTACCATAACCCCAAGCTCTTTTTCGTGAAATGCAGGGACACATCAGAAGCCATCATTTTAAATGTGAACATAGGAATGCTTTTCACCATATAAATCAATTTCCTTTACCTGCACTGATTTTATCACACCATCTTGTGTCCTGTGATTTTTCAGCCTCTTTCCAGTTGTATCATCAGCAAGCTTCATCCTTTACTGCTCACTTTTCTGCCATATGAGTTGAAAATGAAGCAACTGCAGAAAATCTTCTGGTAGAAACATGCAAATGTTAGCAAGCATTTTCACTATTCATATCATAACTTCTTTTCTAGTTGCTTCTATTTCAGAAAGAAACCTCTGTTGCTCCTCTCCAGAAAAAGGTTTTAGGTGGAAATCTCCCAGTTTCTTCCACCATGAACACTGCAAAGAAATCCAGTCAGCATTTCTGCAGAAGTCTTGCCCTTGCTGGGTGCCTTCAAGGATGCCCTTATTGGGTACTCTCGAGGTGGTCTGGTCATGGGGTGCTTTAGGACACCCTGAAGTGTGTCTTGTCCCTGATATTTTAATATCCTTGACGGTTGCAATAGTAGTGTTAATGCCCTTAATTACTTGTTCTTCAAACTCTTTTTTGGATTCTCTGAGAGCTTATGATCCTTTCTATTTTGAAACCTATTTAATCTTTCTGAAAAATTCATTCTCAATTCCATAAAACTCCTCTATGTAGGTGTTCAGTGACACTGGCATTCCTGTAGGGCTGTGAAATGGAAGTACGTGGTGGTCGTTGCTCCAAAGCAATTTTTTATCTGAAAAGTTTGAAACCAGATCCTGCACACTTCCTTGGACGCAAGTGGAGGGCTGCACTCCCTCTTGCAGGCTTGTTAATTGCCTGTTCCACAAAGCACTGACACCTGGTGCCCAAAAATGCCCTCTCTGCTTCATTTCCTGGAGTGAGTTTTGCCCGATACATGCAAGATAATTGGTCTTTTAATACATTTGTATTTCCTGCTCCTAAAGCACCTCTCATCTCTCTTAGTGCCTCATGGGCAATGCTGTGCTCCTGCCTAGCAGGCAGTAACACAGACTCAGTACTGTATTCCTTCCATTTAGGCCTGTGGTTTTAATCTGTACAGATGCCATGTTGCATGGTAATGTAGTCAGTTCTTTAATTTGTTTTGATGCTAAGATTTATAACATAATGTTTTGGTCAATTGGAGGCATGACTTATGCGATATTTTCTGTCTCTTTCACACCGTGATATTACTGTGTTGTGTTGACTGTCTTCCACCATATTTCTGAGGCTTCTGTTATGCCAATATCTTCACTTAGGCCAGGCCTTCCAGTTCCCCCACCTAATTTCTTACACTGATTCAACACAAGCTTAGAAGCAATTGTACTACTGCTTTGGTTTTCTTTATGGACTTCCATGTAAATGGCAATCCATTTGTTTTCTATTTCTAGTTCAGTTATTTCTATCACTGATCAATTTTTACCATAGAGAATTTCATTATATTTACAACAGTCTTAGAAAAGCAGCCGGTTTTTGTTGGAATTTTCATAAATTTGAACATTCACAAATATTTAAAAAATCTTGATATTGTTGCAAAGTGAATAAGTGATTATTTTTACAGTTTATTAACAGTAATAGTGGTGCCTTTGTAGAAAAGGAAAGAAGAGAGAACAAAAAAAAGAGTCTACATTTATTGTTTATAGTATTTCTCTCCACACTTTTCCTCTCATTTTTGGTAATGTGTGTTCAAAAACTTATTATTAAAATGGAATTCTGCTCTAACCTTAAGATTGTGTAATAGTTATATGATGTCACAGAAACATAGAATGGTTTAGTTTGAAAGGGACCTTAAAGATCATCTAGTTCCAACCCCCAGCCATGGGCAGGGACACCTTCCACTAGACCAGGTTGCTTAAAGCCAAACTCAAAGACGTGTTGCTCAAACTCAAAAATATGTATGTATCCTTTACAGTTCCACCTGGTCAACTGGTTGACCAGTTCTACCTGCTCAGTATCTTCCAAGTCTCATCTCTCTCCAACACAGGACAGACCCAAGAAGGCATCATTCCCATTCTCCTTCACTTGGCCATGTATGTCAGCCAGTTCAAGCCATTACTTCATGTAACAGCAATTCCCATGGCCATCCCTCTGCATCACTGCCCAATGAAGTTCTCAGGTAGCACTACTTGCAGAGCAGTGAAAGCAAAGGGCTGAAACCACCCAAATCTGTCAGGTCAGATGCAGAGGTAAAAGAATAAGGAAACTGACAGTCTTACAGCCAGAAATCCCATAGGCTTCTCCCTTCCATTTACTGCAGTTTCATGTTGTAACATGAAAGGCCATACCAGCTTAATCTACACGCAGCCTTCCAGTGGCACTGAAGTTCAGGTTTCAATACAATACTTGCCTCCAAGGTAAGCTGGTGAAACATTAAAATATTGCCTTCTACAGTTTTATTCCTCTAGTGGCAATATTGTTACTTTCCTTAGTTTTTTACCGCCATGATACATAATGCTATTATAAATTAAAAGGGAGAAGCAACAGCACAAAGACTTCTGATGAGTTTCTGAATGACTGTCATGGACATCTTTTCTTATCACTTGCTTGTTTTCCTCTCTTGCATCTGACATTAATGGATGTGTAGTACAGATGTGTAGGATAAATTTGCCTGTTGTACCCTTAATCTCCTTTATTCACCAATATTTGTCCTTTAATGCCTTTATTGTTCCTTTGTGGTGGTAAATATCAATGTTTGTGCCTACCTTGACTTGCCTGTCTAATTCTGAAATCCTTGTGTATACATCCCTTTCAGCTGGCTTTAGTTAAAAGCTGGTGCTGCCATTCTGCAGACACTCTCTGTTTATTTTTTTCAGAATCCATTGATGTTGAAATAAGGCTTTTCTGGTGCAGACTCATTAATTATTATTTTTTTTTTTTTTCCTGGAGTATTACAACACTTGCTTTGCATATTAGTAGACACTGTTTTTCCAGATTATCAGAAATGAGTTAGAAGACCTGGGTTCTAGAGGCAGTAGAGGCCTTGCTGCTAAGTCTCTATCTGTTCCTCTGTTTTCTATTTTAAATGAAAATGATACAGATTTACAGCTGTATATTGCTTTAAGATCTGCAGTTGAAAGGCACCTTTCCTTCTCTTAAAAATTGTTGTTATTTCAACCCTACTATTTTAGTTGAAATAATAGAGCCCCATATAGGAAACATGGTAAGATTTTTGTGTGTCCTAGTATAAGCTACATTCATAGCAAGGCTTCTGCTGTTGTAGCTACCAGTTAAAAGAAACAGTACCCCAAACAGAAACAGTACCCCAAACAGCATACCTATACAGGTGGACAGTCTGGGTGTAGACCATTACTTATAGAATATTAAAGATATTATATATGTGTGGTGCAGAAAGATAATGTAATGCTTTAACAAGCTTGTAGCTGGAAACACTGGAAAAGAGGCAGCAGAAAAAATATGATTACTAAATATGGTGCAAGATTGCTTCAGTTTATGGAAGGCCATAAAATGTCAGGAACGTTATGTTAAAGCATTACTACTAATCTAAGTTGAAAAGGAAAGTCATAGTTTCAAACTATGAGATGTCATTGGCTTCCTTTATTGGAGTCACTTTAAAGTAAATTAATATGATGGAATTAGAATGGGCTAGTCATGCTGCCACCTTGAGATTTAAAAAGCCAACCCCCAAGCGAATACAGCCTGGTGAATAAGGGAGAGGCAGGATAGGGTCTCTGAAGCAAATTTGTGAATATAAAGATTTAGTGAGCTTCTAGGGGACAAAGTGCTTCAATTTTTTCTATTTGTGGCTAATCCGCATGCTCTTGACAGTGATGTCAAGAGAAGATTGAAAGTGCTCAAAGCTATAAAAAGTACCAGACTGGATTAGCTTTAAAGAATAACAAATGCTATGGATTTGCTGATTTAGAGCAGAGATTTTTACCTATGGCAACAGACTTCTTATATATAAAGAACATTTGACTAGAAAACATTCATGTAACCATTTTATTTTCATTTATTTCCTATCAGCAAACATTTTCTTTGCTTCGTATAAGCAGGGAGAATATAGCACACACTCTTCTGCTGCACAACTGACAATGACAATAATTCTTCTACTAGGAAGCATTTTCAAAACAACACTCTAGTCTGCTAAAAACTATGTATTCTGCTATAAACGTAAATGGGAATAGCGCAGACACACACTAACACCAATACAAGATACTTCTAGGCATTTTATCATGCTCACATTGGAAATCTTTTCACAGGAGGAGTTACCAATTTACACATAGAGAAGATTTTCTGAGGGAGAAGAGAATTTAAATCTCTGTTTTATAGGAGAAAATCACATTCCATAGATCACTCAGACTTCTGAGGAGTCTTGCCCACTTACAGCTCTACTTGGAAGATAAAAGGACCATGTCTATTTAATCTTTTTCCCTTAATTTAAATAAAAAGAGTTGGCTTGGACTACGTGCATCTTTTTCTGCTTACTTTTTAACTAAAAATATCTGGTATTGTCACCATATACCAGGTATTCCTTAAGGTATGTTAAACATAGACAATATCTGTAGAATTAGTACTTATATAAGCAATTGTAAATTACATGAACCTTCAACAAATGCACAGAAGCATTCCGCAGAAAAGTTTCCATTAGAAAATACTTCTGCAGCACCATAGTAATGAACACCCAAGGGACCAAAATATAGCCAAAAGCACCTACCGCATGCTTCATGGCTTTGCTTACCTAAGTAATTAATGTCACATTTTGCTTCCTGTTAACCTTGTAATCCACAGCATAGAAATGTCCAGTAGGAAGCAGAGTAAGCGGGAAACGCCATTGCAAGGTCCCAGTCTTTTGTGTATTGAAGATGAAAGCATCTAGACTTGTGCAAAAATGTAAAGAGGTGGGGGAATGGAATGGGGAGGCTGGTAACCAGTGGCTCTAGAGAGGGAAGGGACTCACGCAGCTAGTCTGAGAGATGCAAAAAACATGGGAAGGCTATTAGCCAAGATATCTACAGAGCTAATGAAAAGTGTAAGGAAAAATGAATCTTAAGCAATAACTTTGAATTTAGTTCTGAAGCATCCATGACAACTTTGCTTAGGCAGGCAGAGATCTCATCAGCATAACGTCTGTGGCTTTTTAGATAGGAATAGCTCACACTTCAGGTTTTCAAACCTTTGTTGAGTGAGGCCATGTTTTTCTTCCTCTCCCTTCTGCTCCCTCCCTGTTAAATTCATCTGTTCTTGACAGGCGTTGTTATTCTACCTCAAGGAACACTTCTATATTTTACTTGTACGTTTCACATGTGTTTTCCAGAGGCTTTAGTTCCACATTTCCAGTCTGGGGAGAGCATAATTTTGAACAGAAGGTAAGGTGGAAGGTCAACCAATGGTGTCATTTTCTTTGCTGATGAGGCAGGTTCCCGGCTGACACATGTTGACAGAAGACTCTCCTGTTGCACTCCGTAAGAAAGGAATCTATGCCAAATAGACGTGTGTGAGAAGTTTGGTCTTTCCACTATTTCAAGGAAAGTTATAGGTAGGATTTTTTTTTTTTTTTTTTGGCGGTCTTCTGGCATTGGCTTAAATATAAAAGAGCTACTCTCTATATGGTTTAATTTGAAATGTATCCAGAAATGTCCTTTAAAATTCTAAAAACATTTAAAACCCATGATACATTTTCAATTTATTTTTGATTCACTGTACGTATTTTAGTGCTACTGAAATAAAACTCTTCTAAAAAGGCATTCAAAAGAGTGTGTAGCACAAACATACAAGCTTAACTGCACTGCTTATAGGATGAACAAAGTCTGCCACTGCTAGGAAGAAATCACTTTTTAGATGCTTTTCTAGCTGCTGTAATGTTAAAAGATTCAAAAAATTTGAGCACCACTTTGTCATGTAGGCATGTCATACACATTTGACCCTTTTAGCTGTTGTCCACTGATTGTTTTTCACTGATTTCTAGGTCAGGGACTTTCAGATTTTGGCTTCTGGGCCTCACATGAGAAGTTCAGCAATGTACTACTCCTAACAAAAGTGAAGCTGCTCTTCCCCAGTTCCAAGAGACTGTTGTGTTGCCTTCTTTTGTTCACCTTTGGTCCAGAGCTGCTACTGCCTGATGCCTCCTGTGGTGTCCCCTTTCGCCTCAGCTTCCCAATGACTGTTGTTCCCTCTCCATCAGATTTATCAAGTCTTATGGATTTTTCCATAGTAAATTGATTCTGAATGCTGTGGACCTCTGTACCTGAGTACCACAATATATTTCAGTGTCATGTAAGCACTGTTTAGAGAACTCAAATTACACTTCTTTTCTTTTGGAAATGTTCATTTTATGGGTAAAACTTTAGAGTAAATGTAATGCTTTCTGATTCACAGCATAGGTAGTGTTTGAATTTTCATTGCTGCAGCAGTTGTTGAAGTCCTACAGTGGAGTTTTTACATGCTGTACAAGTGCAAAATATAACAATTCACACTGGAGACTCAAAAAAGACCATCTACTTAGAGTTTGCCAAGACTACCTCACTTGCATTCCTTTTTTTTAATGCCGAAATTAAATGGGTTTTGGAAACTTTGCCCATAAGTGCTTATACAAAGTCACAATGTAATTGAAGTAGACATACGATATGCTTCTCATTAAAAAAAGTCTTAATTTTTAAGTAATTGGAGATTGAGTGTGAACTATGATTCCTGGGCTTGCTTGTCTCATTGCTCATTAACAATTCATAGCCCCAGTGTTGACTGCTGAGTACCAGGGATTAAATAGAACAGCGCCCTAGACTCTCAAGAATGTAGCTACTATACCCAAAGTACCAACCTCTGCCCTGATACATTACCACAACTAAGTAGCCCTGTTGTGACTGCCCACTACACATATTTGCCTGTGGCACTTCATGCTACATGCAAGATGATGCACCCTTTGTTTACTCAAATTTGCTGGTTGACCAATGGGGAACTTCCTGCAGGGTGTCCTGGTTTGAGGTAAAGCAGGACCAATTTTGTTCAGTAACTTTGCTTCTTAGCTGGGCCTCTTCTAACTACTGAAATTAACAGCGCATTGTTCAGACAGTGTTCACTCTCTTAGAGTGATAAGGCGACGTTTATAGCTGATGCCCAGGCATGGGATGCAGAGAGGCTCCTGCTTACACTTATTGCTATAACCCCCAAGGCCAACCAACTCTGTTATGTGCCCCGTTGGAGGGTTGGAAGCGGAAAAGCACAGTGGGGTCCCACCTGCGGGGAGGAGCAGACAGGACAGGCGACCCAAAACTGACCCACAGGGTATTCCATCCCATCTGCCTCATGCTCAGTATAAAAGCTGAGGGATCAAAGGGTCAGGGGCTCTTCCTTCAATGGCCGACGTCTGAGGAGGACTCTGTTTGTCTGTCTGTGATCCCGATCCTGAATGCAGATCCGGAATCCAGTTCCCGTCCGTCACTGAGTCCAGCCTGGGACTGCCCCAGTGCCAGCCGGTGTCGTGACTGTTGTCCTGGGAGCTTGATACAGTTTTGTACACATTTCATTATTTCCTTTTATTTTATTATTAATATTTCATTAAAGTAGATTTGATCCTTCTAAACTCATAAGTCTTTATTTTCCTCCTCTGCCTCTCTCTTTGAAGAGGGGTAGAGGGGAGCATCTGTCGGTCCCATCTGGGGTCCCCCAGGTCCCCAGTAGCCGATTTGGCCTAAACCACGACAAGAGGAACTGATGGAAGGCCTCAAAAGCAGACCACATGGCTCTGAGGACCAATTAATATGTGGGCTACATTCAGTACATGGGAATATATTGCATCTTTTATCTGAAAACATACTTTAGTTTCACAACTTCATTTTGAGGAACTATCTTGGTCTATGGGGCAGATCAACAACTGAGAAACAAAATTAAGAGACAATAAAAGCAAGACAAGACAGTCAGGAGACCAAAAAAGACTATGCCAACCCCATGAGGTCCAGGAATGGGGCCTGTCCAAATGTCTGTGGTAATTTGGCTGGTTACTTTGTTGTATCTACTACAAATTCCCAAAGCTGTTTTGAATTCTTTCACCACCAGCATTGTTCAAATGGTTTCCACTGCAATCATTGGAGCTGAAGAGTTTTAGTGGTATAAAAAGTCAGAGGATGGCAATTTGAAAGGGATGCAAAGGTAAAGAATACAAGGTAGACTTAGCCATACTTCTTTATGACTAAAATCCCCCCTCACAACACATTACAAAATAAAAAAAAAAAGCCATTCATTTTCCTTCATGCCACTTCTTTTCGTACTATTGGGAACAAGACGAGTACTAATTAGGCACCTTTTCCTATGAAAAGTCCTCCCACGTCAGCAATTTTTTTACAACGCAGCTCCCTAAAAGAACACAGCTCCTGAGTCATCATGTCTAGTCACTAGCTTTCCGAAGCCTCACGTTATATAAACTGATTAAATGCTAATGCCAGAAGGCAGTATGAATACCGTGTGCAATGCTGATACACAGACTGCAGGGTTGGTGGTGTTTAGTTGTTTATAAGTAAGTTACCACATTCAACTGCATTACTGATAGTTCAATTGTACCACACTAGATAAGGTATCTATGTTATAAAGATAAAAATCACACTAGACAAAATAATGGGCGGACTATTGCCTGAAATGACCATAATAGTTGCTGTATGCTGGAGAGGGAGTACTGCTTGGTGGCAACTAATTTATGAAGTGTAGGTAAGATGGAGACGTCCTTTATTTTCAGATTGAGAGCAGATTTCATTCAAGAGGAAAACAGCAAGGATGACTGAATATAAAGTGGAATATTAGTTTAAACTGAAGAAGTAAGCCCACCACAGTTTCCAGAGTTCAAACTTTTTTAGTTTTTAAACAAGCCTTTTTTTTCTTAGACCTTCTTTGAAAACATTTCCACTAGCAGCTCAGGGTTTCCATTGATCTCTCTAGCAGACAGACAACCTTTCTATCTGTTTTTCCTCTATTCCTTCATCTTTGTGACCCTTCAAAGCCTAAGGCCTTACTTTACTGGTAATCATTTTGGTCTCCGTGTGGTATCTCCTTGTATGTGAACAGAGCTTGCAGGTGTGAGTGCGCTCCCACTCACACAAGGTAGAGTTCACCAGGAGTAACTTCACCGGAACCTGTAAGCGGTAAAATCCCGGTAGCAGAAAACTGGTTTAAGAAGAGAACTCGGCTCTGTCTATAAAATTTGAAAACCTAGGCTTCAGAAATGCAGCCTGGAATTTGGCTGTCAATGAGTGCTGTAAGCACTGTTATCTATCTGTAACAGTCACGTCATAGGAATGGGGGCTTTCCCCAGCTCAAGTGCAGAGTCAAGGATACTGTGGGAGAGCGTTTATCTGCTGCAAAACTCTGACTTTTTGATGAAATTGGTATGTTTTCCTCATTCAACAGGGTTGCACTTGGCAGCAGATGTGGAGAAAGAAAGACTTTTTTTGCCTAAACACATGTTGGCAACTCTAGAACTGCTTTCCCTTTTGGTCTCTGGTAGAGATGATCCTAACAAGTTCTTTGCTATTGGGGAGACCTACAACAAAAGCAAGACCTACAGTTACTTCCTGTGATACATGACTATGATTCTGGCTTTTGGTGTTTCACTGCATGCCTTTAGACTGTTATGAAGTGCTGGGAAGTTCTGTAGTCTGTGAGGCACGGAGGCATGCATATTGTTTGTCCAGATCTCTTCTGTCGTTGCTTCCAGTCAGAAGACTTATTGAACAATATTGATTCTGCCAGTTTTATATACTAGTTGTTAGCAATCAGCTTATATATCCCCGTGCCCTGCAGCCCAGCTTGAAATGGGAAACTTTGGTGGCCCTGATCCAGCAGTCAAGCTTTAACAGCCGTGATCTTTCATGTTCTTTAGCATAGGCCTGAAAGACAAGTCCTGCTTCTACTGAAAAATTAGAATATTATTACAACAGCAGCACATTTTTGTGTAAAAAAAACCCAACAAACAAACCAAAAAAACCCCAAATAAAACCAACAAACCCATTCATCAAAACTTACAAAAGAAACAGATTGTACCTGGATGAGTGCAGGTACGAAAATTAGTCATCTCTCCTCAGTCATAAAGGGAGGTACAACTCTTACCCAAAATAACCTTCACCACTGTATTAATCTTACCTAAAGCTGAACTGCGAGTAACTCCATTGCTACAACCAGGCACTGCCACAAATGAGTGAGCACAACTTCCCTCTATATCCTGACCAGCTCCTTCTTTGGAACTGATGCTGTCTGATGGTCTTTTTTGGCCTCACCTTCCAAGCTAGTTATTCCACCTAGATATATCTGTTTCTACCTATGCGATGAGCAGAAGGGAACATTCTCCCTCCAGGACGAGGAAGATGAGAATTGAGAAGAGATTCCAAGGCAAATAAATTGCAAGGATCCCTTGAAGAAAATATTGAAATGTGACTTTCCCAGTTTGTGGTGTATTTCAGACAACCATAAAGGATTATACCACCTTAAGTCTCACAACAGATCACATATGATTTCAGAGGCTGAGTGTCATGTCATTGCATGCTCATTGCCTGATTATAGTGTATTAGTCAATGTAAACTCAGCAGTTTTGCTGATGGATTTTCTCAATAGCTGACTTCTTTTTCTCATTACAACGCTTTTAGTTTAAATACATTACCTTGTCCTCCTGGTAAAAGCACCACCCTGGCAATCACCTCTGATGCATGTGCAAGGAGCATACCCCCTCAGAAATCTGGACTGTGCAGTATGCACTGGTTGCAGAGAAACTTTCAGAAAGGTCTGAAAACTTCACAGGCCTCTATTGAAACCATCTTCTTTACCCCACTGTTCTATGTCCAGACCCGCAAGGACGACAGGTAAGTTGACAATATAAGACCTGACTTATCTATAATAAGCATCAAAGACATTGGAAGTGAGAGGATTGATCTCAGGAAAAATGGGCTGACCAAGCTGCAGAAGCTATGTGCAACAGATCTCAATGCTATCACAATGAGGTACAGTAATTTTGTGGCTGAGAAAACCTAAGCTGCTTCTCCTGGTAATTAAAGGCTTTGCTGTCTGGTAGCACTGTGTTGTGGTTTAGGCCAAATCCACCACTGGGGACCCGAGGGACCCCAGATGGGACCGACAGATGCTCCCCTCTACCCCTCTTCAAAGAGAGAGGCAGAGGAGGAAAAAGAGACTTATGAGTTTAGAAGGAACTAAACTACCTTAATGAAATATTAATAATAAAATAAAAAAAAATAATGAAATATATACAAAACCGTATCAAGCTCCTGAGATGACAATCACGACACCGGCTGGCACTGGGGCAGTCCCAGGCTGGACTCAGTGACGGACGGGAACTGGATTCCGGATCTGCATTCAGGATCGGGATCACAGGCAGACAAACAGAGTCCTCCTCAGACGTCGGCCATTGAAGGAAGAGCCCGTGACCCTTTGATCCCTCAGCTTTTATACTGAGCATGAGGCAGATGGGATGGAATACCCTGTGGGTCAGTTTTGGGTCACCTGTCCTGTCTGCTCCTTCCCGCAGGTGGGACCCCACTATGCTTTTCCGCTTCCGACCCTCCAACGGGGCAAATAACAGAGTTGGTTGGCCTTGGGTGTGATAGCAATAAGTATAAGCAGGAGCCTCTCTGCACACCATGCCTGGGCATCAGCTATGAACATTGGTCTTATCACTCTGAGAGAGTGAACACTGACTGCACAATATGCAGTTAATTTCAGTAGTTAGAAGAGGCCCAGCTAAGAAGCAAAGATACTAAACAAAATTGGTCCTGTTTTACCTCAAACCAGGACACAGTGGCAGACTTCTGGGCACTCATTTCTCTAACTTTCATGAGATCATTCTGTGCAAGTGTTTATTCACACTTAGAGTCTATGAGAGCAGATACAGTTTGAACCATTAATTAGCACAAATGTCATTGTGCCAGCTCAAAGCTGGCCCAGTCCCAGGCTGTGCAAATGGATGATTGGCTCCTTCCTCAATAGTCAGCTCTTGTTGGCTCCCCTTTGGCTCCCTTACCTGTATTTGCAGGGGAGACAAGTTAAGGACATACCAGCCTTATCAGCACTGATGACAAACAGTCTGTTCATACCTGGATCATCCAACGCTGCCTCTTTCACAATCAAGGTTTAGAGCTATTGCTGCCCAGTAAACTGGCCCACCTTTTAGCAAAGGAGATGATAGAAGCACAAGTCAATTTTTGCAAAGCTACCAAAATACAACTGACCTCTCAAAAAAAAAAAAGACAAAACCCCCCAAATCCAACTGAATGTTAGAGTTTGAGTAATGAGTTACTGGCAACATACTTTCAAAAAGTCTCTGTTTTTTTTTTTATGAAACAAGCTGAAATGAGCTAAAGAAGGAGATACATATTATAAAAATCAACCAGTTAAGTGCATATATTCTGCATAAACAGGGTGTCATAATTAGGCTATATTTCACAGAAGAGATATAATAAACAAGAGGCAGTGCATAAATACCTCAATGCTGTGCATATAGTGTACCAGTAAGTAAAGAGCTTTAGCTGTAGTGAAGTCCTCAGTGCTGTTATCCATAAAGACTAGGACTTGGTGCTTGCACTGAAAGATAAAGGTCAGAACATACTTTTAAAATATTCTGCTAAAAACGGAATCTATTGATTTGACATGGTTTAAAATAGCATTATCACTGACAGTGGCTCTTCATCATCAGGGTCGATTTTTATTCATGGTTTATTTGACATGTTTTTGGGTCAATTTCCTATTGGTTGAGGTTTTTTTAATGGTTTATGATCATTATGATCATTTGGCATCAGTTACGTGATTTCATAATGAGCATGTCATTAACCTCCCATTATTTGCGAGGTTAACTCTAGATCAGCTTGGTGCATTTAAAAGAGAAGACCATCAGCAGTAAAATACAAGGCATTTCTCTATAGAAATGATACAGCAGAGAAAATATCACTACTTATAGACCTTGCAGTAAATGTATCTCGTACACTTTTATCTGTGTGTGTAAAATAAAAGACAGATTATGTCAGATAAATACTAATTAATCTCAAAGAATTAATGGATGAGGTACACAAAATCACTTGTATTCCTTTGCTTTTTCCCCAGCACAAACCAGCAATAAACCTGGCTAACTTGTCATTTAAACTGGGTTTATGAGTGCTTGCATAAGTGGAGCAGCATGAAACTGGTATTGATGAATGTTCACTGAAAGCTTTGCAGAGGTTTATTCTTCTCACTTACACCAAGATTTCTTCATTAATTGAACTCTACTAACTTTGGTAGAATTAATCTTTATTGACATCAATCAAGAAGAGAATTAACTGTCTGACAGGGAGAGGAATGACTGTGGGGAATGCGCAAGCTTGGACACACATCTGACTACTTGACTACCCCAATGAAGGGGAAAAGGAAAGGAGGAGAGAAGAAAAAAGCAGAGAAGCAGAAGCAGAGCTAGGAAACAGGTTGGTTTGAACAGGTGCTCAGATCTTGGGCTTGCAATAATGCCCCCTACTTAAGGGTTAATTACAACACTAACCCTCCCACAAACTCTCATTGTCATACCAGTTGCTAACACATAGATTCCTTGCTAACAGCAAACTAGCTAGTCACTGAACTGTGACTATCTAGGGGAGTTTTTAGATGGTTATTTTTTCCACAGTAGGTGTCAGCTGCTGAAAATGCCTCTAGTATAATCTCATAATCTCTGCATCTTGTATTGGATGACCTGTGCTGGATCCCTCTCTCAGCACAGCCCTTTATGATCAGAAGTGTAAATCAGAGTGAACTAAGTCACTTTTGCTTTTTACCTCTGTAGACTGCTACACAGTCATCACAGGGACGCCAAAGGGCAGACATTTGTTGTGCCAACACAATGCAAAATAACCCCTGAAGGATTAGTGATGCACCAAGAACCCGGAGACAGGTTTCCAGAAATCAGAGTTCCTGACACTAGAAACTTTGCACTGCAACTTGCTTCATGTGAGATTAAGACTCTTTGGTATTCTATTTATACTGCTTTCTCTTGGAGACGGAATGATTACATGAAACTGAGAGCCATGAAAACTTCATTTCCAACAATCCTGCTTCTTGAGAAATGTTATTCCCACTTCAAATTCCCCACCTACAGAATGAAGATAACAGTAATTACTGCACTGCCTTGTGTGGGCACATGAGCTATGAGGCTTTTTTTTTTAATATTCCAAACATACAAACCTATATAGCTGTATACAATAAAAATAAAGCATTCAAAATCTAATTGAGAAAAAGTACTATATTACTATCTCCAAATTTAAATACTGTTGTTAAACTTGTGTTTCCCCATTGTGGAAATTGTTTAAAAATAGTGGAAGAATCCAGGTTTAACTTAAAGAAGTTAGTGTAGGAAAGTCCATTTTATCAGCGAGCCTCTTTAAATACAGTGACTTTTTTTGTTGTTGTTGTTAGACTTATGCCTGTAAGTGATTTGTATGCACACTATGATCTTCTGCTTTACTGCATGGTAGTTAAAACTTGTTAATTCAGTTCTAGTACAACCAAGACTACAGTCCTTATATAGTTTTCATTGTCTTCTGTGTTTCAAGAAAGTCCTGCAAGCTGCATTGAGGCTTATAGTGGGAGTCTTGCAAATTCTTATCTTTTTTTTAAATTTTTTTAAACAACAAATGTCATAGAATCATAGAATGATAGAATGGTTTAGGTTGGAAGGGACCTTGAAGATCATCTAGTTCCAACCTCCCTGCCATGGGTAGGGACACCTTCCACTAGACTAGGTTACTCAGAGCCCCATCCAACCCGGCCTTGAACACTTCCAGGGACGGGGCATCCACAGCTTCTCTGGGCAACCTGTTCCAGTGTCTCGCCACCCTCACAGTAAAGAATTTCTTCCTAATATCTAGCCTAAATCTACTCTCTTTCAGTTTAAAACCTATAACTTTTGTCCTATCACTACACTCTTTGATAGAGTCCCTCCCCATCTTTTCTGTGGACCTCCTTTAAGTACTGGAAGGCTGCAATAAGATCTCCCCAGAGCCTCCTTTTCTCCAGGCTGAACATCATCAAGTCTTTCAGCCTGTCCTCATAGGGGAGGTGCTCCAGCCCTCAGATCATCCTCTTGGCTCTCCTCTGGACATACTCCAGCAGGTCCATGTCCTTCTTATGTTGGGGACTCCAGAGCTGGACACAATGCTCCAGATGGGGTCTCATGAGAGCAGAGTGGAGGGGCAGAATCACCTCCTTTGACCTGCTGGCCACACTTCTTTTGATGCAGCCCAGGATGCGGTTGGCTTTCTGGGCTGCAACCGCGTACTGCTGGCTCATGTTGAGCTTCTCATCAACCAAAACCCCCAAGTCCCTCTCCTCAGGGCTGCACTCAATCCATTCTCCATCCAGCCTGTGTGTGTGATTGGGATTGCCCTGACACAGGTCCAGGACCTTGCACTTGGTCTTGTTGAACTTCATGAGATTTTCATGGGCCCGCCTCTCAAGCCTGTCCATGTCCAGGTTGCTCTGGATGGCACCTCTTCCCTCCAGCATGTCGACTGCCCCACACAGCTTGGTGTTGTTGGCAAACTTGCTGAGGGTGCACTAAATCCCATTGTCCCTGTCTCTGACAAAGATGTTAAAAAGCTCTGGTCTCAGTACCAACCCCCTGAGGAGTGCCACTCGTCACTGCTTGCCACTTGGAGCCTTTCACTGCAACTCTTTGAGTTCAGCCATCCAGCCATTTCCTTATCCACTGAGTGGTCCATCTGTCAAAACCACGTCTCTCCAATTTAGAGACAAGGCTGTTGTGCAGGACAGTGTTGAATGTCAATGTCCTATGGAAGAATGACTCTGTGAGAACAGAAGTATTGACTCAAGAAGTAACACGACTCAGGCGAATCCTGGTGGCTCAAAAATGGAAGATAAAGAAAAAATATTTTATATATATTTTCTTTACAGAATCCCATGATGTGACAAGAAAACCAGCAATACAGTGCTGGAAACTTTCTCCTGGTCTCTGAGCCTTCCCCATCATGTTCGCCAGATGTATCTGGCATTTGAGATCCCAAATCACTAGACATACTGTAGCATTGCATCTACAGATGGATGACACATATATCAAGTAGTTGATACCTTTGATAACTGAAACTTTTTAGCTCCCAGCTGGAGTCTCATCATTATGGTTACATCTAACCTATCAGACCTCAAAACATGCCCAGGCTTCTTGACCCAAACATGTACCCTCTCACATCTGGACCACAATGAAATGGGAGCCAGGAATCCCTCTGGGCTTAGATTTCTTCAGAAGAAACCTGGGTATCCAAGTCAGAAGGAATCTATAATATGTTTCCAAAATATCCCCCACCTGACAATCAGATGACCCTGGGATATATTACCAACTGCATCCATCCCTTAGCATACATGAAGATTAATCAGCATTTTCTTTTTTATTTTTACTCTGGTAGCACATGCAGAGGGCAGGTATTTTGATCTCCTTTTGAGCAGGAGATCTGTGATCAGTTTACCTAATAACACTATAACCCCTAAGTCCTCTCTCTTAATCACAGACCTTAGAAATTTTGCTATTGTTTTGAAAAGAATAGGTGGACACTTGAAAACATATAGCAATGACCTATTACAAGCAGACATACAAACCAAACTTGAGGATTAAAAATCTTTTTAGCAAAAAGAAAGAGCAAACAGTTATCATAATGACAGTCTTCATAACCATTCCCTTTGTGATACTCAGATTCTGAGGCCTGAGTAATTTTTCTGCCTTGTAATTTTGAGAAGATTAAAACTTCAGCACTGCAGCTGTTTTTTTTCAAGAAAATCTGTGGCTGCAGAATTATAATACATATGGTAATGCTACATTAGTGTAGTATTATTCACATCACCATAGTTAAACTTGGGTCAGCACTTCCTTTTTAGACTCCTACAAGTTAGGTTTTGTCCATGCACATTTCCTTTTAGCTGACTTGGAACATGATGCCTCAGCCTTACAGCTATATTTATTTTTTTTCAACCTGTTTGATAAAGCTCTGCTCAAAAGCTCTTAATCTTATGGTTAATGTCTAAGTGTTACTATCTCTTATTTCAAAATGTGTAGCGTGTTTAATTGGCACTGAAATCCTTTCCTGGTTTCTAGCATTAGAGCCAATATGTTACTGGAAATAAAATTGTCATGTAAGGATTTCTTCACTTAAATAACTTTCCATTGGCTTAGCTGCCCCTACAAATGTACCTTGTTAATACTCAAAGTGCTGGTGGAAGGTGAGGCACACTGGTTGTCCTCTTAATCATCTTTATTCTATTTAGCACCCTTTCAAATCAAAACCCCTTTGTACAGGGGACATGCAAATACTCAGTTATTGAATCCTTTCATTCAAATTTATCCATTGGAGTCTGTCTTACTTCATGAGATCTCTGAAATTCCAGAGTGGAAACATAAGATAATGTTTATAAAAATCCTCTTCTTCAAAAACTCCCAGCTTAATTTAGTAAAATCATTCCTGTTTGTTTAAATAGCAGACCCCAGTTCCATACCTTTCTACTTTTGAACTCACTGACTTGTTTTTCTATCATAAACAGTAGTTGATATTTTACTAAGCATCACCTCAGGAATCAGTGAGGGGACTTAGAGAAAGACTACCAGTGCATGATGGAATGGGGAGAAAATATGCCCTTCACAAGTCAGGGTCTATTTGGACCTCATAGTCATTGTCTATGCCTTATTCTCAGTAGCAAATTTCTGTTCTGTGTTTGTCACTCCTAGATGGAACAACCTTAAGAATGTGGTTCGGAAATGCACTATATCCCAATCACCCTAAAACATGCCTATGTTTGGGGCTAATAGAGAAGTACTTTGGAGCTGGCATGTGAACGCTCTTCTGTAATGGTTTTCTCTGACAGATGTAATTAATTTGACACACTTCTTTGTCTTTGGGTAACTTTAGTCTAGCTAGAAAAAAAGATGTAGAACAGCCATCTGTCCTGATCTTTTTGCTCTGGTGTCTAGACTGTGTTCCTTCCTCTTTTTCTTCAAGTTGCAGAACTGGAAGGGCTTTTCTAAACACCTGAGATCACAAGTATGGTGACTCATATGGTCAGTTTACAGTAATTAATTAACTCCTAGTTTGTATTAAAGGATGTCTTCCTTTGGGCAATCTGCATCTTCCAGACTATGAGCCTTGTCTGCTTACCTTTACTTGTGCGGGATAGTTAGAAAATTAGCCCAAAATTCTCCAGCCATATAAATGTTGTACATAGGGTAGTACAGGAAGATCCATTTCTGCCTTACATACCACAGTCACACAGAGGGATTTCTATTTCTGCGGTTTTGAAGAAACACCTTGTTTTAAAATCCCAGTTTACATAATGCAGAAACATTCTTTGCTCTCAGATGTCTTAACATATCTTTTATTCTAGTTAAAATTAACTTGAGTTCTCATTCCTGTCCTGTCCCCTAAGACTAATGACTGTTGGTGGTATTTCCCTTTTGCAGTCTTCAGTCACTCTTTGGAAGAAATCCCACTGTTCCTAAGGTCTGGCTGCATCTGACAATTGGTGTAGCTAATACATAAATGGTGAAAGACAGCAGTGCAGACAGTGGAATAGCTGCAGAGCAGCAGGGTTAGAAGAACTTGGCAAAGAATATTACTTGCTGAGCAAGTATTGTTTGATGCTTTATTTTTCTGAGGGAAGGAACCCTGTTTTCTTTTACCAACCTGAGAGGCTTCCCATCATTTTTATGCTTCCTTTGACGGGCAGCTGGATGCAGGTCCCATCAGCATACTCTGGGCATTGGCTGTGGAATTTCTTGAGTATACCTTTAATTGTGTCTGCTGTGAAGAGTGTTATGGATAAATATATTGCTTTTGGTTCAAACAGAGCTCCACTACTCTTCATGTATGACACAGAAAAACTGTGTGTTTGTGTGTGTGTCCATGTAATCCATAACATTTCATACTGTCCCTTATGCATGTTTCCTCACATCCTTTTCAAGTTGCTCAGACCTCTTCTTCCAAGCCCGACATCTGCAAAATCATTAATGTAGTTGAAAAATGGGTATTAAATATATTGTAAGATTGAATTCTACATGGTATGTAGTAGGATTTTCCCTGTACTTAATTCACGTGTTTAATTTTACACCCACACTACCTGGTTGTAAAGACTACAGCAAGTCAAAGGCAGAGGCTTTCAGTATCTATACTCCATCCCTTTGTCTTGAACACTAAATTGTCAAACAACATGTCTGTCTTCATATGGGATTTGCTGCCTGGCCTCCCCCACCCAGTTCTTACTGCCTTTCTTGCCTTCTACTTTTGTTTTGGTGGTGTCTTTCCTGCAGAGCTTGGCCTACAAGGGGTTATACCTACTAGGATTTGGTGTGGCCTCCATAACAAAGTCCATAGTCTGAATGACACAGTTAGGGTCTACAATGGGGTGTGTGAAGAGACAACTGATATGCTGAGTGAGAGCTATATACAAGGACAATCGTCAATGGAAAAACCAAGCCTTTATCTCAAGCTCTGCCTTACTTTAGGGCTTAGACACCTTACTCAGCAGGGAGGCATCTACTCCTGCTTGGCATTTAGAGCTCTCAACCCTCTCCTGGAGTGAAGTATCTAAGTTGCTTTTCTCTAAACAACATCTATGTCATTCTTTCCTTCAAGAACATGACTAGAAGTGGTATGACCCTCATTCAGATATAATACCTGGTTGAAGACATTATAGATTAAAGAGTTCAGAGTTGATCATATTTTCCACATATATTAAATAGTCATTTGACCAGGTGTATACAAAAAAACTTGAAAAGTGGATCAGCTTCCTGCTTCCTATGTGTAGGTGTGT
The DNA here is from genome assembly GCF_965231255.1 of Vanellus vanellus. Classification (NCBI taxonomy): domain Eukaryota; kingdom Metazoa; phylum Chordata; class Aves; order Charadriiformes; family Charadriidae; genus Vanellus; species Vanellus vanellus. The sequence goes on from NC_138908.1 coordinate 65,683,337, forward strand.
CCGTTAAGTACCAGTACACACAACAATATTCACACTCTACTATGGTTAGAGCAGCTTCTGGAAGCTGATCTGGAATGCAGAGTGATCGACCCCTTAGTCCAACAATTCTCATTTCCTTCTTGGCTAAGCATTTCACGAGGAAATGCTTTATGTTCTTGCCTTTGCTGGGGCCAGTTTGAAACAGGAAACTCCAGCCTCTCATTTGTGTATACACGTATTCTAATGCAATGTTTTACACATGCAGCTGTGTTAACAGTAAAGCCTTCTAAACAGATGACTCGGCCCAGTGCTCTTCTCCTAAAAACAGGTTTATCCAGGATTTATGTTCACAGCTGCTCTGCAGCACATCCACAGGAGTTCCCTCTGATTGCTGAGAAATGCTGCGCATAGCACACAGAGTGCAGACACAGATGTGCTGAGCACCTGACCTGTGCACGCTTAGCAGATGCATCCTGGCTTTCCAACCATACATCAGGCAGACAGCTATCTTGAGTGTGATACAGCATCCCAGCTGACAGTTACCAGATGTCCAGAACTTGAGGTTATATGAAAAATCTTCAAAATCCATCTTGAAAAATGTCAATCCTAAAAAGGACTTTTCTGAAAAAAAAAAAAAAAAAACAAACAAACCAAAACAAACCCTACAGGTAAAATTGCACTGCCAAACTGCAAAAATATGTCTCAATCAAATCTTTGTTACTCAAGGAAGTTAATACAGGTGTAAGAACACAGAGAACAGTAATGTTCAGAAAATCCAGAATATGTCCAAAAGCACCAGACAACAGAGAGGCCACCTTCTATTTAGTACTTAGACTTTCATGCAAAAATTTAATGGCAAACATGATGGATGGGGCCTTGTTAAAAATTCAGTCTCCAAGTTAGTTGAACTGACTGAACAGATTTCCTTTCCTCTGATGAAATCACTCACTCTAAGTTTGCTATTTTATCAGTCCTGTCAGTTTGGATTTCCTTCTTATCATAGAATCATAGAATGGTTTAGCTTGGAAAGGACCTTGAAGATCATCGAGTTCCAACACCCCTGCCATGGGCAGGGACACCTCCCACTAGACCAGGTTGCCCAAGGCCACATCCAGCCTGGCCTTGAACACCTCCAGGGATGGGGCCTCAACAACCTCTCTGGGCAACCTGTTCCAGTGCCTTACCACCCTCAAAGTGAAAAACTTCTTCCTAATGTTTAATCTGAACCTGCCCTTTTCCAGTTTAAAGCCATTCTGCCTTGTCCTATCACTACATGGCCTAGTAAAAAGTCCTTCCCCAGCTCTCCTGTAGGCCCCCTTTAGGTACTGGAAGGCCCCAGTAAGATCTCCCCGGAGCCTTCTCTTCTCCAGGCTGAACAGCTCCAACTCTTTCAGCCTCTCCTCATAGGAGAGGTGCTCCAGCCCTCGGATCAGCCTCATGGCTCTCCTCTGGACATACTCCAGCAGGTCCATGTCCTTCTTATGTTGGGAACTCCTGAGCTGGACTCAGTACGCCAGGTGGGGTCTCATGAGAGTGGAGTGGAGGGGCAGAATCACCTCCTTTGACCTGCTGGCCACACTACTTTTAATGCAGCCCAGGATACGGTTGGTCTTCTGAGCTGTGATCGCACATTGCTGGCTCATGTTGAGCTTTTCATCAATCAGCACCCCCAGGTCCTTCTTCTCAGGGCTGCTCTCCAGCCATTCCTCGCTGAGCCTGTATTTGTGCTTGGGATTGCCCCAACCCAGATGTAGGACCTAGTGCTTGGCCTTGTTGAACTGCATGAGGTTGGCTTGGGCCCACCTCTCCAGCCTGTCCGGGTCCCTCTGGATGGCATCCCTCCCCTCCAGTGTGTCTACCTTGCTAAACAGCTTGGTATCATTGGCAAACTTGCTGAGGGTGCACTCAACCCCACTGTCCCTGTCTCCAACAAAGGTGTTGAACAGTACAGGTCCCAGTACCGACCCCTGAGGAACGCCACTCGTCACTGCTCTCCACTTGGACATTGAGCCATTGACTGCAACTCTTTGAGTGTGACCATCCAGCCAGTTCTGTATCCACTGAGTGGTCCAGGTACTGGTTCTTCAGGTACTTATGCATACTGTTTTTCTGTCTCAATATCTAAACCCAAATGACATCAAGTAGATTGTGTGAATATTAAAAAAATGCACAGCAAGCAACACAAGTCCTTAAGAACATGATCATCAATTTCACTTTAAGCTAATGTATCTTCTCCCACTGAAGATGGCACAGGTCAGACACTGGGATGTACTATCAGAACATAAATAAGCTGAATTTGCTGAAAATGTACTTGCCAAATGTTGCTGGTGAAAATAGTACATACAAAAAAAGGACAGATCCTTTAAGCTTTTTTTCCAGCAGTACATTTGATTACCATGGAGGAGGGATAACTTTTAAAGAACTTCTTTTAAAATCTTTTGCATGGTATTACCTTCTCTGTCAAGTCTACATGATGGCTACCAAAGAGAAACCTCAAGATAACAGAGCCAACAGTAATATAAAGCCTACTTCTTCAACTGTTGGGAAAGGAGAAGTCATGAAAAGAACATAAGAGGGTGGACATCACAGCATTTGCAGCTGGAAAGATGGTATGACTATTGGTCAGCAATGAAAAATTTTGAAAAGATTCCTTCTTATTCCATGACTCTTCAAGTATTGAATATTCTTTGTGGTATTCAGAACTCATCTGGATATGACCCTGAACAACATGATATATCTTTGAAGCAGGCACTGACTTTGAAGCCAGCCCTGCTTTGAGCTGGGGATTGGATAAGATGGCCTCATGAGGTCCATTCCAAAATAAGTGCTTCTATGATTCCATGGTTCTACTTAATGCTAAGAAGCTCTCTCCCCCTCCCCTCCCGCCCCCCGCCATGCCTCTTACTGCAGAACTAACATCCTATGAATGTCAGCAGGTGCTATCCAGAGCTAAAAATAATACCAGACTGTCTTACTTGCACAGTAAATAAGACATGCATGTGTTTAAATCAAATAGAAATAAGTAGACTTCATTAAGTATAGATTCTGGTTTTATTGGATATGTGTGCAAAATTGTCTCTACTTCATCAGTTTGATCACCAGTTTGATCAGGTGCAAGGAGCAGCAGATTGTATTCCTAGACTCAGTATCTCAAGACTGAATAAGTGTACAGTCATCAGATCAAATTAATTTAGTTTAGGTTTGTTTCAAAATATTCCTAATATAGCTTTTGTAGGTTTAGCTGTCCATCTTACAGTCATATGTGTTGAAGCTAAAAATAGTAATTTTTAAAATTCTCTTCTGTAGGAAGATTCAGTGTTAATGATAACAACTCCCAGATGATACAGATGAATTACTCTAATTTCTGGAATAAAGAAATGCCAGTAATCTTTTCAAATTTCTGTTAACTGTTTAGAATGACAGACAGAAAAGCCTTTGCATTTAATCGTGAACTGATTCTTGCCAGTGCTCCCAAAGCAAAAGGCGTTTGTCACTTTACTTTAAAAGACATATTTTCAAAGGGAATAAAACATTACTTTTCTGTGATGGTTCCCCAGTGGAAATTATTTTCAAAGCAGTAAGTTTTTTTGGAGTCACCGCACCATAGTGACTGATACCTTTAAATCAGATACTGATTTTTTTCTTACCCTGTCTCTGCAGGTCAGAACAAAGGGGCCAAAGAAGGACCTTGAAGTGTCATCAGGGCCACCACCCTGCCTGGAAATCTCACAAACCTTCTAAATAGGTTGAGCTGTCTATTGTTCTGTACTTCACATGTTCAGTTCTCCTGTGTGGATTCTGTATACCGTACTGTCAGTTCCCAGGAACTGACATTTCACTCTGACGATTCAGAGCCAAAACCAGCTGAATGCAATCAGGGCATTTAATTCTCTCCTGTAAGGGGGCGGGCGATGGAATGAAGTGAATTGCATTCATTAAGTACTGTTGCATAAAGACTCTAGTATATACTCAATACACGAAGTATATAGATATATATGTAAACGCACACATACATAGGAAGTTAGGTAGGTATGTCACAACGCTAAACAAAACAGGACTAGGGCAAGGGCTGTCACTGAGCAAAAGTCACTGCAGCTGCTGCGGTGCCAGTTGTCCCAGGCACTGTTTAAGCCCAGTCTGAGCAGTAGCATGTGCCAGGGGTTCTTCCTATCAGTCATTTTGGACTCTGCCATTTGGAGGGGACAGGGGACAGACTATGCAGCAGTTCGAGCCCAAGCTGGCTGTGCCATATGACCTCAGGACCACAAAATTGTCCCTGGGTGGTGTTACTTAGTCATACAGACATCACCAAGGAGACCAAATAAATGTTGTAACCCTTATTCTGATACAGACTTATTCTGGGATACTTAAGTTTGAAGCCTGAAATATAAGACAGCCTGCAGAGTCTTATCCACTATGATATTATATAGATTGTGGTATTAAAATGTAAGGATTAAAAAACTAACTGGGTTTTGTTTTATTTTTAGGTAATTTAAATGGATTAGGTACAGATTGGTTGTTTCATAAATGGACCATGGTCAACTGGAAGACGTTTGATGCTCATTCTGCTGGGTGCTTTCAGTCTTCCCTACCACATCCCTCCCATTCCAACTTCTAGCTCTGGGCTTGACAGTTCACCTAAAAAAAAGTTCTCACTACTCAAATCTCACTTACTGAGAGTTCTTCATCAGTGAAACTCCAGCACTTTGATTTTCAAAACATTTGGCATCTCCACATATGGTCCTAGCAGGATTCTCTGCGTATGGAGATGGGATGCAGCTTCAGAAGGACTGGCCATGCCAGGAGCAGTCCAGAGGAACAGAGGAACATGGGTTCATAGCTGGCAGAAACAGGTCAGCTTCTGCATAAGAAGACATAAAATAAGAAGGAAACAGACTTGTTAGCAAGTACCTTCAAACGGCTTTGTGAAAAAAAATCATTCCAAAGGCTTATACCACACAGGAAGACTTAAATGTATACTAAAAAGATTTTTTTGACTGGCAAGAATGACCCTGATTCCCACAGGGAACAGTGACAGATAAATAGAAATCTATCACTTGAAATTTAAATAAAGCCATCAACATTACTCTTGCCTTAGCTCTTGACTTCTATTACGTGACGATACTCACTTAAAAAAAGGAAAGCAAAACTCTTATTATTTTTTCTGATTAAAATCCCTGTGGTTTGTATACATTCAATATACAAAATCAGGAAACTAAAAATGCCTTAGTACCAGACTTGATTGCTGCAGAAAGCACGTTCTAAATGTGAAAAATTTAGAGATGTCTTTGAGGAGGCAGAAGAAATACAACAGCTAAAGTGCAGTTATTTGGTATCTCAAGCTGGCTTGAACTCTGGCGACTGACAGGCACTACCTGTTGCTTTAAGCCTTCAGGCACCACATCAAGTCACAGGGACCACAGTGAAAGTTATTACCTAGCCTTGATGCACTGCTTAATCTGTTTTCTGAGACTGGAGATAACAGTCAATGTAATCTGTCATAGAATAAACTAAATTAATATTCTATGAGCAGGTTATGCTACAAACAATTCTTTTTGCTTCGTGTTTCAATGCCAAATCAATACAACTTAATGTCATTCAGTAGTTAATACTTACTATCTTCTAACAGAACTTAATTTCTATAAAAATATTACTTTCTACTGCATTCAACCTCCATTTTATTCATTCCACTCTCCACTAAAAAGACACCAAATTTCTTTTACTTGAAATTCTCTCTAAATTGGTACTTTGAGACCAGTCTGAGCTTAAAATATAGATACTTTAGTGCATAGATATGTATTTACTAGAACATACAACCTGTGAATGTTGACCTATAAACTGAGGGAAGTCCACTTTTGGCCATATGAAATCATAGAATCATAGAAGGGTTTAGGTTGGAAGGGACCTTAAAGACCATTGAGTTCCAACCCCCCTGCCATGGGCAGGGACACCTCCCACTAGATAAGGTTGCTCAAAGCCCCATCCAACCTGGCCATGAACACCTGCAGGGATGGAGCTTCCACAACTTCCCTGGGCAACTTGTCATTCCAGCACTGAATACAGAGCTGCCCAAAACTCTGATATTTCAAGTTTGTAGAACTTTATGATATTCCATGTTTTTTTGTTGTTGTTGTTTTTGTTTGTTTGATTGTTTCTTTTTTGTTTTTCTGTTTGGCTTATTAATGGAACCAAACCTTCTCCATTCTCTATGAGCCAAGGAGAAGATTTTAGAAATACTAATACAAGACATTTACAAAATGCTCCTTGCCTTGTTGCCCAGTTCTGTTAGCTGCTGTGGACCAATGCCTGCTGGGATGCCAGGACCATGGTTTCAGTGCAGCTCTGCCCTGTAGTCTGCTACAGAAATGTCACACCATGGGGATAGCTGCTCCAAAAGACTTTGTGGAAGCCATCTGCCTTGCACAGTGGGAAGGTTTGCATCATTGGCGCTTTGGTAGTCTGTGCGGAGGCACTGACCTAAAACCACAAAGCATCTGAATCCCATAAGAGGCCACAAATCTTCTCTCCACTGCAGGGCTCCAAATCCAGCTTCTAGGCTTCTAATCTAGCCAAGACTTCCAGTTTCTCAGGTCTATGGTGAGATATGACCCAGGAAGACAAGAGCAATCTCTCTCTAACCAGATGTCTTTCTCTAATCTGTGCTTTAGTATTACCTGCAGGTCTCAGGCTTCCACAGTTCCTGGTGGAAACTTGATCTGCTAGGTGCTCCAGTCTCCTAATGTTATAGCTGGAAACTTTGGGTGTCACCTTTGCCATAGAGAATCTGCTAGCACCGATCTGCAGAATAACTGCCAATGTTCCTAGAATGTTCTGGACTTTGCAAGATTTTTTTTGTAACTGCAATTTTGCTACTGACCACTTCAATATTTTGTTTTTAATGAGGCAATTTTAAGCCTCTCCTCCTCCCCTTTATTCTAAGCAGAACCTGATGACATTGCTTTCTGAGTGATGGCTGCTGGGCATTTAAATTCAATGGGGGCAGCATCAACATGCTTCTTATCCTAAGGCTGAGACTGTTACCTACTCTGCCTTTGCCAGGCCTTGAGATTCTTGGTTACTCTCTTCAAGTTTGAAGAATGGCCGAAAGCTTCACCATTTGCCACCTGACCCTGCATCTAGGCTGTACCTTCCGTTTCCCCAGACCTCACCTCCTGGTATTTCCTTCCAACATTATAATGGGGAAGTGTGGTCTCTGTCTTGTCAGAGACTGTGTGGGACCAGGCGTGACCTGCACATGGGCAGGCTGAAGAGTGGGACACTTGCACCCTGTCGGCAAGTGGAAGGGATGACGAGAATGACAGAATGCAACGCTTTCCCAAAGAACATAATTGCAGGTGTAAAATCCACTTATTAAAGCACAAACATAGGTGATTGCTGTAAAATATAAAACCCTCCGTCTTTGCCAAACACAAGCAGACTTCATTGGTCTCCTGCTACATCAGCAGGCCAAAATTAAGCCATGAAAGCAAGCATTAGTCCAGGGATTGCTTGCTGCACTAAGAAACCTGAGGACAGTCCCATTACTGAGAGGAGTATGTCCTGGTTTAAGCTGGTTGATGAAACTCTTTCAGACTGTTAATCCCCTGCCTGCTTGCTTGGGTCAAGAATGCTTCTGGTTCGATCTATGCTTTTGACAGTAGCAGGATCATTAGTAGGTGGGTAGAGCACGGTCCCTAATCAAAGTAGCTTATCAGAAAAAGTCTAGCTCACAGAAAAGGGGAACGTTGCACAGGCTGGAATAACAAGGTAAGCAACTGGTGTAGAGCTGGGGTTTGCTGAGAAAGACCTTTCAAGCAACAGCAGATATTTTTATGCTGTACTCAGACACCTATTCAGAGCCCTTTCACACTGTATCAACCTCAAGCATCTTTGGCATGTTATTAAGAAAGGCTAAAGCCAAAAATATGTTCTGCATTTGACTCTTCAGGTAACTGAGAAAGAGTTCCCTTCAGCAACAATAACTGTTTGTATTTCAGCTGTAAACTAAAAGGAGAACACTTTCCTTTCACCATCCAGTTCCAGAGTATGTATTCAGACTTTGGGCTACTGTCCACAAACTTATTAAAAATCTCCATTGTCATGAGCTATAAGAAATGTTATCAGGGCATTCCTACACTCGCACACCACAGAGAAAAAAATCCAAAAAGATGAAACAAAATACCTGAAGGACAGCATTGCAGCCTCTGCTGTTTTCTTTGCCTTCAGGCCCAAATAAAAGCTCTTTTGTTTTCCAGATTTCCTTTGATTCAGACCTTTGGGAAGACCAGAAAGGTATCTTCAGTGTCAGAGCAAGGGAGCTTGTGATGACAGCTGCTGGTCTGTACCTTGACCAGAGCCAGTGCGGTGCAGCCACCCCTGGTCAGGCTGTGGAGATGCCTTGCTGGCTCATTTCCAGCTGTTAGGATTTCCAGCTACTTCTTTCACCTTTGCTTTTCCTCGGACAAAAGGCCCTGGTGACATGATGCTTCCCAGTGCTTGTGATTACTCTGGAGTATTTGTTACTGAATGAATTAATTGTGCTCAGTCAACCTCCCTCTGGATGAATTTCTTCATGGCCTGGTGTAACACATGGTGATCTTTCTCTGCAAAATTCAGAAAATTGGTAACAGGAGGCAGTATGCCTTCTGGAGCCTCATCTTCTACTGGAGAAGTACCCAGAAATTACAAGGCTCATGATACTTATTGCCCTCTCAGTGAATGCCAAAACTTGGGGGAAAGGTATCCCTTCCTACCAGATAAAAAAGCAGATGCTGTCTAACGTGGTGCAGAGCCACAATGGACAGCAGATGTACAGAAACAGTTAATGTCCATAGACTCTTCCCGATGCATAAGTTGCCATTACAAGCCAATAGCAATATAATTTTGTTGCACAAAATCTTCAACACATCCTTGAATAAGGAGGCTATCATACTCCTACCCTGACCTCTCACTGTGCTGATAGCACATACTTAGCTGACCAGGCTTGGAGGTGTGCCTCTTGGCTGTCTAGGGAGGCTCTGTTCTGGCCCACACTCTTTCCTACTCAAGAGGTGTAGAGGCGGACCCACCAAAACTCTGATCCTGTTCATCACCAAAATTTGAAAAAGTTTGAAGACCACCTAACAATTTATGTCTTCTTCCATACTAGCAAGTGGGATTGTTCAAGGTTCACCAAGGAGCATAGTCCACGTTGCCTGGGGTGGTAGAAGGCTGTAGCATATAAGCCTCTCAGCAGGAAAATGATGATGCCTGATTGCCTGGTTTGGACTCTGTGCTGGCAATGGCTCACATGTAAAGGATGATGACAGAGTAATGCTAGAAAGCAGTGGAAGAGACCTGGTTTATCTGACATCCAGTTCAGGTCCAAGCACATTGGAAAGTGATGGCATCCTGTTGCTGAACAGCAATGTCTACTGGAGAGGTGAAATCCCTCCCAGAAGGACCTTCTGGTTAGTTGTCATCCTAGCTCTGCTGGAGCTATACAGGTGGTTCGCAGTGTGCATAGGCTTAGAGGAAACCCAAACCTATGAGAACTTGCCAAAACATGCTGACCACTTTGTAAGTAGTTTTACAATCTGCTCCATAGTTATTCTTGGAATGTGAGCCCTGAAAAGTTTCCACTTCCTCACCTACATTAAGAATTGTGAAATACTTAAAAACTACAGTGTAGGTGAATAGTACTGATGTAATGAAGGTGTATGTTTTTTCACTAAATTTACACAGGTTCAGGCTAAATTGCATAATGGAACAGGAGGACATCTTGGTAAAAGGCAAGAGGTACCAGCTTTCATTAAAGAATTGACTTCCTGTCACTTTTCAGATTAAAAATGATTTATTTTATCACATGGCAATGTGTTTATTTTTTTTGGTAGTGGTGCCTCAGACAAGTTATTTTTCAGTGAACATCACATAAAATTTTTGATGTATTTTCCAATACATGTTTAAAACAAGACTGAGCTACTTAATTAGAAATAATTGTCTATTACAGACATCAAGCCAGGTTCATATAATTTGATTGCTTCATCCAAAGAAGTAATTCAAAAATTAAGATAGTACATTTCGATTTTCTCCATAATTGGTAACAAGATCTGGCTTAGTCATATGATTCCAGTGACTCTCTTGTGGTTCTGCAATAACAGAGATTTACTGAACTTGTTGAAAATACGTACACTTACAGCAAACTCATGAAGACTGATTCTTCGCTAACCGAAACTGGTATAAATCAGGAGTAACTCTGCTGAAATCAATGGACTTAAAATAATTGTAGACCAGTAAAACCAGCTCCTGCCTGTCAGATTTCATATTGCTTTTCCACATGAGTGACTATATGAATGGCCTTATGAAAACCCAGTGAAGTTATTAAAATTGCCTAGAGCCACAGCAACCCTACTGCTCAAATAATGCAGAACTGGAGCTATGTTATGTCCATATCATTTATATTAGTCCAACCATGCAGTATCAGAGATATCTTTTTTTTTTTTTTCTGGGTTTGAAAAGACTTTGTTTTTCCTGTGCAAATATAGAGAACCCAAGTTTATATAAAAAAAAAACTATTTGAACAAAAGATTGAATTAATTCTAGATTAATGTTTATTAAATTGTTTTAAACTTTATTTATTCCCATATTTCAATTTATGTACCAAGAAGCAGAGGCAATACCATCTGACACTGGAAAAGACTGTCAGTGCATTGCTTTTTCAGAGGAAATTCTAGATGGAAACACAAATTTAGTTCTCTCTGCGGTTCATTTTAGTCGAGTTTTTACAGGTCACCATGAAGACCTACAATTTTTTCAGGCCCTTGACTGCCTCTCATAAATGTCAATGTGTCAACAGTCATTTATTGGTTACAGTGAGGTGTAAAGATGATATAATGAAAATGCTGTCATCTGTCAAAATTATATGAGTCTTGAGCATGTTAATGAAGTCATCAAATTTATACAGAGTTGTAGAAACCCTTGTTAAAATACATTTGGGGTAAATCCAACTCTGAATCCTGTGAGGCCTGATCATTTGAGACGTAGTGAGCTCTGCAACATTTCTGCAAGTGATGTCTTTAAGAGAGTTGAAGGGTATGCTTTTTAAAAAATCAGATACAGACAGTCCAAAGATATTTTCATTTAATAGCATTCAACCACAGTTCCACCCCCTCACACACCCCAGACCTGTTTTTATGGATATAAAGTGCTCCTACAACACCTAGGCATTCTGTTTACCAGATTGTCTGAATCTGAGTTATTCCTGAACATCTGAATCAATCAGCAGAGGGCTACATCCCACACCAAAGAAGGCTGTACCATGGGTTAGAACTTTTTATAGCCTTCTGGCATCTACCTTCTAGTATCAACTCTGTCCTGCTTAGGTTCAGTTTTAAACAGTTGCTCTTCTCTCCTGATCTGATCCTCTCCATAAAAGCAGCACGGGGACAGTAGAGTTATGACTTTGGTGGGTGAGAAATGTCACCTAGATGTTACTGGCAGCTGACCTGCTGTCCAAATCATGGTATGTACATGCTTTGTAGAAGTGAAGAGCTGGTTATTTTGGTGCTACAGGGTGAACTTCTTTGGTGGCAGCTGAGTGCTATACATTTGCTCAGTACATAATTCTATATGAGTCTTAGTCTAGATACAATTCCCTTGCTCCACTGCCAGCTTTTGACGGAAAGAGTTTACAAAGATTTTAGGGACTGAGTTTTTCAGAGGGCTATAACATAGGACTGGGACCCAAACTCCCTGAAGTCTAGCCTTTTTTTGTGACTGCAAGCGAATCTCTTTTAACCCACTTGGTCTGCTTTTCCCCGCTCTGTAAAAAGCAAAAGGTGCTTGCTTTCTTTATAAAGCGATTTAACATCCGTGAATAGTTGTTCTATATGACACAGCTGGGGACAAGAGGAAGAGACTAGATGTCTGCCTACATCTGCGGGGCTGTTAACTCAAATTCCATCCCTGTCTGATCTGATACAGACTATGCAATTATTCATTTGGAGATTTGCTTTAGTCCTATAAAACAAGCTAAAGACCTGTGTTCAGTCTCCGGTTCATTTTGCTCAGTTCACTGTGGGTGTTTCTGCCCCTCTCCTGTCTTCAAATTCTAGAATAAGATATGCAGCACTATCAGATACTAGTTCTTGCCTTTGGAGTTCTGTCTTTACTAGATATTTCCTGGGTTTTCTTTGAATGTTATTAAAAATAAATAATTCTGAAAATAAAAATGTCTGGAAGCGTGACCAGTGAAAGAACTCCTGCAACTGAATCAGTGTGAGTAGCTCTGACAAGCAGAATTAAGTCTTTATAGTGCCAATTGCCACTGATGCCTGTACTTGATCTCATAAAGATTAAAGTTCTGGTCCTGGTAGGAGACAGTTCAATTGCACCAGAATTATGTTGCAACTTGGAGAGGTTATTTTCCACTGAGGTAGTATTTACTCTATTTCTCAATTCATTGGTTCTAGTACTTTTGAGGAACCGCATGAAAAATTCTGACCTTTGTATCTGATGGTTTCTATTTTCCTTCTGACCTTCAGACTAAGCTTGAGGTGATGATCAGCATGTTTTTGAAAGTATCCATGAATGTTTAAAATCAGTTTAGAGGAGTTTGGGTTTCTGAGAATTAAAGACAATCTTCAATCCTTGCAGTAACACGATTGTCACACAGACTCAATCAGCTTCAGATATTGTACTACAAATAATAAATCAGATACATGACTCAGGATACCATGCACAGCTGGTTTAATTTTTCTTGTAAATTTGTAAACTTTTAGCTTTTCTTCTTGCACTGAGAAATTAACTAAGATGATAACCCCAATTGTAAGAAAATTGTCAGCCCTTAACAACAACAAAAAAAATAATTAGGGGGATAACCTGTATCAGTTAAAACTTAAGAGCCAATTCAGTAAAATCAGGGGGACCATCATCATATCAGATAAACAACAGCTACTTAGACACACAGAGGCCAATTTTGATGATGGGTTAAAGGGCCCCTGTTGGGCTAGAAAAGGCAATTGCAATCACTGGAAAGCATCCTGGGAATAGAGAGTGGTCACTCTCTATTCTATAGTGGGAAAAAAAAGTGCTGTTCAGAAGGAAAGTATGCAGGACAGAATAAAAGTAGAGACCGTGTAGGATTAGAAAGCAAAGTAAGGAATGAAAGGGATGCAAAACAGCATTAATAGAAATAGGTTTGGGAACCACTTTCTCAGGGCATCTCAGAGACTCCTGTGATGATGATAACATCTCATTTAAGTTGTTTTCTCTGTATTTTCTCAGGACCTAAATTTAAGCATTCTGTACTTTTCCCTGGAAGAAAAAAAAGGAGCTTTTATTCCTGCAAACAGTGCCTTTTGTAGCATAGAAATATCTAGGTGAAGCATATAGCTTGTGCTTTGCAAGCTGGCCAGAATAATTTCCACTCCCCACTTCCCCCTCACCTTCCCCAGACCTGATTTTTAGCAAAATTTCCTGACAAGAAAGCAAGCCCTCCTGGAAAATGCAAACAGTATTAATGAAGACTTCTTATCTAGTTTCTTGAGGACTGCTTGAAGCAGGAGTCTGATTTGTAAAGCATTAACTTTACCTGATGTTATTGATAGGCTTAGTCTCTGTCAATGGTTTTTAAATTATATGCAATTCTAATTCCAATGCTGGAGTGGATGGTAGACCTATAGTCTGTAATAATTTACTTTACTGTTAAATGGTGTAAATTCTTAACTGGATTAATTTACAAAGAATAAATTCTGGGATGCCTCCAACTTTCAGCTAGTTTCCTTTATTGATCTGAATATTTGATTGTGTGGTTGAATATAGGATACAAACCCAGCTCTTGTTTGATCACGTTTTAATAAACATGTTCTTTTATGTGGGCATATAGCTGACCATCAACACTGGGGCAGGTTTTGAACATTGGACTACACCTTTGTTTTTTCAGTTGGATCCAGAGCTGATGTTATAGAGCTTCTACTGTGTAAGTTAACAATGTAGTGTAGTCTTTCTTCAACCTGTTTACAGGCTTCAGATTAATTTTTATTTCCATTATCAAAGAGGAAGAGATTGCCTCTTCCCCCAGAAAGACAAAACCCCATGAGTTTAAATCATTAATTTCCTTATTCTGGGCTAATGTATGGAATGCTACCCACAAGTTGCAAGAAATCATAAATTACACCCTGGGGTGGTGATGTTCAACTTTTTGTTCAGCTTGTAGAAGTCTAATGGCTGCTGCACAGGTCAGATCTCCAGAGCAATGTCTGGGACGTGTCTCAATCTAGCTGCTAGGTCTAAATAAGGCTGGTATTACCAAGGTAACAAAGTAACAATTTGTAATGTCCAGTCTTGAATTAGAAGACTGGTCTTGCTTTGCTGAATAACTACTACTTTGTGTGTACTCATGAGTCCAGGCAAAGCTTGGAGTACCTGCTTGCATCAAGGGACTCTTTGTCCAAATAGGCTCATGTGCTGGCCCTCCTCTCTTGACTACGTGCCACACAGCTTCAAGTCATATTTGTGTATCAGTGTACAGTGCAGGGTTCAGATAGCAGCATCTGTCTTCTGGGCTTCCTTGTAGGGCCCATGCTTAAATTCCCAGTTCCTCTGTTGGCTCCAGTTTTGTATCTAATCCGCTAGATTATAGTACCCTGAATCCATCAAGTTCCAGCTTTTGAAGTGCATCAGTGATGAAATATTTCTAACATTGCTGTTGATAATTTGATTTCACAAGCTTTACATTGTTTTCTGTGCATTAAATAAGCTATCCACATGTCGAATTCGTTCCTCCCTTCAGTATGAGAGCTTTCAGGCAGTTCCATCAGTGCAGTAACCAATTCCAGGAATTCTGTCTCCTTATATCCTGTAGGAGGTTAACAGCTGATTTGCTCAGCCGAAATGTTCTAGTATGGATGTTGTTATAAGGCAAACATATAACAAGATTAAAAGCTTTTAAATGGCAAAATGTGCCATTTAAAAATGTACCAAGGGTACGATGGATATTCTATCTCAGACAGACCAGCTTTGCAATTAAGACAGGCTATTTCCTTGTTCTCCTCAAATCACTGTTGGACATGAAGTAGGAAGGGAAATCAGGGTTCTCCTATATTCTGGATTAAACTGCACGATTGACCTCTCCCATCTTCAAAACCTTTAGCTTATATTCGTCTCTCTGAATGTTGTACTCTCTTTTAAGTTCTGGTATTGTTGTTTCAGGACATAAAATTATCGATACATGTTTGGAAAACTCAATTTTTCAGAAGAATTTAGACACAAAATTCTTGTTTGCCGTTACTGTAAAGCAGACAGTTATTTTAAAGTCACTATCTGAAAACACCTGAGATATACTTTTCCAGATTCCTTTCCATTATGTAACTGTTTCTGATAGCAGCTAGATTTCATGAAAGTGAATTTTTCAGTCAGCGCTTAGCAGCAGATAATATATATTTCAATGGCAAATCAATGATAATGTCAATGCTTTGTTCACAGTACTCTAAATTCATGAGTGAAGAAAAAAGAGAATGACTTGGGAAGCATTTCTATTTCTTGTTCATATGTATTGGGAAGTTGCTTTAATGATGCAGTCAGTTACTCACAGTGCAGGTGAATTACTCAATCTGAAAAGATCTTTTCAGATGCCTGAGAAAGTAGAGCACCTGTCACTTTGTACCTGCTATAACATCCCTCAATCTGGTTTCAGACTGTAGGTTACCTTCAACTGTATGTTTATTATTTGCTGAACGGTATCAACTTATTTTGTTCTGGACTTCTGTAGCAAGGTTGGCTTTACTTGTAAAACTAACAAAAAAAGAATTAATCCTCATAAAAACACCTATCCTCTTTCGTGTCGTGAATGACCTCTATTTGACATTCTCCAAACACAGCAGTTTAGGGGACTCCATCTGTTATGTCTTATCATGGAAGGCTCTGGTGGGATTATCAAAAGGCCCTTATCAATGTTTTGTTCTTGTTCCACAACCCATTACATTGGCTTTAAACATCAGGTGTGAACATGAGGGATTTCTGCTCTCCCACATTTTGGTTCTCTTCCTGAAAACAGTTACCAAGTGTCTCAGATTAAAGCCTTGCACCGAGCCACTGATTTCCATGGCAAAATACCACTCTGGTTCTCATGTGCTGGTCCTCTAAAATCAAAGAACAGCTATTAGGGTACTTCTGTATAAAATTTAGATCTTCACAACTTTTGTCTGATCCTGGGTATATGTAAATCCCTTTGGCACTTCGGTTTTGTTTTTTTTTTTCCTCCTCTTCTTCCCTTCCCCCTCCACCTCACCCCTCAAAAAGGGCCCAAATGTCTTCAAATTAAAACCCATGGGAATACTACTAACTTCCACAGTTTTTGAGCTTTGTTTTCTGCCCCAAAGACCAGTTTTTACTCAAACTAGAAGGCGTTCATCCTCTCCCGGATAGTAAAGGGAAATGGAAAACAGTATGGTTTATGCCGGAGTTGAAAGACCTTCAGAAAGATTTCTGTACAATGGAAGGATTTCAAACCTTCATTTTTCATCCCATTCCTCCAAGGGTTCCCATGTTTAAATAAACCCTCAAGCAAAGGATGTTGCTTTCCCTGCCTCAGTGGTGCTGCTGGTCCAAGGAAAGGGCGGCAGGGATGGACTGTGGCGCAATGCCAGCCCCCACACAGGGTTTACTTTCAGAGCTGCTCTGACTACCATCTGACTCATCCCTCACCAAAAACACCCAAGCAAATGTTAATATACTTTTTAAAAAAGACACTGAAGTTCAGATTTGACACCTGGGAGAAGATCGGCTATAAACTTGTGAAAGCTCAATATCTTTCACTGAATTGTGCTTTTTATATCTACGACAAAACCATTTCCTGTTTCAGCTTTCTGGCAGAGAATGCCACAAACACCAAATTAGTTTTCCAGGTTACCCCTCTGTAATTACCTAAAGTAATAAAAAATGACTGAACAAAATATAATTTGGCTCAGTATGTGTTAAAAATATAAATAATAATAAGATATATTTACTGTATCAGAATATCTTCAATTGTTCATTTGAAATAGTTACTGTTGTAACAATGCAGTTGTAACATGAGGAAAATGAGCAGATTTCAAACGGGTAAGTATATAGGAGGAGCCTGGGAGCTGGGAAAATATATTAATGCATTGTTTAGCAAAAAAAAACCCTTTTCCAATAGTCCTTTGTTCTCCATACCAGTCATTATCTTTTAAATTTGTCCCTCAAAACTCACAGAATGTGTTAGGAAGTAACTGTATGGAAATAAAGGTACATTTTGACTGCAAAGTGCTTGCAAATCCTCAGGTCTTACTTTTACAGAATTTTGGTCAGACTTAACAATCCCCTTGAAGCATGAGCTATAGATTAGGTAAGTGCTAGGCTACTGAGTTGAATAATAAATATTTGTTCCTTCGCTTGTGTGAATTGCTCCTAAGATTTTCAGAGGATCTCTTCTGTGTCTTTAATCAGTGTTGAAGTATCAGAAATTTAACATTAAGGACCAGTTCTGAAGGAATTCAACTAGCAATTCCACATAAGTTATGTGCAATCAGGATAAAAAATAAAGCTTTTCATCAGCTTCATGAGCTCTAAGGCCTAGACCTCTTGTACTCATTTTCTGCTTTGCACTGGTGGTAGACGATATTACGGAATTGAATGAATCAATTTTTAGAATAGAAAAAGGATTCTGAGATACCATATACTTTCTTGCTTTCACTTTCCTTTCCTTTTTTTTTTTTTTTTTGATAAATAGTTGTTTTTCATTGTTCGTAACTGTACGACAGACTTTGTTCTTTTCAAGCTACACATGGACAATTTTTGACTTTACCAGTGCCTAAATAATATGATTCCTCAGTTGTTTTGTTTTCATTGGTTTCATACTCCTTTT
Organism: Vanellus vanellus; assembly: GCF_965231255.1. Lineage (NCBI taxonomy): Eukaryota > Metazoa > Chordata > Aves > Charadriiformes > Charadriidae > Vanellus > Vanellus vanellus. The sequence continues at coordinate 65,701,179 of NC_138908.1, forward strand.
GTACAAGTCAAAACTGTGCTGTCTGCTTTCTGCCCGAACCATTACTATGGTTTCTCTGTGTTCATCACATTATATTAATTTTTGTTCTAGTGTAGTCTTTGTTTTAACAAAAATGCAAATCAACCTTTTAACCTTCTAGTCTTCATTTTCTTTGCCACTAGCATTTCTATTAGGCTAAAGAGCAAATACCAGGCTATTCTTTTCTTCTGTAGGCATATTCTTCTGTATTCTTTTCTTCTGTAGGCATTCTTCTTTGATATTTTTGCACTAGCGGAAGACGTGTATTTTACCATGATATTCTTATCTAAAACCAGGAGACTCAAGGGCATGCTGGGGCATAAATACAACATACAAGAGGATCCTGAGAATTATGGATTCAGTTATTGTATCCTTGATGGTAATGAAGCGCTTGCCTATGCTATCATATTCTAGCTCTCATAGTGCCCCCATTTTTAAATTCCAATAATTTTCTATAATGAAATCTGAAAAGACTTTTCAAAGATCAATATTTGCTTTTAAAGCAATTATAATGCATGGTCTTCTCCATTCTAATGCAGAAATGTGATGATAACCCCCCATATATCAAGAAAGTCCTGTCTCTGTGTGCAGTTTCTATGCCATGGAAGAAGAAAATTAATTGGAGTAGTACATTAACACTGTGGACTAATATCTCTCATGCACAACAGTTTATGTCTGCATATGAAAAGTACATTCTTTATAAAGCTTCTGTGAAGCTAGGAAAATCCCACTGTCTTATGTCTGTGTAGGATATATTTGATAGCATATTAGTAACATTATGCTGCAGCTTAAATTGTGATTTCAAATTTTCATGTACAATTGAGAAAAAAACTTAATGCAACAGGAATGATTTACCTTACAGTGTGTGGTACCTCATAATGTAGGTGTACCTCATGTCATGGACCAGATTTTGCATACCTGTGGAAACTGAAAAACCTCATACAGTTGTTTGTACCATCACTGTGTCTAAATTAATTTTTTAACTGCTAGGCAAGATAAAGGAAAACCGATTCTAGAATAGTAAAAGATTTAATTATTTCAATGCTCAAAACAATTGAGGAAGGGAAATTAGTCACAGGAAAGCTAAAATTTAGAATACACTTGACATTGATCTCTGTTGGACTAACTGCCATACAAAGCTTGTATAAGGCTCCTTGTGACTGAAGAAGAGAAGGAATAGCTTCCATTCCAAAATACTGCATTTCAGGGAGCAGCCCTGTCCCAGTTCCGCTAAGCAATTTACACAGGAGGTTACCTTGTGCTGCTTAAAGCAAGTTTGGGATGATACATCCTATTTAAAAATACCAGCAAATCTTGTCTCGCTTTCACCACTAGACAATCATTGAAGTTCTTGAAGTTTTCTTTTTCTCCTTCAGCTTTACAAATTAAATAATTAAAAAAACTAATTACATTGCAGACATGGTTTGTTTTGGGTGAGAAAGCATATGAATCATTTTTTTAAGTTTGACAAGCTGGGTAATTTTTGATGTGCAAAAGTGCCGTACAAAGCTGATGTACCATTCTAGATTTGCCTGGTGGATTAAGAAGCCAGCTGAACTAAAATTTCCTCCAATTCCTCCTTTTGCAGACATATGAAATTCCAACTTATTGCATGTCTTTATGAATTACTCATCAAGGAAATATACTCACAATTCATCACACGTGAATGACTCCCTGTAGGCAGTACATATGATATATGAATAGGTTACACAGATCAATGGCAAGACTTCATTAAAAAAGAAGCGCGAGTCATCCAAAGAGGTTGTATGTTCACAGTGTAAAGAATACAAAGACAAAGAAATGAAAATTTCAAATGCTAATAGCATGTATTTATCTGTTAGTAAAAAAGTCCATATTTTAATTTTTCATGCTTTCTATTTTAAATTTATCATGCGATTCCTATGGTTTAGATTTCATGCACCTCAGTTTAAAGACTAGAGTCGTCTTTCCTATTATTTTTGTTAATTCTGGTGATTATGGCTGTCTTGTGGTTTATCTCAGGTATTTAGCCGTAACAGAGATGTTGAATTATTAACAGGTGTTGGAGAGGGTACAACCTGGCTTTTCAAGGGAATGAACATACATTTAATCTATGTGACAACAATTACATTCTTGATCACTTTATTTAAATCAGGATGAATTTCTCCACTCGTGCTTTGGATTACCATTAAAAAAACTAATAATATTCCTAATGAAGCAGAAACATGCAATTTTCTTTTCTAATTAATTGTGTATGAGAATAAATCCTGATGAGAGAAGCACCAATAAAAACATAAACAGTCTGTGACAGAAGACTTACAAAGTCATTGAAGCAGAATGAAATAAAATAGAGTTGGGTTGCTTAAGCTGAACACTCAATACAGGATCCGAATCAGTAAAAGAAAAAGTTATTAACATGTGTTAATATGATTTAAATGGAAGTGGCCTTTGAAATGGAAAAACAAAGTAGCAAGAAAAAAGGTAAAATCTGCAGCAAGCAGTTTATTCTAATGTTATGTTCAGATAATGATCACTAATCAGATGCTGCATGTTATTCAATATTCTTTGTACCTACCAAAATATACAAAATCAGCATAATAAAAAGAAAGCAAGACTCTGTAGTTAAAAGGCACACCTATTTTGCAGTACTTCTTATGTTTCTGCTCCCTTTCTCACAGTGAAATTGAATTTATTAAATTTTGAAGACTACCTTAAGGTATACGCTTGATTAAAACTAGCTAGAAAGTAAGCATTTAATCTCATAAAAAATATCATGGCTCCAGCATTTGGCGTGTTATTCTGAATCAAAATGCAAAGACCAAAATCTGGCAGAAGGGTCAACAAACAAACAAACAAAATATATATAAAAAATATTTTATACATGGTGAATGTCTTAATCACAAACATTCCGGAGCTGAGTCTTGTTGAAGCAGATACATTTCCATAGAGGACCCAGGCTGAACAAACAGAAGTTTTCCCATGGAAAAAAAGCTATATTGAAAAACTTCCAACTCTTTCAGTTTCTCATTAAAGAATATATTGTTTTCAGTGAATCTTCTGTATCTGAATCACAGTTACAGGGAAAATCATATTTCATTCTGAGCATTTAGTACAATTTTTGAAAGCAGTATTCCAAAACACTGAATTGATTTTAAGTTAAAAATTATACTGTCAGCAGTTTTTACTTGAAAAATTAACATTCTTATAAGCACTGATGGCAGTAATGCCATATATTTTTGGTGGTCTGAAAAGTGCCAGAAGAAATAGAGGTGTTTTATCAGTAGCTGGATCCCTATGAGATAGTTAACCCTGTTTATATTTTTTCTATCATCATAGGTACTTGTGAAAAAAATGGAGGACAACAACATTTCTCCATGGTGTAAGGCTAGAGGTAGGTACTCAGAGGAAAGGTGGAGTAAGGGGTCTGTAGCCCTGTTACTGTGTTGTCTGGCAACACAGGCAGTTGCCTGAAGGCTGCTTGGGGATGAAGGTGGGATCCTGCCTTCTAAAATCTCTTGTAACATTCCAAGCCCCTTCTCTCAGTCCCTCTCTCTGTGATGCATCCCATTTCCACCACTTGCTTCCCTTTCAACGTCCTTAAAGGAAAGGAAAAGCCCATGCTAGATTATTCCTTCATTATGAAGAATATTCTGAATTAGTCCAAGACCGACAAGTGAGATATCTCCCTAGTGCAGGAGGCCAGGTAGCATAGCAAGGATGGGTAGAATTTTACCACAGGCATTGGGTAAGTGCCTGGGTGGAGAAGCAGATCTGATTTGGGTTCAACACTGTCTAGAAGCAGGGAGGACTTTGTTGACATGAAGCCAACCTATCTGGGCTCAGAAGATGAGATGGGAATGAATGGCACATATAAAACTTGATCTTGAATCCCAGATTTTGGGTTGTAGGAACAGAAGGACCAGTTCATCTGACAGTTCCCATCAAGAAGTTGCCCAAATATTAAAAAATGTCCTATTTTCCCTGTGATGATCAGTACTAAACCCCCTCTCTACCTCTGTGCTGTGTAGTGCCACAGCTCCCAATAACATGGATTATACGCTCTGTGCCTCAAAATATTCTTGTGAAAGAGCTACCCATGAAGCAGGGTTAATCCCAGGACAGGAGCTATGTAAATTCGAACATATAAGTGTTGTTTACCATGTGCCTACCATTTAAACATCTCATGTTACCTGCTGACAGGCATACCAGTTTTGCTGCACAATCAGAGAGGTGATGTGGTTAAGAAGAAAGACCTATTCCTCTGATGTCAGAGGCAGGAAGAGAGGAAGCCTGCTTTATCCATTCTCTGGGGCATAGATGTTCTGTAAAGAAAACTAAGTGGTTCTAGATGCTTTTATTTTTTGATGGGCCTAACAGATTCCTATATTTTTCACAGACTAGCAGTGGGAAACACTATCTGCTTTTGTAGTTTCTGAAGCAAATGCATGCAACCTCTTCTCTTATGTAACATCCTCTAGGGTATGAAAAGAAACTATTATCTACAGATTATGTGCTGATCATTAAAAGGTACGTAATCATAGGAAACCATTACACTAAATACAGCTTGTAAACCAAGAATCATCCCTCCCTTGCAGGGACAAATCAACACCAACCAGGACAAGAAAGTGATCGTAACAGGTGAGCAACTGAGCTTTGCAAGTGAGTTGGAAAAACATCCAATACTGAGAGATATTTCATAATTATATTGATGTCTAAATATGGTGTCATGATGCTAAGCCTTTCCTTATTTCCTTGTTGGAGGACCTTGGTGCAGAACGCTTTCAATAAACAAGGAGTAGAGATGTCAAAGGGCTCCTTCCTCCACTGAACCCAGGAGCTCATGCTAGCCATGTTTGTGTCAACGGGATGTTCAGCTGGAGGAGGCGAACTCTGTTGCCAGATTTGAGGTTGCATGAGGAGGCTGTGGGTTCTACTTGGAGATAATCACATTTCAGGCCTTGAGCAACCTAGTAAAACAGGTCTTGCTCTGAGCAGGTAGTTGAAACAGAAAAAAAAATGTTGGCTGTTAAGTAATTTAAAAAGAGGTTTGGATAAGTTGTTTCAGGTAAAAATTATAATACAAGCCAGTTTCTAAAAACTGATGATAATGTATTAAGATTTTATTTAACTCTGTAACACATGTAAAATAAGTTACAAAAATTATTCATACATAACATTATATAACATTATACACTTCATATATATGAAAATGGGTTCATTAGACAAATGCATAGCAAAGATATTAAACTTTTTCACTAAAAATTAGAGTTTGACAGCAGAAGAACCCTTTGAAAATTCATGATCTTTCTTTGAATTGTTTGGAACAAAAAAAGTAGCACTGCAAGGAATAAAAATTCTAAAGTCTGCAAAGTATTAACATTTTCCAGTTGAAGAAGTTCATTTTTCTAATTTGAGGCAAGATTTTTACCCCTCCAAACATGCTTTAACATGATTTTCAAAATCCATGCTAACCATCTTATATCAAATGAAGCGTCTCTTTCTATTTCAAATAATTCTCAACTTTATTTTGCTGAAATTTTTTGATTGGACTTAAATGTTTCTTTTGGAACAGCAAGCAAGATCAATCAGTCCAAGAGGAGCAACCTAAATATGCTATAATCAGAACAGCATTAATCTTGCTCTAAGACCAAGACTAAAGCAAGCTGTGAAATGCTCTTTGATTTGCAGACTGAACAGTTAGAAGTGCGTGTTCTATGTCTAACTGGCTGATACTAAATAGCTGAATTAAGCCATGAAAAATCTAATCAAATATAGAACCTGCAAAAGCTACAATCTCAGAATCATCTCACAAAACTTCAGGATTTGTTTTTCCCTTGGTTCCAGTAGCTCAAGCGGATAATAATTTTGAGCCTTGTCTGAACACGTCCAACTTTCTCAAAAACTCACTAACATCCTAGCCCTACCCAAAAGCAAATTTCCCTTTTATTCACCTTTTAGATTTATGAGGAATGAAAAATGATCAGAGAAATATATCCAAGGGAAAGAACAAAAGCAACGGAGAGAAATCCATATTTCTATGAAAGAACAAAAACATACTAGTTGTTTTTTCCACTTGAGTAGTCTTCGGCTTCCATTAGGCTTTTCCAAACATTTGTTTTGCACAACATAGAAATTTTTTAATGGAAACAGTACCAGAGAATGATTAGCATAAGTTTCACAGCACAGTGGAACTGCTAAATGGGTACGAGGAATGAAATAACAGTAAGAAAAAGAGAGAATAAGATTACAGCCCCAAAGAAAGATTGAAAATGTCATGGAGCAATCCAGGGACCTTGCTTTCAGATTTTACTGAAGAACTGCAGGTGTCTTCATTGGAACGTTTGAAGCCCAACAGTTCTGGATGGAAAAAGTCCACCTCTGTCTGTGTATGGCCAGTTTATTGAACTCCGGGAAGAAACACACACTTCTCAAATGCCAAGCAGGACATAACAACCTGAGTGACTTGCCACTGATTCTGAGTCAATCCCTAGAAAATGTATTCCTAAGTCTTTTTGCATTTGCAAGAATAATCAGCCAGTCCTATCTTTGCCTCTTATTCCTTTTTCACTACAGCAATGCTCCGAAGCCAAGACACCTTCAACCATGCAAGGAGTGTTGAAGTGAATCTGCAGCTCAACTGCTACCAAATAGATTGATAGAGAAGGCTGCATGTCGGAAATAGTAAAATTTCTAAGTAATACTTAAAAGTACTTTTGTTTTGGTGGCAGTTTGGGCTGATCTCCTGGAGAGCAGCTCTATGGAAAGGGACCTGGGAGTTCTGGTGGACAACAGGATGACCATGAGCATCAACCTGCTGTAGGTGACCCTGTTCTGGCAGGGGGGTGGGACTAGATGATCCCCAGAGGTCCCTTCCAACCCTGACCATTCTGTGATTCTGTGAAATGTTTGCTGAGTGACTGGAAGAATCATGTTGAGTCACTGATGTTCTGAAAGGTATTTTCAGGTTATGCTAGCTTGACAGCCTGGTTCAGTAAAGCAAGCAGCTGAACTTGGTCAGCTGAGGGGGCAGCAAGGAGGTGGAAAGGACACAAAAAGAAAAACAAAGAATCTCAATCCACAGAATTAGTGATTTCTGCTATGAAGCTCTGAGAGGAAAAGTGCAATAAAAAGCATGAAAAGAGATTTTTCTTGACAAAACTCAATCCTCCTACAGAAGATAGGAAAAAAAAATGAAGCAAAGCAGGGTTTTCTGCCCTCTACACTCAAAAAATTATGGTTGCTTAAGCAAAAAAAAAAAAAGTGATTATCCTGGTATATCAAATCATACCTCTCAGGGAAATGTTAAGTGGCGCAGAACTGGGCCCAATGACACAAAAAGAGAGATGTTATACAGCAGAGTAATGTATCAACAGTATAACAACAGTACTATGCAAAAAAAAGAACATGAGCCACTTCACAAAACTGAATCTAAAACTGAATCATGAATCTAAACAGTCACAGCACAGTAATGATAATACATGGTTGATATTGATGGCTTCCAAATTATCAAGAAATCTTTCTATATTCTGTAATTTTGAAATTAAAGCAAAATATTCTTTCTAAAATATATTTGTGCATTTGCACTCATTTTACTGGATTTTTTTGATAGGAAAAAACATGGCTTTCAATGGCAGAGAGAACATATATGTTTTCAAGTTATGCTACCTGACAGCTAAGGTTGTCATTTATGCTTTCCTGTCAACTTTTAAGACTAAAAAGCTTCAGCACCCAATGAAAAACCACAAATGTCAGATGGTACATATATTTCCATGTCCAACTTAGAGGTGTCATTTAGCTTTAGGTCTCATTTAGCCTCTGGAGAAACCTATGGAGGAACAGAAGTAAAACCAGAAAGCCATAGAAAGTGGAGAAACCAAAGTAACTTACAAATAAAGCAGCTCCTACTACTCCTTTCCAGATGCAAAATTTTCTTCTTGCATTTCATACAGGTTCTGTGTATCAACTTGCCCATGTGCAACTGTCAGTATTTGCCCCATGCACTAGATTTATTTTTTTACCTCATCAAGACAATGTGTCGAAGGAAAGACCTTTTTTCCTCAAAAATCACAGTAGCTTAGACTTTTTTTCAGCCAAATATTGCTTCAAGGATCCCCAAAGCGGAAGAGAAAAACAGCTTGGTAAATATATGAAGATGCAAATATCCTCTACAGCTAACTTGAGAAACTCAGTCACAACTCCAATTCCTCTTTTGCTCAGAATTCTAATGTTTTAACAACATCAGAAAAAAACCGCACATGTTGTGAATGCTGAGAAATCATTTATCTACTATTACGAAACAAGAATCCTCCATGCATTACATACCAATTATCTTATATTAAATACATTTTCTTTCATCTTAAAGGCAACAAATATGATTTTTTGGAAGTTCTAGGCACTCTTAATGTAAATTCAAATCTACCTACTAAACCAGTTGCAAATCCTTTCAATCAGCAGGTTTCCATCTCTCCTTGTTATGTAATGGTCTGACAGAACAGCACCAATTTAAACTCTTAGCATACACAATCCCATCCCTCCACAATCATTTCTTGATGAGACAGAACATGTGAGAGTGGATGGGACCGCAGCATGCAGAGAATGATGCACTCCAATCTTTTGGACCAGGTTGCAAAGTCAACATCTCCTCAGAGAGAATATCTTGCTGTCAGCTTCCTTTTGATTTTTGAAGATCATCCCTTTGAACATATCTTTCAACATTGAAATGGAAGGATACCATATAAAGAAATGTAATTTCCCAGATAAAACACCTCTAATCCGTTTATGTAGGTTAGAAATGATACTTCTATCTTTCTGCAAAAATCAGTGGAAATGAAAACCCACTTTATTTTTCCACTACAGTATATAAACTCTTTGAAGTAGATATGATTTATTACTACATTTAGGCTTTCTAGGCCTTCTAGGACACGGTGGTATTTTTAGAAGAACTCGGCCATACACAGATTTCACTGGGATACAAAACAGACCAACAGAGTGCTTTTAAAAAGCTCACACAGAAACAACAACAATGCATCTCTTAAAATGCTGGTACTCCACACTGATTAAAATTCCCCTTTCATCAGCTGCATACTTTCTTTGCACAGAGGAGTCCCACATTTAGCTTTGCAAACATAATGTTTTACTAGATACATAAAGATCTATATTGTGCAATTTATCTTTTTCCACATTATAGGTAAACTTTGTGGAATAATAGTTTGTATGAAAACCATCTTTCCGTTTGTAGAGATAAAACATTCATACTCTAGGGGCAGGTAAAGCAGGAAGGCTGTATGTTATACGTATGAGTAAAACCTCCACTCTCAGCTCTGATAAAGGGAAGTCCACTGCTATGCTAACGGCTTGCATAACCCTGTCAACACTATGACCTACTATAAATCTGTCTGGCACTGCTCCTTGGATTGACATGGCTATGTTAGCTGAAGTCCATAGTCAGCCTGGACTGTACTTGAAATTGTAGAGAGCCCTGAGACTGACTGCTGTAAAGCAGTATCGTATTGCCTAAAGTTAACAAAGTTACAACGGTGTAAGTAAAAGGATTATCAGGGTAATCATTGATTTTTCCAAGCTTATACCTGATTTACAAATGAGGTAATAGGAATTTAATGTTCCTCTGTCTGCTTCTATTCTCGGTTTGTCCACCGATCATTTATCAAGTAAATAATTCTGCTGCTCTGCAATATCTGATCTATGTAATGGGTGCTAAAATTTGCACAGAAAAATTTATTGCTTTTGTGCCAGCATGCTGTGAGATTTTACTTTGTAAGAAGCCAGTTGGCTGTGTTGCGTGCAGAACTCACCGTCAGGGCAGATGAGCTGATGTCTGAAATAGGCTTGTCAGTTTTAAGAACAGCACAAGTTCTTCCTGCAACCGTCTCAAATTCTTCAGAATGACCATGAAGTTTCTTCAAAACAATTTTCTATGCAATCTGTACTTTTTCTTGCTCTCCACACAAAGGTATCTTTACAACAAAACTCCTTCTACTTTTGACTTTTAATTTTTTTTTTGTTTGCTTATCTTATTTCATAAGAAAGGATATTCAAACAGACATGTGGGTGTAGATAAGATGATTTTCTATGGATAAGCAAATAAACATTCAGAAGTGGAAAAGAAATATTGGACTACTACTCCCTAAGTCACAATGTAAGATAAATGCATACAACCCTTTGTAGGCAAATGCAAACTTACTGGACCTGGATTGAGCTGCTGCAAATCTGTTGGAGTCTGGCTTGTTTGGTGCTGATGTAACGCTTTTCCAAGAAGTAGAGCCTATCAGTCTGGGCTCTGCAGTGCACCAACCGTTCCTGCAGGTCTTCCAGTCACCTGGGGGCACAAGTAGAGATGTCTTGTGTCTGTCTGCAATAGAGGTAAATGGACTTTCTGTGTATGCGCGTCCATTAGATCTTATATGGGGTGACATATGAATATCTGTTTAGAGCCAGTTAATAATTAGCTGACTTCCTCTGGCACTAAAGCATGGGCTTGCAAGGACTGCTTCTTGTATGCCACACACAAAACCTGTCTCTTGGCCTATTAAATGCAAGTAACCTATACAGCAGAGACCTCAGGATGAAAGGTTTGTGCTGGGCGATCAGTCATTCAGACAGACTCCCTTCACGTTTCAGAAGCTGGGTAGAGAGGTTGCTTGGTACAACACTCAGCGGGAAGCCATTTCAGCGAGCAGGAGTGCTGGAACAGTTTCCTGCTTCTCTCTCTTTAGGTCCACAGGAGGACTTGATGTGTAACATTATGAGTCTCTTGTTTCTATTCATGCAAATGCTTTTTCAATTTAATTTAGTGACTCCAGATCAAATATATTCAATCTGAAGCAGCTGGTGCCAAGTTTTGACTTAGTGTCGACAGGGGCAGTATCAAGTCCCCTTGTTGAACACAGCATTTGAACAGGCACAGAGAAGGACAAATATACTTTTTAGAAAGAATTCTACTATAAATCTTGAGAAGTACAGTGCAGTTCCTATGCTACCATAGAAGCATGCATGCTTCCTTGAGGGTTTTCACCAAGAACGGAAAAGGATTATCTGCATAGTACACTATGAGCTCTGGAACACAAACACTTCCATGTTTCATTTTTGAACAGTTGCTAATCTTTGTAAACCTGATTTCTGCATCTCTTTTATGGATGCAGGGCATCTTACTTTAATTTAGTAGTTTTGTAGAGCAGTATTTGAGGAAGCTTTACCGTGAATGTGAAGTCCTGCACCTCATGTCTGCAGGTGTGAGCTGCGTGCTACTGAGGCAGCTCTTGGACCACGGCTGGTAGATCCACTCGTGCAGCTCTGCAGGATCAGGACACAGTAGGAATTAAACGCTTGTGGCTCTTCTCTGTTAGAAGGCGTTTTTCTGTGCCTGAAAGAAGATAACCTGTGCTCTCATACTCACGCATACCAAGATCAATAGCGGGCCAAACGAAGAAAATGCGTTTGAGCTCAAAATGAGCTATACAAGTAATGATCTAGTACATAAAGTAAAAGTTTGGGGCAATAGGTTAATTCCACCAACCAGACTAAGAATTACTGTCCTTAGGTTGTGCACAAAACATGCAGGAATGTAGAGAACACTCTATCTGTTAAATCAGATTTCACAGAAATATGCGAGAGTAAGAACCTAGTTGAGTGCAGATTGGAGAAACCATTCTGTAGGCAGCTAACATGTTTAACAAGCAAGTCTTCCCATATTCATCTTCCTTGGTTGTCTGTCTGATTATGAGTAATTTCTTCTTACTTACGGAATTAAAAAAAAAATTAAAGGAAACAATTGTTGGAGATTTTAAATTTTCCTCTAGCAGAGGAGAATTGCAAGCACCATTTTTTAATATATCTAAGAAACCAGAAGTACAGGTACGCAATCGATAGCAAGGAGGGTGCCTCAAGACATCTCTTTTGTATTGAAAATAATCCTTTATTGTGAAAACTTTCTTGCATCGTTTGAATGCTACTTACCTAGGCATGTAGTTAGGGATTGCTATTCAGAAGGCAGTGAAGCTGTTACCGCTGGTTCCTCAGATGCTGCTTTTGCACCAGCACTTTCCTCTGCAGTAGAAACTCTAGCAGAATCTATGTCATAAGTTCAGCAATATCAGGAAAGTTATGAAACACCTTCGCATTTACAACACGCAATAGGAAAACAACATGACACTGAGTTTATTGAATATATTCCTGTTGTCCTACTTTTTCCTCTAATCGTGTACATGAGATATTAATAGTCTGGTGCTATTTTTTTAGAATTATTATTTATTGACTGTGAAAAAAATACGTATATTTTTCAAGTGATAATTCATAAAGGAAAAGTCCCTGTCCTAGAAGAGTTTCAGCTATCTGGCAGAGGAAGAGCTATTGACTCAAGCACAAGAATGATGCTGGTCTGTGTGATAAGGAAGTAAATGTTACACAAATTTGCAAAGTAGAAGTTTTAAAAGAAGGAGGTAAAGAGAGGAAGGACATTTGCTGCACAGACAGTGAGGAACTAACCTCTGCCTGGATCAGTAAAGCACAATTTAGACTGATAAAAGGAGATGTTTTGCCTTCTCACAATGATGCATTAAAAAATTGACTTTAACACTGAAGTTGAATACTGAGGAATTTTGAGACAAAATATGCTATTTGTGCCCAAAACGACTCTGCCCAACGTTTTCCAGTGACAAGTGGATCCCTACATGTTGTTAATTGATTAAAGTAAGCTCCTCTGAAGGAGGCGGAAATAAAGACAGAGAGTTAGGGAAGACCTGAACAGATGCAGCCTTGGTCTGGTGGTACCCTGGCTTCCCTTCAGGGAAGCAGACAGACAGGCAGAAGGCAGAGGCAGAAGAAAGCCTCCTCCCACTCATGCTTACTTCCAGCAGAAACCTGGTGAAGGTTTTGTAGCACACCAATGTGGCCTGAAGAAGCCTGCAACAACCGCCAGCTTGTAAGTCAATCTGCTGTGTGTGCTGGAGGACAGCTACTCTGAGACTGGTGCTAGTAACCAACCTGAGGCCCAGGGAATGAGCCAGAGGGTTGGTCTTGATAACATGCCATGGTAGTGTTCACAGCCCCTGCTTGTCTCATCTGCCTCTCTCCCTGCAGACTCGAGGGTGACAGATGTCTAAACATGATGGCAGAGGGGGAACAGTACGAGTGCTGGAAAGTGTGGGCAGATGAGGACTCTGCCTCAGGTGGAAGGAAGGAACAGATGAGTTACACCTAGTAGAAACACTTCAGAAACCTTGATATGTGTGCGGCCCAAGGTAATGGGAAAAGTGGTATCCTTGAGGTGGTCGAGAATAGGTGTTCATGGGATGCCTGTAGGGCTGTGCATAGGGTGCACACGTGGTGGTATTGCAAGTAGAATCTCTGGGGTAGGTTTCTGGAAAGCTCTAAGAAAGCATGAATTCACAGCAGGCTTTCAAAATAACTTTGTTTTTCTGTGCAGAAAGGAGAATAGACAGAGAATTGCAATTATGGACAACCTGAGAAACAGGGGATTGTAATAGGGTACTTTTAGAGGTCAGAAAGGTAAGAGAAGTTACAGCTTGTGCCAGAGCCAGCAAACAAAACAAACGGGAGGGGATGCTGACTACTGAGCTCCTAACCTGGCAAATAAAGAGAAGGGCACGCTTTCCAATTCAGTTGTTTCAAAATGCGCACATTCATTTTAACTTTGGCCTTCTATTCTATTAGGGCGACATGCCCCAATTTGCAGTAAGTCAGCATGAAGATTGTCTATCAAACAAGTTCCCCTGAGCCCTACCTGCAGTCCTTCAGTTTTGTGCAAACCTTATTGGGACGCTCTGCCAGGGTGGTCACTACTGTTAAGCTGTTGATGCAGTACCCCAGCGGATGTGCAGGGACACAGACTGGAGAATATGACAACAAAATTTATCCAGCTGCAGGCAGCAATCAGTAGAGCTGATGGTTTCTCTTAAATGAAAATAAAAGACATTTGGGATAAAATCATGATTCCTCCTCAGTTGTTTTGATGGGAACCAGCTTCAAATAAGTTCTGTAACCAGACATTTATTTATACAAAAATATTTCATAACTGAGGCACGGTAATTCCATGCAGTTCTGAAGTGAAAAGAGAAATTATACCTTAGAGTCACAACCTGAGATTTGAATTAAATAAAGCTATACTCCTTAGCTGGCTTAAAATGAGAGAGAAAATACAATTGTTCCTGCAGAAGTGTGGCCATTTACTCACTCTTGCAGTGCATCAGAGTTCAAAAACTTGGTGTTAGATGAATCATTAAATAAATCAGTATTAATAAATTTGTATGAAAATAACAAGTAGTAATTACTAAATTAAGACCAGAGAGAAGCCATTCAAGACTACAGAGAACAGTGGGGAACACAAGGTATAGTGCACAATTACTTCCTTTTTTTCTGTAAAAAAAACTTGTTTTTTCAACTGTAATTTTTTTGTTAGTAAGACAACTACAGTGCATGTCCCTAACAGTTAAACTGAACCCCATAGCCTACAGAAACTACAATAATATCCTGTAATTTTTCAGCGTCCTGATAGAAATTCTGAAAATAAAAAATTATATTTCTAGGTCATTGTATATCAAAATGAATAGTCCAGTTTGTATATAATTCAATTTATTTCTTGCTGTCCCCAGTTTAAGTTTTCAGTGAACTGCAGTTTTACAAGCTGACAACTTACTGATAAAACATAATTAAGTAATTAAGTAAGGCTGGACAATGACACCTCCCTTCAAGAATACAGATTTAAGCACAACTCAAGATTTGAAACACAGGAAATGAAGAGTTAAGAACATATCTGTTCCCTTAACCTTGACCCTGCCGGAGCTGGGAATTGCAATAGGAATGCCTATATTTTTAAGCAATTTGCCTCTGTTTACTGTGTTAGGTTTAGTTTCACAGAATTGACCTTGCAATCTGAGGTGGGTTGGGAAGTCTAAAACTCCAAGTTTTACGATTCTTAGAGATTTGCTGAACCTGAAGTTCTGCAAGAGCACAAAGAAGCCCTCAGATAATGAATTCTACCTTAACCAGGTATTGTAGTTCATGAATTTCCTACTAACTTTTTAAGAAAAAGGAAACATTACTTATAGGCATTATGGATCACTGAAACACCCAAATTACTTACAAACCTACGTGAGAAGATGCTATTTGGATCAGTTAGAAATTGCATAGCATCCTTGTGTGTCTTTGTTTTTCCTATAGAGTTCATTATGGTAGAACAAGAGTTAAAGTTCTATCTAAAAATCTTGAGAGTTCTCTGTGATGAAAAGGCTGGTGCTGTAAGGTCATGACTACATGAAAGGTGGACTGCTGTGATGAGGGACTGGAGGCAAAATCCTGACGATAACCATCTCAAGCAGAATGAGCACAGACAAACAGCTCTGTTTGGGCTGCAGGGACAACATTGAAACAGGAGGAAGTTATGTATTGAAACCAGGTAAGAACTCTGACTTCGAGAGGTCGCGTTTTTCTCAGGACAGCTGAGATTTTCTACCAGACACAGTCAATGTCCTAAAACCTGAGCCTGTTTTATTCAATGGTTGGCTTAGAGAATTTCATCACATGCATTAAAAGTGGTCTTAAAGTCCTCCACCACTATTTCCACCTCATCTTCGCATTATGATACTAGGCTCTCAGATGCTACCAGCATTTAGAAAGTTGCTTTCTTGAGATGTTTGATCCTGTGATGCAGATCAGAAGAAAGGGACTGAAACTACCATCCCCCCCAAGAGGGAAGCAGGCAGAACTCAGCTGTTACCACAGTTTGGCAGCTCTTCCAGCCTCCTCTGTCTTATGTGTTGAGGTTGCGTCAGAGAGAATAAAAATTACTGAGGATACAGATGTAGTTTAGGAGAGGACAACCACAAACCTAAAGGAAGCTAATCTGCTATGGGTTTGTTTTTTTAAAAACAAAACCAAAAAACCACAGTTTATTTTAATATCATAACTGTAAATCCCCTGCAAAATATGCAAGTGCAGACTTAGGCAGTACAGTAGTTCTGGAGAATATGGTCATGGGGAAGAATCATAAATGAGAGAATCATAGGCACTTGAAATATATCGCACTTCAGCAGGATGTCACCTCTGTACATCGGGAAGAGACCAGTGTTACTTTGACCTCTGACAAATTCAAGCCACTTGCAAATTTAGGCTTTCCAGGAAACTAAATTTAAGCCAGTATTTGCAAAACTGGCTGTGTGTCTCCTCTGCTGCCC
Organism: Vanellus vanellus; assembly: GCF_965231255.1. Taxonomy (NCBI): domain Eukaryota; kingdom Metazoa; phylum Chordata; class Aves; order Charadriiformes; family Charadriidae; genus Vanellus; species Vanellus vanellus. The sequence goes on from NC_138908.1 coordinate 65,717,384, forward strand.
AGGCCACAGGAAGGAGTCAGTGCCACCTGCAACAGACAGGAGTATTTATAAATCAGAGCTGCTCACTTCTGAGTCAGCACGAGCAGAGCCATGAAGCACAGCTGGGAAGTGTGGGAAGAGAGGCAGCATACAGGGCAAGGAGTGAGGTACAAAAGGAAGCAAAATTTACTAAAGTCCAAGTTTGCTTGTAATAAAGTCCAAGTCCTCTTTGCTATCTGCCACTTTGGTGTACCTCAGTGTGCTGAGTTGGCAACATTTCAACTTTCACAAATATGAGTTTTCTACCCACACGTTGCCCCACAGAAGGAATCGAAAGTAGCATCACCATCTAAAATGAAAAGAAAAAGTCATGACCCCTTAAATAACTGAACAGCTCCTGACTTCCAGTCCAAGGCAGCAGAGAGATGTCTACTTGCTAGCTGTGTAAATTTTTCATAACTTCAAATATTGAAAAAAACCTCAAAATAGTTCAACATGGTTTATGAAAATATTTGGTTATAAGCTTGCTAATACCTGTGTTAAAATACCAGTGTTTCTATGCTTTGGTAGGACACTTAAACAAATGTTTTCCCATTAACACAAACTGGAGTTCAAGCTTAGTGACATCGGAGTATTTCACCCAAAAAAAGGTCCCAGCTTCCATGTACTTTGGCCAGGGTCTAAGGGGATTCCCCCTGCAGTGGGTTTGGCTGCCAGGTCACAGGGCATCTCTGAGCCAGAGCAGCTGCGGGCAGCTCCCACCCCACTACAGACATGAGCCCATACCCATCCCCAGCGGACAGCAACACAGGATGGTGGGGTCACCCCACACCTTTCCACCAGAATGTTGATGAATTACATCCAAGGACAGAAGTATTAATCTTTTAATACTTTAATACTTATATAATGAAAAGAATATATAATCCTTCTAGTTTTGTGCTAAAAGTTAAAGCAACAGTCAGGCTAAAGTGTTTTTTTTTTTTTTTTGCTTAGAATATCTACAATTTACATGAGAGAGATATTGATTATCCAAGACTTTCTGAACAAAATACTTTCTTTGAAGGGGAATATGGACCTGACTAAACTTTTTTCAAAATGAAGGAATAAAAGCCCTGTATATACACTCACACAAATGCATATGTACAGAGTAAAAAGTGCATTATTTGTAGGTATTTGCTTAATTATTGAGTGAGTTGAAAGTTCTCAGCACTTGTATTGTTTGAAAAAGTATGACCCTTTTATTATTTGCACTTTGTGGTTGACTGGCTGAGTTATGTGAACTCATTATTTTTAAGTGAATGTTGAGAACAGTAATGTTGGCAGCTAGCAGATAAAACATTAATGATCAGCAAGCATTTACATAAATGCCAAATAATCACTCTCTTTTCATGAGGCGGCAAAGAAATGACCTGGTAATTATGATAAGCACTGCCCTGCTTTATGTAAAAGTGTAATTTGTTTTAGTTATTCAACTTGTATTTTTTGTCCCCTAGGCATCAGCGCTGCTATTATGGCTAGTTGGTGTGTGCAGCTGCTTGGGAAGGCGGACTAGAAACTGAGGGGTGAGGAAAAAAAAGACAAAATTCAGTTTAGGACCTAAATAAATCAGTGGAGTTATGATGTTGAATTTATTGCTTTTTTAAATTTGATTCTGAATGTATTTATGTTAATCAAAGATTAACAGTAGTACAGAAAATACCATTAGTATATGCGCTTTAATGATTCATATACTTGGTAAGTACAAGAACTTTTAAGTATTTCCATAGTTCAAAATTTATTGAATAGACAAACATACAAACGCAAACACATATACTGAGTAACTATCATTTATTCCAAAGGTTCCTGAGGAAGCCATCGCTCACTCCTGAGTGTCAGCTGGGTTTCCTACCTGTCCCCACCGTGGTCTGTTTTAGAAGTGGCACTAAACAAACAATCTGGCCAGTAAAAAGTAGACTTAGTTTCTCTTTTAAGCCTGTAGGAGACCCAGCCCCATGGAGACCAGGTCTTATTTACAGCACCAAACTGTGTATGATCCAGCCACTGAGATATAGTTATTTGCCAGAGATATGCAGCACAATTTTGTTATGTCCAGTAAAATTTGGCCAGTAAAGTCTGACAGCTTATGTTACGTTATGTTATGTTTGTTATGTCATGTCTGGTAAAGTCTGGTGGTTATATCATGTCCAGTAAAGTCAAGCTGCACATGAGACCATGGAAAAGCAACTGCTCTTATAAAGTATCTGCAACTAGGCAAAACATCCCAAACTTACTCATATGTTAGTTGTCATTAATATAGACCTTATGTTAACAGATACATAAGAATATATATCTTTATCTAGATGAATGTACAGCTAAGTTCCATTATTACTCTGCACGTTCACATTGCCACATGGGTATAAAGGGCACTACACAACTCACAAATATAAATCTGTAGTTGCTCTGTACCATTGGAGCAACACAAAGTGTTCAGATAATTCACAATATATGTCCTCCAGGTGCCACTTTTCCTTAGCAAGTCTGTCCAAGGTACCTTGTTACAAGACTTCTTTAAACTGTATATAATCTGGAACAAAAATAACAACTTGTGATGAAATACGGTTATCTGCTGAAGGACAATTTTTTTATTCAGGGAATAAAACACAAAGCACGGCTAAAGAGAAGTTGGGATCCCTTTTCTGTCAAAATACCAGTGCCTGGGCAAGGAGAGAGTACTGCAGCCTGGAGGTAGGGTCCTGGAGATTGCCCTTGCTGGTAGCTGACGTGGGAAGAATCATAGAATTGTAAAATAGAATCACAGAATCATTTGGGTTGGAGAAGACTCTTAAGACCATCGAGTCCAACCATGAATGTAACACTGTGAAGTCCTCCACTAGACCATGTCCTTAAGCAGCAAGCTAAGGGAAACGAAGGATGAGAAGGGTAGCAGAAGACTGGAAAAGAGAAACTGAGTCAAGCAACGCAAAGAGGAATGAGGCACTGGGAACACCAGAATCAGGGAAAAAGAAACAGGCTGGGGACAACAGTAGGGAAGAGATAGGACTGGGCAGAGACAGAATTTAAGAGGGTGCACAGTAGTAGGCAAATGCAGTGGTAGGACAAACAGAAAGAAAACTGGGTAAGAGTGACTGTTACAGAACATTTTGGGTTTTTTTTCAAGATATAAGGAGGACACCAGGCTCAGCAAATCAAGCGGAACAACATGCAGGAAGAAAATGACAGCAGGATGTGGGGAGCAAACGCAGACATTGAGGAGTCCGCAGTCCCTCCAGTAAAATCTGTGAGGAAAGTGCTTGCTTCTGCAGTGGTGGAGAATAACCTACCACTGATTTCAGTTATGGTAACAGCTCAGCTGGCAGGCATCTACAGATAACAGATGGCCTTCAATGTGATCACAAAATTTTCATAAAAATTCTAGCATTTTTTTCAGTTTTCTTTTTAAAAAAGAAACAGGAAGTGACACACAAAACTGTTAAAGAGAACACAGTATTACAAAGTCTAATGTTTGTAGCTGGGAAATGAGAGAAATTGAGGTTTACAGCGTAACTTTAGTTTGCCTGGTCTATGTAAATGCACTATTTCACCATCCTCATGAACCTGATAACATAACTCTCACAGGTTGATCCCACCAGCATTCAAGATGAAGCAGCTTGACTGACAGCTGTTTTGTTCCTCTCAATAAAGGTAATTTATGAGCCTTATCTTCCTTGTTAAGGAATCTGAAAGGTCTGGAAATGCAAAGGAGGCCTGCAGTTAAAGCAGATGAATTCAGAGAACAGAAATAAATCTTTGTAAAAGGTGGTGAGTGAATATTGACGTTGTCTTCTGTCTGGAATGCCTGCAAGTAAGTCTTCTGCCTTCTACTTCAGAGAACAGATCAACATTGAGGCGTTTCTCTTTACCAAGTATAAATGAATTTATGTTCCAGAATAAATGCATTATCTGGCTTTAATAAATGCCAAATCTTGTGAGAAATTCTTCAAAGTTTTAATCTTCAAAATAAGGAAGATACATCTTTTTTGTTGTTGTTTGTTTCAGCACAGATTTTTAGCTTGTCCATACATATTCATGTTAAATTCCCTTCCACCTGGGTTTAGTGGAAAGTGTTTGCACAAGTTAGGCACAGTAATCCATGGTTTCAGAGACATTAATAATTTCATGATGTTTGTAAACAAATGACTCAGAGAGGATTTGCCTCGAAGAAATAAGACAAAGTCAAACTAGAACATTTGTGATGTGAGCTTGAGGGAAATACAGGACTTTTCAGCTCCTCTGGAACCACATGTAAAGTAGAGCTGCTTTAAGTTAATTGAAAATGCAGTATGCATGCCACATTTAGACTGTACATATTTTTCCCAGTAGGAGTGGAGGAACAAATAACCTGGAATAGAGGCTCACAAAGAGAAAAACATTCAGCTGCAAACCAAATGTTTGATGTTGCCAGATTTAGAGGAGCAAAAATAAAAAACAGCAGGCAAATCCATAGTGTGTAGGGATGATAAGAATGTGAGTTTCCAGAAAATATGTTCCTGAGAAGAAGAGCTGCTAATGTGCTGAACAAACTGCCACTCCATCAAAGCTCCTTAACAATTCTCTAAGCTTTTTGACTTCATTAGCCAGTATCCACCCCATAACATGCAGAAATATGAAAAAAGAGGAGGAGTGGAGGTCAACCAGCCGTTTCTGCTGATTCAGTTCTTTTCTATCCTCACTTCAAAATAGCCTCAAATATTGGTCTACAGATTAGCCTAGTACTTATCACTGTGACAGCAAGAACAAACTTGAAAACAGACCATATTAAAGCTAGCGAATGAAAGTTATTCATACTAGTACAAACTTTAAATTGTGAGAATAATTCAGAGCTAGTGTTCATATTGCCTTTTAACACTTTGGTCAGGTTTGTACCATAGCGAAGATGTATGTTTTCAGAAGGATCACCAGTTCTGGATGTTTTCCCACACGGCAGTTTGTTACTCCTTACTATCATAGGAGTAAGCAAAATTAGAAAATGCTTTTGGAAATGTAAGGAAAAAAGCATTCTTGATGGTCCTTGATACAGAAAAAAACATGCATACATAAATATTAATAACTTGGCAATTACATCCATAATTACTTTTTTATCAAATTCATGTTAATGTGATATTAAATCAACTATTTAGTTAGGCTATACAAATCAGCTTAGTGGTTTATTACAGTTTCTTATTTCAACTTCTGGATAATCACATACACATGTACAAAATGAATTTATGCCAACATGAGATGCAGTCATATCTCACTGTAGATAAAACCAGTGCTAAAATATTCCTGTGGATTCATTGCAGTCTTTCAGCAGAGAGCAACAGAGATGCCTTCTATTTAACTGGGTTATAGAAAACTTATGAAGCCATATCAATAATGACAAGTGCATTAGGCATCTTGCTAAAGATGTAATAGCTAGTAGTGTTGAAAATAAATATTTACATTTATTACAGCAGCAAAATATATCAGGAAATGCAATGCATCCATATGTGTATCTTATACTCACCATTCTTTAGACTTAAATAAGAAAAGCCTAAAGTACATTGTTCTGTTCTTAGTCAAATCCACCTCACCATTCCTGAACTGAGCAGTGAATTCTTTATTTCTGATATCCTAATATTAAATCATGTGATTTATGTCAGGATCCATTAAATAGCTATAAGATCTCTTTCCATGGGAAAAATCACTTGAAAGGTGGACCTTGTCAGTGGGCTTACCTGATGCTGAGATGCACCAAGCACAGAAACTCTGTTCTTCCAGGAAAAAGGCAGATCCTACTGAATAAGAACAAATGGTTTTGACTTCCCAGTGCTGCAATGTGTTTCTTTAATAGCTATAATATTATATCATGAGATTGTTGTAATTTTCAACAACTAAAAGCTACAATACCTGTACTAGTTGGGTTTCCACTGAGAGTAACTTGTATTTGGAAATTCATAGTCTTCCAAAACAGCTGAGGTTCAGCATAAAACTATGCCATGAGCTACTCCTGAAATTAGGAAGAAGGATCAATATACAAGTATTTTACTGACCCAGTGTTGACGAATAAAGGAAAGTTCAGAGTTTTGCATAAGTCTAGTTATTACATTAAATATACCATCCATTGATAAACTGACAACAGGTATGTCATATGAAAGTCTTAAAGTATGGTCAACTAAAATTTTATTGCTCCTGTTACAGTTCAGAGATTTGAGAATCCATAGAGTTACAGGGTTGAGTTTTTTATTTTATTTTTTTAGTTTTTTAGTTTGGAAGAAGAGTTAGAAGTATTATTATTAAGAATACCATTGTTTTAAGAGATGTTTAGTAAAGTTTTCTGTATTCAGTACCCTAGCTTTAGGTGTAAATATTAAAATTGAATTTTGTCTCATTTGAGGCTAAAAGTGCTAGCCAGTCCAGAATGTCGCACATAAGGAGTCTGATACATACCATTGGTCCATGAAACAACTACTGGTAATAACTACTATATTCAGGTTCTCACTTCTGTAGAAAAATAGTCATTCAACTTCCCCAAACCCTTTCCAAGGATTTAGAAACAGGGAGCTCTACTCCAGCAAGGAGTCCTGTACAAATAGATTATTTGTCTCCAGAATAGGAGAATCCTAATACAAAACAGACGTGGACAGTCGTAAGGACCTACAAGGAAAGTAGCTTTTTACAAAGGATGATGGCTATGTTGACTGTAACCTCTGCAAAGAGATTTTTTTTGCTTTTTCTACTGACCTAAGTGGAGCTACAAAGCAGCTTTAATTCATAGAATCATAGAATCATAGAATTAGTGAGGTTGGAAGGGACCTTTAAGATCATCAAGTCCAACCGTTAACCTACCCTGATAAAAACACCACCACTTCTAAACCATGTCCCTAAGCACCTCATCTACCCTTTTCTTAAACACCTCCAGGGATGGTGAATCCACCACCTCTCTGGGCAGCCTATTCCAATGTTTAATAACCCTTTCAGTGAAAAAATGCTTCCTAATATCCAATCTAAACCTCGTCTGACATAACTTGAACCCATTTCCTCTTGTCCTATCACTTGTCGCCAGGGAGAAGAGGTCAGCTACCATCTCTCTAAAACCTCCTTTCAGGTAGTTGTAGAGGGTGATAAGGTCTCCCCTCAGCCTCCTCTTCTCCAGGCTAAACAACCCCAGATCCCTCAGTCGTTCCTCATAAGGTTTGTCCTCCAGACCCTTCACCAGCTTTGTAGCCCTTCTCTGGACACACTCCAACACCTCAATGTCCTTCTTGTAGTGAGGGCCCCCAAACTGAACACAGTACTCGAGGTGAGGCCTCACCAGTGCCGAGTACAGGGGGATGATTACTTCCCTAATCCGGCTCACCACACTATTCCTGATGCAGGCCAGGATGGTGTTGGCCTTCTTGGCTGCCTGGGCACACTGCTGGCTCATGCTCAGCTGGTTGTCCACCAACACCCCCAGGTCCTTTTCTGCCAGGCAGCTTTCGAGCCACTCCGCCCCCAGTCTGTAGTGCTGCACAGGGTTGTTGTGACCCAAGTGCAGGACCCGACACTTGGCCTTGTTGAACCTCATACCATTGGCCTCAGCCCATCTGTCCAGCCTGTCCAGATCCCTCTGCAGAGCCAATCTACCCTCAAGCAGATCAACACGCCCCCTTAGTTTAGTGTCGTCTGCGAACTTACTGAGGGTGCATTCGATCCCCTCATCCAGATCATTGATAAAGATATTAAAGAGAACGGGCCCCAGCACCGATCCCTGGGGGACACCACTTGTGACTGGACACCAACTGGATTTAACTCCTTTTACCACCACTCTCTGGACACGGCCATCCAGCCAGTTTTTTACCCAGCGAAGAGTACACCTGTCCAGGCCATGAGCAGCCAGTTTCTCCAGGAGAATGCTATGGGAAACGGTGTCAAAAGCCTTGCAAAAATCCAGGTAGATAACATCCACAGCTTTTCCCTCGTCCACTAAGTGGGTCACCTTGTCATAGAAGGAGATCAGGTTTGACAGGCATGACCTGCCTTTCACAAAGCCATGCTGACTGGGCCTGATCACCCTGTTCTCTTGCATGTGCCGTGTGATGGCACTGAGGATGATCTGCTCCATGACCTTCCCAGGCACTGATGTCAGACTGACTGGCCTGTAGTTCCTTGGATCCTCCTTCCGGCCCTTCTTATGGATGGGTGTCACATTTGCCAACCTCCAGTCAGCTGGGACCTCCCCGGTTATCCAGGACTGTTCATAAATGATGCAGAGTGGCCTGGTGAGCACTTCCGCCAGCTCCTTCAGTACCCTTGGATGGATCCCATCCGGCCCCATAGATTTGTGCAGCTCCAGGTGCTGAAGCAGGTCCCTCACCATTTCCCTTTGGATTACAGGGGCTTCACTCTGCTCCCTATCCCTGTATTCTAGCTCAGGGGTCGGGGAACTCAAGGAACAACTGGTCCTACTGCTGAAGACTGAGGCAAAGACGGCATTAAGTACCTTAAGACATTAAGACAACAGAAGCCAGGTTTAGTTCTAGCTGAGCTTTGGCCCTTCTGATTTTTTCCCTACATTGCTCCACTACCTCTTTGTAGTCCTCCTGAGCGGCCTGCCCTTCCTTCCAAAGGCCGTATATCCTCTTTTTTTCCCTAAGCTGCAACACTAGCTCCCTGCTTAGCCAGGCCAGTCTTTTTCCCCGACGGCTTGTCTTCCGGCACACGGGGACAGCCTGCTCCTGCGCCTTTAGGACTTCCATCTTGAAAGACATCCAGGCTGTCAGTGTCACAATTTGTGTTTAACAGTAATTTGCAAAGGAAGGAGGAAAGAAGAGCTACAGCAAATATATAAAAGGTGGTGATATCTTATTTGCCATATTTATGAGCAGGCAGGAATATCCTGCTCCAGGAGTTGCGTTTTATTTTTTGTTAGTCCCAGCTAAGAACACTCTAATGTCACCCAAGGCTCTAGCATATTCATATATTTTAAAATACATAAGTAGTATTACTTAATGTAAATTAATTCATTTGACTGAAAATATGTTACAGACAATGAGAAAAAGAATAAACCTTAAGATAGGAGGATTTGGAGTGTTTGGTAGTGTTTACTACTAGTAGTTTTGAAATGAAAAAAAACAGCACCATGACTTACTCCAGATAAATAGCCCATCAAAGAGAGACAAAAAGTGCTGTGCTCCTGATTCACCCTCACTCAGTAAATATTTTGAGGTCTAAGTCCAACTTACTTTTAAATAATGGTTTGAAAGACATAAATTTTCAAGAAAAACAAGCAGCAAATCCATCTTATTGCAAAAGTAACATCATTTTGTTCACTATGTGTGTACTAATTTTCAAGCTGTAAAGCTATCTGACAACCTACAACTTTACCAGATTCAAAAAGCAGAACAATTTACTTTTTATATTTTATATCATGACGAATATTGTTGTGACCAGAGGCAAAATAAATAATTTTCTTAGTATGTAATAGAAATGAGTTGATATTTTGAGTGATAGACATTTTATTTCTTAGAACTCTGTGAACTGTGGGGCAATGTATACTAGCAATGTGATTTAGAATTTGACTTTCACATCATTTAAACTGAATCCTGAAGTTACTCGTAAAAGCTGATTTAGTGCTTTTCTAGGGCAGTGTGACTTCACTGTAATATGTTTTTTTGGTACATGACTTTGTGGTACCAGTACTTAAGTGTCAGCACTCACCAATACTTTTTTGTCAGGCCATATCCTATACACATATATGGGGCTGTCTAATCTAGATTTCCCCAAGGAGAGGATTTTGTAGGCTGCATGCAGATTTGAACTCAGCTTTCAGATTTACCTGTTGATGCCAGGAACGGAGCATGTTGTAGCAATTCTTTTCTTTGTAAAAGAAAATGTAAGCTGTGACTGCAGGGACCTGGAACTCTTGCTAGGTGACGGCCCTTCTCTGAAGACAGCCTACCTGCAAAATGAATAATGTAAGGCTATGAAGAAGATTGGCGATCTAGCAATACATCACTGTAGGCTCCTTTTATGCTGTGGAAAGTCTGTAAATGTCCCCCTTGTAATCTTGACCAATATTTACTGTGCTTTAAGGGTATTCAAGGCTCATTTATATTGCAAGTTAAGATCACAAGCCCTAATTTTCCTCCTTTCCACACATTTAACAAACCCAGCAACTCATCTGGACAGCAGGGAAGTTGAGTCTTCCCCAAGTACACAAATGATGTCACTGTCTTCTAATAAGTGAGATGAGCTGAACTATCCTCATCACTACCTAGCTCCCTTCTGATTTTTTCCCCTCTTTGGTGTCACAATTCTCATATACAAAGTGGCAGAAAGTCACGTGGATATGGTCCCCACTTCATGAAGTTGTCAAATGATTGTTGGAGCAATTAAAAAAGTTTCTGTAGCATTTTAAGCAGTATACTGCCTGATGGGTAACTGAGAACAAAGTTGCAACTTTACCCTAGTTAAGTTTGCAAATGGGGAAAAACTCTCAGCAGCAAGCAGATTCTTGCAAGTTACTTTGTTGGTATCTGCCCCAGATCTTACTATGCACCTTGTCTTGGAGTGCCAGGTCTGGAGTGCCATCTTGGACAGAGAGAAATGACTAGGTAAGGTTTTGACCTCTGACGTGACTCATGCTTCGGTGCAAGCAGACTTCAGGAATATCTGGAATCTCCATTCCAGCAGTGAATGGAGATTACATTTTAACACCACAGAGGCCAGATGGAAATACATAATATTTGAAAATACTAAATCACTGAATCCCAGAGATCATAGAATCCCTTACAGTGGTCCAGCAAACCACAAGACCTATCTTTGGGTCCAAGGCATTCATTTTAGCTTTCCAAAAGTAAACAAGGCACTTGAGACAAGTAGCACCTACAGTTACACATGTACAACCTTATTCCCCTCAGTGGTATTAAAATGTTGTGGGAGAGCATTTGTATATCTTCAAAAAGCCACAGTGTAAACTTGCATGTCTAAGAACAAATCTCTTGTTTGAGTATCTCAGAGAAACAACACATTAATTGTAAGGATGTCTGTGCCCCTACTTTTACACTGCAGTATATGATGCACAGGTATAAAAAATATAATGCCCTCATTTCACATAACCTATTCATAATTGCTGTAACCACAAGTGACTTGCAGTCCAGCAACATCATATGTTCCTAATTCAAACTGCTGTGTACTGCAGTCAGCATCACAGTGCTTTGTGGAAAGTCGCTCATTGAAATGCAAATCATGTCTTAAGATGACTTCTTTGGCTCTGATATGTCACCTCACCCCCAGTGTGACTCTATAAAAACACAAAGCAAGACAGAAGGAGGACATGTCTCACTCTTGCAGGAAGGGTGCCACAAATGCAGTGCGCAGCTCCAGAGCTTTCTGATCTGCTGTCATCTAAATAGCATTCTGAAACAGCTGACAATAAAATATTTTTAAATGTTGCTACTAAGCTGGCTTCATTTTATTCATCATTTGAATAAAGTACCTGTCACAGATGACATAACTATTTATAGACTGGTACAGTTCAATTAATGTTATAACGACCTTTGTCCATGACTGCAGAAAAAGGCACATCTGTGCAGTATTCTGAATATGAAATATTTTTCATTTGGAATGTTTAGTTAGATCAAAACATGTTGGTTTCTGTATCAATGTCATATTTTAATTAGCATTTGCAACATAATAAGTCCTATTTTTTTACTATAAATATAAGGAAGATGCTAGGTCAGACTGTTAGCCTGTAAAAATTATTTTCTCCCAGAAACCTCCACTTAGGGTATGTCTTAACTGATTTCAAGGTCCATTTTATTCAAGGACTGCATGAGAAGACACAATAACATTAGGCAGAGGAATAGAAGTCCTTTGTAGGGAAACGTACAGTATCAGTGTAATCTGTATATAGGTTTTACAGACTACGCAATCTTTATGACTATTTTTTTCTCCTGTTTTAATCTTTTAATACCAGTTAGCTGCTACTGTATTCAGACTACAGCTTTTGGAGAATTGCAACAACAAGTGGAAAAGCTTTCCTGTAGGAGTTGCACCTAAGCTTGCCATTCTCTATTTTTTGGTGAGATATAAGATCAGAATCAATATTTCACACCAACAGCAGGTAACAATGAGTAATTTTCAACACATTTTAAATAAACACTGAAAGCAAGATGTTGTGACATGTAACTGAATTCACTAGAATTGTTTGTCTAGAGAAAAATCTGCTTCAGTTTTTGGCTGTACAGCCTTTTAACACACACTTATTTTTGGCACAGAAGAAATTAGCATGATTGCACAGAATACACCTCCAGAATAATATGTAAATTACACAGAAAACTAGTACACAGTACTTGCATGATGGCAGAGAAGTAGATGAAGACCAATGTAGTGCCAGTTTCAGTAAGGAAAGGGATTTTCTGCTGAAAACTAGGACTTTTAAGTCTAGCACTCATGCCAGAGAATGTTTTAGCACCTTTTAAAAAAAAGATGAACCACTCAGCTTTTTAAGCACACATCGCAGGAGTGTGATAACCAAGAGGAGTCTGAGGGCAGTGCACCTGATGAGACAAATCCTTTGACTGGATGAATCTAGATTGCAGGCAATTCAGTAGATGCCATTTGCACAATTTAGAGGTTATTGTTTCTGAGGAACAGCTTCTTCAGGGATGAGAGCGCTTCAACCCAGAAACCGTCTGCATATGCCTCTCAGGGACCGCAACTAGCAGGAATGGCCAAGCCTAGGGTTCCCTGGATTTCAAAGCAGACACTAAAAGTGCACCACACAACTTTGCCTAACGCTTCTTCTATTGCCCTGATTTAGGCATATGAAAAAGACCAGAGAATTGATGTGCTGTGTGTTAGAACATGCAGACAGAAAGGCAAGAGATCTTTCCCAAATACCGGTGACTGGCTGAGTGACTGACAAGATAAGAATATGACCAGAAGAAAATTTTTGAATCCATCCATTTTAGTGGTCTTTACCTCGCTCATGTTCCTGTAGTAACTTTTATTCCCTTCAATAGTCATGCAGTGAACCATAAGTACTTTGAAGAAGGACAGCTCCTAAATTTTGCTCTGCCTCTGAGACCCTTGATGCTCCTTTCTGCACCTTGTTTGTTGGCCAGGAGTATTGTTCCCTCTATAGAATGAGCCTGGACCAACAGTTGTATCTTCCCAAGAGGAAAAAAATCAGTCCCAAGGGGAGAAGCATCAAAATGTACAAACTGCAATATGCAATGATTAGTTTCCTGCTCTGCTTATGTTAGGCACAAGGTTAAGTCCATGAACATGTCCACCGACACATCCACTGAAGTGCTTGCAGTAACAAGGATTTTGGTTAGGGTGAGACATCCCATGCACGTGGAAAAGAGGATGGTGGAAATTTTCCTTTTAGGCTGCTCTCTGTAGACAGCAAAGACCAAGAGGTATTTCCAGGGTGGCAGAGTAATAGCTTTCACATGAACAGGTCACTAGTTCTTTCAGTCTTTCCATCTGCAGCACTGGGTGGTTTTACAGGAAATATCCCCAAGGGCATTTTAGCTTCAGCACAGGATAAAGAGCTCTGAATATGTATACCTCCCTAAAGGAAACCTGTACTTGTTATGTCAGTCTTAGGGTCCGAGAATTGAAAGTATTGATCTCACATTTAATTTTCTATTTGCAACTGCAAACAGTTCACCATAGTTGCAGTTGTCTGGAAGAAGTGTGTTTAGGGAGACAATACTTTGGTCTTTTCTTCTTAGTGCTCTCGTTTGGTACATTGAAGTTGATGGTGGTATAAGTAGCAACTTTCCTATCATGTTTATATCCTTACATTGTTGGTTTTGTTGTTATGTCCTTACTCCATGCTTTTTCTCTGGCAGTTTTTATGACTAAAGACTGCTCCTGCAAAGGTGGTGTTGAAGAGAAATTGAACAGTCGTGAGATACCCACATTGGCTACATTTCAAGGACAAGAATAGCAACTGTTCTTCCAAATAGATCATCAAGGTTCCTTAATATCCTACTGCAGCAGGTGAATCTGTCTGATGAAATGTGTTAGCTTCAAAAGAAAGTGCTTTTCTACACTTGGAGACGAAAAGCAATCTTTCTCTCATGTTGATTAACACATCATTAGGATTTAACTTTTCACTCTTTGTTTATTTATTCAGCTGCCTTTTTCTAGTTCCTTCACAGTTAACGGTGTTGAATCCACTAAATCACAAACTAATCACTAAATTTAAGTCATGCTCTCAGTCCCTTTCACATTAGAGTTAGCGAGTAATCAAGTAGTGAACTGAATTAGAACAGTGACAGCCAAAATGCAAAATAAACTAATCAGACCAAACTGGATCAAGTTGCTGCATTCAAACCTTCCAGAACTTGCTGGATTCTGGCAAATCCAAGCCCTCAGTAGTCTGTGTAACTTTCTGTGTCATCCTCTCTGCAGTGAGCACATTCAGTCCCTGTTCCATGACCGCACTGATGCTGCCACCTGTAGCAGATACACACGTTCTCCTCTCTCTATAGTAGCTTTTACTTGTGAGTAACCCAAAGAAGCATTCAGGCAAAATGTGGTGTCTTAATTGGTTAATTGTGCCTTTTTATGGTTTTAAATAATTTTTCACATGCAACTGTGAACAAGAATACTACTTTTTCTGGAAAAAAAATGAAAAAAAAAAAAACACCAACCAAAACTCAGTACCGGTTTCTCCTGCTTTTCTCCACTGCTAAAGGAATTATCATCCAAAATTTCCCACAAGCCACTGGGTTGGGAGGACTTAATTGTTTGTCAGCGAGGGAAGATTTTTCCACAAGCAGCCTTTTTAATAACAAGGAGGGTAGCACAAAAGCAAACCACTGAAGAACATGCTGGCAATCTGTGTTAGTGACTGTACTACATGTATTCATAGCACACCTGGCAGTGGGAGATCAGGTCACTGACCAATTCTTAAGCATCATTGCCTTTGCCTCTCAGCTATAACAAAGGGGGGCACAGACTTCCATTTTGGGAGAAATGCAGTTAGTTGTTGCAATCTGTTGAATTACAACAATAGAAGGCAGTTATGCTTGTGAGACAATTTGAAAATAGATTGCCGTAAATGATACACCGCTGTGTATTTCTAGTTGTTTCTCAACATGTTCAGATGTGGGAGTGAAAGGCAAAAGGCAGTGATCCAAACAAAGCATGTTTTCTGATGTCTGATGTCCTTAGCCGTCCCACTTTACAAACTAGGAAAATTCAGATTTAAATTTTGTTATTTAGGACATTCAGTACAGAAGAAAATGTAATCAGAGCTACAAATGAAAAGAAAAAAAATAGTCTTCAGTATTTTATTCAGGGGAAAAAAAGTTAAGCAGACTTATTCTCTACTCTGCCCTGGTGAGGCCGCATCTGGAGTACTGCGTCCAGTTCTGGGCTCCCCAGTTCAAGAAAGACAGGGATCTGCTGGAGAGGGTCCAGCAAAGGGCTACGAAGATGATTAGGGGATCAGAACATCTTTCATATGAGGAAAGGCTGAGGAACTTGGGTCTCTTTAGTCTAGAGAAAAGAAGAATGAAGGGGGATCTTATTAATGCTTTCTAATACTTAAAGGGAGGATGCCAGAGGGATGGGAGGAGTCTTTTTTCAGTGGTCCCCACTGATAGGACGAGGGGTAATGGGCACAAGCTTGAACATAGGAAGTTCCAGCTTAACATGAGGAGAAACTTCTTCACTTTGAGGGTAGTGGAGCACTGGAACAGGCTGCCCAGAGAGGTTGTGGAGTCTCCCACTCTGGAGACGTTCAAAACCCGCCTGGACGCTGTCTTGTGCAACCTGTTGTAGGTGACCCTGCTCTGGCAGGGGGGTTGGACTAGATGATCTCCAGAGGTCCCTTCCAACACTGACTATTCTGTGATTCTGTGATTTCTTTGATGATGGATGTTTGAGACATGCATTTTATGAAAACAGCAGTAAAACACAGAACAGCCTATCAAAGTTATGAATAATGTAAATACTCAGTCCCCAGATCTCAGATTGCTGGGTACATGAGGAGGGGAAGACTTCCTGGGTATTACAAATATATCCAGAATACGTTGCCACTAAGTTGCTAAGTCTAGATCATCTCACAGGTGAGACAGCACATTCATAACATCACAGGGAGATCAAATTTGGCAGTGCAGTGAGGGAAGAGGGAAGTGATAGCTAGGAGAAACTAGAAGCTTAGTGCCTGGATATGTAAGAATGAAATACAAATACTCTAAACATGACATGTTGTTTTGGTGCAGAGAGATTTTAGTGTAGTAATCATTCAGTATTCCTACTTTCTCACTTTTTCAGTATCATCAGAGAGTACTGATTTCAATGAGCTACATACTGCATTTCTTTAATGTGGCATATAAGGATGTCTTTAATCTCTGCCTATTTTAAGATGAGAAGACTTAAACAGAGTAAATTGCTCAGTGTGCTTCCATACCTTTCTAATTGATAGCTTTTTCCTGTCACTGAAGTTTATTTTGGGTCGTTAGAATGATTGAGGGCAGAGAAATTCTCTAAGCAGGATTCTTTTACCTCCTGTCTTTAGTTAACTGACCTATGCTTCCGCTCAAGCCCATTAAACCCTAGTTGACTGCTTCCACTAAGAAATATAATAGAATTTCTTGTCTTTTGGTCAAGTACTTAAAATTAACTTTTTTTTAATCTTCTAAAAAATCTGGACTTATGTATAGGTAAGTATGCAGATGGCGAAAATATTCACTACTTTATTAATACTGTAAAATCTTAGCTTCTTATGCTGCTTCAGAATCTGGGCAAATATCTATTCTGACTGTTCAATTAGCCTAAGAGGTAACTGAACAAAAAGCTGTCCTTTTGTAATGAATAAAGACACTGTATTTTTCTGCCCATTCTGACTAGGATCTAACTTCTATTGCACTAGGAGTTACAATGTAAGCCATTGTTGGCTGGATGCTAAAAGCCTTTTTTTGCTTTGTATTAAAATGTCTGTCAAAAAATAAATTAACATTGCCAGTTTCCTGCCTGGATCCACAGCTACATACTGTGCACAAAGTTCTGTGCATCTCAGAGACCTCTGGAAATTCTCTTGCTTTTCAAAAAACTCTCCCTTTGGGACAACCTTCATACTCCAAGGTATTCAGTTTGCTATTAAAGCACTCAACTTGATACTCTAAAATAATTAAAAAAAAAAAAAAATTGAGATTTTAAAGTATAAAAGATCTAAGGGATAGGGCCTGAAATTTTTAAGGCACCTTAACATAAGGATGAATTTTTGGAGTAGAAGAATCTTCTCCAGGAATGAGGGGCACAGCTTCTGCTTTTTATATTTTATAGTATTTTTCAGTTGCCTACTGTGTTGTCTAAATCTAGAACACTTCTGAACACTTTTCCTTGGCTGGATTTTTTTGTCCAATACCAGTCTACATTCCGAGCTAAGAGGCAAGGCTGTTGCCTCTCTTTCTCTCTGCCTCTGTTCTAGCAATTAAAAATGGAGGAATTGAAACCACACATTTTGCTTCACTGTCCTCCACGCCTTTGGATTGTCTTGCTTGCCAACACCTTGACACTACTGAATCTCTTTTTATAATGTTGACGCAGGAAACAGCCATTAAGCTGGGACCCGTTAAAACCTCCATGGAGAAAAAGGAGCACCCTAGGATGAAAGGGGTGGTAAAACCCTCTGAACTCCTTCCACATTGTCTAAGGCCATGAATACACATTTTCAAAAGGGTGACTCCTCCTTATTTTATATTGTACTCAGATGACTGACTCCACAGGAGTAAACAAAATTAAGCTGGAAATTTGAAAGCAGTTTCAAAGGAGTTCAGCACCTAATTCTATTGATGGCTCTTTTGAAGATGCAGACCTTCGCCTCTAAAATAATCTGCATCTTTTTAGAACGTTCTATTATTGCACCAACACTGAAAGCCCAACATTAAAAAGCTTTTCATTTGAATGGTTTGAATTATTCTTCCTTCCCAAGCTTTGGGATTATTCAGATTGCTCTGAAAAGAGCTTCTCTTATTGAGCATACTGTTTTATAAACAGTACTACAAAACAAAGTGTTTCAATATGTCAACATGAAGTCTAAGGTTACTAAAGGACAGAAAACAAACACAGAAAGCTGGCTAGTAGGAGTGAAGCTAAAAGACACTAGTAATAATTAAGACTGTATCCCTAATTTAAAAATAGAAAAGCATAGTCTGTTTTGACTCAGTTTCTAAAACCACACATGTATCCCAGCAACAGCTCAAATACATTAAGTAGTTGAACACAACGAGGAAGGTTTGGTAGTGCTCATGGTTTAACTTGCAGGAAGGTGAGTGGAATTTTGCTCACCGCAGACGTCACTCCTGAGATTTCAGGCCTGCAGGTACATGCAAGGAGGGGAACAGGAGAAAGAGCTATCAGCTCTGGCATCTACAGTGAGCGTGACAGAAGAAGCCGGTCTAAAGCCCTTTGCCACAACCTTAGCACAAAACACAGTAATAGACTCATCTTATTTTCCTTCATACCAAAACTCCAGAAGCTATTTGCTTCCCCCTCACCCCACCCCACCCCGAGATACCAACTCCTGGAGCTCCCACTGAATGACCGTGCTTTATTTCTGCTCCAAATAAATGACTGCACATAAGGACAATCAAACCATGTATTCAGAAGCATCAGAAGCATCCCCCCACAAGTTTTCTTCTGTCTTTCTACTGCTTTCTCAGTAAAAGGCATTCAAGCCACTTCATAAGTCCACTATGCAGTGAAAATGGGAAACAGAAGGTCAAATAAGAAATTTATTCTCCAGGAAGACTCTATGTGCATCCTAAGGAAAGAGTCCAAGAAAGCCTAATTGTGCCTGAAAGCATAATGGCCTAACTTCATCCTCAGCTAAAGTCATACATAAAGTTTCCTTTAAATTTCTCAGATCATAAAGCTAGCTAAGGTGAAAATTGTCCATGGCCAATTTAGAAAATATTTTGACTTTGAATTTAAAGCGTACTAGCTCCCTTCACTTGAAAAGGCAAAGAAATATGTTTTATACTACCTGTGCAATACTTTGGGTATACATAAAT
Organism: Vanellus vanellus; assembly: GCF_965231255.1. NCBI lineage: Eukaryota > Metazoa > Chordata > Aves > Charadriiformes > Charadriidae > Vanellus > Vanellus vanellus. The sequence goes on from NC_138908.1 coordinate 65,736,385, forward strand.
GATTACCAGATACTTCTTGTCAAAGACATACATGGTGAAAAGAAAAGGAAATGTGAACAATGCAGTAAAAATAATCTTGCTTATTTGGATGTGGGGTGTAAATGGTTTTCATTCTCAAGTAAGTTTAATGTATGAAGCATATAGTTTTATTCTGGAGCTTCAGCACAATGAACCCAGCATGTACAATATCAGAAATAACGGCTACCAGGGTGCTTATTTGCTCTACTAAAGAAAAGCTTATAAGGATAAAACCTAAAATTAGATCCCATTCTTCTTTCTCAATATTTGAAAGGCCTATCACTTGCTGCCAGTCACAGTCAATTTTATTTTGATATCTATTGTCTTTAATAACAAGCCTGAAGAAACATTAAGCAAAGATCCATAAATCAATAGGATGTAGAAACAGAAATACAGACTTAAGACAAAATCCCATTCTTGTCATTTTATTTGCCTGAGATTGACAACATATGAGTAATATAGTGCTCTGTGAAAGGGATTTTAGATTACCTATATGAAAATATTGTTAATTACATACTGTTAAAGCTGAAATTAAAACATAAACCCCTATTAGCACCTGTAAAAAAAAGTAAAATGTTGCAAATTCAGAATATGAAATTACCTATTTTTCACAGTTCATTGCACAATAGTTAAAGTGTTTCCAATAAACTAATGTTAATTAAAAGGTATGTTTTAGTTACCATACGGTTGCCTGATAGAGCTGTAATGTAAGTATATAAATTTAAGTATGCTTATGGCATATATAATTTATCAGGCACTCAAAATTTGTTGATGCAGCCTGTGGTCTCACAACATGCTAAAGGAGGCTGAAAAGAATTCTCTTAAGGCAACACAAGAACAGATCCTGTGCTTTCATAGTCCTTTATATGGTACATCCTTACTAGGTGAAGGAAGGTAACCCAGTTGATACCACATTGTAAATCTCCATCACTTAAGCAAACATAACTCCATTTAGCACATCTAGAAATGACAGCATAGTGCTAGACAAAGTCTGCAAAATCATTTAAGTATCCAGGGTTCAGGTCTGCCATAGTTGGAAGGAATTAAGTAGTGTTTTATCAGAGATTTGGAAGAACATTTTCAAGGATGTCAAAGGTCATAAAATTACTGTGATAACTTTCATTTCCCAAATAAAAGATATCTTTGAACAGTCTGGCTTTGGTTTTATTAGATGAGAACATCATTCTTTTGTCTGCTAAAAGTATGTCTGCAGCCTTTTTATTATAATTTGTTAGTATTTCTTCAAATAATGCGGGTATTACTGTCTGATTGTAGCTCAGCCCAAAATATTTAAAGTTTATAAATAAGGACACAACACAGAAGGCCAGTGCCAAGTAGACCGTATGTAGGATGGCAGGGTGGTGAGAAATCAGTAATGTTCTTTGCTGTAGAGACTTACAACCAATCCACATTTCACACTATTAAATGCCTCTAATTTATGCAGCAAAATTTGTCAACAAGTCTCAAGGTTGCTCTTAAAGTGATGAGGACATCTGAGATCACATGGATTTTCATAAATCTTGTTTTTGATGCACAGATCACAAGACTGATGTGTTTGGCCATTTCGAGTAATCTATTGATCTTCCTGATGTGATCAGAAGGCAGCTACAAGATGACCTTTAAGCACACTAATAAGCATGCAAATTTAGTCCCTGTTTCATCTAACTCTTCTTTAAGAAACAGTTACCAAAGAAAGGGAGAGGATTTGCTCTTCTGACTTCTTTGGTAGCAGAGGGAAGATTCCTGGTTGAAATTGCAGAACATTTGGCACCAGGATGGAGATCCTAGAAGAAACTACTTCCCAATAAGGGAATAGGGAGATTTTCAGAGTTTGTCCAGGTACCTGTGTCTGATGTCAAGGCCTTTCTGAACATAAATGTTCAGGGTGACTCCTACCTGGGATTTATCGCTTGGCTTTATAGAATGCATAGCATAAAAAATCCAACCCAAAGCAAAGCAACTGGTGAATACAAAAGGGGGTGGGATAAAACCATCTTGTTGGTGCCACTGTTAACTCAAAATAATTTGTACTAAAAGATTCCCATGGGACTGGTGATATGTGGTACTAACCAGGTTTTTAGGGCTGCCTATAACTCCCAGATAGTTTTACTTTCTTCCTGTTCTGGACTGGGTTCTGTTTCCCATAATCATTTCCAGACTAGCAGCAGTGTTTCCAAATTCTTTTCAAATTTTTTTTTTATTTTAACAGATCTGCAAATAATTTGCATTTGCCTCAGGTTGCCAATAATTCCCCCTTCTCCCTCCCACATTCTTTCTTCATACCAAATACCCGGTTTTTCCTTATTGTCAGCATTGTTAAGCTTTTTTTTTTTTTTTTTTGTATTTCAGATGAAGGTCCATGTGATCTGTGACAAAAGAGCTAGGCTTCACTTATTCGGCTTATGTTCCTAAGGACAGTAAAGATGTTTGAGAGTTGGGTCATATTGATTCATTGTAGCTGTGACTGAAATAAGTTGCAAACTTCTCTCATTTTCTGTTTGCCTACCATCTTTTCCTAGTCTGTATGTCAATCTTACATTCATTTATTTTCTTGTTGAATACTTTATCAATTTTTTATTAATATTTTTTTCTCTTGACGATTAATATTTCCCTTTAGCTGCGTTGTTCTCAGTGACTTTTCTTTCCCAGTCTTGGAAACCCAAACATGTTGGAACCATATCAGCATAATGATTTTTTGATGGTCTGAGCCATTATGTAGGCTTTTCCGATAATCCAAGCCATACCTACATCAAAATCTTGTTTAGGAGCTGAAGGAGTGCCTGAAATACAAGCAGTCCAGATTCCGCTGTTCCTCTTCAGGTGCTCTCCACAAATTAGTGGATGATATGAATTCATGTACTGCTGGGAACACTGGGAAACATATTGTATTTTCACAGTCTTTGGACATAGACTGTCAGGAAGGGTCCCTCTGATAGACTCTGTAGTACTGGTCTGTGAAGGTACAGCTGTGGTGTGGGTGTCAGGACTTTCCAGAAACCCTGCAAGATACTTATGATTTGGCAATTATCCCTGCACATGGTTTTTCTTTGACACTAGATCTAGTGGGTTTGGTCACTACAGACTCTGCTGCACCTAATTTCACGTTCTCTTAGTGTGAAACTCAGGATATTTGGTGAATCTGTCTATGTTACCAGCAAATTGATAGTCTGTCTCTCAAAAATGGCCAAGCATCTCCTGTGCAGCAGCTGCCCGTGAACACTTGCCAAAAAGTGTCTTTCCCTCTCTTAGTTAAGTCTTTCTGCAGAATGTGAAGATCACATTTCCTTCAACAATCTGATGTGTTTCTTTTCTCTTAGCTAAGATTTTTATGAACTTCAAATGCTCCATAATTTAAGCATCTTAACAACTTTGATATTTATTTTTCTGTGCATCTGGTACCACCAACCTTCTTCCAATCAGACTTCCACTCTCCCCTTCATATTCTTACGAGCTTTATTTCATCTATGTTTCTGTTGAACCCAAATTATTCCAGTATTGGGTAACGATTTTGCCTTGATAGACTACGAGGGGCATAGTATTTTGGCAAGGCTCTGTCTGCCTATTGAGATTTCACCCCCACACCAATGTGTCGTAGCCTTTCCTCCCACCTGCCTGGCAGTCTCCAGGGACATTTCTGCAGCCTCTCTCCCTGCGCCAACAGGGAAACCAGGAACATTTGCACCACTGCAAATTACACAAAAAGAAGAAAAACTCTTATCTCCCCATAAAGTAATCCAGTAATCCTGACCTTGATTTTGACAGAATTGGTGGCAGCTACTCTTTTTGTCAAGCAGTAAGATGATCACTTCCTCAGACATTAGCGTGAACAGCTGTCAAGGCCAGGGTTATTTCTGTAAGATAGACCATACAGCAGATATTCTTCCTATGCTAAGTTCAGAAAAGACAACATGGTCATGTTTGTGGAGGTGCAAATTGGTGTTGTTCCACTAAAACCAGTAGACCTACACCACTGTACTTTGTTTCTTCAATCAGGGGATTTACAATCTAAATTTTACATAGGTAATAATATACCAAATGCTATTTCAGAGACTATTCGGTTTGCACAGAAGAGTACTTCAAAACTCAGAAAGGAGGGCTTCCTTTTTTAGTTCCTTCACTCTCTTCTTCCTCTGAAATAAAGATACTTCACCTAAAGTCTGCATAACAAAGTTATAATGCTCTCATTTTTGTAGCCACAGAGTTGCATAAAGCACAAGGTAACTCATAAGATGGTGTTTACAACAGATTATTTCCATGTAGATTTTCATTGTCAAGTTGTTTTTAGTGTTATCAGTAGTCACTTTGACATTTTTCAGTAACCACTTTGATTTGTTTAATGGCTTCACTATTACAGATGTTCATGAGAAACATAGAAAAAGAACGGCCATGACTGAAATTACATTCCTTTTCTCATCTATTCTAGTGATCCTAGAGAATATTAAAAAGCAGTCCACCTCTCAAAGTTAACTTTTTGTGAAACTTCTCCCACTTTGTAAAATTTGTAATTTCCTCATAAATAATCTATACTGTCTGCTGACACAGGTTACAGACACCCATGCAAAATTAAACTGACACTTTTAACTCAGTTAAATAATTATGAAAGGTCTTTGGAATATCACTTAGAAATTACAAATCTAATATAAACCAAAGTGCTCCATGTTAGTATGCACAGCAAATTAATTATTGAATTAAGAACTTGATTATCAGGCCACAGTACGCCTACTATGTATTTGAAATACCAATCAACTACAGCAGTTTAATATGTAGAATATTGTATGCTTACTACATTTATTTAAAATTTTATTATGTTTTAAGAGTGATTTAAATACCCCAAATTATAATTTCTCCCAGCACGGCATTTTTGAGTTCAGTTACAAAAGTGAGTATTTACAGTTTATTCAATCCATTAAAGCATTAAAGGATTTTCAGAGATGGAAATAATAGTGAAAGTGTTGTTCACACATGTGCTTCTCTCTACTAATAAAGTTACCCCAAACTTAAACATGTTTAGGTCCCGACCTTGCACTGTGATCTGTTAACAGGGATACTTGGACCACCACAAAGTTCTCCAGAAGCAAGAATTCACAAAACCAGGTTGCACTGAAAGACATGACTCTTGCTTTGTCATTCGCAATATGTATGTCTTATGTAAGAACTGCAGAATATAAAATCTGAAGGCTAACAAATTTATAGGTCTGACTGGGGACAATTTTGTTTGTTCTGTAAAATTGCTCTTAGCCTTTCTTTTTCTCTTCCCCATTCCCCCCCCCCCCCCAAATGAGAGTCCTGAAAATGTTGTAAATGGAAAAAATTTGCACCCAGCTGGTCCCTTCCCTTTCATATCTCAGATGGTGTGACTGAGCTCAAAGCAAGTGTTAGCTGTGTTTCTCAAGGTTAGAAGTGGACTTGCCTTGACAACTAACTTTCTGAAGTTCATGCTGGCATGTGCATGTCAAAGAGCTTATCTCCATGTCTCCAAGGTTAGCAAGCCAAGTGCCAAGAGTAGAGCACAGCAACTCCTTGATCCAGGAGGATGTGATCATTTCAGACTCCCAATAAAATTATCCACCAGCGTATGCTCAAATGACAGAGCAGAAGACACCAGCTCAAGCTGAGGGACAGGTAAGACAGCTCCTCTCTGCACTGCTTGGCAAACCAGACAGGTAAGGAGCACAGAGAAAATCTGCTCATACTCCTCCACATTTACCTTGCTGGAGAGGAGAAACAGGGATGGGACTCTGCTGCCAACACCACCACTGTAGTGGAGGGAAAAGAGTCTGAGAAGGCAGAACTTTTACAAGGGAGATGTAGATGAGGTGGTTGTGCCGTCAAGTAGAACTTGGAGTGAAGCGGTACCAAAATCATAGAATCATAGAATGGTTTGGTTGGAAGCGACCTTGAAGATCATCAGTTCCAACCTCCCTGCCATAGACAGGGACACCTCCTACTAGACTAGATTGCTCAAGGCAACATCCAGCCTGGCCTTGAACACCTCCAGGCATGGGGCCTCAACAACTTCTCTGGGCAATCTCTTCCAGTGCCTCACCACCCTCACAGTGAAAAATTTCTCCCTACTGTTTATCCTAAACCTGCCCTCTTCCAGTTTAAAGCCATTCCCCCTCATCCTATTACTACATGCCCTAGTAAAATGTCCTTCCTCAGCTCTCCCGTAGGCCCCCTTTAGGTACTGGAAGGCTGCAATAAGATCTCCTCGAAGCCTTATTTTCTGCAGGCTGAACAACCGCAACTCTCTCAGCCTCTCCTCATAGGAGAGGTGTTCCAGCCCTCAGATACTCCTCATAGCACTCCTCTGGACCCGCTCCAGCAGGTCCATGTCCTTCTCATGTTGGGGACTCCTGAGCTGGATGCAGTACTCCAGGTAGAGTCTCACGAGAGTGGAGTGGAGGGACAGAATCACCTCCCTTGACCCGCTGGCCACACTTCTTCTGATGCAGCCCAGGATATGGTTGGCCTTCTGGTCTGCGATGGCACATTGCTGGCTCATGTTGAGCTTCTCGTCAATCAGCACCCCCAGGTCCTTCTCCTCAGGGCTGCTCTCCAGCCATTCCCCGCCGAGCCTGTATTTGTGCTCGGGATTGCCCCGACCCAGATGTAGGACCTTGCGCTTGGCCTTGTTGAATTTCATGAGTTTCACTGTATTTTCTTTACTTTTTTCTATCCAGCAGTTATAAGGGTTTATGAAGATATTTAAAAATTTAAATAGAGATCAGTAACATGGTATATACAGTTCTTAATCCTGATGAGAGCCTCTGAGACTTTCTTTCTGAGGTACTGAAGTTAGCAATACTCAGTGTATTCAATTGCCCTCGGGAATAATCGGCCTTGTTGAAGTTCTTACTATATATAGATGGATTAGGTGTTCCCAGAGGTAACTAGGCTGGGACAAAACTAGGAGATTTGTTAAATTAAATTTTCAGGAAATTTGAGTATTCTTTTAAAGAGAGTTAAAACAGGGAAAAAAGAGACAAATACACTAGCAGAGACCAGTAAGAAACTCTGCTGCTATATTTTACCAGCCTAACTAATGACATAAATAAAAATTCATACATAGGTCTTCCTCTGATAAGGTTATACTTTAAAAAAAATCAATATAGGTGCTACCAGACCTGCATACTTAGCAAGCAACAGTAAATACCAGAAAGCAATTTAAATAATAATAAAAAAAAGAAAATACATTCTGTAATCTTTCCATTTGCCTTTCTGTTTAAGACCTGAATCCTACTACGATTCTTGTTCAACTGCACAACTAAAGGAGCTAAAGCTTAAAGGGAGAGAATGCAGCCTTCACAAGGCACATGATAACATCAGAAAGCTGAGATAGTTCAAGAGGACTATTCAGACTCTATGATACTAATGGGTAACAAACATAACATTTTAGCTAGCGTGTCTGTCTGTTGCTTTTCAGCAGGATTTTAATCTTTTCCAACATATATTTTGTCCTATAACAGTAACAATAATATAACTCGAGTTGTGGGTCAGCTGATATCCTGTCATGTTCACCTAGCAATTCTAAAATAACACTAGCTTGAACTGCCTTTTTTAATGTTTCCTCATCGGACAGATTAATGGCAAGCATAACTCAAGAAATCTGTCCCACAGAAAAGCTTGAATAGCTAACAAAAGATTAAGTTTAAGCCATACAAATATTCATTTAAAAACTGGGAATGTTCCATCTTTCTCAGCATCTGTAGAGTATAAATCACCATGACATTCAAGTACATATTATGGTGTCTGGCAGGACTTTAACATGAATTCCCACGAGACCTGGCAAAGGGTTAGCATATTTAGAATTTCTTGAAATGTTGAATTATGAGTTATTAATTGAGGTTGAATTTCTCTTGATGATGTTGTATCATCATATTGTTTCTTCAAATAATATATTAAATCAGAAGGAAAGTTTACTAGTCTTTCTATAGTGAGTCACACTAAAAAGTAACAACCGAAATAATATCCTTTTGTAGTTCTGGACAGACATCTGCTTTAGAATTATGTATTTTCTGAGTAGTTAGTATTCTGGTTGAAACAGTTGTGAACAGTTTCTCACCTCGAAATGCGCAAGGAAAGAAGTGGGTAAAGAGGCACTGTTGCTCATTTTGTCTGCCAGATGATCTCTGATTGCCTATTATCAATCCTATGGAATGAAAGTTGGAAATTACTAGTTCAAAACTTCTGCTGCTTACTAAACTGTTATTCATGGAGTTTTCTGAGTTTCTTCATACCATCTCCATCCTAGATATTTTAAATGTAAAAAAAAAGAAGAAAAAAATTGTAACATGGAAACTATTAAAAAAAATAAGGAAAACTTGAAAGGAACTGACTTAAGGAATTTAATCCTTTTCTGCAAAGTGAGTTTTGCAGGTGCCCCACCTCTACTGCAATGAAACTCAGATGTTAATGAATGTAAATAGCTTAGCAGGTGTTTGAGTTTGTCTGTTTTGAACTTCATCACTGATGAGGATTTATTTTATTCTTAATGACATATTTGTATCTTTTCAGAGGCTAAAAGTATTTTAAAATACATCTGCTGATGCTGGTGCCACTTTGATTAGGCTGATTTGATTGCTCTGTAGCTGGGTTAGCTTTGGTAGTACATTATGTGGATCTACCTCACTTTCATAGACTTAATAGTCTTTTTGTGGGAGTCCATGAAATGCAACAGTAATCCATAGTTGTTGAAAGAAGAGTCTTTCTATCAGTTTCAATAGGCTTTGAATTAGGTTCAAAAGCTGGTATTTGCTATCCAGAAGCAGCAGCAACAGTTTGCACAGTTGGGAGGATTTGCCACACCAGCTGCAGAAGGTCAATTCTGCAAGTGAAGACGCAACAGCTCTCATGAGGACTCTTCAGTGTCCGTACACAACTGGGACAGCGTTACAAATCACAGAGGTTTAATTTTGATTGAGTTGTTACTCTTTGAATGAAATTTGCAGAAATGGCAAAAGTCTCTTAGCATAATTCCGTACCTTATCTTTATGAGCTCTTTGAAGACTAATCACCGTTTTCTGACGTTAAGTCTCCCTGTTGGATCACTAGTGGTAAATGGCTAGAAATGTGGAATTCTCTAAAGGGATTTTTAACTATGCAATATGCATACAGAAAGGCAGCACAGATACTGATCAAATGCACCAGTATTGTACGAACAGGTAGAAATAAAATACACTGCAGGAAACCAAAGGTGAAGGAAGCAGGGAAAAGCCAGGCTAGAGGGGTTATAAAGAGGAAAGGAGTCCTTGGAGTCAGTGCTCCCTAAGGAGAGGAAAACACAGGTGAAGAGAACCTCTTTAATTTTTACATTAGGAATCCCTGAAGCTTGCAAGCCACATCCATCACCTGTTATAATGACAATACCAAAAGAATCTCTCAGTGTGAGAACATAGACAAAAGAACAGTTTTGTGCCTACAGAAAAAAATTATATGCAGCCTTCTTATACCAAGAACCTTAATCACAACATTACACTTATAGCAAATGTTCTTCATAAGTTTACTCTCTTTTTGGGACAGAAATTCCCCAGAAGACTGGTCAGGACATATCTTTTTAATGAGATTGTAAAAAAATATTATAGTTTATCTGTAAATTATTGTTTTATTTCCCTTTACTGTTTGTTTGTCCTGTATGCTAAATAATCCAACTCTTCATCTGACAATGGCAGCAATAACTCAAAAGTAGATACAAAAGCAGCCATATGTGGAAAAGTCTGGCCAAGATAACAATTCATCCTAATCCAGATGATGGGAAGCATGAAATTTCTAGAAGTTTTTGTTTGCATCAAGCATTCTGCTTATCTATTGTTTATACTGCTGCAATGGATGCCTGTTTTCCTAAAGCACGTAATGAGTATGAAATAACCCCTTCTGTTAAATTTTCCTATTTACAGAAAATATATCTGGTAAAATTGTACCTTTTGGGATTCAGAAATGTTTTTTAAAAAGCAGAGACTTTCTCTGAATTCTTTCAAATAACTGCAATGCCTCTGCAATGTGGAACACAGTAATTTGATACTTCTGTTAGCAGAAGAATACAAAGCGATTATTTTCATTACACAGTCTAGCTAGTTGCATTGGAGACAATGATGACAACACTGAGCCTGTTGTTATAGAGTTACAGCTCAGAGGTGAATCCTCACAAAGGCATTTGGAGGTGTACAAAGAACACCCTGAACTGCAGAAAAGAGGATAGGCAGTAGGGAAGAGAAGGACTGAGAAGAAGGTTGTTGGAGATAAAATACCTAGTTCTTCTGGTCAGTAAACAGTCTCCAGGTTCTGTGGAATAAAAAGCTGTTTTCCCAACCATTTTGGAATTGCTTTGCCTCTCTACACAGTCTCATGCAGCTTCCTCTGCAGAAGCTGGTGCTGCGCCTGTGCTCTTGGGAGGCAACATGCTCTGTTGGCTGAGACAGCACAGCAGCTCTCTTCTCTGCTTAGAATTGTTTCAAATCTGGTTTCCTGCTAAATGTATTTCTAGTCTACCACACTTCGGTAACGGATTTCATTTGAAATGAAGGTCATTCCATTTCTTTCCAGTTTATCCTCTTATTTGTGCAAAGTTTTACAAAAGAAAGTCACTGGACAATAGCTATTGATCTGTCATGGTCTTCTTGGTAGCTAGAATGAGACAGCTGGTTACTCACAGATGCTACAGCCCACTGTGATGACAAGCTCATTTTTTCCCCAGAGTGTGTGAATGTGAAATATTCTTTAACTGGTAGATTAATTTTACATTAAACTTAAAGCCTCAGTCCCCGTGAAGGCTGTGAGCTTAATAATTTAGTGAGACAATCAGAATCCATCTGAAAATATGCAGCAAAGAAAAGATGTGTTTAACCCCATATCGTGCTAATCTGCAATGGTAAAGATTAAAATATCCAGCAGGTCAGCACCAATGCTGAACCCCACCGTGCCTTCTTGGCAACTTGAGCCTACCCTTTTCACTCTGCTAATATACAGCTTACCCAATCAGACATGTATGGCCATCTTCAGAAAAAAAACCTCTGGACTGCCTAGATTAAATTTGTATATGTATGCAAGCATCTTCATAAAATTTTAAAAGTTTTGGAACCATATTATTCAAACTGTCAAACTTTTAGAGTGACCCTGACACATGCTTAACCTGTGCCTAACATCATTTTCCCAAACAATTCCCAAGCCGCAGTTTAAGAATTAGGAGGGGCTACACCCAAATTATACAGAACTATTCTTCTCTGGCAGGTAAGAGGATTTAGTAATTTGGATATGGGCTCTCTGCACCACATGTCCAGGGCCAGAGATTGGTTTCAGGCGTACCATAATTTCCAGAAGTGGTTACAGTCAAAGAGAATAAGAAATACTATTCTGAATACAGATACTGGAGAATAGCTGTTTCTACGGCCAGCTCACACTCCTGCTGATGAGTCTTTCTGAGGTCTACCAAATTGTTTCTCTCTTTTGTACTTTTCTTGTTGCTCAGCACTGACCTGTCTCCCAGGTGACCCATCCATCCTCTTTCTTCCTCTTACTGCTACTTTCCTATTCAAATTTCCCCCTGTGTCTTTCAAACTCATTTTCAGGTCTCACATTCCTCAAAAATCAGCCCTGAATTTTCTTGCCCATTTCTATCTTTTGCCCATTTCTTTCCTTCCTGTTCTTTCTAAAATCCTTAATTATACTGCAAAATACAACAATTTTCTCCCTTTCATCTGTTTTGGATACCTTCCAATCTGGCTTTCTGCATTTCCACACTGATACTATTCTCACTAGTGTTGCTAATGACAAATCCATTTCCAGAAACCTGCCACTTCTTTGTCCTCAATGTCTCCACAGAACAATCCTTATAATCTCCATCCTTATGGCCAAACATCTCATTCAAACCCTCATGCATGCTGCCTTGATTAGTAAAGGATTCTCTAAAATGCAGTCATTGCCTTTGTCAGCCCACATAAATCACTATTTTTTATTTCATCTCCTTTGTCTGCGTGTTTGAACGTTAACTCCCCTCATCAGCTTTGTCCACTGGCTTCCTGTCCAAAATCTTTTCAACCTTGAGAACACCCTCAAACTCGAGGCAGCCACCCTTTGTTATTAACATCCCCTGCTCCGCTGTCTTGTCAGCCTGTTTCCTCCTTCTGCAGCTTCTCTCTACTCCTTGTCTCATTGGCCTCCTCTACAAGTTATGAGTGTTTTGATTTTATTGACAAACTCTCGGTCTCACCCCCCCACACTGCATTCTAAAGGCTTGCTTGTGGCCTGTAGTAAATTAAGATGAATTTGCTTTCTCTTTTTCCCCTACCTTCAGTCTTTGTTTCTGTTCTGTCCTTTAGCAAAAGGTAATTATAGATTTTTTTTGCATAAATTCACTGAGTGCTGAGTGGCTCAGCATTGATCATCATACCACTACCTGGAAAAATGCCACTATTTGGTATCCAAATTAAAGTAGTCATAATTTTTTTTTTAAAGTAGTCAAAGAGCTTCTGACATATCTTTTAATTTAAGTGGCAATAATGTATCTATTTTCATTATACTACTCGGAAGCTTCCAAGTAAGAACATCATGGTGTGACAACTTTGGAAATGACTATGCATAAAGCAGGAAGTCTGTCCAATACTACATGAATCAGCAAACTATGCTTAGTAAATGAATAAGTGAACTATGAAGTGAGTAAGAAACCTGCGCTCTGATACTACACTGAATAAGCAAATTCCATCTTCATTATAGGGCCTATTCTTACCTTGGTTTTATCTCTGTCTTTAATTTTGCCAGTTGCCACTGAATCAACAGTAGAAGGACATTAAATTTTGAGCACTCTCCATTTAGATGGAGAGGTCTTGGAAAACAAGAGATGGGTGCTTGTCAGAGACAACCAGCTTTTGCGGGCTCTATGCTGTGTGTGTGCACATAACCAAGGAAGAGTCCTCCTGAAGGAGCAGGAGCAGTTTGCCACGACTCTGAAGACAGAGAAAACTGAAGGGCTATGAAAGGGTGCGTGCTGATTGAGCTGTTGGCCATATTAACAGCTCAAGAGAAGAGCTTCAGTTTCAAGAATCTGATCACACAGGGGAGCCCTGCCTTCCTGGACAGAACAGGCATGTTCATTTTCATCTCCAATGAACTGCCTCCCTTGTGCTTTATGTGTTAAGATCAATGGAGTCTTCATTAAGTCCTGTGGGAACACCAGAAGTATTTGCCCTCGACATCAAAGCTCAGATTGTCCCAGGCTGGGATTCTGGCAGACTGCACATATACACTGTAATGATCACTGGGAGGTAGGACCAGCATTACAATCAAGGCTAGGCTCCAGGAAGGGAGGCTTGGAAGGATCTGCTTCTTGAAAGGATCTGTGAGTGCTAAAATAGGAGTGATGTCTACAGCCTGCTTATATCCAGCTGCTTTATATATGTCAGGTCTAACACAGATTTTTGGAGTTTATCCAAGCAGGGGAAACCCTGCTAGATCTGTGACACACAGGTTTTGTGGTGACGTGGCCCATGATCAGAGATGAAGCCATAGCTGTTTCTATGCTTAGATGACATATCAAAGTAAAAAAAAAAAAAAAAAACAACATGTAAAGTGATGTAAAACATTAAATATTAAAGTCTGAACTAATGAACACTGTAAAGACAAAAAAAATTGCAATGCAGCATGAAAGAATTAAAATCTGACTACTGTGTGAGAAGACAGCAAGAAGAGTAAGGAGTTAGGCAGGAAACAGTCTAATCCCTGATGACAGAGTTGGCCAAACTTTTAACGATCGCTGGCTTTATGTGCCGTGAGTAATTCTGAATACGGGGCTCACAGCCTAGCTCGTTGCATATACCCAGGTGCATCACATTAGGAGGTTACAAAGCTGAATGCCACAACACTGAGGTCTTTTTTTTTTTTTTTTTTTTTTTTTCAACAAGCACAAGCTGAGGAGTCATTTATGTGATGTGGCTCTGCATACCTGGAATTTTGGAATACAGATATAATCAAAAGAAGTTATTCAACAGGACACACAAAACAAATTATTGGTTTAATATCTTTGTTATCAGTGGAGAAACATTGCAAAAGGATGTCAATCACTGATATTTACTGAATGCAAATGCAACATGTTTTTTATAGAGTAATTCTATCTACCTATGTGCCTTTTTTGTACTGCATTATTCATTCTGCTATATGGCCCTTGTATCTCCATTGTAAAGCAAATAAATCCCTGAATTGTGCCCTCTCAGACTTCCCTGGCTCCATGCCAGTGGTAAAAAATAACTGCATAGAAGCTGAAGTAATATTGGAAACGACATGGAAAAAACAGGAACGTTTCTATCTGGTAAGTTGTCTGAAGAGCAAATGGATGACACTGGTTTCATAGCATGAATATATATCAGTAGTCTTTCATTTTAATAAATCTGAGAAAGATTTATGTGGCACAGAGCAGGCAAGGTTGTATGGAACGGCTCTTTACTATATTGCTGTGGCATAAAGACCTTTTCTTAGGCAACAATGAGGAATTACAAAGCGTGCTGATTTTTTAAAAGTCATTCCAAATACCATTATGCTTATGACCCAGACATAATTGCAGTCTGAAGTTATCTATAAAAGAAGAGAGAAACATTTCCATGAATTTTTTTCCTCAGTTCTCTTTTTGCTTTTCTGTATTTGCTTTCTCTTACCAACTGCTGAGAAGACATCCTGTCATGTTTAAAGAAGCCAAGATCCCTGTGGATAGACAGCACTAGTTTTTTTCCTCTATCTACAAATCGTTTTCACAGGTTGATAATTAAGGGCATGAATAGACAAAATGAGTTTAATATTTGCAGCAGGTTTATATACAGGTTTAGTGGCCAACCAAGTTTGACACTACCAGAGCAATTTATCTTTGGCTGCAATCACACATAACAGGCAGATTTTCTGTGAAACCAGTCTAAAAATAGTTATTGGCTATTTCACAAGACCATGAGACAGTCTTCTTCCCTGCTTCCCAAGCAGCCTTGTAAATGCTGTGATTTTCTGGATAGCAAGGAAGGCTATGACAACCATCCGGAATTCAAATACTGTAGGAGGAGCTTTATAAGAGAATTTGCCTTCTTTCAGTGTTACACATGGTGGGGTAGGCCTCCCTCTGAGGACACTCATGGTGGGTCAAACAGCCTTACCAAACTAGAAAACAGGTTACATAACCTACTTCAAACCCCCATGCAGGTCAACTTTACCTAAACCTTTACTTTTGTCTGAACAACTTTTAATTATCTCAGGCAAGCCATTCCTGGGCTTGACTACCCTTGTAGTAAGAAAGGTTGTGGTGGGATTTCCCTTGCAGTTCACTTTTTCTGCCATTTAAACTCAATTATTTCTTGTCTTAAATACTGTCACGGATGGAAATATTTGACACGTTTACACGGTAGTAGCAATTAAAAATTTATTAATTATTCGAGGTAGACCAAGAGTTAAGTTTTAGCAGCACTTAATCATTAACCCATTAATTAAATTAATCATTAAATCATTAATTAAGGATTTACAAGATGATTTAACAACATAATTGAACAGCGACTTAATTACAGATTCGAAGATGGCAAGATTCGCACCAACTTACTATAAGGTATCCTAAATCAATACATATATGTATAAGCATGAACATGCAAACACTTAGAGGGTCGCACACACACCTACACCCGAGTTTTCACTGTTAGGACAGAAGGTCCCTTCACAAGGGACAACTCCAATGAATCAACAGGTCCTCGTTTTACATGTGCATGGGCAAATATTTGGATCCAGTAAAATATAAGAGCATCTGCACTTGTAAGAGCTAATGTGCATATAGAGAGGCGGATGAAAGAGAAGCTAGCCTATAGTTAGAACTTCCCTCTTTGAGTTTAGAGCAAATACTCACAATGAATTGGCACTCCTCAGCAGGCAATAACTGGGTCTCAATGGAGAGTTGACTCACCCTGGCCTTTTAGTCCTCGAGGTATTTGCCTAAGCAGTGTCCCAACTCAGGGGAGATGCTAGCAACAGCCTGCTGCAATCCAGGAGAGATCAAAGGGTCTCTCTAGGATTGCTACTTATAGGGTCTGAGATAACTTTCATCAGGTATTTTTCGACACCGGCCCAACTCAGATGATGGAGTGTTCCAGTACTTTGCACCAGTTGTGCAAGTCCAGAACTTACTAGATCTGCAAGTTCTGGTATCATCTCCCTTTGGGCCATGATCCAGGTAGAGATGTAATAGGTTGTCAGGGAGTGATAGTCCCAAGCAACAGGGGAAGCAGGAGCCAGGCGTGTTAAGGGAATGCCTTAATGCTCTGGTCCTTTATGTTTCGCAATTCGTGCCTGACAACTCCTAGCCTGGTATGCAGCCCAGGGGTGGGGAACTGCACCAAGTACCAAGTGCCTAGAGGTGGGGGGGGGGATTGCACCACCGCAAATACTATCCCTTCATTTTTTGGAGTAATCCTAGTATATGTGTCTCCTAAACTGCCCCATGCTTCTAGCAGTATTAAGCTATTTTCTTCTTTCAAAAAGCGATCAGTAAGTGTATGGGTTTAAGGCCTTCAGACTAATTCCATGCACAGTCCCACAATTTGGCCAGTGTTCGTGGGCATGTCATGTCCCTTTGTGGGCTGGCAGTGTTTTGCTTGGCAGCTACTGTCAGAGCACCAGCGATCTTATTCATGCTGCCGTGTGCCTGCCATTCCCAGCGCTGCAAGGTCAATACGGTCCCCCTCATCCTGCGGCCACAGGGCCGTGTAACAGGCTGAGATCCTTCTGTAGGGCAAGACAAGGAGGGAGACCAGTAGCAGAGCAGAGCACTATTGACCACGCACGTGCTCTGAGCTCTACTGCTGATTGGAGCAAAACTGTCTAAACACAAAGGAAATATCTTTCCTTCCCCATGGAGAGCGCGTGTGCCTCAAGCTGTGCAGAACCTGGCGCTGAGGTCCCAACACCATTCACAGCAATTCCCCCTCCCCTGCCTGGACTCTGCTCAGGATTGTGCCTTGCTGGGGCATGGTCTGCTGGGGAAAGTGTCTCTGTTTCTTAGATTTGCACGTCGGAGAGAGATTTTCCAGTTCTTCCATTGCTACAGTGCAAATATTGAGTCCTCTCTGCACTGGTTAAGAAAGTCATGTTGATATTTAATAAGCAGAAAAGCAAATATTCACCTTTTCTCGGCCAATTGCTGTGGACAAGAGTTAAGCTAGGTAATGCATAAAGCTGTCAGGAGGAGGAGAAGATCACTTTGCTTCTCTGTGGGAGGTCCACAGAGTTAGGAGGGGACTGTTTGGTTTAGCTTTGAAGTGGAGAGAGAGAGGGGATAGAGAGAAATTCAAATTTCCAAGGCACTGGCAGATGACACGTGTACACTAGACAGGCATCTAAAGATGCATTATGGAAAAAGCTAAATGTCCATTTTTCTAAGCAGCTGTTGTAATTGTGAGTGTCGGGCCATAATTTGATGTGCACATAGGCTTTTCTGCATATGTCTAACTATTTTATATTCTTAAAAGTCCATTTGCATTTGCAAATCTGGGATTTCTATGCAGAATTGAATATCCTTTTTTTCTAGGGTTTCGCAGTCAGGCTATCACATTCTTGTTATGTATTTAGTCTGTGCTTGCATATCTGGTTATAAAAGGATAGAGTACTTCAAAATATCTCTAGCCAATACGTTTTACATCAGAAAAAAATAAGGATGGCAAATTAGGCTTCTTTGCTGATCCTCTTTCCGTTATAAAAATTCCAGCATAAATACTGTTCCATGAGAAAAAAAGTTTCCATCAACAATTCAAATACACCAGATCCACATAAACAGAATGTTATGAGAGCATGTGAAAAACTGCAGTTCAGACATTCTCCATGTTGGGAGACTTTCTACGTTACAGTTTTTGCCATGCAAGAGAGCATAGGGTTTTGTCATTCTTCATTCACAATTCAAAACCTTCACAGAGCAGTTAGACTATTTCTCTCGACTTTCTGAGTTACTCTCTTGAGACACAATGAAGCTCTGAGTGGTGCAATCCAGATATGGTGACAGCCAGAATCTTAGTCCATGTATTTGAGATAAGCATTCAGGTTCCAGTCTCAGTGGAGATGCTTAAAGGTAGAACCACAGAAATTGCCACACCTGAGCAGCACAACACTATGTAATCCAATATAATAATGTCCATGAACTCCCACCTAGAATTTCAGGGGAAGGGTTTGCAATCCTTTAAGAAAGAATGACAGACTCTTTGCTTGTAGTGAAGTAGGTGAACCTTCACTAGTAGATGGCTTAAGGCCTGCTCCAGGTCTTACTCTCTTCTCTTTAACATAAATATGCTTGGTTTTCATTTCCACATTAATGTTTAATATTGGCCTAAATCTTTCCAAACTATTGGTCTCCCTGACATTCACAGACGTCGTTCCCATAAGGAAATTGCTACTTTGAAGAAGTTATCTTTGAAAGATACTATCCTATTATTTTCCTTCTCTGTCTTACTACTTTATAACTGGCTGTTCTGCTGGTTTCAGGTTAGCTAAATTTCCACTTTCAAAGACAGATTATGTGTCTTGAATAATTTAATACTTAGTCAAGTAAGCCACAATACCTTTTCTGTTTCCAGCTTAGCTTAGGAGAAAGGATCCTTTCTTTGACACCATTAAGGTAAAATAAATAGCTAATAGGAAGATGGTTTATTCTTCATTTTTTAACTTTATCTTTTTTTAACCTAGTTTTCTATTATAAAATATGTTGATAAATGTTAGTTTTGGCACACGGTATCCACTGTGGATGTTGTTTTTAGAAACTGTGCTTTATGGGTTTTATTACTCATTCAGTTGTCATTACCTATTAATGCAACTGCTACATGTAGCCAGCTAATTTTTTATCTTATTAATATTTTTTAGAGTTGGTTTTGATTTCATCTACTCTACACAGGGTATTTAATACCCTTTTATTGACAGTAAACTTGTAGCTTAAAAATACCATTCCATTTGCATCTCATGATGGGGAATATTCAAAATTTTTTTACAAATATTGCCAGATGGATGAATCTAATTAGAAGCTATGAACCAGATTTCCAACAGTGTTAAGTATCAAAGGTAGGTGCCCTATGGCATTTACAAAATTCTATGATACTTGCCAATTTTCAAAGAGAAAACATGGTATCCAACCTGCTTAGGAATCTGCTACTTGCCTTATATGTTTGAATACAATTTGAAAATATATTCACATACCCCACAAGATCCTGTTTATGTAATTGCATCCTATACTAGTGTGTCAGCTCGTCCTGAACATGACAGAACACCCCAATGCATGCACATTTGGATATTTTTGACAGGATTGACACTATCAAGATTTCTTCCATTGCTAAACATCCCGATTCACCTTTTTTCACTTTGCACCTTCTCCCATTGTCATTTAAATTAAGGAGCGAGTACAGGAAGATCATGCCTTTTTCATCATCCCAACATGAATTTTGTGATTAAAAATGAAGTAAATCACTCCCAGGACAAGATTAATGTCCCATCTGAAGGCACCTCAGTAGTTAGAAGAGGCCCAGCTAAGAAGCGAAGTTACTGAACAAAATTGGTTCTGTTTTACCTCAAACCAGGACAAGGATAAATGAATCCCACCAAAAGTGAAGAAAACTTTTTCTTTTGGTAGAAGATCTTGAAAAAAACAGCTTCAAGCCAATTTTGGCTGGCACCTGTTAGACAATTCATGGGAGTCTCTGCTGTCCTCAAGCCTATTCAACAGATCTCACAAAACTTCTCCCCCTTGAAAGATGATCAAGTTTGATAAGATGTTGTCATAAAAATGAAACACAAGAGCATTGCTTTTCTCATGCATAAATGTTGTGTGGCAAGATCACAACCATAGCTTACAAAATATTTTTTTCTTTTTTTTTACCAACAAATAGAAAAAGATTAATATTGGCTTCCTTAAAAGTATGAATAAGAACATCCCTACTGCAACATGCATGAAAACTACGTCAGGTATACTAGCAGTTTCTGAAGCACTGAAGATTATTGCCTTTTAGGCTGGGAAATGGATTTATCTAGAAGGAAGGTCAGCTGCCCAGCGTAAAGAAATTTGTGCAACTGGATTTGTGAAGCAGTTGGTTCCGAAGAACCCACTATTTCCCCTGTTCTTTTCCAAACCCTATTGTCTACAGAGAGATCAGGCCACAAAATAGAATTTGTGTGCTGAGATGTTAGATATTCGTCCCATCTAACATATGAGCCCTGACAAAAAAGTTCATACACATGTGTAAGAAGCAAAATATACAAGAAAGCAAAATAAAATTGGTGTCAAATGAAGATTATTTCTACTAAAATGAGAGCAATACTTTTTCTACCATTTCCTGGAGTGAAAAGAGTTTAAGTGTTAGGCTGTGTTATTTGATTATTACTCTGCAAAGGAAAACCTTTATACCCCAAATTCCTCGTAAACCACTGTTAAATTCTGTCTTTCATGGCTTTTGTTCACACAGGCAAGGAAGCTATGTTTACAGTGGAGCAGCAGAAACACCACCCTGCTTTCCTTTACCCAGTGACCACACATGCTTGGTTTCATCTGTGCAAAAACACTAGCACCTTCATCATCAGTACTGTTTCTGCAGCTAACAGTAAAGGCAGACCTCTTTTTCCCCAGGAACCGTAACCAGACACCAGTGAAAAAGCAAGCACTATACAAAAATCCAAAGGAAATAACCTTAATGTCTGCACCAGAGAAAAAGCGTTCAAAGTTCTTTGCATACGTCTACACTGTTTACAGTTTTCAGAAGTTTCATCTGGTTGCAAAGGTTATGAATACTGTGCCTAGAAGCACTAAACTTGCTTTTTCCCAGCACAAGACCTCATGAGTTTCCACCAATAGTCTTTCACTTTTTGCCTTGCCAGTCAATCACCGATCAATGAGACAGCCGTCTTACTGTCTCTTTATGGCTAATTTCTTTTTCAAGGTTCAATCAGGTTTCTATTCAAAACTGTTCTGGAAACACAAATACACTGTGTCAACCATATTAACATTATCAACATGTCCAACAACACCTTTAAAGAATTTCAGTAGTTTTGCCGATTCTTCCTGTTGCATTGGATTTAGGCCTGCATCTGCTAATTCTATTTATTAGTATCTAGCACTCGACCAGGCAAGTAGTTTTCTACAGTTTTTAAGTCTTCCCTGGAACCTTTTAAAAAATTCCTTTCACATTTGCCACTTTTCGTTCCTCTAGTGTAAAATAGTTGAGCCACCAGTTAACAGCTTAGAGCAATCACATTAGAATGCATTCTGAGTAACTAAATGGACACTAAGTGGTTCTTTGGTCTTGCTAGTGATAACTACACATTTTATGATTAGGTGATCATAAATGACTTTAAAAATAGTTTAAATTATAGGTTTCAGACATTCCCTCATAAACAGTGGATCAGATACAGAAGTCACACTAATCAGAGTTCTTGTTTCTGTTTCATTTGAAAAGGGGCCTTAGACTTTCTTTTTATTTTTCTCCCTCATCAAATTGTTCCTCAAAATCCCTCTATCTTTTCTATACTGTTAGCCTTTTTTTCAGAATCAAATTCATTAGAAAGTTTCAATCTTTCCTGTTTCTGTCAGTCGATTGTACATCCTGGTCACTGTTACTGGGTGGGTTTTTTATAATTACATCCTGGACCAGATCCTGTTCACTGATCAGGACTAAAGCAAATTTATCTCCATATGTAAGTTTCTGACTAGATGGGTTTCTGAGAAGTAATAATTTCTGCTGTCTAAACATATCATTTTTCCTTGCAATAAAAGCAACCGGTTCATGAAGACTGAAGTTTCCCATTCTGTTATGTTTTCTGCTCTCTTTCAGTGTGTTAGTCACCATGCTGGCCAGTATGCCAGTAGACCATTACTACTGTCCCATTTAAAAATGACGAGTTTTTTTCTTTCCATATTCTGTGGTTCTTGTTGATGTTTTCAACTGTTCGCCTTATTTGGATCTAAACTTTCCTTAACCAGTTTATGTCAGAAAGTGACACATAAGTGTCATTCCTTGGCTAATGTACTCTCTCAATCCCATTTAGTCTGAATTTCTTTCTTTCGTTTTTCTTTAAGTGTTTGTTATATCAGTACCTCATTTAAAACCCAGCATTATTGTTTACCAGTCTTCTTATGTTCCTAATATTGTCAGAGAACTTTTAAATTTAGTCTTGGTTTTGTTGCTTATTTTGTGTTGTGTGGTAGAACAGGACTTTACTTGTAGAAACTACTCTTCACAACTTTCCAACCAGATGTTTGCTTTTTTTTTAAGATCTGCCCTGCATTTTTTTGGATGATTCAGAACTCTTATATCTTCATCCCTACAGAATGCATCATCCCAAACTGCATGCTCTTCTTTCCTTTTTCGTCTTCCCTCAATTCAAATAACTCTACTATCAACCTTTCAGTGCCACAAGCCTGCTTCCATTTTGATTTAGACAGAGCTTGGAAGAAATGCCATTCCTTCTTTAATGTCTCCAGCTATACCTGCAATTCATAATGAGCATAAACACCTCTTCTATGCACTGTTTCCTCAACTATTCATCAATGCCTCTCTGGGTATAGGTGCTCTATTGCGAGCATTTCAGACTATTCTCTCTCTAAGTTCAATAGTCAATATTACAGCTTAAACTAGAGGGTATCTCCTCTTATCCCTACTTCATTAGCACTCATATAGGGCACAACAAAGGCTCCTACGCAACTCTATTCTCGATGACATGTGCAGGCTGCTATTTCTGCCCCAGCAGGCATGTAACCAGGCTGTCCACAGAGTGTGTAACTGTACTGCCATGAATCTCTGTCGTAACAGTCCAAGTGTGCATATGCCTGGCAAGAGAAATCTCCCCTCTCCCCTTGCCACCAAACACTATAGACCACATCTTCCTATCAAAATCCCTGGCAATGAAGAGATATTTTCAGGGTGGGAAAATGCAGGACAGTTGCTTGGTGTGGAAGTCTCACTCGCTTGAATTGGATAATCATAAAATCCCTGGGTTTTATCCATAAAAGCTTCTTGCTAATGGTCGTCATTCTATAAGACCAAAGAGGACAAAAAATACAAGCTGCTTTAAATTTCTGTTGGGAAGTAGATAAATGCAATACCAAAATAAGAAGACAAAGCTGACAAGTATAATACTTTTCAGAAGCTTTTACAAAAAACTGAGATGACATTTTGACATAACAGCTAGGAGTACTTGCAGATTTTCCACAGTCCCCTCACTGTCCAACTTTGCAGTGCAGAATTTAACCTCATTCTATAATTTATTTCCAGTGGCTTATATATTTTTTATATTTTTAAGAACTTCATTCACAAAATAAATGCTGATATGTTTCCACCCCAAAAAAATTCATGTCTATTGTCTTTGGGCTCAAACGTACCAAAATGAATGGTTTGTGGCATCTGGTTATGACTTTTTCTTGTTTTTTAAGATATCATTTATCTCTCACATTCCTTTCATGAAGGAAACTACTACATTTTGTTACCTAATCATCTGTTTCTCTAAGATGGCATGGAAAAAATGAAATTTCAGGAATCTTAAGTTTCTAAGTCTTTAAAATTGTCTTAGTAGGAATCTGTCAAACTATCTGGAGAAAACCCCACCTTCATTTATAATTCAGCTAAAGAAGTTTGTGACTTGGCTTTCAAGCAGATCTAACTTGCAGCGAAAAAGAAAAAAAGGTTCTTCTTTTCATTATGCGTAGCTGTTCATTTTATTGTCAGCTGTTTATATACCATTCTACACAATAAGTTTAGTGATGAAATAAACTACTGACTAGATCAAGAGGCTCCATATACAGATGCAGACAGGAAAGCAGTAATAAAAGCCTGGGAAAATACAACTTCTTCAATTGTAATAAGGTGAAAAATTCAAGTACTGTGGGAAAGTGAAATCTACCTATAGAGCGATTTTTTCCCTAAAGAGTCTAATCACTGTATCTAGGCACACAAGCACAGGGCAGTAATAGTCTGAAAAAAAATTACACCCAAATATTTCTGGAACAATCTCATTCTAATGACACCTTTACTATTTAATATTCTAGCCAGAAGGAAGCTGACTGGAAGTCTTGGCTACTAATTTTCCAGGAATAATTTTGTTTATTTGTTATAGATACGGTCAGAGAAGAACTGCACATTTCGTACAGCATGTTAGGAGAGTTAGTCACAGACTGCAGCAAGTGTGTCACAGCACAGACCAAGTTTCTGCGAGACTGTGGTGAACAGCTCATCACAGTCTAAGTGTGAAGGGGAGATGCTCACTTCACTGACTATTGGATGAAGGGAAGGAAGAAAAGCCATTCCTTCCAGAAAATCGTGGCTCACATCCAGTGGGGTTATACTATTTTAGTTCTATGCAATCTTAAGAAACAAGTTTACTGTCTGAGAAACTACACAACTATTTTTAAGCTTTATTCCTGCCTTTTTAGGACACCATTACATATTCTTATATCTTCGTGGGGAAGTACTGATGTTCCTCAGGGGTCAGTACTGGGTATATATGTGTATTGTTCAACATACTCATCAACAACCTGGATGAAGGGACAGAGTGTACCCCGAGCAAGTTTGCTGATGACACAAAACTGGGAGGAGCAGCTGACACACCAGACCTGGACAGGATAGAGAGTTGGGCAGAGAGGAAACTAATGAGGTTCAACAAAGGTAAGTGTGGGGTCCTGCACCTAGGGAGGAATAACACCATGCACTGCTACAGGTTAGGGGTTGACCTGCTGGAAAACAGCTCTGCAGAGAGAGACCTGGAAGTCCTGGTGGACAAGTTGACCATAAGCCAGCAATGTGCCCCTGCAGCCAAGAAGGCCAATGGTCTCCCGGGGTGCATTAAAAACAGCATAGCCAGCAGGTCAAGGGAAGTTATCCTCCCCTTCTACTCTGCCCTGGTGAGGCTGTATCTGGAGTATTGTGTCCAGTTCTGGGCTCCCTGGTTCAAGAAAGACAAGGAACTGCTGGAGAAAGTCCATCGGAGGGCTATAAAGATGATCAAGGGACTGGAGCACCTCTCTTGTGAAGAAAGGCTGAGAGACCTGGGTCTATTTAGCCTGGAGAAGAGAAGACTGTAAGGGGATCTCATCAATGCTTATAGATATCTGAAGGGCAAATGTCAAGAGAATGGGGCCAGACTCTTCAGTGGTGCCCATCAACAGGAGAAGGGGTAACGGGCACAAACTGGAACACAGGAAATTCTATCTCAGCATGAGGAAAAACTCCTTTGCTTTGAGGGTGGCAGAGTACTGGAACAGGCTGCCCAGAGAGGCTGTGGAGATACTCAAAACCCGCTTGCATACATTCCTGTGCAACCTGCTCCAGGTAAGCCTGCTTTGTCTTAGGCATTAGACAAGATGATCTCTGAAGGTCCCTTCCAACCCCTGCCATTCTGTGATTATGTGTATATATGTGTATATACAGAAAATACATACATATAATATAAATATAAAATGACAGAGTCCAGAAGTTATTGGGTAAAATCCTCTTTGAGGAATTGGAGGCTGAAGATTTAAGTATCATTAAAACAATATTACAGTTGCTTCTTATAGTAAAAATCTAATAGCTTCATTCAAATATAAGAACTGCATACAGTTTGGGAGCAGGCATACCTTTAAAGTTTCTGGCTGTTCCCTGCACTGCACTATTCTACAAGGAAGGCAGATCCTATCCAGGAAGATCTGTGCAGATCGGGTATACATGGGGAACTCCAGAGTCAAATGCCTGTTGCACATACAGATTTTTATGTTGTTATGTGTATAATATATGTCACTAACAGTTAGTGATGATGGTGTTACTTCAGTCCTAGCCTCCAGTATTGCGTGTCAAACTAAGCAAACATTTCGCTCATAGTTTCAGGAAGGTTTTGGGCAGCTCTTTTTCTAAGAGCACTAAACCTCCCACTTGAAAGCACACGAGTTTTATGGGAGTGAATAGAGTTGTTGTGCTGTATGTTGGCATCCAACATAATACACTTAAATATATGATAGCACTTTTTGGGGCAGAAAAGTCTTAACACTCTTATCCTCAATAGGCATCTTGTGCAACTTGATAGTGTACCATCACTGCTTACCTAGAAGTTTCTGTATGCTGAGAAAAATTCTGCTGGGCAGTGAAGCCCTATGTCCTCATCTTACAGTACCAGGTGACACAAAACAAGAAGGCAGGGGGAAAGATTATGTTTGTTATAAGTTTATTAACAAGAAATGTTGTATTAGAATTACCTAAGCTAGGAACATATTTTATTGATTTTTTTAGCAAATCAATGTGTGATGCTCAGAAGAGAAACAGTTTTCTGCTTGACAGGGATAACTGTGACGTGTGGTGCACAAACATTCACATATTCATGTATGTATGTCTAAGGCAAGGAGGAGAATAAATAATTTCCATCCCTTTCCAGTTAATGAGTACAGACTCTAAGAACATTTGACTTTGTATAGAAAATACCATGCACAGTACATCACATTCAGCAAAACAAACAGTTCTGTGTTTCATTTTGTAATGTCTGAATATATTTGAAGAACAATACCTGCAGCTGTCCTGCTAAGGCCCTATAAGTCATTCACTACCCCTGAGTAGCTCCACGTCTTGCTCCTCACATTGTATGAAAGAAAAAAAATTGAGTTAGGAGACATGGCTCCATTCAACAGGAGAAATGTATAATTTTGCCATCCAGAAAAGAGCAATGGGAACTCTCCTGTGGACCTTGATCACATTTAAACCAACACCACCTCCATGCATAGAAAAGGCAACACTCCTTGGTTAACAGCCCCTCAGAAACCATAATGTTCAGAGCTCCTGCTTGCAAAGGAGGCACATCCAGCCGGAGCTTGGCTGAGGTATGCTTTTATATTTTCCTCTAGGAAATAAGGTAATGATGTGTAAAACAGTAGTATCCAAATTATTATTGCCAGAATCACGTGCATTTAACAGTCTGTAAGGTGAAAGTGTTTTCACTCTAAAATCTTCATCCATCATTCCTCCCTGCCATCCCTACCTTTTATAGGGAGGTCTAACTACACAATATGAACCGGTAAGACAAAACATAAGTCTATCTTTGTGGCTTGTAAGGCCTAGTTTAGGCCTTTAGCCTCTGACCACTTCTACTGTCAATCATCACAAGCTCTTCCCTTCAGCAGTTCAGAGCAGCTGTACCCTTTTGGGTCTTAGGTCACCTCCTGAGACTTCCTTCTTGTCTGCCAGTTTCTGTAATGCACCTGGACCTCAGCCACATAAGTTCTTGACCATAGAAAATACAGCGGGAGATCTGCACTTCCCTGTTCTAACTTCAGGACCTTTTAAATTACAGTTTCCCACCCTGCTACCCCATATGAAGACAAGCCCAACAAGAGAAATGCCCACTGTGGGACTAATTCTTTGCAAGGCTGTGCAGAGAAGACCAGGGTGAATCTTAAGACTGTGTCCATGCAATGGCTTTGGAGTGGTCTGTGAATTGTGATTTCGATGAAGAAAGGATCTTAAATACCTGTACTGAGAAGCCCTTAATACTTCATTTCGCACTGACTGTGGTCCAGAAAGCATCAGACACAGCCATGTCAGTGGCTTTGGTGGACACCTAGCTGGCTTAGGAAAAACATCAGGAATGGGACATTCAGACTGCCTGGAGAAAAGGTGAGCCCCAACTGATGCGTAGCTCTAATATTTTTTAACTAACTTTTGGCATCATAACAGCAGGATTGCTCCCAATGTGTTGACCATGGGGTGACAATCATGCAGAGTCAGTGGCTATCAGAAGGAGAGTTTAACAACAACAAGCAGTCACAGAGAGGTTCTTTACTGGTTTATTCTGCTTTCTTTCAGCCCATAATGGGTATGTAATCATTCCTCCTATCTAGTAATAAGTGCACAAAGCATAACCACGTTTTAGGGCAAGATCCTGTCATTAGCTTAGCATGATCCAGTCCACGGGTTCTGAATGCAAATGGAAGGGATATCACCAAGATTAAGGAGCACTGGAAATGTGTGCCAGGACATACACCAGGAACTGGTCAGCTACTGGGATAGTGCAAGTATGGGAGTGGGAAGCAAAAAATGCAGTCCAGAATCTGTGTTGTATGATTTAGGACAAAGAGAAGGAAAAGATCTCATTAAGTCATACACTAAGGTATCAATTCTTAGAATGTGTTGAGATTAAACTGTGCCAGATTAAAACTTTTTTGCATACTAGGATCATATCTTACTTTCAAACTTAGTTACTACAGAAGGTTGTAGTTTTTGCCATGCAGTAATCAAGAGGCAGAGCTCACCTTTTTTACTAGAAAAGCCAAAAGAATTTCTTTCCTTCAATGGGTCATGGCAAAAGAGGCTTGTGTGGATTACTTCAAACAACCTTCCCCCTCAGGATACAATACAAGAGGCATGTTTAACTACTTTTCATATTAATCTTTTAATAATTTCTTAGCCTTTCCAGCTAATGTACCATACTAAAATCTTACTGACTTCACAAATTACCTCAAAAATATAACTGGGTAAAGAATAAAGTCTATTATAAGGAAAGCGGAAAAACCACTGTGTTTATGGAGAAGCACTGTCTATTTGCAAAGAGCCTGCATGTTTTCTGCAAATGGCAATCCTGTCTCAATAATGTCCTGGAGTACTAAGAAAGCATCAATAAGCACATGGATAAGGGATGCTCATGGAGATAATGTGTTTCTGCACCAAAAATTACTGAGAAACTGTCGGAGATGAAGTGGCACAGACTCCAATATGCAGGATCGAAATCTGCTTTATTAAGCAAGCGTGCTCTTTATATACTTTTCTACCAAGGCCAGGAATTTTCTACTTTACTTATTTACACCATCGTGTACTCTAAAAGATCACATTCCCACTGAAAAGGGAATCTCTCTTCCGTGTGAGCAGCACCTCCATATGTAGGGAGTAGCTTCACAGAACTTCATCGTCTGCCAGAACAGTGCTGCAGCTGCTTATTCCTCCCTATTAGTTCTACCACACTTAACCCTTTTTCTGCCTCAGTCTCCACACGAAACTGTTCCCACCGACCTGGAGGGAGTTGAACTGAAAGCTAGTTAAAGGGTAAGAAGCAAAGGATAGAAAGCAAAGCTGAATGGTCACTTTTAGGCTAGAGATGAGTCAGCAGTGTTGTTCCCCAGGGATCAGTGCTCACACTGGTGTTATTTCTGCAGATGGGAGTGAGTATTAACATCTTTTTGCAAAGACTAGATGAACATTTATTGAAGGATGTTCTGAGTCACCAAGCTGTAGCATGCCTACTGCTAGTGCGCCCTAAGCTCCTTAAAATGGTACCTAGCCCCACGCTCCTGCCTCCTCTCTGGAGGCAAATGAACAGCTGAGCACCTCTGCCTGTTAGGGCATCTCTCTCCACATCAGAGGAGATATGTGAATGGAGACACGTTCCTCTCCCTTTGTGCCTGTGTAAAGCCCAGAACAGGACTGGGCAGTGCTGTATGACACAGTTTCTGTGTTAGTGATGTCTGAGACCTTCATCCCAGGATGTTGTGGCTCCTCAGAGAGCCCGGGCTCTGGAGGGCTCTAGGATGGCTGCAGTGCCTGTCACTTCTCAAGTGCTGTGGGGAACACTTAAGCCCAGCTGCCCTGGCAGTCCTGAGTTTGTTCCCTGTGTAGCAATCCTTTGGATTCCTACCTAAGGAGGTCTGTTCTCTGTCCAGACATATTTAAAGTCAATCTTACTTTTCGAAGCTTGTGAAGAACCTATTTTTCTCATTGAGATCTGCAACAAGGCAGCTTTGCTACCTGTGTGAGGCTACTAGGCAGTCAGAGCTCCATAGAAAGTATATTTCCTTCCTCTAGAGTTAAGGAACTGGTAACAGCTAAGAAACTTTAATCTCCAAACTATTTTAATAAGACCATTGTGTCCTGCAGCAACTGTCATGGACATAAGCTGTTGTTCAGCAGTCTCTTTACTCATGATACTGCCAATAGCCCTTAAACACAAGACGAAGAAATAAACTCCAGCATAATTAATATTTTACTGGTCATTACAAAGTTTTCAGTGTTGAAGAACCCTATATCAGAATTGCTAATTTCCTACTTCTAACCTATGTCCTGTGCTTTCCCAACCCACTTTATTAACTGCTTCATTAACAATGACATATAAAGACAGCACCATTTTAGCCAATTGCAAAGTCATTTTTTAAAAATACCAAAAAAAGTTCAATGAACACTGCAGAGAGTTATGCAAGTCAGTAACGCATAGTAACATTCCAGCTCCCCATTTTCTTAACTGTACTATTCTTAAAAAAAAACCAAACCCAAACTAGTTAAGCAGACCCTGTGGCCTGGCTGCAAACTGAAAATCTGTCATTGAGAAGTTACAAGGCACATCCAGAACCTGAAGAGCATAGGACGTGTGAAAGCAAAGGTCCCTCCATAGAGTGATCATCCACAAAAGAAGTAACAACCAAGTGCTCCTTCAGCACTAACACAGCCTCCCTCTCCTCTGCCTTTGCTTCTGTACAAAGCCCTTTGCCAGACACGGAGGCTAGGATAGTTGCTTTTCAAAAGAAGATTATTAATATTATGCTTACAAAGTGTAATATTACAAAAAGCTTGCACAGCTCTAAAAGTACCCTGAAGTGTCCCACCTGAAATACGTCTAATCTCTTCAGTTTAGGGAATAAGTGGAATCTGAATGTTGTCTTTATCCAAAGCAGATGCTTAAAAATTATTTGAAGATAAAAGTAGAATACAACAAAATCCATTGATTATTATTCTCACTAACACTGAACTAATGTATTGGTCATAAATAATGACTGAAAATTACGTTGAAAATCTATTTGGAAAGTCAGAATCCTTTGTGGTTTACCCTTAACGCACAACATTTTTCACATGAAAAATTTCACTAGAGTCTAATGCCAGACTAAATTATATGCCAGGTTTTACCTAATCCTATCTTCAGTAACCTCTACGGAGTAATCCAGCTTCTCTAACCCAGTTAAAACAACATGAAGAATTTGGTGCTACTTGAAACAAAATGTTTCTCTGCATATTTCAATTATGCAGCACTTCAGTGACGTACTGGTTATTCAGGCATAACCCCTGAAGATGATGAAAAGATTAAAATCAGTGCTACAAGTGTGCATGAGGACAGCTTCGCGATTTGTTTCAATGAGCAATCACATTATCAACAGTATGCTCAGCAAGTAGATAGTAGCAGGGCTTATAGACCTCAGTCCGGGTTTCTCCTTCCAAAACTGTTAGTGAAACACCCATACTCTTTATTTTCGTCATCTGTAAGCAACAATGCTCTACATACTCTTTGCATTTTCAATTTACTTCTTGCCTTTCTTTTTTATTCAATACCAGAAAGAAAACCACCATCAACTGCCTTGCCATTTTCAATCAAAAAAAAAAGCATTAGGGACTTCATTTTGAATTTTTATTACTGTGTAAAACTTTTATTAAAAAGTGAGATCACTGTATAAACCAAAGAAACAGTTCTACATTTCTGGTAGAAATGCAACTTACTGTCAGATTTCAAATTGTCTTAAGCTCCAATTCATCACAGTTATGTTATACTCTCTTCAGCTTAAAGTTATTAACTAACATTCCCAGTAGCATTTTTACATCCATTTGAAAAACTAGTTAGAGCCTGCCATCCTAACCATTGTTATCATCAATCTATCTTAATCAACCCGGACATCATACAAGTACAGCCTCTTCTCAGCCAATGGCAGCTCCAGATTTTGGCACGGACATTTTGCAGGGCTCAGTTAAACATGTGCTCCATCCCAGCAATGCCAACAGCACAGGTCCCGTTTGCTTCAAGACAAGGATTACTGAGCTACAATTAAGGATGGGTTTTTTTTTTAAATCCGTCCAAAAATGCCTCTTATGCCCAAGGGCGAGTTCAGCCTGCCCGTGCTGTGGGCTGGCTAGCAGTTGGGAACAGGCAGTTAGATAATCACACCTGATATGTAAAGCCCGGCTTTTGCTTGGGAGGGATGAGAGTTACCCAGCATCTGCTGCCGAGAAAGTCGCAGGCTGTGCTGAGGTTGACGCGGGGCCAGCTGAGCAAAAGCAGCACTCGCTGGCACAACACTAACGAGCACAACTAAGAGCACGTGCCCATTTCTGCGTGCAGCCTGCGACACCCTGTGCAGCCACCACCAGTCCAAGACAGAGGGAGTGGAAGGACCAAATCCTCCTTCCCACCTCCCCTCTTTCCACCTCCCCCTGATCTGTCAGGCACGAGCTCGCGGCTGCTGCAGAGTGCTTTTGGCAGCTCTGGAGGCAGAGAGAAATGGCAGCAGCTGGGAGCACAGAGACACCGTGCCACAGCCTTCCTTCTCCTCTTCCTCCCTGCTCCTGTCGCCTGCATTGCAGAGTACGCTGGAGTAGGAGGTTGGCCCACTGGTCTTCAGTCAGGCACAGACTACAGGCACTGGGAGCAGTGCCTGTTACAGATATTCTTAGGGGCTCTTGCTGAATAAGTTGCTTTTTGAGTGACTGTCAATACACACACAGGGACTTAGGCAATGCCTCTCAAGATGAAGGCAGTCTCAGAAACTACCCAGTGATGTTCTCATGCTCTCTGTGCCATCACACGCCACTCATATGGACAGACAGGATGCTGCACGCTGTGTGCACTAGACAGAGACAGAGCTTTATCCATTTCTGACTGTCACCTTATCAAGCAAGTATCAGACTTTTGTAAGCATTTGTATTTGGTTTCTAAAGTCTTCATTTCCCTGTTCTTCAGTCTGATTTGCTACTTGCACTTACTGTTTTAAAGGAAGACTGAAACTTTGTGCCCTTTGTCACAATTTTCTCCTCTGCCTTGAGCTTCACCTGCCTCATTTCCTTATGAGGCACTTTTTCTTCGCATGAAAAAACACTTCAATAACAATTATGTTCACTATTGGGAAGCTTTCCTTTTCAATCAACCAACAGGTGGATATATACCTTTATCAGACAGATACACACCTTTATCAGACAGATATACATACTGTTTCTGTTGTCTAGAAGACCCGACTCTGGCAAATATAAGTAATTTCAGTTACAGATGCATTGACATTAAAAAGATGCATTAATGGATGACACAGAAGTGCTTTCAAACTTGGGAACCATGCACCGTTCTGAACTGCATCCTCTTTTCAGGACCTTTCACCACCTGGACCTTGCACTGGAAGGGGAGAAAGTAAACCGTCTGCACCTATGATGTGTATACCATGACCAGTCTCCACCAAACCTCTGAGAAAGGCTTCTGGCTGATGAACTCATGCTTAAAACCTCCCAGACCACAGATGCTTGTTAATACTTAGATGTGCTATAAATAATTTTGCCCACTATATAATTTGTACAAACCTAAAGAGCAGAAAAAGGAAAAAAAAAAAAAGCATTTTTTTTACTGAAGTTTAACTACGAGCTCTCCAGTCCTCTGCCTGGGAACAGCAGTCTTCTTTTGAGCAGTTCAAAATCTGCTTCTGGATCTAAATATCTGTTTATTTGCTTCAGATTCTAGTTCAAATCAAACATTTCCTTTCCTAAATCACACACACTGGGACTGACCTATCACTGCAAACCTAGGGTGGTAGGAACATGTATTTTACACCCACACTAAACAAAAATCTTTAGAAAGGTCTCTGGGCTCTTCCTGCACCTGGCAGGCTCCAGAGGCACAGCAGTATCAAGGCAGCAAAGCCCAGCATCCTGTGACAGTGAAGCCAGCTCCTGGGAGGGTTCCCACATTCCCATGAACACTGAGGAGACCTTGGTGGCACCTCTGGGGAGGGCTGAGCCCCAGAAGCTGTCACCAAGGCTGCAGTGAGCTTGTACAGGAGCAGTGTGGCTTCCAGGAGAGTGTAAGAAAGAAAACCAAAATTTTTGTAAAAAAACTCCCAACACCAAATTCAGAAGAAATTCCAATATTCTCAGGGCAAGAAGTCCAGAGCAGGACACCGGGCTTGTGTACACTGCAAACATGAATCAAAGTGGTGAATGGGCCGTGTCTGCTCACTTCTTGCTTATGGGTTCACAATGCAGTGTCCAAAACCTTTCCAATTTTCTTGGAAGCACCAGGAAACAAATCATTCAAGTAGGATTCAAGATAAACCAGATTATGGATGCCATTAAATACACAATCTGCTGATGGCTTCCATGATGTGCTTCAAAACGGTCAGGATCTGGATGGACTGGGTTGGATTCACAGCTAGGTAGCAACATGTCATTTTTTAGGAGGGAGATAAGGAAACAAAGACCTGGTCAGGGATCTAGGTTCTCCTCATTCCTGAGAAAACTTCAGGTCCTTCCCAGACAGATGTTCAAGCAGTCTCCCCGTAATAGACTGCCTTACCTTGGCACCCCATGTGCGTCTTCTGAATGGCTGTGTCAAGCGTGTCCTCTCAGCCATGAGCTCCATTGTCCACCACCTCCTCGGGAGGGCTCATTGCTAACAGGGAGCAGGCCCCTACCTCAGCCATGACTTTTGTGCCTCCCCTTGGGGTGCAGGTGCCTGTTTTCATCAGTCTCACTGGCAGTTTTGGGAGAGGCTGGCGTTCCTGATGGTGGTATTTCACAGCACCTCCTGGGTACAGAGCTTGCACCACTGCAGGAATGGGTCACACCAGGCTTCCCCTGCTCTCTTCCACCTCACAACCTGGTGTTGGGCAATTGGCTCCTTCAGAGGGTGCAAAATGGAGCTCTGAAGTCTTTAGCAGGAGGTAGAATAGCTTTTATCCCCTCAGCAGACTGCAGCGGTGCTTTCAAAGCATACAGCTGCTGACACAGTACTGCTGTGTGCTGTTGGCTACTCGTATCAGGGTAAAAAATGTCTGTCAGACTCCTGCAAGGTTGTGGAGAAGCTGGCAGCAAGAGGAGGGGGAGGGATAAGGAGTAGGAACAGGGAGGTAAATCCACACTGGGAGGGATGAGCAGGGCAGGAAAGGAGGGAGGGAAGAGCCTGTCCCATGGGAGGGGGCACTGGGAGCCTCCTCAGGGTGCAAGAAATATCACGGGGTCTCCCAAAAGGGCTAAGGAGGGATTATGACACTAAGCTAGGTGGGTGTGTTGATCTGCTTGAGGGTAGAACGTCTCTACAGAGGGATGTGGACAGGCTGGATCGATGGGCCGAGGCCAATGGTATGAAGTTCAACAAGGCCAAGTGCCGGGTCCTGCACATGGGTCATAACCCCACACAGCACTACAGGCTTGGGGCGGAGTGGCTTGAAAGCTGCCTGGCAGAAAAGGACCTGGGGGTGCTGGTGGACAGCTGGCTGAATATGAGCCAGCAGTGTGCCCAGGTGGCCAAAAAGGCCAACGGCATCCTGACCGGTATCAGGAATAGTGTGGTGAGCAGGACTAGGGGAGCAATCGTTACCCTGTACTCGGCACAGGTGAGGCCCCACCTCGAGTACTGTGTTCAGTTTTGGGTCCCTCACTACAAGAAAGACATTGAGGTGTTGGAGCGTGTCCAGACAAGGGCACAAAGCTGGTAAGGGGTCTGGAGGACAAATCTTTTGAGGAATGACTGAGGGAACTGGGGTTGTTTAGCCTGGAGAAGAGGAGGCTGAGGGGAGACCTTGTTGCTCTCTACAACTACCTGAAAGGAGGTTGCAGAGAGGTGGGGGCTGAGCTCTTCTCCCTGGTGACAAGTGATAGGACAAGAGGAAATGGGTTCAAGTTATGTCAGACAAGGTTTGGGTTGGATATTAGGAAAAATTTTTTTACTGAAAGGGCTATTAAACATTGGAATAGGCTGCCGAGGGAGGTGGTGGATTTGCCATCCCTGGAGGTGTTTAAAAAAAGGGTAGATGTGGTACTTGGGGACACATTTTATAAGTGGTTTTGTCAGGGTAGGTTAATGGTTGGACTTGATGATCTTCAAGGTCCCTTCCAACCTCAGCAATTCTATGATTCTATAATTTTAGGGATTCATAGCTTCTTATTCCTGAGGACACAGAAATTCCCTACAGGAAAGGACTAGAGAGGATAGAGGTTTGTTCCTTAGACAACGCAGACACAAGTGACACATAAGAGCTGTTGAAGTGAAGCTTAATTGGTTTTGCACTACTGCTGAGAGGTAAGTTAAGTGGAAAAGTTGTATTTGCTCTTCATTTAAGGAAAGAGTTTTCCTCTGGAATGAAGTACATTGACTCCTGCACTCTTTATAGTCCTCTGCATTTATAAGTTCCAGGCTAATATATCCTAAAATAAGTTGTTTCCTTTACAGTACATGTACTCTTCCTTAAAGTCTGTACTGAAGAATTACCCCAGCAGACTTTTTGTTCTGGAGGTTGCCATTAGCACACTGTGTTTTCCCTAAGCTCTCTGCCTCAGCAACTTTATGCCATATGCAACAATTGCAAGTATTAACAAGGAACAGGCAGAGTGCTTCGTCTCCCTTGGCAGCTTTTTCAACACCAAGCCAATATCAACAGATCCACAAGTAGCCACCGTAAAAAAGAAACCTTTTTTTTTTTTTTTTCCAGTGCTTCTCCTGATATGTGAAATGAGAAACCCACTGCAGTGTTTAGGAAGGAGCCAGGGTACTTGTTTTATGGCTGTGAGCTCCACTGCTGAGGGGACTCAGAGCCGGCACCTCATGGGTGTGGATGCCCTGCACTAGGGTTGGCAGTGGAGGGAAGGCAGCGGGCAGGGGGCAATGACCGCACAGTGGGGCACGGTGGGAGGGTTTGTGCTCAGCTCTCCCTTTGCCTAGGCACACATGACACGCAACCCGGCTCTTGTTCTCAAAACATGGTTGTCTGGGCACCAACTGCTGGCTCTGCACCTTCACATGCCCTGCTGGGTTACAAGCACAGGGGTACTCGGTGTGTCAGGACACTGTCTCTCCCTGCCCAAGCAAACCAAGAAGCATAACTACCGATTAAGGTGCTCATGGAGGCAGAAATGGAAATTAGAACTGAATCCATCAGTGCTCTGCTATTCTATTATCATCTAGCTTCAGTGACTTCAGTCTTTACTCAGGAAAGATTCCCTACTGACTTGTGCCAAATACATACAGCTGGCCTCCATCCCTATAGAGAAATACACTTAAAATATATATTTAAAGTATTGGAACAAGGCACATCTCTTTATACGTCAGAATACCCACATCCTCATCCCATCAGTTTATTGTTCCAAAAATAAGCTGTACTTAAATTCACAATGAATTACTGTGACTATGATAAAAGCTTTTCAGGAAAACTTTGCCTAGGCACAACCAATAGTAATGTTTCATTCCTCATTTTAAGACATTAAAAGGTTTCTTTCTTATTACAAAAATGTATGTATTCTGAAACAACATGTTTTCATCTGCAGCTAATAAAAAGGAAATCTCACTTCCCCATTATCTAAAATCACATTCCTGCTTCTGTATATTACTGTTCTGTAATTTTAGAAAGGATTAACTTGACACAACCTGTTTCACTAACATCCATATGTTCACCTTCAACCTGCTGTAGTATGAAACATCCTGGACAATAAACCTTGAGATATTTGGGCTGTAAATGGAGGAGCCAACTCAACCAGAACTACAGCTGTGCTGCTGGAACCACAGCAATAAACACAGTTTTCTTTTTCAGTTTTCTTTCCCTTGAATCCACTTTCAGGAAATCTGCCGATCTAATAATCTCATTTACCTGAGTCATGTTTATTTCAAAATTTTGCCCATTTAGATGTGATATCTTTGTGCTACACTGTTTGGATACTACTCTAATGAATAGCTCCAATGAGATTTCTATGGGCAAGTGCTCCTGAAATACATTTGCCTATGGTTGATACTGTTCATAGAGATTGTGTAGCAAAATCAAGTCTTAACAGCCTCTGCTTCTTCCACATTCATATCCTTGAAGTGTAGCTATTGTATAATCTTATTAAGATATTCTCTCTTGCTGTTTCTTACATCATTTAATGTGCCAGTGCACTAAGTGTGCCCTCCACTGGGGGCATCACCAACACTTAACATAAATATTCCACCATGTTTATTTTCCTTTTCCATACTATGCATTTTAAAAAACTCTTTTTCTCCCAAAGTAAATATTTAATGTTTGTTTGATGCCTGCTTTTCTAATAGATTTAAAGAAGGAACTGATTTCCTTCCAGCCATCCTCATTTTGTTAAACATGGTTCTGCTTTCTGAGTGTATATATCCAAGTATTAATCGTTTCACACAGGAGCTGGTTGAGTTAACAATACAAATTCACCACTTGTATTCAAAATAGCCTTGTGATAGCTCTTTAAACCAGTTCCAGATTTGTGTTATCCAATAAGACTTTTTTTTGCTAATCAGAAATCTAATTCACATCCTATCAGATATATTTGAGGGAAATTTAATATATATATTAAATATAATAAGGGAATAAGGGAAATTTAATATCTATGTAATACTCTCTAGTTTTGTGGGTTTTATTTTTTCCTGTTGTATATGAAAGAGGAAAAAAACGTGAAAATAAAATAAATGAAAAGCCTTCAAAACTAAGGCTTCAGTATTTCTATTGACATTATACAAGGGCCCTACGGTGCTTAAATGGAAGTTTATTTTTTATTATTTTTTTTAATCCCACTATGGTAAGGAAATCGCTCCTCCCTTTTGTGAGACTTTGTGATGCCAACCAAGAAATGCAACTTGACTCATCTAATTCCCATAAGTAATGGGTGGGAGAGAGCTGCCTAGAGGCAGCAAGTCAGAGTATGCACAGCTGTTACCTGAGTAATGCTGATGGGATACAAACCCCCTCTAAGAGATGTGCAATGGCAGCTTTGGACAGTAGGTATAAATGCTGTGCTGAGAGTAAGATGCACAAAATTATTTCTGTGAATGTTACAGTTGTTTAAAATAATAAATTCATAGAATCATAGAATAGTTTGGGTCGGAAGGGACCTTCAAAGGTCATCTAGTCCAAGTCCCCTGCAATGAGCAGGAACATCTTCAACTAGATCACATTGCTCACAAGCTTGTCCAACCTGACCTTGAATGTTTCCAGGGATGGGGCATCTACCACCTCTCTGGGCAACCTGGCCAGTGTATCACCACCCTCATTGTAAAAAATTTCTTCCTTATATCTAGTCTGAATCTACCCTCTTTTGATTTGAAATTAATACTCCTTGCCCTATTGCAATGGGCCTTGCTACAAAGTCTGTCCCCATCTCTCTTATAAGTCCCCTTTAAGAACTGAAAGGCCATCTTTCCTGAAGCCTTCTCTTCTCCGGGCTAAACAACCACAACTGTCTCAGCCTGTCCTCATAGGAGAGGTGCTCCAGCCCCCTGATCATCTTCCTAGCCCTCCTCTGGACCTGCTTCAACAGGTCTGTGTCTTTCCTGTGCTGAGGGCTCCAGAGCTGTATGCCGTACTCCAGGTGGGGTCTCACCAGAGTGGAGAAGAGGGGTCGAATCACCTCCTTTGACCTGCTGGCCACACTTCTTTTGATGCATCCCAGGATATGGTTGGTCTTCTGGTCTGTGAGCGCACATTGTCGGCTCACATCCAGATATTCATCCAGCAGTACCCCCAGGTCCTTCTCTGCAGGGCAGCTCTGAATCCCTTCATTCCCAGCTAGTATTGATATTGGTGGTTAGCTCGACCCATGTGCAGAACCTTGCTCTTGGCCTTGTTGAACCTCATGAGGTTCATACAGGCCCATTTCTTGAGCTTGTCCAGGTCCCTCTGGATGGCATCCCATCCCTCAGGTGTGTCAACTGCACCACTCAGCTTAGTGTGGTCTGCAAGCTTCCTAAGGGTGCACTTGATCCCACTGTCTATGTCATCGATTAAGATATTAAACAGTACCGGTCCCAGTACAGACTCCTGAGGGACACCACTTGTCACCGATTGCCATCTGGACATTGAGCCATTGACCAATACCTTCCGGATGTATTCATTCAACCAATTCCTCACCCACTGAACACTCCTTCCATCAAATCCATATCTCTCCTCTTTAAAAAGAAGAATGTTGCGCGGAACAGTTTCGAAGGCCTTTCAGAAGTCCAGATAGAAGACATCTGTAGCTCTTCCCTTGTCCACAGATTTAGTCACTCCACCATAGAAGGCCACTAGGTTGGTCAGGCAATTACTGGAAGTAGGTAAAGCTAACAAAGGAAGAGGGAATTTTTACTGTAGCTGCAATTCTCAGATGTTTGATAAGCAGCATCCTAGGCATCAAGAAACCAAGAAAGCTGTACCTTTTGCAACATAAAAAAGAGCCTATTACCAACTGTTTACAATTAACAAACAATTCCCTGACTTTCCAAAAGCAAATATTCTCCTTATTCGATTCCAGCAAATCCCGTATGAAAAAGATTTGACCCATACATTGAAGAAATGGAACTGACTGTAGTTAATTAGAGAACTTCAAAAAGCCACAGCTCCTGGCTCAAAACCAACTTCAGTTCCTGTTCTTGAAAGTGATGTTGCAATTCAGATGAATGCTGGTAAAAACCTGATTTCTTACCCTGAGCATCTTTGAAACTGCAGTATGGAATTTGTACAAGAATGAAGACAAAACAGCATCAGTTATGTGCCCACTTTAAGTCAGGAGCAAGAAAGATGCCAAAAATAAACTGTATGGGATAAAGTTACAAGTGCTCACATCCATCACTTTGACAGTTTTGCCAGATGAGAAGAAAACTCTCTCAAGGTTAAGGTTTTAGCAATATAAGATGCATATGCAAAGTAACATCACATATAGAGATGGTCACACTATAAAAGTTGAACCATACACTTGACTCTGTATCAGGGATACTCTCCAGTGGCATGACACCTCTGGGAAGACAGTGGTAGCTCCAGTGCTTGTAATGAGGGACCACATGTGGAGGGTAATGCAGTCCAAGAAGAACAAAGAACAGTGAAAACACACCTCATTACCAGCAGAGAAAAGCAGGTATAAATCTTCTCATCCTTACAATAGGAAAGTGCTCTGGTTTCTGGAGCACACCTGGACAGAAGCTCCTTATAAGTCGTTTCTAACCAGCTGCTAATTCTCCAAAATGCGTTAGTACTAAAGGTGCACTCACAGACCAGAAGGCCAACCGTATCCTGGGATGCATCAAAAGAAGTGCGGCCAGCAGGTCAAGGTAAATGAGTCTGCCCCTCTACTCCACTCCGGTGAGACCCCACCTGGAGTACTGGGTCCAGCTCTGGAGCCTTCAGCACAGGAAAGACACAGACCTGTTGGAACAGGTCCAGAGGAGGGCTAGGAAGATGATCAGGGGGCTGGAGCACCTCTCCTATGAGGACAGGCTGAGACAGTTGTGGTTGTTCAGCCTGGAGAAGAGAAGACTCTGGGGAGACCTTATAGCAGCCTTCCAGTATCTCAAGGGTGCCTACAAGAAGGCTGGAGAGTGACTTTTTACAAGGGCATGTAGTGATAAGATGAGGGGCAATGGCTCCCAACTGGAAGAGAGTAGATTTAGAAGAGGTATTAGGAAGAAATTTTTAAAATGAGGGTGGTGAAGCACTGGAAAAAATTGCCCAGAGAAGTTCTGGAGGCCCCATCCCTGGAAGTATTCAAGGCCAAGTTGGACGGGGCTTTGAGCAACCTAGTCTAGTGGCAGATGTCCCTGCAGGGACAGGGACAGTCCCCTGCACTGGCAGGGGAGTTAGAACTAAACCTGAACCAACGTAAACCATTCTATGGTACTACGTGTTCCTGAAGTTAGCAATATCTCTTATATCTCCTAACAACTCCCATGTGGTTTGGTTGCCTGCACTCCATCCCAACAACTCCATGCAAAATATGATTAAGTAATCACTAGTAATTTTTTTCATCCAATTATTTTCTTTTATATGCCACTTCAGATCCAGCAGACGAGTATTTCTTGTCAGAAAACATCACTTACCCATTTGTGTAAACTCTACTTGAATGACTAGCTTGACTTCAAACACATTGCTGTTTTGAAAGTACAATAATGGCAAACAAACCAGAAGAGCAAAGGACACCCACAAGAAAGTCTTTTATGAAATTTGTATGTTCCAGCTCCCTGTATATCTTGTACTGTAAACAGGCTATCAACACAGTTTCAGGGCTGAATCTTGCCACGTCTAATTTGTTACAAAGTCCCTTGACGTTTTCATGAATAGATTGCCTACTTGTCTGGGCTTTAATTATTTTCTTCATTTTAAAGAATAATTCTATGAAATCTGGGACACAGTTAATTAACTCATGCTGAATGGGATGTCTTAACATCTGCAGGATATACACACGCGTAATTAAAGATGAGATACTCTGAACGTGAAGGCAGGTCAAATTGGAGGGGCTTATTTGTTATTCAAAGTCTTCTTTCACTTGGATATTACAGACAAAATGCCTGAATTTGGTGTTTGTAAATGAGAGGAACTGCTGTAGTGTTTAGACCAGTGCGGCTCTAACAAGTCAATCCAAGTGCCATTCACAATAAATTAGCACCTCTTTCAGCCTCCTCACCGAGCAGAGATCCCAGGCATCGACCTTTGGTGGCTGCTTTTTTGTCTCGCTTACAGGTCCCCAGGATCACACCTTTCAGGAGTATCCTGGTGGTTCCCAGGCTTTGGTGCCTCCTAGAGAGTAGCACTGAGCAACACCGTCTTCATTTTACTCTAGCACCTAACACAATCAGTATCCGTATGTTGAGGAATACTGGTATTACCATGTTATAACAAATTTTGACCTTAAATAGAAAAAAAAAAAATGAGCATCTTAAGATACCTTAATGTAATACTTAAACTATCTATACTTCTAGATATCAAACATTGACACAAGTATTATCTGCATTTGGAAACTGTAGCATGATTGACTGGGTTAGCAAAAACGTTTTTTTTGGAGTTGGTTTTCTTTCTATTTTTTTTTTCTTTTGTTGTATTTGCATAACAGTGTTCAACACTGATGAACAGTCATACATTTAAGAAGAATCCAAGCTTTTTTTTTTTTTTTTTAAGTTTCTAACAAACTATGGACTCATTATACCGTTCTACACCAGCAAACTAGTTTCTGTTAAGCATCCTTAAAATGGAGCCTTCTGTTAAGGCTCCTTAAAAGGATTTTTTAATCTGATTGTTCCATACATGTATTAATACCTTGGACACCACTACATTGTAAGTCTTGACAGAATCCCTTATAAGCAAGGATTGTTCTTAATGTTGCACTTAGAGTTAGTTTGAGATACACTTTGTATTTGTTGGTTTTTTTTCATTCATGACCAGAAAGGAGGCCTAAATTCTATCCCTGAGTAGTGAAAGGGATGTTCTTATCCCTCTGCTTTTCAGATACAAGCAGAACCTCCCCCCATTTCAGTTACTTGTGACATGTAGTCAAGTATGTTTGTATTTAAAAGTTTACTTACAAGACTGAGATAAACAGACAGCTTAAAATCATTTAGGACAGTGACACAGGATATGAGTCACATTTCCAATGGACACAATGCGTCTACCCCGAAATACACCAGAGGATAGTCTGATGAGTGCTTTTATGAGAAATTCTTCCGAATAAATAAAGGTTGTCACAGATAGCAAATAATATTTTATCTTTATATTATTCATCATATTCTGGGTAAGAAAGAATCATCTTCTTTTCTTGGGTCTGTTTATATTTCAGTGGTGTGGTTACCTTAAAGTGACACATTTATGTTTGATTTTCATGGTGTGCTGAATTAGTTCACAATGTTCAATAGTCATAAATGAAAGATATTGAAAAAGATTAATTTTGTTGATTTTTTTTTTTGTATGGCCCAATCAACATTATCGTTCAGTGCAAACACATTCAAAGGAATCTTTGCAGATAATTAAGCATTTTCATTCTGCAATTTCTTTATGACACAAAGGAAGACATAGTGTTGTACAGTGTCACTTCCACTGCCCTGGAATGATTACAGTAATTAATTTTCTTCAGGTGGAACAATAAAAAAAAATTATCTCATTTCCTCATGATTACTTCCCCTCAGCAGTTATCAGTAATACTTGCTATTACTGAGGAAAGTGGAGGATGTTACACTGGTCTTACTGATGAACCCCATTGTAGAAGAGCAGGCAACAATTTTAGATGTTAGAATTGAGGTTCATAGAAGAGTAATTGCACCTGAACAAATGAAAAATTATAAGACTGCTTTCAGTTAGTCAGATAAGGTAAAAATAAGAAAGAGCTGCAGATTACCCACACTACCCTTATATTCACTTATAACACCTGGCTCACTTAAAAAGTTAAATTAGCTTACTTCTGCTTAACTTGCACTTTGTTACTCTTAAAAAAGAGGACTAGGAACAATGTAAAGATGACTTAAGTCAACTCATATAATTGTTTAGTGAAATAACGGTTATCTTCTCACATTTCTCCCACACATGACTGTTGTCCTCCCCGTTCCTTTCTTTCCCCCAATCCCTTCCCTCCAGCCCTGGCTACACAATCTGCCCATTCTGGCAAATGCAAAATTCCCCCATGAGTCAATTCAACTCAGTGAAACCTCAGAAAACTGCCCAGTTTTCCTGCTGGCTTATTCAACACGTCATGGTTGAATGGGTGCCAGAGCTGGCACAGGATCCATAACAAGAGTATATAGCCAGAGGAAAGGCAGCAAGATTAAAACTGAGGAGATGGCCCTTCCCTACTTTGGCAGCTCTGAACCATTAATTTACATTATTGCATCTCCCAGAATCAAACCTTCAGAGAATTTCTAGAT
The DNA here is from genome assembly GCF_965231255.1 of Vanellus vanellus. Lineage (NCBI taxonomy): Eukaryota > Metazoa > Chordata > Aves > Charadriiformes > Charadriidae > Vanellus > Vanellus vanellus. The sequence goes on from NC_138908.1 coordinate 65,780,974, forward strand.
TTGCTGGGAAAATGGTGTGAGGGGAAAAGAGAACTGGCAGTTCCTCCAGTGAACAGGGAGGAGGGCATGAATGCTGACCATCCAGCTGTGGTGGGGTGAAAGGAGGTCGACATGGTTAAATCCTGCACTCTTCATTGACCTCAAACCCAAGAGTCTTCTACAATAAGAAGTAATTCAGGTTATGCTGGATGATTAAAAACACAAAGATGAGATTGTAGAAGCAAAATTAGAAAGGCTGAGGTGCAAAATAAGATAAAACTTGCCAGGAATGTCGTGTTGGAAAAAGCATCTGTGAGCTTGCTAAAAGGAAGAGCCAGCAAAGAGTTGTTCTGCTGTTCAGCAAATTGGGAAAGTTTTTGACAGATAACACCGAGGAGGCTAAAATGTTCAATTACTTTTTGCATCTGCCCTCTGTAAAAAGGTTAGCTGCAGCATGGCAGACACTGATAACCAGTAAAAGAGGTAAGAGCTAACCCTCTGGTAATGAAGAGGAATGTTTACACATTGGCTGGGCTTGATGAAATACTGAGATGTTTAAAGAACTGATCAATGAAGTCTCAGGCCTCTTTACGCTTATCTTTGAGTGCTTATGGAGTACAGGGAGCATTCTGCGTTACTGAAAAAGGCAAGAATATGCCTATCTTTGAAAAGGAAAAAGGAGGACCTGGGAGATATTGAACTGCAAGCTTAGCTTCAGCTCCTGAACAATACTAAAACTAATCGACTGTTCATTTGCAGGCAGCTAAAATTTAATGGGAAGATGAACAACAGCCAACATGGCTTTCTCCAGAACAAACCTGGTTGAACCAATCTAATTTCTTACTTCAACAAAGTAAAAATCTTTGATGTCAGACAGCAATTATTTTAATTTCAATGTCTTTAGTGCTTCTCTTATTGTCATTATGAATCTCCTTCTCTGCAGGTCTGTAAGAAAAGTTGGACTGTTCCCTGCCAGAGATGTTGTAAGTATAATCAATCCTGTCCTCAGGCCAGAGGTTAGTGTGAGAATTTAGTGCTGGTGAAATCCAGTCCAGCTTGTCATTATCTCTGATAAGTTGAAAAGGAGATTCAAAGACACTTTCACTCTTCACAACAAAATAGGAAATAATATAAATAATTAGGCTTTAAATTAAGATAATCTTGAATACATTTGATGTGATTGCAAGGTAGTTATGTTATTCAAATACACAGCACTATGAGCAGCATTTCCTATTAACTTAAGTGTAATAAAGCAGTGTTAACTAGGGCCCTCTTATAAAGGAGCTACTAATTACTATGGGATTTGCTTTGCTTTGCTGCACAAGTTTAGGGCTGAATCAGCCTCAGTCCGAACAACAGTAACCTGATGAGTGCCAAAAGACTGTCCTCTTTCCTTTCTCCAAATAGGTATCTAAGAAATATAAAGATGTCCCTTCATGTGTGCTTGTGAGATCAGCTCTCCTGAATGCTTAGAGATTAAGGTAGGAAAGGTAAAAAAAATGGTATAGATAAAGCAGCCTCCTCTCAGACAAGACATGTCATCCTTCAACCTGAGTCTTTTGACAACACTTTATTTTAAGGACACTGTTTGTAATCATTGCTCTGTACTCTGCATAGGCTGCTCAAGAAGCAGTTTACAGACACCAAGCAGCAAATGTTAGAAATGATGGGGAAAATAATTTCAATCTCCTGCTGGGAACTGATTGTATCAAGAGACGTCTTTTCCCTAAGAAGTGAAGACACACATCTGCTGTGTGGAAGGGGCACACTCAAGATACCCCAAAGTGCACCCTGCACACCTCCCCCCTGCACAAGGGCACACTGCAGCACCCTGCAGCCCTCTGCTCACATGCACGGAATTTTCCCGGAAGACAAGCCTAGATGAACAGGGGAATGGAGTGCTGCCATTTGTCCTTCTGGCATGGACTGCATGGGCCAGGGGCACTGAGGACACTCCCTGCCCTGACAGACCAGAAAAGTCTTGAAGAGGCAGTTTAGCAAATCTTTGCGATGGTCACCCAGAGTCTCTCTTTCTGCAGCTCCTGAGAGTAATCTGTCCCACAGCCCTACTGTGCTGCAGCTGTAGTGAAGCATTTCAAAGTCCCTCTGATTAAAAGTCTTTCTGTAAAGTGGTTAAATCTTACTATGAAAAGAGCAATAAAGATAAGGTTACTAGAACTCTACATGAGCACTAATTAGTATGGTATTGATTGACAAATAATTCCTGGAGAATCATGACAAGCACTTAATAAAACTTCTAATGATGCCTGCGGGTTTTGAGGACTTTATTTATGCCACCAGTATATAAAAAAATTGTAATAGTGTGTGAATCATTGTTTTAATCTCTAGCATGCTTTTAATTTTTAGTCTTGGTCTATATAGTACGAATGAAGTCTATCAGTAAAAATGTTTTAAAATCTCAGTGTCTGGTTTCTGGCCTTTTAAAACCGTATCTGTTCTTCTGTCTTTTCAACCCCAAACCCTGTACAAACTAAAGAAACAATTTCATAGTACCTCCAGGCAGAGATCTGGTGGAAAATGAACTACACTGGGAAAAACAAAACAGTCCTTGCTGAAAAACAATGATATTGTCTGTTACCTCTCTTAAAGATTTTCTCCATGTATAAGGTAAACTTGCCCTCTGTTTTGGTTTCACTTCTTCAAGATACTTAAGTGTGTTCATAGCTTCGATCATCCATGACTACTTCTGAGACAGACCGTTACTGCCTAATGTTGCTCAGCAAAAAAGTTTCATTTCGTAACAATGAATTGTTTTATTTGATAGGTTTTAAGCAAGGGCTTATACATAATTTTAAAGTAAAAGAAGGAAAACAACGTGACAGAGGCATGGAAACATCAGGAAGGACTAGACAAGTTTGGTGAAATTCTGCAAGCAATTTAAGCGCGAGTCTGCTCACAGGAAGATGCTTAATTAAGTCAGAAGACTGGAATACAGACACTCAGTAAGCAATGAATGTCTTGGCAGTCCAGAGCTCTGTGAAGTCTACCTTCATCTCCAGGGTAATGCAAATTACTTGCTTGCATAGAAGGAAAAAAGAGAACAAGTGTTCAAACAAAGGACAGCTTGCTGCTGAGTCGCCTTTTGCCACTTATCTCACAGAAATGTGAAGTGTTCAAAGGCATCAGTTCTTTCACAGGATGTACACCACATTGGACGTCACTTCCAAGGCTGAGAACTATTTTCTCAAAATTTAGCCTGTACATTAAGAATTATTAATATTTTTACTTTTGGCTATATTAAGTGTCTAACTTGGGGGTGATGCAGGAAAGAATATTTAGGACTCTGTGTTCCTTATATCTGGAGAGAGATAGGCACTTCCTTTTGTCTCATTTCTCAGGCAGAGAGTGCTCAGGGATAGCAGCTTTATCAGATGTGACTACGTTGAGACTATCTGTATATCAGTGACAGTTACTCTGCTATATTAATGTTTTTAAAACTTGGTCTTGGCACATGATGAAGCCCATTGCTGAACAGTACAACCAGCAAGTTTCTTCTGGTGTAAACATTTCTGAAGAACCCTGTTAAACAGTGACCATGCAAGCTCTCAGCATGCAGCTGTGGGGGACTTGTGGGTTCAAGCATCATTCTGGGTGTCTGCCTCGGGATTTCTGATGACATCACAGATGAGGAAGATCCCCTTGGCAAATTATTGCGGTCTTAACATCGTATGCAGAATATCCTTCTGAGTGAGTCTAAGTGCATGGGAGGAAGGGTGAACGGAAGGAGCCGGAGTGCAGACATGTAGAAGATGTGACCCTCCCACAGCTTCAATGCCTGTGATGTCACTGCTAACAGCGTTTCATACAGCAGCAGTGATATCAATGACACTGACTATTTTGTTCCCTCCCTCTCATGTTCCTGCTCATTAAGTTGGTGGGCTGGTTGGTGAGCAAAGGAAAGAGAACCAGCACCCCAGGCAGGGCTGCAGGCTGACCTCTGGTCTGAGCTGTATTGTCTGATTGCTGACTGACACCAGGATCTCATTTTGTGATGCTATCATCAACACAGTCCTTGCACTGTAATTTTATTAAATTTATTAAACTAAGCATGTGTACCTATATGCCTAGGGAAGTGAAAGATATCTTTGCCACTGCTGACCAGATAAATGCAGCACCTGTCTTTGTGTAGAAGGACAGCAAACTCCCAAGTTGATGTACTCAAGACAAGGCTGTAGGTGAAAATGCAGAAAGGCTAAGCCCAGGTGAGATCTGAACAGTCAAAATATTCCCTCTAGAATCTGCAGAAAGCAGAGTAGACAAAGAGGGACTTGTGAAAGAGAGGGAAAAACTGGGTTTTAGAAAACTGGAGTTCAGCATTAATGAAGTTGGTAGTCCCACTAAGTCTGAAGTTAACTGAAGAAAAGTTCATCACAGATGGAAGCAACAGATAATGTGACAGTGAAAGAGACATCATTGTGTACGTGAAGATAAAACAATAGTGCACAATAGTGCACTATATAAATCAATGGTGCACTATTAAGGGAGACTCAGTGAAATCATCCAAGAAATTTCCTGCCTGGTGTCAGAGGCACTGAAAGGGAGTTTTCCTCTTCTAGCTCAGAGATCAATGCCTGCATTCTTACTTAGGTTGTACAAAGTCCAAACAGTAAAGATGGAAGACACTCCTTTTTAGTGTCTCCTTCCTTTCATAGGGACACGTACAGACAAACCATATGAGGTTATTATGGTGTGAAAGCAGAAGATAATCAAGTTTTTTTTTTTTCCAAAAAGAGAATGCTATTTTGTGTTTCTTTGGCAACTGGTAGTGAAACAATGTCGTGGTTTAACACCAGCTGGCAATGAGGCACCACACAGCAGCTCACTCACTTGCCCCCAGAAGGATAATGGGAGAGAATCAGGATGGTAAAAGTGAGAAAACTTGTACATTGAGATAAAGACAGTTTAATAATTGAAATAAAGTATAATAATAAATAATAATATGTAATGAAACGGAAAATAACAAAGGGAGAGAAATAAAACTGAAGAAAGACAAAGACAAGTAATACAAATCAAAACAATTGTTCATCACCAATTGACTGACGCCCAGTCAGTCACTAAGCAGCTCCCCCTCGCCAATCTCCCTCCTAGTTTTATTGCTGAGCAGGACATCATATGGTACGGAATATCCCTTTGGTCAGTTGGGGTCAGCTGTCCCCTCCCAAATTCTTGTGCAGCCCCAGCCTACTCACTGGTGGGGTGGTGCAAGAAGGGTGCAGAAAAGGTCCTGACTGTGTGTAAGCACTGCTCAGCAATAACAAAAACACCCCTGTGTTATCAACAGTGTTTTCAGCACAAATCCAAAACGTAGCCTCTTACTAGCTACTGTGAAGAAAATGAACTCTATCTCAGCCATAATCAGCACATTTTCCACCCCCTATTCCATACTATCTACGTCATGCTCAGGTCCCACACTATCCAATACATCCTCATTAACCACCATCCCCCTTCCCATCCTTTCGTACAATACACAGATATCGTTCCCTTTGTCTATGGACCACCCCTGTGAAATGTCTGTAAAATGTCCATTTAGTTCATTTAGTCCATGACTTTAGGCCCCATCTGTTATGGTGGCCACTCAGGACAGGAGAAGTGGTGTGTTGCACGGAGTTATTGTGCACCAAAGCCAGCTCAGATTGGGTCACTGCTGCACATACATTGCTTCTTGTAAGGCTTGTCATCCATTGTTTTGGGTGGTTCCTGCTATAGTAATTCCTATAACATGCAATTGAAACCATGGGTTACAACAATTTAAAGGTATATCCATTATATTCCCAACCCCTGGTCCCTTTAGAGTAGGCCTTAAGTTTTGCCATCGCAATGAATTCCTCCTTTTGCCTCTAGCTTGGCTAGCAGGGAGAGGCTCCTGCTACAATACCTTTGACATATGACAGTCATAACAGTGGTGACATAAAGCATCCTGTAACACTGCCATCATACAACTCAAATAATGGATTCTGTTCACCCAGGATTACATGACCTTGAGGTACATATTGGACTTCCCCATCTTTCTGCATTACCCACCAAGTGCACCCAGGTCCTTGAGCAAAAACAATCCCATGAATATGTTTACCCTTTCCTGAGGAAGGGATAACCCTGACTGTTTTTCCCAGCTGTACCTTATATATATGACAAGGACCTTATCTCCTTCCACAGTGCAGCGGTTTTGGTTAGGCAGGGCCAGGTTGACTGCTAGATCCTCTCACGTTAACTAGCCAAGTGGCTTCTGCTAAATGAGTATCCCAATGCTTTGCATGTCCCAGCACCCATTACTCTCACTGTAGTTTTTAAGTCTATTGTCATTCAGTTTTCCCAGAGGCTGCTGCCTGACAGGGGATGTGATATTCCCCCTCAATACCATCCCAGGTGTTCATGGGGTTGTTTCGGAAATGAGTCCTGCTGTCTGATTGAATTCTGTCAGGAGTACTATGTCACCATAAAACTTGCTTTTCAAGACCCAAGATGGTATTCCAGGCAATGGCATAGGTCACAGGATATGTTTCGAACTATCCAGTAGTCACTTCCACCTTTGTAAGCACATGATGCAGGTTTGATGTAACCATGGCAGGTTTGTGGTAGAGTGATATAATCAATCTGCTAGGCTTTTTTGGCCTGTAGGCTGCTGCCAAAAGGACTGAGAAAAATGTTTGAGCAATATCAGTTGGTGCATACCATTTGACAGCCTTTGACTCCAGTTCATATTGGAGTTCTATCATGTCTGGTACAGCAGCACTTAGCGGCTGTGTGACTTCATTCAGGCCACAATAGCCTCCAGTTTATAGCAGATCTTTGCACTGGCCATATGGGACTATTAAAAGGTGAATGAGTCTTACTAATAAATCCTTGACTCTCCAGGTACCGGATCGAGTTATGGATGTGAACCAGTGAGTCTTGACTAGTACGATATTGTCACCAGTGCACTGTCATGGTAGCCATTGGCGCCTGTTGTTCTTTAACCCCCAGCAACCCTACCAGAGACAGATCCTCTGAGAGACCAGGCAAGCGAGACAGCAGTTTAACCTTGTCCGTACTCCAGGCAGCTATACCAAAAGCCTATCAGTAGCCTTTTCGGTCTTTGAAGTACCCTCTCCTAAGGTAGTCTATGCCAAGAATACAGGGAGCCTCCAGACCAGTCACATTCAATGCTTTTGCCACTCATTCCCAGTTACTTTTACCTCAGCCTCCAGCAGAGACAGTTCTTGGGGTCTTCCTGTCACTCCAGAAATACAGATGAATTCTGCTCCTTTGTAATCTGATAGTATTAGAGTACACTGTGCACCAGTGTCCACTCTCATGGGGCTGATGTGCCACACCACTGAACCCACACAGTCCAGTAAACCCTCTTGTTCCTTTCTTCCACCTGCCCAAAGGAAGGGCCCCTCCGTTCCTAGGTGGAGTCTTCATTACTTGATTTTTGTACCTGCAAAACAGAAGTCCCTTCATCAGGGTCAAAAGTATGATCAGCCCTTCTGCTCTGCCCAACATATACTGGAGCAGTAGTTTTCCTGGATGGATGCTTTTCGGCTGTTGTTTTCCCTTGCAGCTCCTGCACCCAGGCTTTTAGTCTCCAGGTAGGTACTCCATCCCATTTCCCTGTGTCCTCCCTCTGGTCACACAGGAAGAACCACAGAGTTGCACGTGATGTGTGCGGCTGGTTCTCTCTTCCTCGAACGAACGGAAAAGGCTGACTCTTGATAACTGAGACCTTGGTTGGAGTGCATGAGGAAGACCTACCCTTCTCAGATCGCTCGGACAAGTTGGGGTCAGTTTCTTCACAGCTGAGACACGAGCCTGTATGGAGGAAGCGAGATTATCTTCATATTTTCAGAGTTGTCTGGCTGGTCCATCTATAGTTGGTGCCTCCATGTCTGTCCAGTTGGTGGGGTGGGATGAGAAGCAAAAAAGGCCTTGACACTGTGTAAGCACTGCTCAGCAATATTAAGACATCCCTGTATTTCAGCACTGTTTTCAGCACTGTTTTCAGCATAAATCAAATACATAGCCCCATACTAGCTACTATGAAGAATATTAACTCTATCCCAGCCAAACCAGCAGAGATAAGCAAAGCATCAAACACTGGTAGGAATGTTAAAAAAAAAAAAAAAAGAAACAAATATGTTTTTTCTGTTTTTATCCTCTTCTCCCTAGAGCATGCCACTTCTTTTCATTTTCAGTGAATAATTAGAAAATGGAAGACAACTCAAGTACTGTCTTATAAGAGCATATGGAACAGGAACCAGGCTTGTTTACCATTATCAAAGCTTGACATGAACTGCTCTCTGAGTGGTCAAAAAGAACAGTGCAACATTTTACCTTCAAACTTCTCATTAAAAATAATGGAGGACAACAGAGGACACCAGCATGTTCATTCTAACATTTTAATTAGTAAGTCTTCCTCTTACTAACTGCAAATCAAGCAGAAAAGCATTGATTTACATGAATGGCAAAGGGTGTTAAAGGAATGTCTATTATCGGGAAAAGAAATACTGTGAAAATATGGCAATAAGCAATAGCAGGGTGTGAGCTTGAAGGCTCTTTAAGCAGTGGCATATTTTAAAACACATAGATAAGGGCAGTGTCTTATTAACGCACACCCTGGCATTGTGCATTGCTGTTGGAAGATGAACACAAAAATCAAACCACACTTTGGACAGTTTATGAAGACATCTTCTAAGGTTGAATGTTAATGATGAAAATGTTAGGAAATAAGAAAAATGTCATTTTGGGAAAAGGAAAAGCAAAACACACACAACTGGAGTAAATACTTCTTTTGTTAAATACCAGCCATAAAGGTACAAAAAGTGAGAGCACTGTATAGCAATCTAACGTGCTGCTTTGGAAGAGTCTCAAATGACTCCTAAAACTGTGACTGTATTACTTACAGGAGGACTGGTACTACACATATATCATCATTTTGACGTTTCTAGCCAAAAGAAACACAGTAATGCTTGTATCTGATTTTCCCATGGGCATATACTACGGCCATTGAATAATTCATCCTACAGCTACTGGGCTAAAGTGAGTACAAGACAGATAGTGCAGGACTGTCTTTATATATTTTATTCAGTATTTTTTTCTTATCTTCTCTGGTTCCCTGACCTTTCTGAATTATTTTTCATCCTCAATGGTTTTGCTAGCCTTTGAAGATGAGGGTTGTGGTACAGCGACAGTCCTCACCTCCTTTTGTAAGTGAAAAGCAAAACTATGATTTCAGTATATGAAAGAACTTGCAACTGAAAGCTGAGATACCTCTATAGTGCAAAGAAATATTGGGTGGGAAGACAAATCCCGTCCACTTACCAACTTTACTTTTGGGTATTCCAGGGCTGGCAGAGGTAAAAGAGCAGCGCCCTTTTTGACTGCTTGAATTTGCCCAGCCCGTAGTGCCCCTAAAATACAGAAGCAGGGCAACCTGTTTGTTGTTGCAGCTTGCTGTGAGCAGAGCTCAGGTGGGCCTCCACCTCCAACTTCCCAGGAGGATTTTCTTTTCCCCTGTTACTTTAGAGGCATTCATGACATGCTGGCTGATTTCAGTGCATGGAAGGATGCCATGGAAAAAAATAACGTGAGCTAAGGCACATCAAAATTTCAACATACGGTCTTCTGGTAGCCAGGGTCCCTTTGGGTTGACAAAACAGTACGTGAGTCTTAAACGGTTTTTTAATTGAGAAGAAAATAGCACTTTCAAATCGAGTAGCCAGTGACTGAAGGCAAAGAAATTCACACTGGAAATAAAGCTACATTTGTAAAAGAATACAGAACTAAATATTGAAATAATTCCTTGGGGAATGTGATGGACTCTCTGTCTGCCAGACTCTTTACATCAAGACCAGGACATTTTTCAGTACATGTGATGCTGAGTTTCTGACTTGATGCTCATGGCAGGTTTTTACTTTAAGATCTGTAAATCTACAGAATTAAGTATTTTGTAATGATTAAAACTATATATTAGCAAAATAGGCCATTATTTAATTTTTAATATTCTTCAAGGCTTTTGAAAGTAGTCTGGTTTGCTAGACTTTTCTTGTGCAGTGAGACGCATTTCAGTTTATTTATAAGTTTACCCTAAGTAAAGTTCTTACCCAGGTATTTGAGAATTGATGTATGTTTTCTCTTACCATGAAAATATATCAGAGGCCACTTTATCTTTATATTAAAATATGTGTAGTATTTAAACATCGGTATCTTTGACTTGTTGTTGTTTACTGCCAAAACTAATATATCTATTTACTATTAAGACTGCAGTGTTTGCAACTGAGTTCAGTGAATTGTCACACTGCTGTGTTTTGCGCACCTTCCTGTTGAGAAGGTAGCAAAAAACCTTGTCCTTTAACAGCAGGATTGTTCAGGAGGCCTGGCCTGACCAACTGATGGAAAAAAAGGAAAAGAAAACTTACAACAGCTTCCCTGGTGGATTATCCTTTATACCGAGCAAAATCCATGAGAAAACTCCCACTGATTTTGACAGGCTTCAAGCCCAAGAATTTGTCTTCTTCAGGTGAAGCTTTCACAAAAACGTAAGCACTAAAGATATCAGCAGAAAGGCAAAACACTTGAACCCGCTCCACCAGTGCTGGTCATGGAAAAAAAAACCACAAACCTTAAAGGTTAGGTACGGATGCTTCAGGCTGCAGCCGGCTGCTCGCAAGAGAAGCTGAAAACAATGTGCCAGAGCAAATGCTTTTTCTCTGTAAGCAGAGTCAGCATCCGTAACAGTTCCTTCAGGTTACTACCAAGTACAGCTACTCATACTCGCTACCTACGCCCACCCCAACACATGTCTTTCCAACATCAGATCAGAGATCCTCCTGGGTTTTCCAACCCGAGGCTAAAACATAGCAGCTGGCACTTACATATAGATAACAGACTATCCAAATACACCAAGCGCCTGTCAGAATGTGAACTGAGATGTGGGCAACACCAGCCCTGGCTTCTTTAGAAGATGAAACAAATCATACCCTCCTCTGATTACGTGAACATGCCTGTAAGCTATGTTATGAAATAATTCAGCTGAAGCTTCCTAAACCTCAGAGTTGGGAAGAAAGAAGTTGCAGTTAGTTTGAAACTCCAAATATCTGCAAGAGATTCCTTTTTCACTGGAAGTTTCTATCAAGCTACTGTCTGGCAAGTTTCCCTTTCAAAAGTATTTTCAACAATATTTTCAGCTCTTGAAGAGGAAATTGATGGTAGGAATGGTACAACGTAAACTAAATCTCTGCTGAAATGAGGAAAGCAATTATATCCAGTAAGGAGATAACATGTATTAGAGCTAGGGAGACAGAGATAAAGGCAACAAAAGAGCTCTGTTATATTTGTACCTCACAATCTAAGCTTAGAATAACAGTTTATGTAGAGTTATACGTACTTCAGAGGAAGATAAGACTTCAGACTAAGACAGTATTCGGAAAAGTTATTGTTATTCAGATAAAGTGAGATCTAATTTTTAAGGTAGAAATAACATACTAGGCACTAAAAAAATAAATATAGTTTTCTGCTTTGCACCATTGATAACCTGCCCGTATATTTGACTTACTAGTTAATCTGAATGAAGATGTATATTTTGAATCATTTGCAGTTTATTGTCTTTTTTTTTTTTTGGTAGGCAAATCACCTTTAAAGCCACTAGTGATTTTGTCTGTCTGAAGAATAAGAACACATGACATGTTCTGTCACTAAGTAAGAAAGGATATGAGCAGGGATTCACAGAGCACCTGAAGAAATTAAATGGGGAAAGAAAAGGTAGTGCGTCATTGTGCTTTCAGAAGCAGCACCTCAGAGAAAGCAGTACACAGCCTTTGTTCCAAAGGCTGATAGATTTTGATTAAATTAATTTACAGATAATGCAATGCATAGTAATTGCAGGTTTACTGACAGTGAAATACAAGTTTTATTGTAAGAATTATGTAAAATGTTAAAATCTGTTTCTTTCATGGAGGGAGGTTTTAGTAATTCTGCTGATTTCTCATCATACAGTGTCTCTAATATTGTGCTTTGCTACAGCGTGATATTGTCATGAGGGCTGAGATTCTGGCTAGACAAGGAAAACTAAGACATCTGGTACATAAACAGAACTATATGAAGTTTTCTCTCTTTGTGTGGATCCATTACTTGTTGTGACTTCAGACTTGTGTTTATGAATAAGTGCAGGGAATAAAAACGGGACCTGCTGCTAGAAAAGAAAAATTCAGGTTTTAAAAAATAATCGTGATTTTTTTTCCTTTGGGGACAGCCTACATTACCCTGAAAACTAGATGTCCTGAAAATTGTTGTGAAAATATGGGAAAAAATGAAAGCTGTGGACTGCCTGTCAGCTGAGGCAGTTTCTTGAGAAAGCAACATTGTGCAAGAGAGCCACATTCAATGTCCCTTCTCTGCCTAACCTGGTGCATGAAGTTGTGCCTCTGTACCGACTGAGGAACTGTCCTAACCACACAGAATTAATTTCTTTTTCTGTTTCTCTGCTGTAGTGAATTCCCTCCTGTAAATTCCCTATACTACAGCGAGGTGGTCCTGACAGGAGACCCCTTACTCGAGTGGGATCTGCAAAACCATATCCAAGTCCCAGCCCAGAAGCAAGTGAGAAATCTCTGCCTTACCTTGCCCTGAGTCATGACCAGAGATCCCACTGATGCCAGCACACATTACTATCAAATCCTCAGTATTTACATGAGAAGTTTTCTTTGGGTTAACCGGGTATTTTTTTCATAAAAAAACTCCAGGTAAGTGCCAGGAGCTGCGAGTGTCCAGATGACACAGCCCTGGCCTCCCAGCTGCTCCTGGAGTAGTAGCCCATCAAATCCCAGCATCTGCTTTCTCCCCTTCTTGGGCTGCTTTTACAGCGATAGTCAGCGGATGAAGCACAGAAATCAATTAACAACAGGAAAGAAGATATAGGTGCTTGTCAGCATTATCAGTAAAGTGCGGTACCAGGTATAAAATCAGTGGTCTACAGTCAGGCTTTCTTGGATGTTTTAGTTCATACAAGGATGAATAGTTTCTCCAGTTTATACATCCTAAGGTCAAATCTTATGTTTTCTCTATTCTCCTCAAAATACAGCACACAGAAAAGATCACCTTTTCTTCCATGGTAACTTTATCTCATTAAAGGACCAAATGAGGACCTCAGGATGAATACTAAGGGTGGATAGCTGCAAAGCTGTTTTCTGCAGTGAAGAAGCCTGCGAGTGGGCTAGATGAGGTGACAGTGAGGTGGATTGAGAGTTGGCTGCGGGACAGGACTCAGAGGGTTGTGATCAGCGGCACAGAGTCTAGTTGGAGGCCTGTAACCAGTGGTGTCCCCCAGGGGTCAATACTTGGTCCTATTTTGTTTAATATATTCATTAATGACCTGGATGAGGGGACAGAGTGTATCCTCAGCAAGTTTGCTGATGATACCAAACTGGGTGGGGTGGCTGACACCCCAGAGGGCCGTGCTGCCATCCAGCGTGACCTGGACAGGCTGGAGAGCTGGGCAGAGAAGAACCTAATGAGGTTCAACAAAAGCAAGTGCAAGGTCCTGCACCTGGAGAGGAAGAATGCTAGGCACCAGTACAGGTTAGGGGCTGACCTGCTGGGAGATAGCTTGGAGGAGAAGGATCTGGGGGTTGTGGTAGACAGTAAATTATCCATGGCCCAGCAATGTGCCCTTGTCGCCAAAAAGGCCAATGGAATCCTGGGCTGCATAGGGAAGAGTGTGGCCAGTAGGTCGAGGGAGGTCATTCTCCCCCTCTACTCGGCACTGGTGAGGCCACAACTGGAATACTGTGTCCAGTTTTGGGCTCCCCAGTTCAAGAGGGACAGGGAACTGCTGGAGCGAGTCCAGCGAAGGGCAACTAAGATGATTAAGGGCTTGGAGCACCTCCCTTATGAGGAAAGGCTGAGAGAGCTGGGACTCTTTAGCCTGGAGAAGAGAAGGCTGAGGGGAGACCTTATTATGGCGTAAAAGTATCTAAAGGGTGGGTTGAAGGAGGATGGAGCCAGGCTCTTTTCAATGGTTCCCAGTGACAGGACGAGGGGTAATGGGCACAAGTCAGAACACAGGAAGTTCCGTTCAAATACACGGAAACAGTTCTTTACGGTTCAGGTGCCAGAGCACTGGCACAGGCTGCCCAGGGAGGTTGTGGAGTCCCCTTCTCTGGACATTTTCAAGCCCCGCCTGGATGCAGTCCTGAGTAATGTGCTCTGGGCAATCCTGCTTTAGCAGGGGAGTTGGACTAGATGATCTCTAGAGGTCCCTTCCAACTCTGATAATTCTGTGATTCTGTGATTCTGTGATTCTGTGATTCTGAGTTCATCACACATCCAAACCCCATCTTTACATTATCATGTGAGTTTTTTGAAGCATTTCTTGGTGCACAAATGTGTCTGCAGTATTAGAACAAGAGTGGCAAGAACAAAAATGCTAATGCAAAATTGCTATGCTACAAATATTCAATTCCCTTCTCTCCTCTCAGACTCGAAACAGACCATACATGATAATTAAAGAAGTATGCAATGTCTGCTGATTAGTTCCAGTTTGGTGGGAAATTGGTATGTAAGCAATGGAATTGTAGCACTAGTTGCTGCTGAATTGCAGCATTGTTATACAAAATTCCTTTCTTTTTCATTTCACTTCTTTTTCAGTCTGGAATAATTACAATAGTGTAAAGGTTACTTACTTTTTCCCAGGCCGTGTGAGGCAGAGTATTATGGCTTTTACAAAATCACCCCACAGCTGTGGCCAGACCAGGCCAGCCAGTATGGTTAGTCTACTGACACCACAGAAATTGTTCAGCGGGACTTTCTGGAAGTGGTTGACAGCCTGAATGTCTCAGCTCTTGTTCCACTGTTCCTCTCACTGCTCAGCCCAGAGCTGTCTTGAACCAGTGCCTGATCTCAGTTCACACCCCCATGGTAACACGGTAGGAGAGGGGCATGGATTTAAACAAATCCTGAGGGCTAATTTACTGTGACTCTAGATTTACAGATACTGAGCTTTAATGATGAGATGAAGTTTGCTCTCTTTTCACAGAGCACAGGGAGGAATCCCCTCTGCCAGGGAAGCCTGAGAAATGAGACATGTTGTTGTGGCAATGCCAGAGGGACCTGTAATGGTTTCCACTGTGCTTGTTGGCCTGTGGCAGACAGTGGTTCTCCTGTGTTTTCTACACATTTCAGTTATTTAAGATCTTTTGTTCAGAGTTTAGATTGGTATGGATAATGTGGCTCCAAGTGTTCCTGCTGATAGTGCCTTCCAGCATTTTCTTTACTGGTGGTTTACACTTCTAAGAACAGACACAAACCAAAAAAGCAAGTGAGATCAAGAATCACCAATTTAAGTTCCCCCAACCTGGGCATTTCGGCAACAGAAGTTTGAAGTTGCCTGCACCCCATTCCAACAGCTCACAGTGGTTTGGTTTTATTCTTGTTTGATAGTGAAAAGTCTAGATACAATAAAAATACCAAGCACTGAGGTTTTTTCCGTTTAGTGATTATTTTTTTTTAACAGTCAGAAGGATAAAGCACCATATCCCCAACAACTTCAGCTTTTTGACCAAAATATCAAAGAATGATTAAAATGCAGTGAGGAACGCTATCTAGAAAGAAAGGAAGTACAATATGTACTATACTGTTAACATACACATTTCTAACACGTCAACAAAACAATAAAACAAATAAGGAACATACTTTTCCCTTCAGTATCTTTTAGGCTTTCTCTTATGTCAATGTTGCTGGTATACATTTTATACACTCTGCCTACTTTAAAAGAAAATTCCCTGAAGAATTCATCATTCACCAGTGAACCAAAAATTCTAGCATGCTGTTTAAGGAAACAGGCTGTTTGTCTCTCTTTTTGTGTTAACTCTGCTCTATACATTTCTTTCTTGCATCTTCTGATCACTGCTCCAAATGTTTCTTGCTAACATCTTTTCAAACATAAGGAAGTTTGTAAAACTTTACATCCTTTTTAGAGGAAAATTCTTCCTTTATTTATTCCATAGAACCAGCAAAAATGCTTCTGACTTCTAAAATCTCAACACACAGAGAATGCTTCTTAAGCTGTTGTTAGCAGCAATCATCCATTAAGAAAAGATGTCTTCAAGCCACGGCCAAGCAAAACAATATTCCAAAGCTCAGAAAAATCTGGGCATCATAGGGCTGAGCCAGCTGAATAGAAGACATCACTGCTATTAGCTCTTGAACTAAAAAAAACACACAGTTTTGTATAGTTATCTTTTCATGCACATTACCGAAGTAGATTTGGGCCTACCTAAAAGGACTTTGCAATCACACTGTCAATGCAGCATCTCACAATATAGCACCATGTACAAGCATTAACTCTGTTTATGGAGGGGCTACAGCCCTTCAGCCCAGGAAGCTCACACCCGCACTCAATGCATTAGGGAACTTAGTATCCTAACTAAATCTGCCAGTCAAGTGTGATTTATTTCTCAAACACAGAGAAAAGAGGAGGAGTGTCAGAAAAGTAAGGCTAGCTGAACTGTTACCTTTCAGCCTGGAAACGCGTGTTGTTTGCACTTCCAGCAGGCTACTACCAAAAAAACTTGTTGGGCACAAGCCCTGCAGAAAGACCGGCTGTTGTGCCGCAGCATATCACAGCAGTTGGTCTAACTCTGAAGTGATGAAATAGCAGAAACTATTTTAAGGAGATGGAGACAGTCCCAATTACTTATCAGATTCAATTCACCATGCTGTTAAAGATGTGGCATATTGTATGGGGGAGGACAACTCCAGTTATTTCAGGTCAAATAGTCACTTAGCATTTTTTGTGCCGTTTGTTTGCATAGATGTTTGTCACTTACTGACCTCAGACTGTCTCATAGGTGACCTGAATTTCGGTATTTGGTTGCCTACATGTAATCTGCCTTTAGATATTATTTATAAATAATATAGTACACTTTATAATTTATAATATTATAAATTTAAATTAACCTAATGTTATTCCTAGTCAAAAGAGGTCGATCCCAGAACTCACAGGGCAGAAGTTGAAACAAAAAGGATGTGGTGTGGTCCCTCCTGAAGATCTGCTGAAGTGCTTCATGGGGGTACGTCTGTTGTGTCACACTGGAAGTGAGCTGCTTGTCCCAGGTCTTGAATATTGCCGCCTTTGTTTTCTTGAATTGTGTGAGGTCTGGCCTCGGTTGTCATCTTATATCCAGCAGCGGACGTGACGTTAGCAGTCTCCTGATGCTGCCTCAGGTTTATCTTGTCTGATAGGATCTCTCAGCACAGACTAACAAGTAGGGTCATCTCTTCAGGATAATAGGTTGCATCTTGCTGAATTTTATGTGAGGTTGGAAAAAAGTAGTTACTACTGCAGCAGAACAACAAATAGCAGATAAAATAAATATCAGGCTCTGCAAGACGGTAAGGCAGGGCTTTCAAACCAGCAGTTTAGATGTATCTCAGGATGTATTCTCTTGCACCTAAAGATGTATTCTTTTGTACTTCAAAAGAACATACTTGAAACGAGTGAAAATATCACTGTCAGCTCCAACACAATGCACAAAAGCATACCCAAAGACTATACATGGTCCCCAAACTAAGAAAAATCCCAGACACATGAAGAGGACTGGTCAGCTAATGTCCTTTGTCCTCTGTCCTCTAGAGATCCTGGGCCTGACATTTGGGCACAAGCTACCCAGTGCCTGGCCGCTGATGGGACGTCATGAACACTCCTGCCTGGGGACTTGGTAGCAGGGTCCGCTTTGTGGACTGCCACTCCTCTGGTGCTGGTAAACATCAGGCTGTGACTGACAACTAGTGAAATTTGTTCTGTTTCAGTTTTTATGTTACCTAAAATCACTTTTCCCTTATGTAAGGTCTTGCATGGGTAATGCAAGTGCAAGTGGATACAACACCATGACAGCATTTGTTATACATCCAGTGCTGACCTGGGTGGGAACAGGCTGACTGCTTGTCCTGTAGTCCCATCTTTATGCCTAATTCTTACATGAGATACAGAAATATTTGGCCTTTTACAAGTATATTCCCTTGAGATACAAAATAAAATAAAATAAAATAATTTCAAACCATCTTGTTTACCTTGCCTACTTCAACAAAACCATAAGAATTTGTGACAAGATGGCCAAATAGCCCCAGACTCATTGATACAGATTTACCAGCTTTCCTTAGGCTACAAACCAAGCTTTCCTTACAGGACAGCCAATATTTCAGAGGAACTACAAGCAAAAGTTAAAGAGCTCATTTGGGCCACACATTAAGGTTTGGTAGAAAAAAATATCAGCCACCAAATCCATGCTAGAGATCAGAACCAGAATGTTTCAGTGGAGGTTGCCACACAAGCTCGTGGCAATCTCTAATCACACAAGATAGCAATGCACCACTACCACAGCAAAACCCTCTCCATTATTCAGCACAGAAAAGCCTGCAAGGAACACACAAGGATGTTTTTACCACGCTCCATTTGACCATTGCTATGCTATTACCTTGATAAATTACTTCAGTAAATGTAAAAGCAGCATTTACCTTGCAAGTCATTTTCCTGTTGTAATTATGTTCCTACCTACCACTTTCAGCAGAGGAATAAGAAAACATGTACTGCAGATGTTATTGATCTTTTTAAAACCTGGAGATCTGTGAGAGAAAGAAATATCATTCACAAAGGATCATCAAAGTACTGTCCACAAGACAATGGAGACACTCAGAGCTTCAAAAGAAAATTGAAACAGACCTCACACATTAGCAAAGCTAAAAATTATTCTTGAGGCTAAGGTAGCAGGAGAAACAGACAGAGCTTTCACTCTCTCATTAAAAAACAAAGTGGTACTGCTGAATATGAAAATGATCCAAGGAAAACTAACAAGTTTATTGATGTAAATGCACCACATAATGACAAGAAAGATGACAGAAAGGAAGTTGCCAGAATCTATGGTGTAATTGGAAATGTTGCATTTCATTGCAGTTGATGTAAAATGATCCAAGTGCTGAAATTAATTGAAAATAATAATAACTCTGAAATATGGAGTGGTATACCAGGTCAGGTCTAACACAGTGGTAGTTCTAAGCAATCTTTCAAATCTGAGGATCTGAGTCCATGGTGGAAAGCAGCCTTTCTGTGACAGAATCACAAGCAAAGGATATGCTGTAGCAAATTCACATACACCCTTTTGGTTTCACTCTGGTTCGTAACACTGCCTTCTTGCTTAGATCAGTACCTCCTGTAGTCACTATAGTCACCTACCTTCTGTCCAGCTGCGAGGTAAAAAAACCAAGTTTGAATCCACGTCCCAGTTTAGGCAGAAGAGATTCAGTCTCACTCTGGAGGTGACAACCACTAAACAATAAGGCAAAGAACACATTTCTGTAAGAAAAGTTATAAATCAAAGATAACCAAGTGAACAGCATCCCAGAGACCTAAGTTGGAACAAGACTGACTTGATTGTTGCAGCCATTTTGTTGGTGTAAATGCATCAGCCTAGGAAAGGGGAGCCTGAGCAAACAAGTCCTTCAACGTGCCTGGGATTGTCTGCCACTTCTGAGAGAAATGCAGCTGAGGGTCAAAGCCTATTCAATCAATGGCCTCTGGAGGGTCTGTCAACAGCAATACTTGTTAGTGGTGATTTGTGATGATGGGTTTTCTGCAGAAGTTACAAATGAACCTTAAATGATAAAAATCTTAATTTCAGTTTTAATGAGTACCCAAAATATCAGGTAATTGTTGAGGCTTAAGAGTCCACAGAACAGGGTTTGGAATATCATGAAAATGGGCTTTAAACAAAGAATAAAAAAACATCTAAACTTTTTTTTTTTTTTTTGACAGTCTAGTGGAAAGCACCAGCAGGAACCCACTTGTTACACTTCAGCATTTCAGCAGTGGGTGCCAACCAGAGCCAGCAAGTCTAGGTGTGAACAATAACAAACATTAACAAAAACAACCAGCCTTTTTCAGATTCAAAGTGGTCTATATGACAGCTTGGGTCAGGTATCATTCTGTGCAACTGTTTTCCATCTTTGCTTTTCCAAGCAGCTTAGCAATTTTAAAGCAAAAGCCTTGATCATTGAATCTTGGCCTTGCAGTTTTCCTGAATAAGCATAACTCAGTAGATTTAAATGATCTGCTTTAATTATCAGCAGAGATGCATGCAGCATCTGCCTGTTTCTCAGATACCTGAAGTTGTTCTCTGCATAAATAGCACAGGAAGAGTGAGGCTTTGTAAGGAACTCAGAAGATTCTGTAACATCGTTAGAAAAGTCTAATAATGAAAGAAACTATAAGCAATTTTGGGGGGGTTTTCTACAAGATAGGTGCAGGACTTCACTCGCAAAACAATATATTAGTGTAATGAAAAAGGAACACATATATATTTTTAAAACATGTTTATTCCTCTTTTGCTTGCATGAGACATCTGGAGGTTCAGTTTCTCTGCTTTATTCTTCTGATTTGAATGCCAAAAGGTTATATCGCTATGGTATATGGTGGTTTTTTGATTGTCTTTCTCTGAAGGGCTCAGGAGAACAGAGAGGGGCTCTGGCAGGAATTCTGCCCTGTTAGCAGGTGCTGGTACATAAGTTCAGAAAGTGCCTACAGGAAACATGAGGAGTGCTTTAATAGCTACCCAGACAGAAGGGAAAAACCAGAATAACGGTAAGTAAATAAGCAACTGAACAAATAGAAGAGAAATACTTTTTATGTTAGTAGATATCATAATGGAACATATTTATAGAACAACATTAGTAAGATCAAGACATCTGAGAAGCAAACATGTCACACTCTACTAGTGAGATATATTTAGACAATCTGTGAAAAAAAATCCACAAGAGAACAATTTATCGTGCTGGTTGTGCAGTAAATATACCATATTTGTAATAAAGTAGAAATTACAGAATATAACTTGCTCATCAAATTTCTTTATGACAAAAAAAAAAAAACTGTTTTAAAGATTCTGATTAACTTTCCATTAAAAAAAAAAACAAAACCAAACCAACACAACATTCAGGGTAGATGTGGGAAGAGAGAAAGATTCAAGGCCACCTCCCAGTTAACGTAAGAAGCCCAATGCAAAGACCAATACTTTGCTCATTTGCAGACGAGCTTAGTAAGACAAGGGCATCCAAACCCATGTAAGGTACTTGGGGCTCTGCCCATTGACACCCCTGAATTTAGCTTAAGCTATTCAGACACCTGGAAAGACTTTGCAGACTACAGGTAGTGGACTATGGTGAGACAAGGAAGACACTATTAGAATCTCCCAACACAGAAATCAAGATGTATGCTGTATCAACAAGAGACAGAGGATCAAGTGCACTTTAAGTTTTATGTTAGCTAACTCCCCAGCTGATATCTGGGAGCAGGAATAAAGTATAAGTACCATAAAACATGGTCTCATGAAAATTCTATTTGACAAAATGGTTCTTTCCTTTCTTCCTCAAAAAGATTTAATTTTCATTATCTTCACATTTCAGTTCCCTCCAAATGATTTTTTCATTGTGCTTTTAAAGTTTAAAAACCAATTCTGTCAAAGCCAGTATGAGTTTTCAACTTTAGCAAACCCAGGATCCAGTCTACACAATTTTACGAATTTATAACAGAGTTCTTTAAAAGCTCACCTGCGTAACTGATTAGGCATAATCTGTACATGTCATTGGACACTTGGCTGCATATGGCTGGGCACCATTAAGATTGGAGAAAAGAAGCATGTTCTGCTTCAGCTCCAGCCCCAACACAGCTCATGGCAGGAGCACTCCATCTCTGTATCATGAAGTAAAAGGGAAATAGGCCTGATAACCTGTTCTTGTGCTTCTAGGAAACACTTGCAAGTAAAACAGACAGAAATTTTTAAAAGACAAAGAAACTAGCTTGAATTCTTTCTCCTGTCCTGTGTTTGTACGAACAAGCTTTTATTTTCCCAAAGTAGCAGTTAGCAACACTGCAAATACCAGCCCTGGTCTTTAGACTCTTCCAGCACTTTTAATGATTTCTCCTCAGTTCAGCAGATATCCACTGACCTCACTAATGGGTCTTCTTATTGCTTTTCTCAAATTTATCTGTTTCTTTGTGCTTTCACCTGTGCTAAAGGTTCAAATTTATAGAATCATAGAATCATTTAGGTTGGAAAAAACCTTTAAGATCATACAGTCCAACTATAAACCTAACACTGCCAAGTCCACCACTAAACCATGTCCCAAAGCACCATGTCTACATGTATTTTAAATACCTTTATGGAAGGTGACTCAACCAGTTCCCTGGGCAGCCTGTCCCAATGCTTGACAACCCTTTCCATGAAGAAATTTTTCCTAATATCCAATCTAAACTTCCCCTGGTGCAACTCGAGGCTGTTTCCTCTTGTCCTATCACTTGTTACTTGGGAGAAGAGATCGACCCCCACCTCGATAAAACCTCCTTTCAGGTAGTTGAAGAGAGTGATAAGGTCTCCCCTCAGACTCCTTTTCTCCAGACTAAACACCCCAGTTCCCTCAGCTGCTCTTCATAAGACTTGTGTTCTAGATGCCTTACTAGTTTTGTTGCCCTTCTTTGGACATGCTCCAGCACCTCAATGCCTTTCTTGTTGTGAGAGGCCCAAAACTGAACAAGGTATTAGAGATGGGATCTTACCAGTGCTGAGTACAGGGGGACAATCACTTCCCTAGTGCTGCCAGCTACAGCATTCCTGATAAAAGCCAGGATGCTTGATCCAGCCTGTCTAGATCCATCCTATTGTCAAGCAGATCTGCACTCCCACCCAACTTGGTGTCATCTGCCAACTTACTGAGGGTGCACTTGATCCCCTCATCCAGGGGATAAAGATATTAAGCAGAATTGGTACCGATAATGAACCCTGGAGTACACCACTTGTGACCTGCTGGATTTAACTCCATTCACAATTCTTTGGTCCTGGCCATCCAGCCAATTTTTTACCCAGTGAAGAGTACACCTGTCCAAGCCACAAACAGCGAATCTCTCCAGGACAATGCTGTGGGAAATGGTGTCCAAGGCTTTATTAAAGTCTAGGTAGACAACACCCACAGCCTTTCCCTCATCCACTAAGCAGGTCATCTTGTCATAGAAGGAGATCAGTTTAATCAAGCAGGACTTGACTTTCATAAACCCATGCTGGCTGGGCCTGATCACTTGGTTGTCCTGTATGTGCTGTGTGGTGGCACTCAACATGATCTGCTCCATAACCTTCCTCAGCACGAAGGTCACACTGATAGGCCTGTGGTTCCCTGGGTTCCCCTTGCAGATCTTCTTGTAGATGGGTGTCACATTTGCTAAGCTCCAGTCAAATGGGACCTTCCCAGTTAGCCAGGACTGTTGATAAATGATAGAAAGTGGCTTGGTGAGCACAGCAACCGGCTCCCTCAGTACCTTCAGGTGGATCCCATCCAACCCCTTAGACTTGTGTATGTCTAAGTCGTGTAACAGGTAACTCACCATTTCCTCTTGGATTATGGGGGCTTTATTCTGCTCCCTGTCCCTGTCAACCAGCTCAGGGGGCTGGGTGCTCAGGGAACAACTGGTCCTACTCCTAAAGACTGAGGCAAAAAAGTCATTAAGTACCTCAGCCTTTTCCTCATCCTTGGTCACTATGTTTTCCCTATGCATCCAATAAAAGACAGAGATTTTGCTTAGCCCTCCTTTTGTTGCTAATGTATTTATAGAAACATTTCTTATTGTCTTTTATGGCAGTAGCCGGATTGAGTTTTAGTTGGGCTTTGGCCCTTCTTCCCAGTGACAGGATGAGGGGCAATGGACACAAGTCAGAACACAGGAAGTTCTGTTCAAATACACGGAAACACTTCTTTACTATGAGGGTGACAAAGCACTGGCACAGGCTGCCCAGGGAGGTGGTGGAGTCCCCTTCTCTGGAGATTTTCAAGCCCCGCCTGGATGCAGTCCTGAGTAATGTGCTCTAGGCAATCCTGCTTTAGCAGGGGAGTTGGGCTAGATGATCTCTAGAGGTCCCTTCCAACTCTGAAAAATTCCGTGATTCCGTGATTTTCCTGAGTGCGAGCTAGAGCTCTCTGTTCAACCAAGTCATTCTTCTTCCCTGTCAGCACATGGGGATGGGCTGTTCCTATGCCTTTCAGATTTCCTTCTTGAAGAATGTCCAGCTTTCCTGGACCCCTTTTTCCTTCAGGATTGCTTCCCAAGGGACTCTGACAACCAGGACCCTAAATAGGCCCAAGTCTGCCCTCCGGAAGTCCAAGGTTAGCAGTTCTGCTAACCCCCCTCCTTACATCTCCAGGAAGCAAAACCTGTATCATTTCATGATCATTATGCCCAAGATGACCTCCAGCCTTCACATCACCCACAAGTCCTTCTCTGTGACAAACAACAGGTCTGGTGGTGTACCTTCCCTAGTTGGCTCAATCACCAGCTGTGTCAGGAAGTTATTTTACACACACTCCAGGAACATCCTAGAATGTTTTCCTTCCACCATATTGTATTTCCAGCAGATATCCGGTAAGTTGAAGTCCCCCATGAGAACAAGGGCTAGTGATTGTGAGACTTCTCCTAGCTGCTTATAGAATATTTCATCTGCCTCTTCATTCTGGTTGAGTGGCCTATAACAGACTCCCACCATATCTTCCTTGTTGGCTTTTCCCCTGATTCTTACTCATAAACTCATGACCCTTTCATCACCATCGTCAAGCTCTATACAGTCAAAATTCTCCCTAACATACAGCACTACCCTACCACCTCTCCTCCCTTGCCTATCGCATCTGAAGTTTATAGTCATTCATTGCAGCACTCCATATTTCCATGATTGCAACTGTATCATAGTTTTCCAGCTGCACAACAGCTTCCAGCTCCTCCTCTTGTTTGTTGCTCATGCTGTGTGCATTGGTACAGACGTGCTTCAGTTGGGCTATTGATCCACCATATTTGGGGGAGGAGAAGCTGCGATTCCTATGTGACTGTTGAGTTTTATTGAGTTTCTTTGATAAAGAAGTCAAAGCTAAGGCAAATCCTACCAGAGCCCTGGTTGCATGCTGTACGTGGGATTGCAGCCCTCTCTCCAGATACATCAATGCATTCACTCCTTTCCACCACACTCCTCCTTTTTTTCCTTTTTAAAGTGGGGCTACATTGATGTTCAGAGCCTGTGATAGATAACACATATTCTTTAGCTGATTTAAGTCTTTAGGGAGATAAATTTGGATTGATGGCACACGTCAGCACATGAAGCAGAAGAAGACACGTGCCAGTCATCTGTGATTGGCTATGTTCCCACTTAGGGAGACCACCTTTTCTGCTCTGTAAACTTATCAGCACTCTTTAGTGTATATTAATTTTATATTGCACACTACCTCTGTGCTTTACTGTACAGAAGGAAGCATTTTCTTGTCTTGTCCTTCAGCTGCTTCCGTCTGCCCTGGATCTTGTGACAGCACAAGGCAATAGTCAGTGGGACTAAAGTGAGTGCGGAAAGGAGAGTGTTTAAAACAGCTGGAGAAAGCTGCGTACTTGAGCAGGCACAGTCAGTAGCCCTGAGGGATCCTTGCAGGTGGAAAAAGGCCAGGATAGTCTCCTGAAGTGGAGACACCTGCAATACAGCTATTACCCACATCTATTTATTTTAATTCAGTAAAGATATTGTATATTCTTGTCGTCTGCATAATGGTATTCAGGCATTCTTCTGAAGCACCAGCATAATTCAGACTCAATATAAGACTGAATAAATCAGTAACAGACTGCAGTGCAGAAATGACTGCACCCAGTGAATACCTATATAAACCCCGGGATAATCTGAGACAATTTAAAAAATATATCCTTTAGGTTGAGATTTCTTTGTGCAATCGTTTCTATTCATCTCCAGTAGGGTTTGACTGAACTTGAAGAAATCAGAGCAAGGGTGCTTTTATCTAGTCATCCAGTGAGCTGTGTGTGCACTTTCTCCCCCTCCCTGATAGTTACAGAGCCTTGTGCTGTGACTGGGGCATACTAATCAGTGCGTGCCCCATTTTTCATTAGTGAGAGTGCTACAGTACCTTGTATGTAGTATATGTCAAAAACGTGTTCCATCTGTTTGATGAGGAACGTGACATACTGTGCTCAAACTATGTCAAATTGCCAAAGAATATTGAGGTCGCTAATTGTGAAAAATAAAATTGGTCATTTTCTACCTCGTGAGTAACTGAACAGTCTTCTCTAGTGCTTATATCTTTTAAAGGAAACATGTAGCGCTATACTAGAAAATGAGTTCTACTGTGTATCTTTTGAACTTAACAATGTTAGTGAAACCTTGTTTTCTACAAGAACAACTCAGCATTGAAGTGAGAGAAACCTAAATATCCTGTTCACGCTAATTGGTATGTACCCTGAAAAACTCAACTGAAGAGGTTTCAGTGTTCTCATAACATATTTATAGAAGGCTGGAAATCTTTTTTCTGCTAGTCTAATGAATTATCCCATGAAGAATCAAGAAGCATGCATGGGAATTGTTTGCCACAGATATACCCACAAGTTCAGACGCAGCCTAACTGAAGCAAGTTGAAAGCTTGCTTTATTGAGCTCTGAAAGGATTTTGTTTCTCTTCTTGAAGTACTGCATATCAGTTATCAGTGGTATAGTCCCATAAACTTAGTTTCTAAACCTGGGATGGAAATCAGATGGGACAACCTTAGGTATTCCTCCCTCTCCTCACCTGCTAGGGGTCTGCAGATTTGCAACAGGTTCTGCATTTTCTGTATACGTCAGACGAGATGTAGAAACTGTGGTCACTGAGAAATCAAATCTGAATTGTGTGGCTTGCATAGTTTCATAGTTGAGGTTTGCACATGATAAACTTTCTGACCTCTTCACTAAGAAGACACAAAATGCTCTGTGGCTTTGTGGTGAGAGAGAGGAGCTCAGTCCCAGCAGACCGTTTCCATCCTCCCCTCATGCTGGCAGTGGTGATGCTGCATGGCCATCCTGCCCCTCAGCTGGTCACCATTGCATGGAGCACTGTGCAGGGGAGAAATGCAAGTGCACTGACTTCATTTTGTGACCCCCAAGACACAACAGAAAGCTGATAACCATGAAGAGATGATCACTGGCTCCAAACCTGTTTTGCTAGGGCACGGGCATTTGCTCTAGAACTGTCAGCTTGTAGTCAGCTGCATAGGTTGGGCTATGAGGGCTTTGCTGCCAAAAAAGGGCAGACTTGCCCTGCTTCTGCACATTGCCTGCCTCCCTTGTGCTCAGGCAGCCAAGGAAAATATTATTATTTTGATTAGCCCTCTTAAGTCATGTAAGGAAAACAGAGCAGTGCAAAGCTGCTGCTATAAATACATCTGAAAGTTATGACCGGATAAATAAGCACATTCATTTTCTGTATAAAATGTAAGAAACTGGAATTTAAGACCTTTTGAAAGTACTATTTCTCAGAAGTTATTTAAGCCACAGATCTGTTACAGAACAGTCAGAGTCAACAAGAAAACTCAAGTCAATAAAAATGGATAGGAGCTTAAAACAACTCATTTGCAAACACCTAAATTTAGACATTGAAGCCTATATTACAAACCCAGCTAAGGATGACTTCATCCCCAAAAATAATGCTAAGCTCCACCTCCCCCACCCTGCTGAAAGTATGACACATTGCCATTCGCAAGCAGTCAGGAATAAAAATTAATTTGATATGGTAACTATATAAAGGAACTTAATCACAGGTAAAGAGCTCAAGGATCTTGAGGAAGTCATTTATCTCATTTCTAACAAATGTTATCCTAAGCTTTTTTAAAAGACCTCCAATGAAGAATATTCCAAAACTGTCCCAGGTCAATGTAGCTCAACTTTCATAGATTCCCCATTTCATTATGGAGCTGTGTGTGCTGTAAGAGAGGACTGCATAACAGCCCAATCGCCCAAATATTTAACCCCTGGCAAAAGACTTGCAAGTCTTTTTCCTGGCAAATACACCATTCCTCTGACATCAGATAGATTTTCTGGCAGACAGCTCCTGCTGTTTCCCACTACTGTATTTCTCAAGGCTATGTATTATTTTCCTTTCAAAAATCAAAGAATCATAGAATTGCTGACATTGGAAGGGACCTTGAAGATCATCAAGTCCAACCATTAACTTACCCTGACAAAACCGCTTCTAAACTGTGTCCCCAAGTACCACATCTACCCTTTTTTTAAACACCTCCAGGGATGGCAAATCCACCACCTCCCTCGGCAGCCTATTCCAATGTTTAATAGCCCTTTCAGTAAAAAAATTTTTCCTAATATCCAATCTAAACCTCGTCTGACATAACTTGAACCCATTTCCTTTTGTCCTATCACTTGTCACCAGGGAGAAGAGCTCAGCTCCCACCTCTCTACAACCTCCTTTCAGGTAGTTGTAGAGAGCAACAAGGTCTCCCCTCAGCCTCCTCTTCTCCAGGCTAAACAACCCCAGTTCCCTCAGTTGTTCCGCATAAGATTTGTCCTCCAGACCCCTCACCAGCTTTGTGCCTTTGTCTGGACACACTCCACACCTCAATGTCCTTCTTGTTGTGAGGGACCCAAAATTGAACACAGTACTCGAGGTGGGGCCTCACCTGTGCCGAGTACAGGGTAACGATTGCTCCCCTAGTCCTGCTCACCACACTATTCCTGATACCAGCCAGGATGCCGTTGGCCTTTTTGGCCACCTGGGCACACTGCTGGCTCATATTCAGCCAGCTGTCCACCAGCACCCCCAGGTCCTTTTCTGCCAGGCAGCTTTCAAGCCGCTCCACCCCAAGCCTGTAGCGCTGCATGGGGTTGTTATGACCCATGTGCAGGACCCGGCACTTGGCCTTGTTGAACTTCATACCATTGGCCTCGGCCCATCGATCCAGCCTGTCCAGATCCCTCTGCAGAACCATCCTACCCTCAAACAGATCAACACGCCCACCTAGCTTAGTGTCATCTGCAAACTTACTGAGGGTGCATTCGATCCCTTCATCCAGATCATTGATAAAGATATTAAAGAGATCTGGCCCCTGCACTGAGCCCTGTGGGACACCACTTGTGACCGGCCACCAACTGGATGTAACTCCATTCACCACCACTCTCTGGGCATGGCCATCCAGCCAGTTTTTTACCCAGCAAAGAGTACACCTGTCTAGGCCATGAGCAACCAGTTTCTCCAGGAGAATGCTGTAGGAAACGGTGTCAAAAGCTTTGCTGAAATCCAGGTAGATAACATCCACAGCTTTTCCCTCATCCACTAAGTGGGTCACCTTATCACAGAAGGAGATCAGGTTTGTCAGGCATGACCTGCCTTCCATAAACCCATGCTGACTAGGGTTCTCCTAGTCACCCTGTTCTCCTGCATGTGATGTGTAATAGCACTGAGGATGATCTGTTCTATGACCTTCCCAGGCACCGAGGTCAGACTGACTGACCTATAGTTCCCTGGATCCTCCTTCTGCCCCTTCTTGTGGATGGGTGTCACATTTGCCAACCTCCAGTCAGCTGGGACCTCCCCGGTTATCCAAGACTGCTCATAAAGGATGCAAAGTGGCCTGGTGAACACTTCCGCCAGCTCCCTCAGTACCCTTGGGTGGATCACATCTGGCCCCATAGATTTGTGCAGCTCCAGGTGCTGAAGCAGGTCCCTCACCATTTCCCCTTGGATTACAGGGGCTGCATTCTGCTCCCCATCCCTATCTTCTAGCTGAGGGGTCAGTGTACTTGGGGAACAACTGGTCCTACTGCTGAAGACTGAGGCAAAGATGGCACTAAGTACCTCAGCCTTTTCCTTATCCTTGGTCACTCTGTTACCGGCCCCGTCTACTAGAGGACAGAGATTATCCTTACTCCTTTTTTTATTACTAATATATTTATAGAAACTACTTTTGTTGTCTTTGACAACAGAAGCCAGGTTTAGTTCTAGCTGGGCTTTGGCCCTCCTGACTTTTTCCCTACATAGCCTCACTACCTCTTTGTAGTCCTCTTGAGTGCCCTGCCCTTCCTTCCAAAGGTCACAAATCCTCTTTTTTTCCCTAAGTTACAACCCTAACTCCCTGTTCAGCCAGGATGGTCTTTTTCCCCAACGGCTTATCTTTCAGCACATGGAGACAGCCTGCTCCTGTGCCTTTAAGACCATTCTCTCAATATGTATCATATACTTTGCTTTATGCACTTAAAGAAACAACAGTATGGACAAAATGGAGTTCTCTTGGGTTTTATCATAGTTTGCTCTTTGTATGGGAGCACCCAGCCAAACCGGCTTCAGAGCACAACAGGTGAGATGCAGGAGTTGTCATCCGACTCCGCTTCATCTCCGCCTTGCCTTGTCTATGCAGAGATAACTTGGGGGGAGCTGCAAAACAGCTCAGCCCGGGGTTATCTCAAGATGGCATATAAGAACCGAAACCAAATGACCCTTAACAAACAAAATGCCCCGAGTCCCATCCCACCGCTATTCCTGTGACTTTGAGTGCCAGACATCACAAATTGGCAACAGAGACTTAGCTATCACACCATCAGAGGTAAACATCCCAGATGATAGTGTAATCCACTCAGGCATAATCCTGCACCCTAAATATAAACCGCAGGGTTTGGGGAGAAAAATGGGGAATCCTCCAATGATACAGCTGGCCTGTACGAAATCCGTCCCCCCCCTGTCCTGGACACTGTACAGGATAACCTCCCAGGAATTGAGCGACCTTACCTGAGAGAGGGTAAGTGACTAAGAAACATACGTACAGTATATGGCATGCTATTAAGTTTGCAATTGGTGCACTCATTTAAGGTATCAATATCTAGCGCACTTGTGGTTTGTGTTGTTACTTGTCAGGATCATTTGTAGCTTGCAATAGTGTATCCCACTAATTTCTTTTAAACTGCAATAGTGTAATTGCCATTGTACACATAGAACTTGCAATAGTGACGTATTGCACCTGTGAGTGAAGTCCAAATAAATTGTTAATTTGAACCTCTCAGTGAGAGAGGTGTGTTTCGTCACACTCTTCAATGGAAACATCTTTCCATCTTTTTCTGCTGGTTAATTAAAACATAATAGTCAGATTTTTCCTCTATGTTTTTGTATTTGCAAACACACCCAGGAGTATGAACTATAGAAGATTGAAAACCCAATTTAACATATTGAAGAATACTCTTTTTCATTATATTTGAGAGCAGAACTGATTAACTACCTATTGAAATGACACTAAATTTCATCACAACATAAATGCTCAATTGTATTCCCCAGCTTGTAGGAAATACTCAGTTTGATTCAATAGTCAATTTATTAGCTAATTCAGTCATTACAATAGAAAACACTTACCAGACTTTTTTAGGAAACAGTAGGTTTTAATAGTTTTGTATTCAAATTTGACTTTTTCTTTCTTTACAAGGAGATATTCTCTTACCTAAAGAGGGAAAAATGTACGGCAATTATTAGCTATTCTGCAAATTGAACTGCTCTGTTAACAGATCTTGACACCAAATAAGGTAAATCACCCAGGGGAGCAGTCTTGCCGAAAGTGCACATTTGATAAGCAAGAGTAAAAGAGAAAATACAGAATTTTTGAGCGTAATAATTGAAAGTAAGGCTATTCGGGAAATTTTTCTTTAATGTTAGGACTTAAAAGTCTCCATTATTATGTTTGCAAAAGTATTTAATGATTACATATGCTTCATATTTTAAAGATACCCAAGCATTTCAGGTTGAACTCTCCAAAAACTGAGAAGCTGATCAACTGATGGTGAAATACAGGCACACCTTATTCTGACCTGGAATTAAACTTACTATTTCTGACACGCATATCACTTAACCAGAATATGTTGAAATATTTTGAAAAAAACTCACCATGTCCTTAAAAAAAAAAAAAAACAACTTTACAAAAAGACTTTCCTGGGTTTAGATGCCTGATACTCCCTGCAATGCTACTCAAAGTTGCTGTTGGAAAGTGTTTCTGACACTGACTAAATTTGGTGACAGTGAATTTATTACGTCTGCCAGAACCACTATGTAAACAAGGCCTGAACATGTGTGCCCATGGCCACCAGCAGCATTTGTCTTGATGCCACCTTGGCAGCAGAGGCAGCAACAAATGCTGGAGACCACAGGGAGCACAGTGCAGTAGGAGAGTGATGCCCAAGGGCTATCAATCGGGCACGTGGAAAAGCAGGAAAGGGAAAATATTGGGCACATGTAATCTCCGGAGGTCACCTTCACACCATTGAGATCTCAGGCAAATTTAAATTAGCAGGGGATTTCCTTGGTCAACTCAGTTACATTGTGGTTCTTCCCCTTAAAAGTGGTATTTTTATCTCCCTGATATGTTCCTTTGCAGCACTATAATCAAGAAAACCTTAAAGGGATTTTCCCTCCTGCAGGAAACACTAATTGGTAAGATGAAGCAAAGTTCCTAATAATGTTACTACAAGCAATTCTGAAACGTGCTTTGTTGGAAACATAGAAATGAACTTATAGAAATATTTCATGCTAATAATATTGTGTCTGTTGTAAAACATTAACTATGTGCTCTTATAAAAGAAAATATTGAAATAACATAAATCTCTAAAGGTATAAAAAATGACAGAAAAAAGTTAACCTAAAATATCTGGTTTTAATTCAAAGAGGTTCAGAAGCAAGACTGCCTTAGAAAAGACTGAATTTGCTGACACATCACCAAATGACTCTCATTTGAAATTTAATAGGTGAATCTGAGTTTAAATTTTAGAATGAACTAAAAATACAAACATGCTTTACTAATAATGCTGTTGCAACACAGCAAATTTGCAAAATAGGCTCAAAAGAATGATATTTGCAAATCACATTACCAAGCAAAGGAAATTTATAAGCCTGAAAAATACACAACCACTGGGCTTTAAAGAGGTATAAGCAGCTTTTTTATTCTAAGGACTATATCAAAGCAAAATTTTCCTGCCATTTTCACCATCAAATAGTTCATATAGTTAATGTGTGCAGTAAGATTGGGTTCACCAAGAAGAACCTTCAATGTACATTAAAATGACATAAAAAAATAAGATTACTGAAAAATTAAATTTGGTCCCAATAAGATACTCTTTTTTATAAATTACATTTTTAACATAAAAGGCCTTGCTAATTACAGCACAAATTAATATTTTAAGACCTGGAAGTTCTATGTTCCCTAGCGATTCCTGATCAATTGCTCTGGAGATACATGAGCAGCAGTGTCAGTACTTTGTCTGCTTAATTATTACTGTGGTGATAAGTTTGCTATCTCTTGGGATCCAGACACAGAAGCTTTATGAAATACTTTGCTCAAGATGTTTATAAATGCCATGTTTCACCGTTTGTCAACAGTGGTATTGCAAAACTTAATAAATTGGGAAAGGAAGTGTCAGGCCAATCCTTAGAAAAGGATTAGCATGTACCTAACGTGAACTGTCTATTGAATTCTTGTCAAAACAAACAAAAAATTCTTGTATTTTGAATTGTCAGCAAAAAGGTGTGAGCACACACCAAGAAAAATTCTGTTATCCTTGCCAAACAAGCAAAAAATCTAAAATCCCTAGAGTCACAAATAGTTATTAACATGCTTAAAAATATGCCTTTTGAGAAGTGCAATCACATTAGCGAAAGAATTTGCAAGCTCAAGGTTAAGCAAGGGGCAATAAATACAGTGTTTGCTGGCCTGTGGTGCAGCGATCTTTGGATGACCATACGATTGAGTTATTGTTTCAGAGACATGGAGCACGTTCCCCTTACAATCAGTAAGGCACAGAACTAATTAGTCAGTCTGGCCAGCATGCCTCAATAAAGTAAGGACAAATTAGACCAAGACTGTATCCATCAGTTCTTGTCAAAAGATACTTATGGCAGGAGTCTGGCCTCATCCTGCTTCCCTTAAACCTGCTCTCTCCTCTCTCCTGCCACACCAAACACCTACACCAGCCTCGCGCTGACCCTTCTTACATCACGCAAGACATCCGCACATAGAGACCAAAGTCCAACTTTCTAGGCAGAAAATAGAGGAAGAGAGTTCAGAAACTGAAATGCTGGTTCTCCTCTTAAACCATGGTTTGAAAAACTGTTCCCCAGATCTGCGGTCACACGGATAGTCAAGATGAAACATGAGGAAAAAGCAGCCTTGCCAGCCAGAGGAATGCACACACGATTGTTTTACTTCTGTATGCTCCTTTCCCCAAGCAAAACCCAACGCGCTCTCCAGCGAAGCCAGGCAGGGCTGCCTCTGGGTTTCCTACAGGCCCCAGCAGGAGCATTGCACGCAGGGCACTTTGGGGGCAAATCCCTGGGTTTGCCCTTTTTTATTTCCTGAATTTGGCTTAAAGTGAGAATACGGAATCTCCCTGAAATTGCTTCTAAGACACCAGAAAGGAGACATGTGTAAACACATGTATTTTTATAAGATTTAATGGGAGGCACCTGGACCCCATTTCAAAGCAGATTTCTATGGCATTTCTGAGCTGCAGGCAATCGATTGGAGGCTGCATTCTGAGGGTAGATGTCTAACAACTTTAAAAAACAGCTTTTATTCTTTCTGTATCCAGCTTGACATACATAATTAGAAAAGCTAATTGAACTCATCTGACCTTCAGAAAACTGGCGTTGGTGCAGCATTAGTAAGAATAGCTCATTTTGTCAAGGGGATTTTTTAATTAAATTAACATTTTATTAAGTATGGATTTTTCTAAGTTCTTCTCTATCTTCGCAGATACGCAGAAGAGCAGCACGGACATAGCCCTATTAATATTCCACCTATTGCTTTCTAAATAACAACACCTGAGTAAAACCAGGAAGCCCTCCAATGCTTGTAGTCCTTTGTTCATTTGTTCAAAGTGTTAATTTGTCTGTGTAACTAAAATATGATCAAGAAAGAAAAGAAAAAAACCATGTGCAATAGATTTTGTTTTAAATAAAAAATCTGGAATGTCAACTACCCAAACTCCAGTTTGTAATATTTTTTCTAATGATCGTGGACATTAAGATTTTGTCACGAATACTTTCTGTACCGAGCTTTATAAAGAGAGGACAGATCTCCAGAAAAAACAGCATCAGCCAGATAATTTGAATAAAAGTTAGTTTAGAAGTTAACATTACTTTAAAAGTTACCGATTGGCTTTTAAAACTACCTTATGCATAATCATGACTCTTAACTTATGAAACTTTCTTAACATACATCAGAGAATATTAAAGATAATGTCACATACATAATACCAGTAAAATACTCTACACCGACTTTCCTGTGCTTTACTATAAATGTATTTCAGGTCAAATTTAAGCATAATCAGCATAATCCCTAATTCCGGTTCCTCTTAGCCACATTAAAAAAAACACAACTTTTGTAGGTGTTGCTCACCAAATGAACAGAACTACCAGAGAAAAGGGGTTGAATAAAACCCCTTTCACATCATTCAAGTCGCAAATGCAGAGAGACAGGTATTTCTGAGCACGCTTACCTAGCAGCGGTTGCACAATATGAGCCAATGCAAACATTCACCCGCCATGCGCTGCTCTCAGGTCAATCACAGCACCAGCAAGGAGATGTCAGACCTGGACAATGGCATTCAGAGAGGTGCAGGGGCCACACAACTGAAGACTCATCTCTGTTGGGACCACAGTGCTCAGATACCTGCAAGGATGCACACAAAAGCAGCCTGGCTCTGGCAGGATTTGAAACTCCACTTTGGTGCTGCAACTTTCAGGCTGGAGACCATTATCTGGAAGCACAGTGCTGTACAAGTGTCTTAAAGCAAATGGTTTCTCCAGCAGGTCTCATGTGATCCCACCAGTGTCCCAGCACCTGGGAGCGTGGTCCTGGTGTGAAGGGGACCCATACATGAACCTGCTTGGGGCTGGTGTGGAGGTAGCGTTAATGGGCTTGGGTGACTGGGTGGTGGAGTGCTGCTCCCTGTAACGAGCTCCTGATTTTGTGTATTTCTACTGCTGAGGAGTCCCAGCTGTGATACACACATGGGACTGAACACGTGCTGTGTGAGGATTTTGGACAGTTTCACACAGTGAGCTAAGCAGAGGGCCAAGTTCAAGGCTCAAGTACCAGATGCCAGGATGAACTTGCCTTGCAAAGTACTGGTAAACTCTTCCTGTTCATGTGTGTCAGATCAGAGAAATAATTTTTCAAACCATGGGGCCAGCTCAGCAAAGATCTCTCAATTATCCAAAATCAATCATTGCAACTCCAATCTTTTTCCTTGTTCAGTACTAGTTGTTGAGTCAGGAGTTATTACTGTAACTGTACAGAAAAGTATGAAATCAATAACATGCACTGAGCTGTGGAGCTTTAAACAAAAATCAGCATCTCTGAAGGCTTCGAACATGTGACTTGTACTTGCAATTCATCAGAGACACTGAACAAATTCATGTAAGAGCTTTTCTTGAAGTCTTTACTTATTCATGGCCTACTGCAGTACCAGAAACCACTTCTTCACGGGGAGGAGGTGACACTAGTCTCTCCGGTTTGTGCCTTGGACAGTTCCTGGAACAAGTTTCGTCAAACTCTTACAGGACAGATGGCTGAGGAACAAAGCATTTGAAACGAGCATTCATGTTTTTCTTCCTTTCTGATTAATCACTAGCCACCAAAGCAAATGACAGCAGCAGTTTAAACCCCTACAGACAGCAGGGTAGATTATCATCTACCACAAATTGGTGTAGTTGTGCTAATTTTGAAATTTTGGCCTCAGGAAGAGCACACTGCAGTGATTAACACCAGCACCCACTGCCCAGGAGCGGGAACCTGCAGTGATTTAAACAGCAGATCACAGTGACACTCTGCATAGCACAGACTTGTACTGGCTTCTGCTGGTTTTATGCAGTCAGTCTTTTCCAAACTCCCACATCCTAATTTTTTTTTTTTCCCCAGAGATCAAACAAACAGTGCTGTTGGGAGCTCCTTAAAATTTAAAAAGGAAACAGCACTACCTTAATGTTTGCACTAAAAAACATTAAGGGCCTTTACACTGTTCTGATTTTGGCACCCCAGAAAGCCTCAGGTGTTATGCAGTGAGCTCAGTGCTCAGAGACAGAAGCAGCAATGCTCAGGGGACTTCCCAGTCAAGTCCCAGGAGTACTGTGGCACCCTTGGGTCACTGACTACCCAATAAAGATTTTCTTGATTATGATCTTTTACTTTCATAACTACATGCCAACTCAGAGTTCTTAGCACCATCAGCCTCTACCACAGATGGAAAAGGAAATGGATGGCGGATATGAAAAAGGAGACTGCTTGTTAGGTGAGATTAACATGAAGACAGAGTTTTTCTCCAAAACAGGCTTTCTAAACTTCTTGAAACTTCTTTTCTTTAAATTTAGGTACCTTCTTGTTTCCTTCTTTTTTCTTTAAGCCTTTTAAAGTGATTTTGTTGGTTGATTTCCAAGCAGGAAAAAATTCATCACACCACCTGCCTCCCCTTTTCGCCTCAGCTTAACAGTTTTGGGGATCTTTAATCAGACCCAGTTCTAGAATGTCTTCCTCTGATATAAACACTGGAACTTACTTGACTTTCACAAGGAGAAGAGTTTCCTGAAATACACAGAAGTGGTCGATCACTTTAATGTTCTATATACTCAGTAGCTATCAGCTGAGTATAATTATTATATAAAAAGCTGTCTAAACTGATCCATACTAAATTATCTTAAATACATATTTAATGTAATCCTGGTGTCAGTTGTCTATGAATTATCTAAGATCTCAACCTCTAACGAAAAATGTCTAATAATATTACATAGTATTGTTCTGTAAATTGAATCCTGTCCTGTTTAAAGATGCAAAAAACTAATGTCATTGTTAATGTTGATAAAATAGATAGCAAATATGAATGATAAAATAAATAACATATGCCATTCCTTCTTATTACTGACACAAAATATTTATAATTTTTTTGACAACATGCATGTTCACTTAGTAGTTTATCTGATGATGTAAAGGCATATTTTTAAGATTAGATTCACAGTATATTGTTGATGCAAAAGGATTTCCCTTTCTTAACGTTAAGCTACAAGAAGAATACTTTAGAAAAAAAAAAAATAAAGAGCACGCAGATGGATCCAGTAGGTCATGGTATAACTCTTATTTAAGAACATTCTAAAATTTCTCTTAAGAGAATTCTATCAATAAATGAAAAGACTATGATACAGGAAACAGCAATTTCCAGCACAGATGGAGAAAGGAGAGAGAGGAGAGAGACAGACAGAGGATGGGGATGTGACAGAGGAGAATGCTTGTTAGCTGGGATCAGCATCATAACAGTTTTTTCCCAAAATAGGCTCTCCAAGCTTCTGGAAACTTGGTATCTCTCACCATGATTTTCTTCTTTTCTTTTGTGTTCTCTGGGTTATGATCCAACACAATCCATCAGATCCATCAGAGAAAATTAGCAAAGACTCAATGGTTTGCATAATCTTTTATTAAAAATTGCTGGAAGCTGAGGTCAGACTCACTAGTTTAAATTCTTCAGCTTTCTTATAGTACTTTTCTTAAGGACTACGTTTAGTTTTCTGTATCCTTTCTGTAAATCCCTCACAAAGAAATATTACCAAAAATAAGAATATCTTCAGTGACCTTTCTAAGGCATAGAGCTTTGCTTTGCCTATCTCAATGATTTTAGCTTATAAATGACTTTTTCAAAAGTAATTGTTGATGCCGCTTATTTCACACTCATCTTTTCTGTCGCACTGGAGCTCAGGTTGTGTCAAGTGGCACAGCTTCTCCCAGTACCAGTGCCAATTTACATCATTTGAGGGCTTGGACCTTTCCATATCTCATTTCTTATTTTTATTTTTTCCTCCTAATCCACAGGGAAAACTCTTTCATTTTAAATACTTCCCTGTTCTTACTGCCTATTCCTTTTATCATCGTCAATAGCTCCATTAAATACAAATTACATTCATATTTTTCAAAGTGAAAATATAGACAACATTTAATTTAAAATTTCAAACATAGTAAAAATAACATATACACAGGACATGTAGCTGTTGGATGTTGCAGTGGTACGTGTTTTTTACAACAGAATCAGAAAAAGCATCAGCCTGCATATGTGTCTTCTTTGTGCTGCAACCTTAAAAGTTAGTTAAAATCTGTCTTTCACCTATCAGCAACCACCTTCACCTGGTAGCTCAGTTCTACCACTGCAAGAATTGCTTTGGAGATCCAAATATTCCTATAAAGTACAGTGACTCAAGCATTTAACTGGAGGAATACAGCTTGTTGAAAGAACCAAACTATGCAGCATCTTTGCAGAACTCGTTAATATGTCGTTCTGGAATATACACAGCTCTGACACCACACAAACTTTAAGGTTTTTCTGTGAAAGATTGCTTCAGAACAAAAAGAAGAAACAAGAGGTGAAATTTAATCTTAAACTTATTTTAAAAAAGACAATCTGGAAAGCCTTCTGAACTCTACCTGAAATACTTAGGCTGACTCTATCTTGTTCTGCATCAAAAGAAGCATGGCCAGCATGTCAAGGGAGGTGATTCTGCCCCTCTAATCTGCTCTGGTGAGACCCCACCTGGAGTATTGTGTACAGCTCTGGGGTCCTCAGCACAGGAAAGACATGGACCTGTTGGAGCAGGTCCAGAGGAGGGCCACAAAAATGATCAGGGGGGTGGAACACCTCCCTTAAGAGGACAGGCTGAGAGAGCTGAGGTTGTTCAGCCAGGAGAAGAGAAGGCTCTGGGGAGATCTGACTGTGGCTTTTCAGTACTTAAAAAGGACTTACAATAAAGATGGGACAGACTTTTTAGTAGCACCTGTAGCAATAGGAGAAGGGGTAGTGGTTTTAAACTAAAAGAGGGCAGATTCAGATTAGACATAAGGAAGAAATTTTTTACAATGAGGATGGCGAAACACTGGCACAGGTTGCCCAGAGAGGTTGTAGGTGCCCCATCCCTGGAAAAATTCAGCATCAGGTTGGACAAGGCTGTGAGAAATGTGATCTAGTTGAAGATGTTCCTGCTTATTGCAGGGGGCTTGGACTATATGACCTTTAAAGGTCCTGTCCAACCCAAACAATTCTATGAATCTAGGTATGGTTAGAGCAATCAAACCTGTTTTTTCAATATGGTTATATGCAAGTAGATACAGAAACAATGCCTCTCCGCAGTAGATATTGTCCATTGGTATTCTGGATGCAATCTACAACATGTGAGTGTGAAAGTTTTTGTTCAAAACTATATGTGACACAAGTCCTTTGCCAGGCTGGAGTGTTCAGCTGCTATTCACTGCTACTCTCATGCCATGAGAAAACTACAATAAAGACAGAAAAATATCAAGCATCAGTCTGTCTTTCAAAAGAGTTGATTCAAACAAAAACAAGAAAAAGGAGTTTGAGATAATTTAAATAATGGAAAAACTTCACGTGAAACATGGTGACTTCTAATGTTGGAAGGGAGATTGTGGAATCTCCATCCTCAGGGATTTTCACCATCTGAATGGACAAAACCCTGAGCAACCTAAGCATTAAAGTTATCCCTGCTCAGAGCAGGAAGCAGACCTGGATGACCTCCAGGAATTCCTTTCAACCTAGATTATTGTATGAAAAATAGAGAATGAAGAATTTAATTGAATTTTTTAAAGAAGTTTAAGATTTGCCCTATGAGAAAGTCTTACCAACAACATCCTTCTTCAGTCAGGTTGTCTGGTGTTAAAAGCCTACTGGTAGTCAAGACATTCCCAGTGTGATATCCTCTCTAAATTTCTTACACATTTTGAACAGAAAAACTAACAAAAGCAGTGTCACTGTACTCCTGACCAAAACTTATGGAAAGAGCTAAAGCATCTCATGTCTTTCCTTTCTGATTTTTTGCCATCACAATCAGTCATTACTGCATCTATTACAGTTTGGAAACTTTCCTTAGTGGTCGTAATTGATTAATTAGGGGATTTTTTAATTTTCATTGTTAGTGTTGTTGTTTTTCTTATAACATTATTGAGACAAGATGAAATCTGGGACTCTTAGGAACAACAGAGAAGTATTTACACA
The DNA here is from genome assembly GCF_965231255.1 of Vanellus vanellus. Lineage (NCBI taxonomy): Eukaryota > Metazoa > Chordata > Aves > Charadriiformes > Charadriidae > Vanellus > Vanellus vanellus. The sequence goes on from NC_138908.1 coordinate 65,821,850, forward strand.
CAGTTGTACAGATCATTTTGGATCACTCTGGAAACAGTTAAAAATAATAGTGTAAAACAGAAATTGAAATCTATCCATTTATTTGTCTACGCTTCACATGCATTTAAAAACCCCTTAAAGACAGAAATCTTTTAAGATAAATATGACAAATGTGCAACAATAACATATATAGCCAAAAAGTAAGATCTTCAGGCAATATAGTAAGTAATAAATGTATTAATTACTAAGGGGAAAATGGGCAACTATAATACAGCTGGACTTCTCAAGTTATGTAATCCATAGTAATACTTATATTCTGGGACTGTGTATAGCACACACGTAGCACTTCTGGACAGAATTTTTTTTGTTTCACCCTTAATGATATTCCTATGCTGTGCACACATCATGCCTCATGAGCCCAGAGCCCTAACAGGCATCCAGAAAGACTCCAATGTAGAGGAAAGAATCAATGGCAGATAAGATTTGGGTAATGGCAGGGATGAAAACAATAATTTCTGCCAGAGGAAGAGGCTTCCCTGAGGAATCACTGCTGCCCTCCATCACAGCAGATGGGAAGAAACACGAGACATTGGTCTTACCATCTGTATTGCACTATGCAGAAGCACGAGGAAAAGCAATTGGCTGGAGGAAGACAGAAAATGTCTTTGGCTGTGTATACCAGTGGCATAAGTTATTGTCATCACCACTACAACGAACCTGATCTCCTCTATGACAAGGCGACCCGCTTGGTGGATGAGGGAAAGGCTGTGCATGTTATTTACCTAGACTTCAGTAAAGCCTTCGGTACTTTTCCCGCACAGCATTCTCATGAAAAAACTGGCTACACAAGGCTTGGACAGGTGTACACTCTGCTGGATCAAACACTGGCTGGATGGCTGGGTCCAGAGTGGTGGTGAATGGAGTTAAATCCAGTTGGTGGCCGGTCACCAGTGGTGTTCCACAGGGCTCAGTGTTGGGGCTACTCCTGTTTAATATATTTATTAATTATCTTGATGAGGAGATTGAGACCACCCTCAGCAAGTTTGCAGACAACACCGAAATAGGTGGGAGTGTTGATCTGCTTGAGGGTAGGAGGGATCTTCAGAGGGATCTGGACAGGCTGGATCGATGGGCTGAGGCCAATAGCATAAGCTTCAACAAGTCCAAGTGCCGGGTCCTGCACTTGGGCCACAACAACCACATGCAGCACTACAGGCTTGGGGAAGAGCGGCTGGAAAGCTGCCTGGTGGAAAAGGACCTGGGGTTGTTGATTGCGAGCCAGCTGAATATGAGCCGTCAGTGTGCCCAGGTGGCCAAGAAGACCAACAGCATCCTGGCCTGCATCAGGAATAGTGTAGCCAGCAAGGCTAGAGAAGTGATTGTCCCACTGTACTCGGCACTGGTCAGGCTGTAACTTGAATACTGTGTTCAATTTTTGGTGCCACAGTATAAGAAGGACATTGAGGTGCTGGAGAGGGTCCAGAGAAAGGCAACAAAGCTGGTGAAGTGTCCTGAGTTATAAGGACAGGACTTATAAATCTTATAAGGAGTGGTTAAGGGACTTGGGTCTGTTTAGTCTGGAGAAAAGGAGGCTGAGGGGAGACCTTATAGCTCTCTACAAGTACCTGAAAGGAGGCTGTAGAGAGGTGGGTATTGGTCTCTTCTCCCAAGTAATAGGTGATAGGACAAGAGGAAATGGCGTCAAGTAGCGCCAGGGGAAGTTTAGATTAGACGTTAGGGAAAATTCCTACACTGAAAGGGTTATCAAAAACTGGAACAGGCTGACCAGATAAGTGGTGGAATCGCCATCCTTGGATGTATTTAAAAGCCATCTAGATATAGTGCTCAGGGACATGGTTTAGAAGTGCACATAACAGATAGATAACATAGATAACATAGATAGATAACATTTGGACTTGATGATCTTAAAGGTCTTTTCCAGCCATAACGATTCTATGATTCTGTGATCATCACCACCACATCATCAATCACCACTATATCACAAAGACACTACTGTGTTACAGTAAGGATTACTATTTCTGGTTTGTTTTCTTTTTTTTTTTTTTAATGGTGAAACATCTGGGTAATGCCCAGAATTTCAATAAAAACAATTACTTTTATTTGCCTTATTAAGGACACTTAAAGCACAGATAACACACTGAAGTCACTCTCTGATCAATGAACCCTGAATCAACAAAACATATGGGGGGATTGGTGGACTTCCCCCAACACTTTTTTCAGTTATCCTTGCATGTTGATGATCAATGTTTGGGTTACATGTCAAATTTTCTTCTAAAAAAGTCTAAAAATCTGACAAATTTTAGAGGAAGCCTCAGGATGAAACATTTATCTTTTTCTGTTTTCTTATAGATAGTATGAAGGTAAACGTGGAATAAGAACAAAGTCAAAATCAACAGAGATTTGCTATCTTACTCCAAGCAGTAGACTGTAAATTATTCAGAAGTTAATAATAAAAATGCAAAGTGAAGATGTAAGGCTTGTTAATCATATTAAGGAAGCTCATATTAATTATATTAAGGATTGTTCTCATAAGTGGCATGTGCTTCCTCCTGCACGACTTTGAAAAATACTGTACTTAATGTCCATTTCCCCAGATGATGACCACTCTGCATGATTCTAGAGATGCTGGACTAGTCTGAAAGCTTAGAACAGAGCAAGGAGACAAGAACCCCAGATGTCTTCTCTTTGCTCCTGGTTCCTGCATACTTGATCTTGTAACACTAAAATGGACAAAAGCCACACTTACTGAATTTTCTGAGTGCAAGATGCAGTCCCCCAGTGACTCCTAGCATGTAATTTAACCACTTTCCTTTGCACACTTACAAAGTTCATATTAAAATCCTGTTTACTTGAAGTAGAAGTCATTGCAGTGCCATAGCAATTAATTAATCAGGGCTGGCTCAGTCTTCAAACTGCGCAGGCTGGGGGACTGTCAGAAACCTCTACTTCTTTATTCCACTATATCAGGTACCAGGAGAGGGGCAATCCTCAGCACTCTTGGAAACACAAATAATTTTTGTTAACAGTCAGGCGCTATAAATGCAGATTCACATTTCAGCTCTGTGAACAGTTTTAGACACTAAATTTCAAGGCACTAAATACACTTCTCACTCTCTCCAGGCAATAGGTCATCACCTTACAAAACAGACTCTCATCTGTCCATAAACAAATTGCTTCAGAGTCAGTGGATACCCAGTGTGCTCTCTACCCTTTGCAGATCAGTGATGATGCTTCCTTTCCTGCCATAATAATACTCTAATACTGTGACTGGCCCGACTGAACAGCCCACGAGATGTGCCCTGTCTCTCTCTGCCTACTTCAGAAACAATAGCTTTGCCGTAGGCTGAGATTAAAAAAAACAAAGACTTGAAAATAATTATTTTGATGACTATATTTCATGTAACTGGTAATCTGGAAGAGAACCACAAAGCTGACTTTATTTGCAAATAAAAATTACGCCAAGGGGAAGGGGATGTTTTCCTGGATAATAAACAAACAGTAAATTGTTCTTCCAATCTAGAAAGCTAGGAGAAAATGACATTTGTATCCTTTGCGTTTTCTGAGTGCTTACGTTATTACATTCTCATTTTTACTGAGCAGGGAAGTAATAAGACTTGAACTTGTCACAACAGGAAGAATAGCATTACAAAATTTCAGAATAATAACAATGCATTTGGGGCTCGCTCCACGTTGTTCAGGATTTTGGAAAATCATTTTTAAGAAAAAGAAAGTCATGTTTGGGTGGGACAGGTTCCCAGTTTCTGTGCCTCCCAGGAGTTCTGCTGTGGTCCTTACATGAAGAGGTGGATAATAAACCAAAGCCTGCTCTCTTTCTATAGGACTTTTATGTTGCTTGATGCTGATCTATTCTTAGCAATTATCTAATAAAAAAATAACGTAGTGAATAACTGCTAAACTCTTTAAAAACTAACCTTGTACAAGGCACAGAGTCTGGTTATACTTAAGATTAATTAAATCTCATGGGGAAGATATTTTAAATTGCATTCCTCCAATTTTTTCTCTCTCGCTTTTCAGCATGCAGCCAGTCCCAGAAGTGTTAAAAAGCGCAGCAAGGAAGGGAACTCTCACATTCACTGGCCACAATCATTTTCTGAAAATTGTGTGGTAATGCAACATGGCATGGTCTTGTAGCAAGATGCACAGAAAGGAGAAGAAAACCATTTCAGAAATTAGTTTCTGCTGCCCAGCTTTAGTTTTCATCCTAAAAAAAATTGAGATCTCTCTTGAATTTCATTAACTTGACCAGTGCATAGTATGTCTATTTTTTCAAAGCGAAAAATACCTATGGAGACTGCATGGATCAGGAACGTAGCTCTGTGTGAAAGCAGAGATTTGAGGGAATACTAAAAATATAAAAAGGGGAACAAGAAAACAGTTTCTTATTTGAAGTAGCCACTTTCAGAGCACATTGCATATTTCTGACAAAAATTAAGGTAAATAAGAAAGCGAAAAGGGAAGGCATGAGATCCTGACCACATCTTGCACTGAAGTCAGTAACATTTTAACCAGGTTTGCCTTGTGTTTTTACATCTCTTTTTTGTCTTACTGCATTAGTAGATAATTGCCACCAAGCAGCTTGTCTTCATCACTGCACCCCACCTCTTAATCACAGCTTTTAGCACACATTCAGGGGGTCCACAATGCTGCAGACACCATCTATCCCTTCAAGCAGCAGGATGATGTCACCACGATCTTCAAATACCCTCACGCTAGTTTCCATCTGGTTTCAAATTATAATTCAAGACTGAGCCACTGCTTTTCAGACCTGTATGAACCTCGTCCATCTCAGTGTCTGACCTGAAAGACAATTAGCCCCTTTCCCGTTCTTTTTATCCCTTCTGTTTCGATTTCCTCCCTTGGTTCTTATATGTGTACATATTCATGATTCTTGCCCAATTGTACCTATTCAGATATTTACGCAATAAGCCCATTCCATGTGCTTCAGTCCTGCCTGACTCCTCTGCGCTGCCTTTGTGTCTGAGCCAGCTGAGCCAGCAGGAGAGACAAAAAAGCAGAACAAAGTCACTTCTCAGTTCCTGGGTCAGCTGGTAGCTGAGATAGCCTCAGGAATAATTTAGAACAGATCAAAATCAAAACAAGATAATAAGAGAGTCATGCAAACACATAAATCAATATTCTAATGGGTCACTGAAGTCACAGCTTGATCACTGGCAGGCAGCCTGCAAGTGTAAAATGAAATAGCTGCAGCAGGAGGTGAAATCTTCAAGTTAACGCTAATGAAGTGCAAATCTTGCTAATATTATATTACCTAAGCTGAGATATGCAGAAAAGAAAATTATATACAGCTAATTCTCCAGAACTTGGAGTGTTTTGATCTACCTACAGCTCCGGTGGCCAGTAGAAACGTGGGTTTCAGCCGACCATGACTGGGTAACTGTCTTTCTGATTTAAGAAAGCAGCTGAGCACACACTCCTGTCCTAAGAAAGTGAACAGGAATGAGATGTATGTACATGCCAAAAGTTTAATCTTGTGAGTTTACAAGTGTAGGTATAGGGGGTTTGAATGTAGCGTGGCATATGGATGTTTTCCTGAATTAGGATTCAAACCTGATGAAAGCATGAATCTGTGCACCCCACTGCCTCCAGATATCATCAAGGCCAATGAATAGTAGGATCACAAAAAGATTTTTGTTTTGGTATGGATAATAATATATGCAACTAGGGCTGAAAAAATAAAAAAAAATAAATCAGTGAGTTGGAAAACTGCTTCAGTTTGGAAAGCAACTTTCCCAGAAAGGAAGATATTACACAACTATTTATACTTAATGTTTTGAACCTTCTTCTAGTGCATCTGGTACTGTATATAACCAGAAAAGCTTATTGGAAAACTCCTGTGTGTAATGAATATAGCTTTGCTTGTTTTGTCAGTGTTAGGATACATGCCAATTTAAGTACCTGCCGCTTGAAATTTGAAAGATACTCAGAAGACGGGCAATACCATCATAAACCAGGATGGAGAAAGTGGTTAAGCCTGGAGCATTTTCAGATGAACGTGTACTCCATAGAAACAGATTCTTTCTCTTAAAGTAGTTATGACTGAAAAGTTTGCAGACAGAGGCAAGCAACAGGAACTAAAGCAGAAGTATTTCTAGAGACCCAGTGGAGAAATTACATTTCATGATTTTTATTTCACAAGAAGAAATTAACCTTAGTGTTAACTGGTGTACCACTGTGATTGCAGGTCTAATTTGCGTGCAATTGCATTTAAGTTTTTACATTAGCATCAAATCACCTATCAGCAGGAAGTTTGAAACTCTGTGTGAAAAGGGAGTAAAAAAGCATGAAAAATACGCACTGGAAGACACACATACTTGTGTGTGTGTGTGCTGCTAAATGCAGTGTGACAGGTACATGTCGTGACTGACATTCTACTAACAAAAGCAAACCAGAGTCATGCCAGGACCCCTAGTGCATAATCTCTGCGATGCTGGTCCTCCCCCAAAGAGTCCCTGGGTCGCTCACCCCATCATAGGGTCTCTGCCCTCGTGCAGCCGCCGGCAGAGGAAGTGTCCCTGGGGAGGGCTGAGCAGCCCAGTGAGCTGCCCTGCCGCTGGCCAGGGCCCACCGTGGTGAGGCTGCTGCAGAGGTGAGGAGCACGGAGAGGTTCTCCTAGAGTACAGCCGTCCGCTATGTGGGAAACCACTGAGTCGCTGCCCAAGCAGGAAGGCACCCACCTGGGGATGATCTGCCATAGATGCTTTGATGTCATTTATTTGTCTGTGGGATTCCTCTTTTAAGAGCGGTTCCTTCTTTTAGGCAAAATCCCCATCTGTAAGCTCTTAGACCTCATTTCATTTCAACAACTGTTCCAAAATTCTGGCTTTCCGCAGTCCAATTTGCAGTTGTAAAACCAAAATCACATTTTTTTGGCTTATGCCAGCAGAAAAAATTACAGACGTGTGAGAAGAAAACACAGACTTTGAAGGGTGTGTGAATATGCTTCTTCTACAGTTAACTATGCTTTATCTTTAAGAACCTTTAAAGTCCTTCTGATTTATTGGACTATTACTACTGCTCCATGTCTTTCCAGCTAGCCAGGATATACAGCAGTACTTGGAGTCAGTATGAGTTCTCTTACCTTACATGGAGCAACAACTGACAAAGGTGCTTCTGTAAACAAACCAAAAAATACATTATTCATGGCTCTCTACAGACATGCAGCTGCTTCTCTCCACAAGGCTTTATATGACATTTCAGTTAAACTGAAAGAATGTTACCATAGCACAACTTAATTCAAGAAGTTATATTTTTGTTTACTTGTCAAAATTGAAGATTGAAGGGAGGTGTTTTTCAAAGGGATACCAAAGTTTCAAACATGATAGAAGCAGACTCAGGGGCCTGGAAACAGTTATACATGCAACGTGGGTAACAGGAGCTAGGTCTATTGTCTCTTGCAGCTCACGTCTGCGCTTGAAGTCAATTGGAAGCTCAATAACCCTGCAAGCATTACTTTAATCCCAAATTAATTTACTCTGCCTCTCACAGTGGTTATTAGCTTGCATGTTATGCAAGCTCATGTGTTACGCACGGCCACAGAGTTTCTGATCAAACCATAACAAGTATTCTTGTTCATAAAATGCATTTTTACTGACCTTCAGATGGTCCCTGAAAGAGCGTAGCTATGTGATCTGTGCGTTACCCACCTGAGATTATGCAGTTCCTCATTCTGTGCCTTGCTCTGCGGAACGTGCTAAAGATGAAGAAATGTGGATGTGCTGGACTCCTCCCCTTGACTAATGAATATTTGGAATAAATTCAGCCAAGCAAAAGCTTTAAGCTTGCTGACTTCACCATGTTTTCATGTCCATAGTTTTTCTCTCTATACATTCCATAATTTGGAGCGGTATCATCCTTTAAAAATTCACCAAAACCAAAATGCAGACAGCCTTCCCTAGACTAGATGAGAATAATCTTGTTTTCCTGATACGGCTCAGAACAAATGTAGCTCCAGCTATTTTTCTACCAGCCTGGAAGCAGTCCTCGTAAACCCCCTACAGGAAGTTCATCCCTTAAGGTGAACTTTCATGCACTAGGACCACTTTGTTAACTCAGACTGCTCTCAGACTGCTTTGTTCTAAATTTTACAGTAATGGACAGCAGCATAAACAATTAAAATAGACCGAGATTGCTAAAAAGGGTAAGCATTTGTGTTCATAATCCCATTGGTATGTCAGACAGACACGGATAGTTTTGCATATCCTCCCAGTGGATTTGCCAGACTGAGGCTGAACCCAATTACCTCACTATGTGCGAGAGGTGGCGCATGGAATGGGACATGTTGGTGTGTGCATAGGGCATTTTACTGTGGGCGCCAAGTGGAAAATCAGGAGACCGGGAGATTGCTGATAGTGCTAATTTTGCCCTTGGGATGCTGGTAGCTCTGCAACAGGCAGCAACTGTTCCTCCTGCTGGTACGTGGGCAGCTAAGGACCTTTCACTGTCAACAGGCCAGGAAAGGAAGAAACTTTACTAACAGTATGGCAGAAATCCTTTTCTCAGCAAATTAAATGAGAATATGCTAAGGTTATTTCAGTTTTTTATCCTTCATTTTCACTTTTTGCTAAATTACGAATGGCAGCTTGAGACAGGAGAAACATAACAGTGAACTCCCTAAATATCATCTGCTAATTAAGCAATGATGCAAAACCTGTGCTAGAGAAAACTGCTGGTTTTGCATTTGTCACATGACAACAGAGGCTGTTAAAATAGTCCTGGTGTATGATTCTTCATACTACACTAGTCCCAAACTCATTTTTGATAGGAGAGTCTGCAAAACTGACGCAAATAAAATAAAATACTGCTGCAGAAGTTTCATTATAACCTCAGATTAGTTAACCTAAAACATGTCTAAAATCTCTAGGTCCTCCAGATAAATTTGATTTTAAGTAAATTTGAGGCAATACATGTTGTTGCACAAGAACACTAGGCAAGGGGCAGTGCAAGCACAGTTTTGAACCAGTTCCACTACAGAGATCCCACCACCCATAGGGTCTGCTCTCAAGCTGTTAGTTATGTTTCCCTGCCCCTCTCTCCCCCTCCAAGAAGTAATGCAGCCTTGTAGCTACTCTGTCAATTGGCAAAAATTTCCTTTAAAGGACTATGTACAAAAGCAGCTTGCCAGAATATGCTAGCAAGCGCTAGGACAACACTACTTGCCTCTGGAGCAAAAAGGAGGAAACAGATTAAAGCAGGGATGGGGGGAAGGTAGGGGAGGCAAGTGTTCAAAATTATAATTAAAAAAAAATGCACTGAGTGAGTTTGCACAAACTACTGCAAAGTTAAGCATTAAGATCTGCTTGCTTTTACACAGCTGATCTAATCAGTGCCACCACAAGGTCAGGATTAGGGTTTGTTAAGCACCTGCCCCACTTTCCTTGGGCACTGCTGACCACTCCACCACCTCTATCTCTGGCTTCGCTGCACAAGGGGCACCCCACAGCTCTGTTGTCCCTACTAGTTAAAGCCTTTTGGAAAATTTTGTGGCTTCCTCTAGACCTGCGTAACCGTGTTTCTTTCCCATGGGAACCAAGGCAGAGAGGAACAGCAGATGCGTCTGTCACTCCTTGGAGTCAGGACATAGCTGGGACAAGCTGGGAAGTGCTTTCGGGTGACCTTGCAACCATAGCCCTGTGTCATCAGACACATTCACCCACCCCTGAGCTCGAACAGTTCAGCTGTCCCACCTGTATGCAGCACACCAGGGTTGTTACCCCTATTTGCATCTGTACTGCCAAGCCCTGGTCCAGAAACGGAGCCACTTGCTTCCAGCTAGTCCCCTGCCAGCTCTTCAGGTCTTATCTTGACCTCTTCCAACGATCTTAAAGATGGTTTCTCTTTGATTACTTGGATAATCTCCCTACTCATTTGGAAGCCTTTGTAGCTTCCATCACTATAGTAACAAGAGGACCTACAGCACCTGATCAAGTGGGGAAATGCATCCTTATTGCAATTTCACAGTGGCATGGATGGAGGAACCTCATCCTGTTTGCATGAAGATATCGATTATTCACTGAACACTAACAACATAGCTACAAATGTACAAAATGCAAAGTTTCAACTGTGCTCATTAGCAGCATAGCCTGTCCCGTACATCTAATGGCATGAACAAAGTACCTTGTGGGGTTTAAATTTTTCAGGATGGGTTCTCCATTCACATGCATAGGTTCTCTGGCTACTGGTTCCAAAGGGAGCAACATGTGGCCTCCAGGCTGGGAGACGGGCTGGCCCTCAGCTGCTGCAGCCTCTCCTTTATTTCGATGGCAGATAGAGGTTTTCAGCTGAGAAGGCCAGGAATCTCCAACAAAATAATACAACAGTGAAACCCACATATATTTTTTTGAAACTTTTGGAAGCACTGTTTCTTGACTTATTTTTTCTTATTTTTTCTCCATTATTTTTTTCTAGTCCCCAAATTTATTTTGTGACATCCTCATGTTTAATGGGAGGGCTTGGTTTCCAGAACTGATAAAAGTTGCCAAAAATTGTGCTGGGAATCTACAATTTAATTCAAAGCAGATACAGCCACGACAGATCCAATAACTTAGTCATTTTGTAATCTGTTAAGCCCCAGTTTATAGCCTGCTCCCATAACAGTGTTGTGATTTTGATGTAGCTGATCTTACAGAATAGAAAATACTGAGGAACATGACGAGCTTTCCTCCTGTACAGTGAAGCTTGTTGATAAATACCACTTGCAAAACATTTGCTTTGAAAAAAAAAAAAAAAGGTATTTTGACCATCTATCTGATAAAACCAAAAAATAAAGGATGTTTGTCCACCTGCCCATTTATTTATGGCACATTCACATTATCTCTACTATTTCCAACTTCTGTAGCTAACTACACATCTGATCTTTCCTTCATTTATGCTTAAAGAAAACAGGAATAACTGTGCCCATAAGTTGCAAGTCAGACAATGTAATTTGGTGCATGTTTTTTCAATATACTGTATCAGGGAACAGCAGAAAGTTATCAAGTCCGTGCTCACTTTCAACATTTCATTCCTGATGTCACAAGCGTTTACAGCACAGCACACTAAATATAAATGAATCCCTTTAAATCTTCATCCTTAGTTTCTGTGAAAACAGATATTTTGTCTGCCCTTCAGGTTTTTTTATACCTATTGCTTTCTCTCTCACATAGCTTCAAGCCTCCATACATCACAGGTTGTCAGAGGCACCTCCAGGACTGAAGGCAAGACGCAGTTTTGCGGAGACAGCTGAGCAGGCTCTGCGGGAGAGGGATGGGGAGGGGAGGCTGCGAACGGCCAGCGAGATCCAAGAGGGGTTCGGGACTGCCCAGAGAAGGATTAGCAATCCCTGCCCGTGCATGAGACCCTCTGCTCCCCAGAAGATGTTGAGCTTAACGGTACTGCTCCTCCACAAGGAAACAGCACCCCTCTCTGCCCAGCGCCTTCACTCCGCTGTCTCTCCAGCGGGGTGTGGGGGTGGGAGTGGGGGTGAGAGCTGCTGAGAGCCAGACTTACCCTTCCTCCTACCCTCCACCTCCTTCCCCCATCCTTACCTAAGATTAGGCAGGGATTTATGCTTGGAAATAGCAAGATTGGTCAAGAAAGGAAAAGCCAGGAAGTTTGAATCTCCGAGTGCCTGGAGTATTTCTGTAGCTGACTGTGGGAGCTGGGGAGATGCAGTCCGCACCTAAACCCAGCTGAGACTGCAGGACACGATGAGCACAGTGGCTACAGAGCAGCCTTGTTCTTTGCCATCAGTGATTTTTAATTTAGTATTTATTAAGGACACAAAGCCATTCAGCTCGCCTAGCACAAACCCCACGGGCCATCTTACATCCCTGCAGGTGTGGTGGGGCGCCGCTGGCCGTTCTCCCACTTCCACTGCACTGTACAATGTATATGTCGCATCTGAGTGGAGGTGAACACAGTGGCTCTGCTGAGAGTGCTGCCAGAGCCTGTTTGCTTTCAGCGTTTTTCTGATGCTGGGTCTGTTATTTAAACCTCTTACTCATCTGGGGTGGATTAAAGCAGGCTGAAATATGCATTCTCAGAAGCAACAAAACCAGCACAAATACAGCATAAACAGCAAGGTCTTACATGAACAGAATAAATTCTATGGAATATCTATCTGTATAGCAGATCAGGAAGCTAATAAACCTGCCTTTATCTGTACTTAGCAGTCCTGTGAGTATAGTATGTAATTCTTCCATTTGGTTAATGAACATGTAGACTGTAATCAGTGTCTCTTTAGCACATGAATTAGAACATCACCTAAATGTGGGAAGTGAAAGGATTGGAATAGAAGCATCCCCTGCTACCCTAAAATAAGATTTATTATTCTTTGCCTTAATATAGATCCTGAATAATTAAAGCCAACAGTGCTTTGGTGGAAGGCGTGCCCTATGTGTTGATTATAGTGGCAGGTCAGCTTGATTGTCACCAATTCCTTCCCACAGCAAAGTTAATCTTTAGTAATACAGTTGTCACAATTGCTTTTAAATTCTAGCGTTTCTCTTGTTGGCATGTTTTACTTTTCATTAATATGCTTCACATCTTTCCTGTCAAAACTGGGAGAGGATTCATGGATCCCCCTGTAAAGCAAATTTATGTTCCCATCATTTTTGGTGCCTGGAGGCCTCACATTAAATATCACTGAGGACTTATTAGTTTAAGGATTGAATTATTCTTTTAATGTGGGTTTCACCACTAGAGACATCCCAGGCCTGTCATTCACTTTGAGCTTATAACGTAGCTCAGGCTTTTAATGCCACTGCAATATCTGCTGCACCGCAACCGAGCGTGCCTAATGGGGAATTAAAAACTCACACTGACGCCTGCATACCTAGGTCTTCCATGGACTTTGTCTACGACCTTGAGCATAATAGAAATCAAATTCTCCTCCTACTGTGATTAGCAGCTGGTGATGCAACACTGCAAAGGCATTGCTGTGAGCAAACCAATCACATTAGTAAATTATCCAAGTGAGTATTTTTTTCAAGCACAGATAGTGTCTTATATAGTCCAGAACACAGACAATAACATCATGCAAGACAAGTGAGAACAACATTTGGCCATGGTCTGTCTGAGCCTCAACTAGTTAATATGCCAACTTAGGACAGCAAATAAAATGGACTTGTTAAATCTATGCTCATAGAATTGTGGAGATTCTTGAACTAGGTTATTGTTTAATTACATTTATTTATAAGCTTCATTAAAATTTTATACATTTTATACATTTTATACATGTTTGGAACATACTTTTTTCATTCCTAAAATAATTTGATTTTGTTGTTCTAAAAAAGGTTTAATGGGAATATATTTTATTTTCAGAGTGGCTATTTGCATATATGTATTAGATAAACTATTGCATGCCTTTGATGTTGGATTGCTTCTTATTTAAAACTATACAAAAATCTCATGTAATTTATTTTCAATACTTTCATAACAAATATTCAGGGTTCTTCCTAGTATTTTTCCCTGAGCAAATCAGATACGTAGTTTTCACACAAGTCATTTGTTGCTTTCAGAAACATTTAGGCCTTTTAAGTTTCTTAGTACATGGGATAGTGTATTTGAATTGGAAGTAGCAAATGCAGGTTGCTGTAGTGTTTGCAACTCAAAGTGGAGTTTAAAATGAGAGGTATTGTACAAAATTATCTCACGTGATTTTCTGTCTCTAAATAGATTCCCAACAACCCCGACTAAACTAATAAGCCACAAACTTTTTCCATTCTGCCAAACTTTATGTTCTAACTAGCAATACCCTGCAAGACACTTCCCAGTTAAAACTCAATTTTCATTTTGTGAAAGAAAATAAACTGAGACCTGGCAGTAACTGGGACAGGAATTACTTTATCAGAACGGCTAGACCCTTCTGGGAAATGAATGAGCTAAAGACAATCAGACATTTGAATGGATATAGATAGAAAACGGAAGAATAAGAGACACAGGCAAAATTGGTCTGTCAAGAAAACTGTCAAGGTCTCCCACTGAACCCTCCCACTGCTTCTCCATCTTGCCATGTGTCAAACCTCATATTTTCATTCCTCTTCAAGCTAACCTCTGCAATTTCTCCTGCCTCTGGACTGGCTAACCAGACTGCAGTGCTGAGCTCGGGCGGCTGCATTTCCTAGGCCAGCCCGGCCAGATTTCCCTTCTCTCCTAGATGTCTCATTGGGAGCTGTGAACATTATGAATGCACAGAGACACGAAGAGTGGGTCTTTATGCATAGCATTGCAGCCACTAGAAATGCCACTATTACACAGGTCTGCATACACATCCTGTCATACTATAAGCTTACTATTTTCGGCCATCCACAAAATTTCCCCGATCCTATGTCTCCTACAGCTTAGACTTCTCTATTCCTTTGTCTCATTTTTTCCCTGCTTGACAGTCCCCCATTGCCACAGGGTGATCCACCTGCCAGCTAGTCATGGCAATGCTAGGGGTTAACGCTGAAGATTGCATGGGTTGTGAGACCCAGGGAGTAGGATAACTACAACCATTAGCTTCAGTTGCTGCAGATCTGTGGAAAGAAACGATGGCTGAATTTACTAGCCACCCCCACAGCAACAATATGACTTAATTACTCAGTCAGGTTCATATATTATATTTACATAATATCGGTTACAATAGAACACATATTTAAAATTATCTTCCATTATTCCTCATGCTCTCGAGGGAAAACTGTTGCAAAAACAATACCGGGAATCAAATTTGCAATGTGTCAGGTATCTTCAGCAGTATCTTTCTGGCCTTTTTTGACTCTCAGAAAATCCTTATATATTTATACATAGATGAGACACAAATCTTTTGTCATAGATGCTGCTGCCATCCTCTAATAGCAAACATATATTGGCAGCACTGTGATCCCAAAGACCTCAGAGGTGTCATATCTGCTCTCCAGAACTTCCAGCACTAAGGTCCTCTCATGAAGCATGACCATAGCCTCAACTTGGTGAGAGCTGAATCTGCAAGACAAGCTCTAACATATTTGTTTCAACAAAGTGTTAACAGATGAACGCCCACTAAGAGGCTTGGTCCAAAATTCATGTCACTTTGGCAAATACTGAATTAACACAGTTGAATTTCCCTGTTAGACATATTCATTCTGGTATAGATGTCCATATCCCATCCCTATTAGAGGCCATGAGGCCACCGTATGTTCATTAAGTGTCTCTTCCTTACCTTCTTTTCACAGTATTTTATATCTCATACCATTCTCCTAACCCCACTGGCACGTTCTTACATAGACTGTACATTAACAGTCACAACTTTTATGAACCCTTCCTTAGCTAAAGCTTTAGAAGACTCTTAGATGATTATACCTACCAATCAATACACCAGGAAGTCCCACAGTACCACATGTGAAAGGTGTATGGAGAGCTATAAAAAGATATTGTTGATAATATTTGAATATGACATGGAAATAGTCAGGTCTGCTGTCCACAGCATTAGCACAGCTGCAGCACTTTATTAAAACAGTGGATCATAGGCTCTGAAAGCTGCTGACTGTTGGGTAGGATCCAGCCCCGTGCTGAACTTGATGGTAACATCGCTGAACTTCAGATCAGCTCCTTGCTGAGTACTAGGCAAATCCACCAAGACCAATGGAAGTTGCTTGACCCAAAGGAAATAAAATGAGACAGAAAACAGGACATGAGTGAATGAAAAAAAGAGATGGGGAGGAACAACCTATGGCTTAAAAACAAATATGTGAAGTGATGAAAATGAAGAAAAATATTTTCTTAGCTCCTTCTGTTAATACTATTGCACCTTCTGTTAATACTATTGCAGTGAGTAAGGTATTAGAAAGTCATTAGAAAGTAATAATATTTTTCATGGCCCATCTTGCCTTGCATTTTTTCCTGCCATTACACCAGTTGCTTTACAGCTGATTCCACATTTATTTAACTTTTGGTCCTCATGCAATTACTATGTGATTTCTTTTGCTCTTCTTCTGCTTACTTCAGAATTGATTTCCTGCTAACTTTACTCAGATTGCTCCTCATGATTACCAGAAAGACCCCCTGAGACTATGCCCCTGAGGCCAAAGTCAACACATTAGAAACTCTCCCTGGGTTTTAAAACATTTCAGTATTCTTTAACTGATTCTAACCTACTGTTGATCAACCTAACAACAAAACAGGAACATAAAGGGGGGAGAAATGCCTGTGAAAGTTTCAGCACAAAAGGCACTTGTTTTCCCCATTCCATGATCGCACCGGCAGGCTTACTCACTTTAACTTCATGGCTTACTCAGCTGATTCAAGAAGCATTAAGGGCTCACAACATCCAGAAGGGATGGGGGAAAATGATGAGACAGAGACCCAAGGTGACAAGCAGGGCTGATCCTCACATCTTGGTCAGCCAGAGTAGTCTGACATCATTAGTTTCTTGATAAAAGGTCTTGGCAATCGTCACTATCTGATACACATTATTAACTCTCCATCTGACACCGGCTGGAGAAGAGCTGTTCTTTTATTTTTTGTCACAATGTCAATAGTGGGCAGATTAACTTCCAGGCAGGAGGGGGAAAAAAGAAAAGGAAGCAAGCAGCACAAAATACACGCAGCTTACGGGTGACTTAAAAAAACGGCCTTGAAGTCATCTGCTTAGCCTGGTTTCATATGAAATGAGTCAAATGTCTTTGACTCAGCTTCATTTTTATTCTGTATACAGTCAGGATACTCTGATCCTCAGCTGATGCCAGCCATGGCGTGAGGCAACACTGTGGCAGATCCTTTTACATCTCAGTGTAAGAAGAACAAAGAATTTACACCAGGTGATGGTGGACCGTTACAGACATTAAAGGCTTCTCTTGCAAGAAGGGTGTTCAGTTTGCAAACAGACATCAAAACCACTTCTCAGCTATGGGTTAGTTTATCATTTTCGACAGAACTCTAATTTATCTAACAGTAACATGCACAAATTTGCCCAATATCACAACTTGCTTGTAGATTACTGTGAGACTGATAGCCCTCACTAACACAGTGAAATACAGCTTCTACCATTTCCGCAGGCTTAATAACATTTTATGTAACACCTCTGGTTTTTTTTCGCAGTATGTGAAACAATCCATCATGCCTTATTGTACTGTCACAGTACCACAGGTAATGTCTGATCCCCAGAGTTTATGCTGAAAATTAGGTAAGCAATTAGGTAAGTATAGCAAAGAATACAGAAGGAATACAGGGCTGTATTAAAAACTCGGCATTCTCGGTAGTAAGAACTGGGATCTTAGAATTTTGTAATGTGCTGGCCTTATAGTTGCATCTGTTTATTTTGTGGATATAAAACTCAGCTATGAGAGATTAACATTTATGCAGAGTTAATATTTGGTATCTACATATAATGTAGTTTGCAATACAATATGCTTTCTGTTTCTCCAAGATAAAAGAAGACCCGTGACCCGCGTGGTGAATCCATCTACAACAGACATTATAGAGCAATTATCTGGAGTGCTTTTGTGGCAGAATGGAGGGAATCCATGAAATTAAAATAAGTGTGGTCAGCTCGTCCCTGACTGTGTAAAGACCTACCAACGTGAGCTATACCTACACAGTCAAGCTTAATACTTTCCATCTCGGAGGTCCTCACAAGTAACAGAACAGCTGCAAACAAAACTGTGCTTTTCACTTATTCTAAAATTTAACTATTTAGAACACATATGTTGGCTTTAAACCAGCGATAATTTATTTTACTAGCCCACTTCTATGGTGACTGAAAAGACAAAAAATGTACAAAAGTGAGAA
This sequence comes from Vanellus vanellus, assembly GCF_965231255.1. Taxonomy (NCBI): domain Eukaryota; kingdom Metazoa; phylum Chordata; class Aves; order Charadriiformes; family Charadriidae; genus Vanellus; species Vanellus vanellus. The sequence continues at coordinate 65,839,616 of NC_138908.1, forward strand.
TAGATGCTGACTCTACAGGGCCAGATTTTTACTCGTTAAGTGAAAACTTGATTTAATTTAGAATAGAATGGTTCGGTTGGAGGGGACCTACAACAATCACCTAGTCCAACTGTCTGACCACTTCCATATTTAATATGGAAACATGCAAGACACCCAGAAAGAAAGAATCAGCGGGTAACCCTTTAAATTGGAAAAAAAATCCTTGTCACCTTGAATTTTATGAAAAGAATCACATCAGATCAGACCTTGTTGAAAATCATTGTTTCCTGAAAATGAAATTTTTAGGATCGTTGTAATCCTTCAAAAAGCCTTGCAGGGCACCACACGTATTTCACACATAACTTTTAAAAGAAAATGCAAGTGAAGCTGTTTAGTGGGCCACTGTGTATCCACTGCGGGCAACTTGCACTGGCCCTACAGCCCATCCAGCCCCCAGACCATAGCTGGAGAAGAGGGGCACTGTCACACCTTCAGCAGTCAGACAAGAAGTGACAACCAGCTTCTGGCTGGCATTTAACTCCTCGGTTACTGCTGATATCAATTTAAAAGTTAGCAACATTTGAGGGGTTTTAGTTAATTTCTCTGAGGATAAAAAAATAAATGAAAGCTCAGTTCCTTTGGCCATTTGCCCCAGCTATGAGTCATAGGAAAGTATTAATTATTTAAAGCAAAAACCTTTGCTGTTATGACAAATATCCCTCAGAATTTTTTCCCACCTCTTTAATTTTTGACAAATTAATGAAAATAGACTGCTGATTATTTAAAATATGAGCACAGAAGTGCTGCTGCTTTGGTGAGTCAGCTACACGCAAAGAAGCTAATACCATTTTGGCTTGAAAATGAAGAAAGTAAGATTAGAGACCAAAATAGTATCTTTAATCTCGTTTTTCACTGCAAGAATATATGTATTTGAAGTCTTAGATATCATCTTTTTCTTTAATTGCAAATTGCCCTAAAACACTTTAAAACCTTAACAGGGCATATGACATTCATAAATATGCAGAATTGCAAGCAAATGAAAGTTTAAGAAGTCCAAGATTCGAAAGCTTTTTTCACAGATTGGCTGAGCAATACAAAGGATAAGTATACTTTAGAAAGGTTAAAGATCACTTAGATTTGTCTTCCTTTTGAATACCTACCCTGGAAAATGTTCAGCAATAATCTTTGGTCTCCAGGTGTGTTTCTGACAGGTGGGAACCAGCAGAAGATTTTAGGGTCTAAAACAAAGCAGAGAAGAGAAAAAGTGAACACAGCATGAACATGACAGTGAAGAACATAACCAGTTATCAGCATTTGCTTTTCTAAAATACCCTTGGATGATATTATAATTTAAATGTCAAATTTTATTTTTCTACATTAGTACCTTTTGAAGTCTTTAAATACAGTGGAATATGGTTTTTATATTTAAACTGTTATTACACTACAATCTATAAAGAAACCAGGTTTAATGTCACAAACATAGATTCAAATCAGGTGCATCCAGATTTTTACTAAAAATGAGCAATCAACATTAGAAAAAGCAGTCTGAATCCTACATACACCATCCAAAATTCTCTCTTCCACTGCAGACCTCCACCATTCCCACATGAGTAAGGAAACCTTTGGTACAAAATGTAAGGCAGATCAGTAGACTGGAAAACAGGTACAGAATAATATAGAAAGAGATACTGTGGCGATGATTAAATTTCCTGGGCCTGATCTACTGCATTTGAGTTATGGCTCTCTCTTTGATTTGGAGAGTATCTTGACAGATTTTCAACTGTATTTTCCCAGAATTCAAGCTTTTAAACTTAATGTCTCTCTATAATAAACATAATTATAGTAGTGTCTCCGCTGCAAATATAAACTAAGCATAAAAAATTGCATAAGTGAATGGTATATAACTGAATGGTGCAAACTGTCCTAAACATCTTCCTAGATTTTTCTCTCTAAAACTGTATTACTGGAGCAATTTACAGTAACAACTGCTAATTGAGCGTTTCCAGGCTTTTATGACCACTTGGCATGTCTTGAATGACCTCTAATATTCTTCAAAGTGAGCGTCTTTAAACCTTGACCTGGATCACTCTACATCAGCTATAAGGAACATTTTTTCTCTGGAGACTGTTTATGAATTTGGTGGCTGTTACAATGATACACATCTTAGCAATACCCAACAGTAATGTGAAAAATATACTTGAGATTCACTTTAACTGCACAAACATGATGGACCATTCTCAATGGTTATGTCAGATCGAAAATAATGTTTAAAATTAATTTGGGTGAAAAAGCATATGCTTTAGACTGCTCTAAGCCTGCTCTAGACATAGGTTAACTATACCTAGATGTGTCCAGGACTACGTCAGCATTATATTACCTTCCTTCCAATGCAGCTATTGAACCAGTGTAACCACTTACTTTTCACCAAGTGTGAGCCTCAGAATTAGGAATTCTCTCTCCCCAGTGGCCCATGAAGGCAGGCGATCATCTCCTAGTGCAGCCCCAACACCCATGAGTAAAACCTCTATTCTGGAAACAGACCAGTTAAAGCTGTCCTCAATTTTTTGTTGCTGTCTATTCACTGTATGCATGACTGTAATAGTTTAATGATATAATTTCAACATTACCAACATTACCCTTGAATTTTTAATGGTCTTTACCTTCAAATATAGAAGGTTCTCAGCATTAGTTGCATCTCTTGTTTCTTTTCATGTTTCTGGAGAATCAGCATCCCAAAGTCATACTGGATTTGAGGCAGATCTCAACAAATTCTTCCAAGGGTAGCAGATCAGACAGGGTTTAAATTATTCTCTCCAGCTCTGGTGGCTGGCTCTGATGGTGACAAGAGACATCTTTCATGTCCAAAAGGTAGTGAAAGGATGTTGAAAGACAGGTTTATTAACATTCTTGTATACTGTTGCTTTAACTGGGAATAACCGTGTTAATTTTAAGTGGAGCTACGAAGATTAAATTTATTTAGATGCAGTTTTTACAAATCACAAAATCCTTTAAGGGTAAAACTTTTGTTTTGCAAAGCATTTTGATATATGTCTTAGGAAGAAGGTAAAGCAAATTTTGTGCTCTGCACAATTGTTAAGGATTTTGTTCCAGTTGCAGTTAGTTCTAAATTCAGTCTGTAGACACCCGAAACTAAGCAAGATGAGTCCTAACTTGTTTTCCTGGATATAGCAGAAATCTCAAATTACTCCTGAAAAACACTCCATTGATTTCTACTCCTCATATACCTTCCATAGGTTTTTCCACAGAAAAGGGCAATTCAGCTTTGGTTTATTATGTGAGATCAATGAAACATTTCAAAATTGCAACACTAGCTATAATCTGAAATTATCATCTTTAAACAATATATACAACAACAATTATATAATGGCATTAACCCAGTAATAATTGGTGATATCACAACAGAGAAATGTCAAAGTTTTAAAAAAATGGCAAGGCTTTATTTTCTCCCACAAAACATTTTATCAGGATTGCATAAGGTACCACATAGTCCACAGTTTGACCCTTAGCAATAGAGATGTGCTGATGTACTTAAAGAGATACAGATTTTCAAAGAGTGTTAAAAAAAAAAAAAAAGAAGCAGTAACCAGACAATCCCCAGAAAAGAAGGACACTGAACTGGGCACAGAAATGAATCAGCACTCTCCAATATTAAAATAGCCATTAAAAATATCAAGATGTCAGTAAATCCATTTATATGTTATGAATAGATGTAGCTGAGCTAGTTCTAACCTGTCCATCCTGAGAGAGAGATGGGATGGGATTCCGGTGATGTGTTTTGAAAAAAAAGCTTGTTTTGTATTCACTGCATGTCAATAAGAATTCAAGTCAAGCCTCACACAATTAAGACAATATAACACTACACAACTTATTGAACTTGTGCAGTACTACTTAATAGTCTGTATATTGCAGTGTGGAAAGGGTGTATTGTGTCCTATCATTCCAAAGTACAGATAAATTTAAAAGGAGATTATTTCTGTAAAAGAAAGTATAACTATTTTTTAACTACAGAGAGAAAAATAATAATACCCAAGTTATAAAGTGTATTTTCTATGAATATAAAACCATAATATTTGTGTGCACAATTTCTCATAAACTAGATCCACACACTGTTCTGTTCTAGGAAATCCCAGTGGATTCCCCTGAATAGTCCTGATAATTTCTGTACAAAAGAAATTTCTCAATCCGGAAACCTTCCCTCCTCTCTATAAAAGCTTAGGGAATTAAACATTTATCTCAAGTTTAAATACAAGATTCATGGGTATGATACTGAAGTTGATTGAGGGAGGGGAGGGGTGAGTAGAACAATTAGAAGGATTTAAGAAACTAACGATGTTCAGTACTTCCAGTTTAAATTGTACTGTGCTACAGACTAATGCAGAAAATCTCTGTTATATATTGAAATTAATTTCATAGATTAGAACACATCACAAGAAGGTTGCTATTGTGACGTGGAATTTTGAAAAAGAACTGCAAGAAACATTGTAGAAAGGTTCAACAAGAAAGTAAAATTGTAGGCAGTAAAGACATAGGTGAAGCAAACATTCACTTTGCCTTGTTTTCAGTCAGCTATTCTCTACTTAAAGAAGAACAGTACAAGGCCAACTGCTGAAGGGCTACAGAGTACTATGGTAGGAATAATTACGTATCATCCTGGAGTCATATCAATCAGAACAAAATTCCACAGATCAAGGAGAACTGCTCAGGAGATGTGGTATTTACTGTTCAATTCTTAAAGTAAATCAGATCCCTGAACTATAACTGAGAATTTGAAATGACAGTTCTTTGAAGTGCTAAACTTGACCTAATAAGAACATACGGATCCAGGAAAATTTAAAGATGTTTTATTGAGTCACTGGAGGTGCTTAGTGTGATGTCCTTTTGCACATGAGGCAGTAGATGTGCTATCCATAGAGACCTTCTGCACTAGCATTAATGCCCCTCCACCACTTGGTACACAGGCTCGGACCAAGTCTTCACCTGTTCTTCTCTGTCAAAGACTCCAGAAGACATTGTCTGCTTTCCTCATGGAAGGGAAAGTGGGAGAGCTGAGATTGTTGTAGGCAGTCCGTCCCACAGAGCCTCTAGGTCAAGCCGCAGGGAGGACACAAGGTTGCCTTCCAGACAGTTCCGTCAGAGAGGCTTAGGTCTCTCCTAGGGATCTCAGAACTGAGCCCAGATCCCTCTTGAGTCAAGCCTAGAGCAAAGCTTCTGTACGAAGGAAGAGGTGGGAACAGCATTCATAGAATCATAGAATTGTTTAGGCTGGAAAAGACCCTTAAGATCATCAAGTCCAACTGTAAACCCAACACTGCCAAGTCCACTACTATACCATGTCCCTAAGTGCCACATCTACATGTCTTTTAAATACCTCCAGGGATGGTGACTCAACCGCTTCTCTGGGCAGCCTGTTCCAATGCTTGACAACCCTTTCGTGTGAAGAAATAAAATTCACCCACATGAGACATGGGAATCTTTTGGTTGTAAGGGAGATATTCCACACCAGACTAGGTGTGAGGATGATTTGCTCTGATATGTGTACCTTCTGTACCTGTTGTGCAAGTACATGGACATATCCTCTCCAGTCAAAAAGTTTTTGCCCGTGTGTGTACGTACACTCACAGGGTGGTGTATATGTTGCTTCATTTGAACTAGCTCACAGGGAACATTGGAAAGCTACTACCCCACTTCATTTTTGGCTAAAAATGTGGGAAACAAAGAAATGTCATCATTTAAAAAACAAATCTGAAGAGCTTGGTAACCACAAGCAATCAGTAATATTTGCCAGCTAACTACTAATGCTATTCTTATTTAATATGCCTGCTAGTTTTATGTGCAACGTTCCTTTTGATAAACTTAACTTTTTCTTTCTGTATCCTATTTAAGATATTTTTACTGAAGTTATTAGAATTGTTTTAAATGTTATTTTCAGGGTATTTTAACTGATCTTCAACATCCACTCAAATGTAGGCAGACAAATATTCACCAAGAAAAACACCAATAATCTGAAAAGTAAACATTCAGTTTTTCATTTTTCAACATAATTAAACTGTGAAATTTTAAAATCCCAATAAATATTTGCTTAAGTAAATATATGATTCTGTATAAACTTATGTTTACCAAAAATTACTGCAGTTATTATAAAGGCAGTATTTAATTTAAAGTCAATATATCTTTATAGCTATCAATCAACACAAAACAACTTTTGTAAGCAAGCAATTAAACAACAAAATGCAGAGCAAGATTAAAATTGATGTTGCTGACGTAAATCAAAGACTGACAAAATCCTTTTGGCAGCGTTACACAGCAATCACTCCTGTAACTCCCTCTGAATCTTTCTGCAAGCTGAAGCATTTGGTGCTGATTTTCAGTGCTCAACCATCTCTCCAGAAGGCACTTAGGAGCAGCAATTGTCTTCGCAGTTATTTCCATCACTGTCTTTCAAAGTGATCTTAATGGACCATGTGTTCTCAGTAAAGGGTTTATTTCTCTACTGAATTCCTCTGCATACAGAGGAAGGATTATCCTGTCACATCCCTGGGAAGTATAACACGGTCTCATAGGCAATCAAAACCCAGGTGCCTCCAATATTTTCTTGCCAACACGAGAGACAAGGCCGTGTCTATCAGATTGCACTGAAGGCATGAAGCAGTGACCTGCAGCAGGGCAGCATTGCTCCTGGAGTGCCTTGGTCCCAGGTACAGCACAGTGCTGCTGTGAGAGCTCTGCTAACTGGTAAACGTACCCCTGCAGGATGTATTTGACCAGTTCAGTGGCAGCTGTCCACATTTCAATACAAGCAGCAGCAAGTTCCTCACCAATACCCAATTTATTTTTTTCTTGGCACAAAATGCATTCACTTTTCACACAGGCTCCTGCAGCCTTTCTTACTTGTCTTGGTCTTAGATGTGACTTGGCAACTTCCCTCTTCTCCCAAACCTGCAAACAAGAAGCAAGAGCCTACGCTAACTGTAGGAAGCCCAGGTTCACACAGGTAGGAGTCCAGCTACGGACATCATATCTGCAAAACACTGTATCATTTCTGATACTTATACAACAGCTCAATAGGAAACAGTGGAAGTATGTAGTGGAAACCTTAATTACCATCTTGTTTTCTAACAACTTCGGCTTGTCAGTAACTCAACTCCGCTTCAGAGTTTAGAGAGCAAATGTATGTATTTAATCACAATTTATGTATATTCAGATGATAATTTCCTGGTATGTGATCATTTTGAAGTCGTAACTTGCATAACATGCCTGAATTAAGAATTTCTATTTATATATATTTACATTGCATGAATACTACTCCCCAAGAGTGGGAATACTGGTCTAGTGTAAAATATCCCACAGGGAAGTGATTGGCATATTTGATTATGCTCTTGCTTTTTTCTTTTTTTTTTTTTTTTTAAGGCAGACACTTTTCTTCAGCAATCTGCCTAAAATGTTACATTACCCTCAGTGTCCTAAAAGCTCGATTGCAAAACTCGCACCAAATCTGTATCACCAGCCATGTGCACATTAGAGTCAGTGCCTCGAAGTAAGTCTTTCAGAAACCCTGGGGACCACTTCCTTACAGGTTGGGCCACTCAACGTGGTGATGTTCATTTATCTGAACTAGAGGGAATAAGTTTGCACAAGTGGGCTACCAATGATACAGATAATTTCATGACGTGCCATTGATCTGTCCTGCCCCCCCTCTGGAGTCACTTACCTGACTTATTCCTCCAGTCTCCCGGGGTACCTTGACAGTTAATTGCTTAGCAATTGTTAATATTTTCGCCACCATTTTTATATCATTTATGATAAAGTTGCATATGTACCTGAGAATGACACAATGCATGCAAACTCCCATCAATCCTCTGATTTTGTGTGCCGAATTACTCAATAACCTGTCTACCCTGCAGCTATCATGACCCCAATTTTCTGAAGCAGAAGGATTGCTGTTCCAAAGGCGAAGTAGTATTTTACAAAACTTCACTAATTTGTCACATCATTTAAACAGCTGTTGACTATGCTGTTCACTACATCGCTTTCAACAGGCATGTTCTTCCGCAAGCAAACTCAACGAGACAGGGACCTTCGCATTCTCTCCCTTTGCGCTCTGGGAAACTGCATGGTCTTGTGCTGCAGTACCAGTGAGCTCACCGTGCATCCTCCCGCCAAAATGCATCCTGTTCAGGTTGACATCCAACAGCACTTACCTCTTTGGAGTGTTACGTTGCATTTCATCAAGTTGTCTGACTTCTAAGCCCTTGAAATGCTCCGCTAAGCAAGGTGTGAGATGCAGAGCCTGTCTGTTGACAGAGCCAGTCACCTGGCAGCTCAAAAGAACGTTTCTGAGCACCAGCTCCCAGAAGAGGCAAAATTACTGACATTTGCGCTTATAGAATTACTCCAGCTCCCCTCTGTTACTTACAAATCACTTCCATGCAAGAGGATGACAGGGGAATACTGAAGAGTAATATAGAAAAATGAAATCTATCAGACACTTAACACTTATCATTGTAATTAATCAGTATTTAATACAGTTTTGTATCATGTTAACAATATGAAGCCTTTGTCAGGAATGACTGTTCGTTATACTGATTGCTGTACCACCAAAGCAGGGCTGGAAGGAGTTGCAATTTGAATGGGGACTGGAGTGCTGATGGGGAAAAGGAGGCTGTAGTGGAAAATGGTAGTAGTGTCAATGGTGGAAAAGAGTTACCACACTCCATTTGGTATCTGATATTTGAAGAATTGAAGTGTATGGAATATGCAGCCATATGCAAACAACACATTCTGGGATTGCAAACAACACATCCTAGCACAGTCCTCCTCATCTACTCCTGTAATTCCCTTTCACAATAAGTCACTGGAGTCAGAGTCAGAGTCAGAAAAAGGCATTTCAGTTGCTACTTTTCCTTCCTGTTTGCTAAGTTATTTTTTCATATGTTTTGTGGGAAGACCAGAATACATTTACAGTAGAGAGTAATATATATTTCTTGCAAAGAAATTGCATTTTTGGTCTTTTCTACACATAGTTTGGTTGCAAAGCCCAGCTTCATGATCCTCAGTTTTTTCTGCTTGTGTAACAACAGTTTCTCATTTCCTTTAGCACGCTGCTGTTTTCCCTTATCATCAAAATAACAAATCAAAATAAACAGTGACATTTTTGCCCCATTAAGTCATTTGAATACGCAGCCTTTCAGCAACCCTATTAAATATTAGTCCTTCAGCATTTTTTGTCGTTGAAGACAGACATGGTTTTACTGGCTTCTTCTGGGAACAGCAATGTTCACCGCTTCTCATAAAGGCACAAAAATCTCATTCTGGAGGGTAGGTCCCCAGCCAAAAGTTCTTGAAAACAACGGGTGATCTTCCTGGAACAGATGGCACATATACATAAGTATAGAGAGTCAGTGTTTCCATCTTTATCCAGCATCCCTTAAAAGGCTTGTATTTCACAAAAGGTACAGTTACGAGTGCAAAGGCATTATCATTCATGTAGGCTTCCTCCAGCTGCAAAGAGTGCTTTATGGAGGACAGGTGGGTTACTACAGCAGTGCAAGGAATATTTGTTGGGAGTCCTTTGTGGCATGCGAATGCAAAATGTGCCTATTGAAGACATGCATACTAGCTAAAGGGGCCACAGGCACACTTATTATTATTCTGGTAACCACAAAAAGAAGCAGAATTTCAGTGTTCTGTGTTTCTGACACTACAGAACTAAAATAATAAATCGAAAGAGCTAGTGTGTTTTCTTAGTCCCATGGATGCTACAATAATTAGGTTGCCCCAAAAAAATCACTTTAGCTGACCCATCATTTTCTATGCTGTTTGGCATTTTGCTGATAATACAGATTCATATCCACCACAGGAAGACCCCATGCCTTTCATTGCCACACTGCAATGCTGTCAGCACAGAAAGGGAGGCCAACATTGCGATGGGGAATTTAAATGTGTTGGATGCCTAGTTGACAAATCTCAGATCTAGTGCCTTGCTTCCTTTCATAATATCCTATAAAATTCTAACCAAATTAAAAAATGTATAAATTATTCCTCACTAGTGATGAAAAAATAACTTTAGGAGGGTAAAAAAAAAACATTATCATGCTATTAAAGTTGAGATATGTGGCCTATGGGAAGCTTCTGGACCAAACGTCCAATTGAAAATCACTATAATCAGCTCTTAACCACCTGAGAGTGGTCTGTCTAGGCTGTGGATATATGCCCAGTGCAGATACATCAAATCCAGGCAAACTGGCTCCAGGAGGGACATCAGTTCAAATACTATAGGAAAGCAGCAGCCTTGCCTCCAGAACCAACTCCTGAAATCCCAAAAGGAGAAGAGGTGCAATGGAGAAGGGGGCTTGCAGGCAGGAATCAGGGAGGGGGGACATAAGAGGGTTGGTATAAGCCAGGTCAAGCTCAGGTTCCAAAGGGGAGCTTGGCTGAGGAGTGAGAGGAGAGAGGGGATGGTCAGTCACAGGCTGGTGGAGAGGACAGCAGAGAGTGTCAGACCAGCGAGGAGAAGACGCCAGACAAGATACAACTGCTACAGAGCACCAGCCCAAAAATTAACCCAGCTCAAGATTTGAGGGTCAGTCTCTGTACTAAGCTGCAACGTGGAGACTGCTGTAGGGGAGTACTGAAGATTTCAGACCATTTCCAGTGTAATTCTACATGACTGAACCCAAGGAGGGTTTACCTGACTTTTTAAAAACAAAGTAGTAAATGAAGAGAAAAATATTCCTTCATTAAGAGAACAGTAATAAATCTGAATCCCTGCAGAATGGCTTGGTTAGATATACTCACCAATAATCAAACGTGTTAAACCAGCCGCCTCAGCGTGCACAGCCTTTAATTTAACCCATTGAGACTGACTGAATTTGTGCTAATGCCCTTGCCGAGGGACTGGAAACCGGCTGCTGCAAGAAAAGCAATTAGTAAGAGGACATAAAGCCCAGCCTTTGGTTTCCTGGAGAGTAATGTAGACTAATGCAGAGTGGAAAAAAATCACAAGTGGAATAATTCTGTTGTCACTAACAGCAGAAATAAAAAAGCGAAAAAACAAAAAATAGTATTTAGAGGAAATAAGAAGAAACCCCTGCACTGCCTCCCCCACTGAAAGTCAAAAACCAACAGCAATAAAGAAAATGCTTATAAACACTTGTTTGCGTCTTTCAGATGCCATCCTGATCTCATCGTTAGCAATTACTGGTTTTACACTGGCATGCAGAATTTCCCGTGAGTCTGTCTACAGACAAGCAGTTCTTTTGTCCTCAACTCTGCAATATTTCCTCTTGTTTATTTACACTGGGAGAATCCCACAGTCTCTTTCTCCATTCCTTCTGCAGTGAAGGGTTTTTCTTAGTCTGGAAGGGAATACCTGGCAGAATCAGTATGAAATCAAGGGAAAAGGGGAGGTAAAAAAATCATAAGGAATACAGGAAAAGGGAAAGCTAAACTATTTTAAAGTAACCTAAGCACTCAGCAGCTCATTGGCAGCTGCTTTAAAAAAAAAAAAAATAGTCAACAAAAGCATATGATTATTTTGCTGCTTAAAAATATTTTGAACTGTAACATAAATTCAATACATCTTGTTTTCACCTTATCCAGAGCAAACAAGCTTATGATACCCAGGGTGCATCAGCTATAAATAAAATAATGTCAACGCTCACTCACCAACAACTGCAGAGATCACCTCTTAGCAAGCAGAAACCTCCTGGGTATTACCAGTTAAACCACAAAACTCTTGAAAGTGAAGATGATCACAAGGTTACAAAAGAAGTGAGGAGTTTTTTTGAAAAAATGAGGCTTCTCATGGATTTTTCACAGGAAAGTTTTCTAAAACTGAAAGAGGGGTTGTGTGAGAAGAGCTAATCGCTCAGCAGCAGGGGAGAACAGGTAAGCTGTCCCTGTCTGTATAAAAGAAAGCCTCAGTTTAAAGCTGACAATGTGCTATAAAATGGTGTTCTTGTTTTTCAGCCAACCTTTCTCCCAAGGAAAGTACCAAGTGAGAGACATCATGTTACCTTTCCTGAGACTACTGTTTCTTTGAGATCAAGATCAGAGTGTCACTTGAAAATATTTCTGAAGATTAAAGTTAAATTAAAGACCTTTGAGAGCAGTCAGAAGTGTTCTGGGTTGTAGGAATAATTTGAATTATTGTATTGAAACAGAGCCTGGAAATATCATGCCCTGTATGAGCAGGACAAAAAGTGATTTTTTTCCTGCCGTTTTAAAGATGTGTTCCAGGTATCAGGTGGATCTCAGAGGAAACAATTTCAGAAAAATAGCTATTTTACTTTGGAAAGCTTCCTCTTGTTTAATCTTAAATTTAATGATTACCTAGATGTTTCCAGGCGTATTGGAGCTGAAGATCACAGCAAATAGCAAAGCGTTACCTTGCTAAAGCAAGCAGAGACTTTTTTCGTTTCATTCATCATTTATAGCTTGCTTCAGAGATTCCTCAAAGAGATGTGCTTCAGCTGTCCGTGTTGATATTCAGAAGAGCAGCCTCTGCATGCCAAACACTGAATCTGTTATTGACTTTTCAATCCAGTATCACAAGCTGCAATGACTTTTGGCCTTAACAGAAAATAAGAAGAGATGGAGGCTTAGGTCTGGGTTGTTAGCCTCTCTGTCCTCACAGATTGCAAGCACATTTAATTCAACCTCACCACTGCTGCCACAACAGCCTTGTCCTTACTCTCATCTCCCTTTGTGTGTATGCAGAGATGAACGCCTCTCTACAGCTGACACTGCTACAGTGACCCAAACCATACCAAAACTCAGCGTGTCAGAACAGGGGAAAATAACATCAAGCCCAAAAAGCAGTCTCCTTCAGAACAGAAGAGGCAGGACCTGGTCTCTTCTGCAGTGTCAAGCCCTGGGGGCTCGGCAGCCGCTCGGGGGCACAGCTATGCAAGAGCTGTTTGGCCCCAGGAGCTGAAGCTGAAAAACCTCATCCCTCCCTCTATGCAATACCAAATTCTCCCCTGCAGACCTTGTCTGTGGCCTTTCCAATGGCAGCAGCAACGACAGGATTTCCACTGGCTCATTAGTCCACGTTTTAGGTGAAAACCTGGCTCTGCTGGTATAAAAAGGGTGTGAGGGGCCAGAGCAGGTTTCCAACCCCTCATGTACTTCACTGGCAGGAAAGTTTCTCTTGTCACCAGTGTTCATGTGCTGCCCCCTTTTTGTCATCTTTTTGCCAAACCAGTCTGTCAGACTTCTGGTTTCTGACTTGTCTCAGCTAAGTCACTTTTTTGCAGCACAAGGATAGAAAAGTAATAAAAATGCAGTGCCAGAAGGGACTTTGAGTCCTATCTCGTCCACCCCTCTGCAAGAGCAAATTGTACCCAAGTCACCTCTGAGAAATGCTTATTTCTATAATTTGTCTGCATAGCTTGTTCTAGTGCGCTGTTTCCTGCTAGCTGGAATCTTTTTCTTAACAATTCTTTTATTCCCCAGATATTCTCAGTTTTGTCTTGTACTATCCCACCAGAATTAGTCATTCTTTTCTTCTATAATATGCTTTAATAAATCAGAGAACTAAACAAGTTCTTACGGGTTTGTTCATTTAGCTGTTTCTTAAGGGACAGCTTTTCTTACCACTACTGTTGATTTTCCTCAGATTCTATTTGCCCTTACTTTCTTTCAAGCGTGCTTCTTAAAAGTGGAGGGGCTATTTGAAATAAGGCTTCCTTATTTCCAAGATGACATTAGCTGTTGTTCTCCACAGCAGCAACACTCTGTTTACTCATTGCGAGTGGGCCCCTCTAAGCCCTCTGCAGATGCTTTCCTGCTGGACTCCTGCCCAGCCAGTTATTTCCAGTTCTATACCTGCAAAGTTAATTTTTCATCTTTCAGTGCCACACATTGCAGTTGTCCTCTCTGAATTTCACCTTCTTCATGTGAGCTCTCCAGTTTATGAAGCTCATTTGTCATCCAACCCTGTTCCCTTTTCTACTTCAAATGGGCTCTTACTTTGGTGTCACTTTCCAAGTCACTCACCAGACACAAGCCAAGGAAGATACCTGCGGTGCCCATTTGAATCCTCCTCTAGATATCTCTCTTCAAGTATTTTGCTTTTTAACTGGTGTGCTTATTTCATCCTGATACAATTTTTGTATCTATTTTTCAACTCTGTGGCGAAGCCACACGCAGATGCAGGAGTCTTTCACTAAGCAGAGATGTTTTGAGACACCTTTCAGATCTTGTTTTGCAAATGGTACTCCCTGCCTCACCTTCTCTGCTGAAAGCCTGTGCCTGCTCAGGCAGTGGAAAGGGGAGTTGACAACGCAGACCCGACTCCTGATGTCTAGCTGATCTAGAGTCAAAAGACTTTTTGCCCCTTCCCTTTGCCTCCAAAGAAATAGATAAGCTGGCAGATGAGCGAGGATTCTGGAGGGCCATAACCAGCAGAACGGCAGAGCACAGGGAGCATTAACTGGGCTGCTCTAAAGCTGTAAGCTCTCTAGATTTACCCGGTGAGGGAATTGGAGGGCAAGCCCTCTTGTAACCTACTGGAGCCTACAGTCACTGTAAGCACAAGGAGAAGCATCCTGCAAATCACAGGTATGGAAAAGCAGATACAGAAAATGAGCAGGAGCTGGAACATTCACCCTTTTTCTTGATAGCTTTGGAAAGCAGAGCATGTACTAACAAGAGCAGGCAGGTTCCCATATTCCTGCATAGTTCTTGCAGAATTTCACATCATTCCAGAGGAGGCTTAGGAGGTTTGAATGTACTCTTCACACCCAGATCACCCCTGGAGGCTGAGTGTATTCAGCACCTGAAAGGTTAGTAGCCCCTAGGGCTACAGGCTCCCCAGGAAGTCTTTGAGTTCACTGTTTCACAATAGGTGTCATAAATAACGATTAAGTGAGCCATCCCACCAAAGCACATTATTTTTTAAGACACAGCAGTGCTAGACAAATGTTATTAAATGCTTATTTGTGTGGCGCTAGGAATAAATCTGCACACCTAGTGATCCAGGACAAAATATTTCAGAATTGTGCATTACAAGACTATCCAGGACATCATTCTTGCTTATCACACATCAAGCTCCTTGTTCTCTACTGAATTCAAGGAGTAGATCTTACTCTGCCTGCATGCCAAAGCAACTTCATATATCACGGTGTATTTTTTACTTCCCAGGGCTTATAGCTGATGTTAAGAGTTTTGAATAGACACAGCAGAGGTGAGAACGAATGACTAAATCAAACAGTTAATTAAAACTGTTTTGGGAAAAGTGACAACTTAAAATGCAAAATGATCATTTTACAGCAATTTAACATGCTATTGTGATCAAAATTGCTTTCTGCACAGGATGAGAGACATAATTTTCAAATAAAAACATCAGTGAGGTATCAAAGCTTTCAATATATGAAATGCAATTTATTTTTCCTATCTGAAAGCAGAGCATATCTGATCTTGTTGGTTTGAATATGATTCTATCTCAGTTAAAAATATGTTTTTGTTTGAGATTTAGCCTTGAAAGATTAAGAGGATTTCAATGAGTTTCCTGGCAAAAATGAGGACTTTCTTGTTTCCTTTACTTTTCTTTTCTTTTCTTATCTTATCAAGGGCATGCTCTGCCATGGTCATATCTTCATACCTGAAGACATTGGGCTCTCAGCAATGCCATCTAATTATCTACATCCAAGTTTGAGAGAGAAAACCCAACCTTTGCTCTGCCATTTAGAGGAAAACACAGAGGAAAACATTAATGGGTGGAACCCTGTTTTATGCTAATGTTACTGTTTTGTTTCCACAAACGATGTGATTTCCATCTATTAATTCAGGAGGCTGCTCTGCTGAAGGAGGTTGAGCTATCACTGCGCTGAGTAGGTCTCTGAGCTACCTTCTAAGTCTGAATTTCACACAGTTTGGAGCACGGTTTTGACTAGGTCTCTCCAACAGAACTTATTCCACAAGTTTATGATGTCCTGCTTCCCCACATGGATTTTCATAGGGTTGGCAGTGCCAGTGACTGCTTCTTCTAGGGCAGCTTAACAGTATTTTCACTCCTGCAGGGCCAAGAGAGGCTCTGGGTCAGCCAGCTGCTCACTGATGTGAGCTATCCAGGATCTCCCAGAGGAGAAGAAAGTTTGATATGAATATTAGGTACATGCAATGAGAATGTGAATCTCTGCAAAGCAGAGATAATGGCAATGCAACTATAGCAGTCATTCAAAACCAAAAATCCTTTCTGCTAGGAAATATCTCAAAATACTGTTAAATCTTTAACAATATTTTACTGAACACTATTTTTACAATTTCCTTCCAGTCTTAATCTCTTCATTATGCATTCTTCTTCAGAAACAATGTTTCTCTCTCACCTCACCCTACCAGCACCTGGAGCTGCTCATCCCACAGGACTCTGTTGGCATTCTGATGGGTTTAGGAGAATTTAGCAAAGGGGTGACTTGCAGTATGACGTTGCCTAAAAATCTTGTGACCATGATTAGTATTTATGAGATTATTGCCCCTCTCTAAATTAAAGCATATTCTATATATATTTGAAATCTGAAACGTAAGTCACCTTCTGTTTATCTGTATTGCCCGTTACTAAAGGAGAACATAAAACACCATTTCCTATAAACAGCAAATTATGGGGAAAAAGAAAGTTATCCTTTTTCAAAATAAATTAGCTCAAGTAGTATCTCTGTGTCAGTTTCGTATCACCTTTTAACTAATTGATGCATTATAAGAGATGCAGTAAAGCAGCAAATGCCAAATACACTGCTAGGTGTCTTTCTAGGTGCTGGAATGACGTTTGAAGCCCTTCCTGTGGCAGGTGGGGAAGAACAAAGTCTGAACATAAAATCTATGTGTCTTCCTTATCGGTAGGACAGTCCACCTGTTGGGAAATGCCCATCAGAGCTTGGCAGCCCAGGCTCCAGCTGCTTGGGAAGACAGACAGGGCTCTGATCCTGGAGCACCGGTGGGTGCGATGCACACAGCACAAGCCATCAGCCTTCCTTGATCATTGTTGCAATACTTGCACAGGATCCCTGCCACAAAAATGACACTGCCAAACAGTTTGGCAGCTTCCCTTGTACATCAGCTGGGTAGACAGCAGTTCCTTTTGCACTTAACAGTTTTCTCCTTGATGTTAGTCATGCTGGCACCTGCTCTGCCTTTTATCCCTTGCTTTGCCGCAGTGGTATGTTCTGGTCTGTTTGCCAAAGAATGCCTGGGACCTTGTCTCTTTGAGCAGTATACCTCAGCTCTCCCTCATCTCCGGAACACTGCTGTGAGTCCCCAGAGGAGCCATCTGTGCGCTGTGAGACAAGCCTGTGCCCGCGGAGGCTAAGAGAAGCTCTTGTGTTTTGTATGCAAACAGCCCTTCATTCACACTGCAGTATGAGACCGACCACTGAACCTGCAGAGAAATGACCAACCATTCACCCGGGAGATAAAGACACAGCAGCTGCCACAAGCTGTTCTCCAAAATTCAGTTACTAGCTCCTTGGGTATTCAATTCAGTGATTGTTCATGCCTCCTTTATCTTCCCCAGTAACTCCTTAAGATGCCACCTGTTGAGATCCTGTTGCAAACTGCTGTATAGGCATCCTCCACCTGCCTTGAACAAAGGCTTGGGCAGCCTTAAAGACAATGTCTTGCTATTGCCAATGAAGCCTCCTTCCCTGTTACCTCCTGTTCCCATGGTAAAAGTAAAACAAAAGCATTGTGTTAAGGTGAGCTATAATGGCTCGATTGGAAACATCCCCATCTCCCACTCCTTTAGCATTACCACTGCTCAGCCTTGTCTTCACACTAATGGCTGGGTTACAAAATGGACCAATTTTCCACTGCCTGTAAATGAACTCAAAATCCCATCTGAAGCATATATTGGGGAACCCTTCATTACACCAAAAGATACCATGCAAAATCTCTGACTCATTTTGTGAACCTTCTGCACTCCTCTCTGCTGCAGTGTTAGGTACTGTGGCCAGAGAGTCACGGTGGGGTTTTCCCCCACTTTGGGAAAAACTTCCTGCTGGAAAACCGCCACTTTTTTTTGTTATATCACCTGGGTCCTGTCTCAGGATACTGGACTTATGCCAGAACAAGATAGCCCACCCATCTCCAAGACGTGCTGCCTGGCTGGGAAGGTTCCTGTTACTCCCTGACTAGCAAAAAGGAAGAAAGAATGGGAGAATAAGCAGGAACACGGCCAACTCTTACCATCTTATTTGCTCTCATTCACTCTTACAAGCACACACAGACCCCCTTGCACTTGCTAACCACACACAAACATACACACTTGCATGCACACGCTCACTCCTCTTTGGTTCCCAGTATGGGGGTCATTGCTTTATACCTCCCATAACTTTCAAATGTCCCATAAGTTGTCAATTGGAAAAATGTCCCATTGTCTTCCATCCAGAAAACCCTTGCCCATCCCAAATACAGGCTTTAAGAGCACATTTTGAGTATGTTTTTAATTTCTGAATTTAAACAGGGGGACTTTTCACACCGTGGTTGCTATATGACCTTTCATAGCCATTTTGTCTCATGCATTAAAACCAGTTTCTTACAGGACTGATTGCCATGACCTTCTCTTTTCTCAATTCTCAAATGTGGTGGGTATCCAAGTGTTACACAGGCCCTTTTCCCATACTATTAATCTACGCATTCCTCAGACTCGCCATAATAGAGTAGGAAGAGAAAAAGACAAAAACCTTATTTTGTAACACCTCATCCATTCAGCTAAGTCTTAAGTCATATGAGCTGAACAGAAGCCACTTGAAGTCTGAGCTACTGAATCATCAGAGGATGGGCAAAACTGCCCCATGAGAAAGGAGATGGTAGAAGGGCAGAAAATTTGGAGGTATAGGAGTTGGGGAGAGGAACATCAATAGTGGAGGATGTAGACCGGCCCAAAAGATATGACAGAATCGAAGCAGAGTTGCCTGTATGATCTTCTCAGTGTTCTTTTACAGAAAGGCCCAGAAGAAGAAATTCATATATTTTCATCCTTGTCTGTCCCTTCAGGTACAGCTGAATAGACTTTAAAAAATAAGCCTATGTGGAGCTCAGAAAATTTAGGCCTGATCTGATTTTTTTTTATTTTTGCGGTCCCACATTCTTAGTGCCTTTTCTATGAATGATCCTACTGTTGGAACGAGAGGGACCAGTGCAAGGGAAATATAGCATCCATGCAGGATTCCTGTCAGGGATCTTACTAGGTGCCTCTGTGAAGACTGAAAAAGAATAGATTTTAGGCTTATATTTCCTCAGATACACATTATGCAGCTTCTGATGTAACTCTCAAGATCATGATATTAGTATATTTTCATCAATATTACAAAGGTCAGTGTATGTGATCAAGATAAGACAGAGAGCCACATCCCTCCTTTAGGAGACCTTTGCTATGCTGAACTTCCCACTCAGGAAATTGAGCTTCCTTTCAATATTTTGCTTTCAGCCAAATATTTATGCCTAAGATAAGAGAAAGATGCTGAGTTTGTTTCCACATTTTTGTTACATTGTGCAGAAATAAAAAACGTCTACAAAAATAATATATTTCAAGGGTTGAAGGGGTTTTGATATTTATTAAGGCAACAAATACCAAATGGAAAGCCCTTTAAGGCTTTCTCTGGAGTGGTCTTCCTCTGGAACATACACCTCAGTTCACAAACTGTACCTTGAACTTTTGCAGACCAGCAGTGAAAGCAAAACTTTGTGGACCAAGAAGTAGGCATCCATTTACTATGAATAAACATTATAAGCCCCTTGTGCGCCTGTAACAGCTTCAACTGAAATAATACAGCTGGGTAGCTTGGGAAAAAAAAATACGTTGTGAGTATTCATTCCTGTATTTGCCGCTATACAAGCAGGAAAAGTTGGAAATAATATTTTCAGATCTCTTGATTCATTTTGACCATTACTGCCCTGGTTTAAGGTAAACCAGTGTGGGTTTTATTAAGCTTTGCACATTTGGCAAATTTAATTGCCTCTGTCAATGTAACCTCATGTTTACATCTGCAATGCACTTTTGAAATTGTTTGGACAAAATTCCTCTTGTAATAATAATACATTTAATGGCAATATTTATCTTTTTCTGCATTGACACCCACATTAAACAAATTATTACAATGACTATAAAAGAATAAGTATATTGCCAGAATAATGGATATCCAAATTTTGTTTATACAAAAGAGCATATTTAAAATATTTTGAAATATCTGAATTAATCTACTTCTAAATATTACTAAAATATTAATATTTATATTTTTATGTTTTAGAATGTATTTGAGGATAAGTCAGTGAGATGTTACTGTAGAGATGAAGTATTCAAATTTTGTCTTTCCTGAATTACTGCAGGATGAACACTATGTGGAACTATAAAAGCAGTATTTTTCTAATGTGCCTTTTGTTGGTTTTTTTTTTTGCTTACTTCAGAAATTACTCCAACCTAGCAGAGAACTGCTTGGAGCAAGCTGAGATCAAGTCTGTATGGCAAAAGTGGTTTGGATCTGGAGTTTGCAGGAATGGGATGCCAGTACACATCTGAGCCTGAATTTCCCCGATAAAGGCGCTGTGGAGAGAGGCCCAGGTGGGTTCCTAAAGCGGGCATGCAGCCACCAAAGAGAAACTGCGAGAAACTAAAAGTACCCAGTTCAAGAACAGCATTTCTCTAACACGGAAGAGCTGCGCCAGTGCAGGATGTTTGTGCAAAACAGAAGTCTAGAGCTTGAACTACCCATTGCTGAAATTCCCTGCCCTTTCCGAAGTCATCCAGTGAGGATTAATCTGCAGTAGCAATTAGATTTATGTCACAGGTGAAATTAGTAATTTAGAATAAGTATTCCTGCCAGGATCATCTAGGGAATGAGGGGTGAAATTCTTTCAAATCTCCACCACGCTGTTAACCCATGCCCTCACTTTGCGGCTTTGTAGGGTTCAGCAGAATAACCCACAGGCACGCACACATGTTAGCTTACAGTACATCTGCAGCAGGACACAAAATAATATGCTACATCCCACTTGTGTAACAGAACGTTCCTTTTCTGTCGCTCTGGACCACTGAGCAACACCAGAATGTTCGTGGAAGCGTAGAGTAGTTTGGCTTGGAAGGGATCTTTAAAGGTCACCTAGTCCAACCCCCCTGCAATGAGCAGGGACATCTCCAACTACATCAGGTTGCTCAGAGGCTCGTCAAACCTGACCTTGAATGTTTCCAAGGATGGGGCATCTTTCCAAGGAGAGGTGCACTGCTGGATCTCGTCCTCACTAACAAGGAGGGTCTGGTGCAAGGAGTAAAGGTTGAAGGCTGCCTTGGCTGCAGCGACCATGAGATGGTGGAGTTCATGATCTCTGCTGGTGGAAGCAGAATAGCAAGCAGAATTGCAACCCTGGACTTCAGCAGGGCAAACTTTGGCCTTTTCAAACAATTACTAGGGGAAATCCCATGGACAAAGCTGTTTGAAGGTAAAGATGCCCAGGATAGCTGTTCAGCATTCAGGGACTGCTTCTACCAAGCTCAAGATCAGAGCATCCCGACACGTAGGAAGCCAAGGAAGGGAGCCAGGAGACCTGTGTGGCTAAACAGGGAACTGCTTGGCAAGCTCAAGTGGAAGAAGAGAGTTTATAGATCATGGAAGGAGGGGCTGACCGCTTGGGAGGAGTACAGGGCTGCTGTCAGGGGATGTAGAGAGGCAACTAGGAAAGCTAAGGCCTCCTTAGAGTTAAACCTGGCAAGGGGGGTCAAGGACAACAGGAAGAGCTTTTTCAAATACATGGCAGATAAAACTAACACCAGAGGCAATGTAGGCCCACTACTGAATGGGGTGGGTGCCCTGGTGACAGAAGATACAGAGAAGGCAGAACTACTGAATGCCTTCTTTGTCTCTGTCTACTCTGTCGGGGGCTGTCCTGAGGAGTCCTGTTCCGCTGAGACCCCAGATGAAGATGAAGTCAAGTCAATGGATGAGTTTGCCTTAGTTGATGAGGACTGGGTCAGAGACCAGTTAAGCAACCTGGACATCCATAAATCCATGGGTCCAGATGGGATGCACCCGCGGGTGCTGAAGGAGCTGTCTGAAGTCATTGCTGGACCACTCTCCACCATCTTTACCAAGTCTTGGGGAACGGGCGAGGTGCCGGAGGACTGGAGGAAAGCAAATGTCACTCCAGTCTTCAAAAGGGCAAGAAGGAAGACCCGGGTAACTATAGACCGGTCAGCCTCACCTCCATCCCTGGGAAACTGA
Organism: Vanellus vanellus; assembly: GCF_965231255.1. Classification (NCBI taxonomy): domain Eukaryota; kingdom Metazoa; phylum Chordata; class Aves; order Charadriiformes; family Charadriidae; genus Vanellus; species Vanellus vanellus. The sequence goes on from NC_138908.1 coordinate 65,861,824, forward strand.
TGGAACAGCTTATCCTTGGTGCCCTCTCAAGGCATATCAAGAATATGAGGGTTATTAGGGGCAGTCAGCATGGCTTTTCCAAGGGGAAGTCATGCTTGACCAACCTCATAGCCTTTTATGAGGAAATAACGAGGTGGATGGATGATGGCAGAGCGGTAGATGTGGTCTACCTTGACTTCAGTAAAGCATTTGACACGGTCTCCCACAGCATCCTCATGGCTAAACTGAGGAAGTGTGGACTGGATGACCGGATAATTAGGTGGACTGCGAACTGGCTGAAGGAGAGAAGCCAGAGAGTCGTAGTCAATGGGGCAGAGTCCAGTTGGAGGCCGGTAACCAGTGGAGTGCCTCAAGGGTCGGTACTGGGGCCCATATTATTCAATATATTCATCAATGATTTAGATGAGGGAATTGAGTGTACTATCAGCAAGTTTGCTGATGACACTAAGCTAGGAGGAGTGGCTGACACGCCAGAGGGCTGTGCTGCCATCCAGAGAGACTTGGACAGGCTGGAGATTTGGGCAGGGAATAACTTAATGAAATACAACAAGGGAAAGTGTAGGGTCCTACATCTGGGCAGAAACAACCCCAGGTTCCAGTATAGGATGGGGAGCTACCTGTTAGAGAGCAGTGTAGAGGAAAGGGACCTGGGGGTCCTGGTGGACAGCAGGATGATCATGAGCCAGCACTGTGCCCTTGTGGCCAAGAAGGCCAATGGCATCCTGGGCTGTATTAGAAGGGTGGTGGTTAGTAGATCGAGAGAGGTCCTCCTTCCCCTCTACTCTGCCCTGGTGAGACCGCATCTGGAATATTGTGTCCAGTTCTGGGCCCCTCAGTTCAAGAGGGACAGAGAGCTGCTGGAGAGAGTCCAGCGTAGGGCAACTAAGATGATTAAGGGAGTGGAGCATCTCCCTTATGAGGAAAGACTGAGGGAGCTGGGTCTCTTTAGTTTGGAGGAGACTGAGGGGTGATCTTATTAGCGTTTATAAATATATAAAGGGGGAATGTCATGAGGATGGAGCCAGGCTCTTCTCAGTAGCGACCAATGATAGGACAAGGGGTAATGGATTCAAGCTGGAACACAAGAGGTTCCACTTAAATTTGAGAAGAAACTTCTTCTCAGTGAGGGTGACAGAGCACTGGAACAGGCTGCCCAGGGAGGCTGTGGAGTCTCCTTCTCTGGAGACATTCAAAACTCGCCTGGACGCCTTCCTGTGCAACCTCATCTAGGTGTTCCTGCTCCGACAGGGGAATTGGACTAGATGATCTTTTGAGGTCCCTTCCAATCCCTAGCATACTGTGATACTGTGATACTGTGATCTATCACTTCTCTGGGCAACCTGGACCAGTCTTTCATCACTGTAAAAAATTTCTCACTTATATCTAGTCTGAATCTACCTTCCTTTAGTTTAAAACCATTACCCCTTGTCCTATATCAACAGGCGATAGGACAATTCCATGTTATTAAAAAAACATGCTGCTGCCAAACTAGTATTTTTGGTTTCAACCCAAAGGGGTACTGCACATCAATCATAAATGTTTTATTTATCTCTCTGCATTGCTGATTACTGTTCATGAGGGTATCTTATCTTGAACCATATCTGTGAAAGTCTCCAGGGCCTTGCTAATTTTATTTAGCCTGTTTAATGCCAGCTTCTTTTGACAGCAGAGCTATTTTTTTTTGTGCAAAGATACCTTCCTGAAAAGCATTCCTTTAAAATCAGAAGGTCTGTCTCAAGATGGATAATAGTGAAACCACAGATGAAATTGTTATAACACATTATATATAGCAACAAATACTCTTTGTAAATGTTTCACCAATAAACAACTTAATGTGAAAAATAATCTATCCTCATCCTCAATAACTGTACAGAAATTCAGAATATTAGGTTTGCCATGAACAGGATTCACAGTTTTTCAAATAATCCCCGTTATTTAAAAGCCAAGAAAAAAGTCATGCTTTACCTTATGTTAGCACAGGTAGTAGACCATGCACCAATGGCATATTTTGCCATAATGCAACACAATGCAGCACATTATTTTCTGATGTGTTTTATTTTAGTATAAGTGTATGTTTCAGGAAAAACAGTTGAGCCCAGTCACAAATGGAAGTTATTCTGATCACAAGTAAACACATAAATATGATCACACAACAGAAAGCGCACCAAAAATGCTCAATACGTATGTGTCTGTTTGTTTTCTTGTTGAGAAGCACCATTTTACTTCAATGTTCCCTTCTGGTTTGAACACGTGCAAACTCTCCTGATGCGCATGTGAGAGGCAATGGAAAATAGAGGAAGAGGCACCAAGTGCCTTAGAGTGCTGCCAGGAATCATCTGCAACTGGACCACACTCTGCCGTCATCCTTATGCTGTGAGTATTTCAATTATAATTAAACTATCATCTAGAAATCAAAACATAATTTAAAGAGTAATTTCCAAACCATTTCAAGTCTCCCATTAAATACTATTATCTCTCTCTTTTGTTCACCTACAGCTCAATGCCTTCAGCTCCATTTCAATCAGTGCCTGAGTGGTACGTTTCAATCCTCTGAAACCTTCTCCCCATTTTGATGAATTCATTCTAAAATGCCATTTCGCTGCATCTCTCTGCTTCACCTGACCGATTCTTCGTTACAACTGGGCAGCTCAGCCTGAATACCAGGCTGCAGGTTACCACTTTAGCTCTTCAGCATTAGATATGACTGTAACTGTTGCATATGATAGTTAAAAAAAAACCACAAAAACATTAAATTTGTTTTCTTTATGTCTGAAAAGTAAATCAGCACATTTTATTGTGCTCACATAGCAAGGTTTTGGTAGCAGCGGGGCTACAGGCGTGAATTCTGTGAGAAGATGCCAGAAGCTGCCCCCACGTTGGATGGATCCAGTGCAGTCAGCTCCAAGATGGACCCACCACTGGCCAAGGCTGAGCCCATCAGCAATGGTAGTAGTGCATCTGGGATAACACATTTAAGAAGGGGAAAAAACTACTGCTCAACAGCAGCCAGAGGAGAGAGGAGTGAGAATATGTGAGAGTAACCACTCTGCAGACACCAAGGTCAGCGAAGAAAGAGGGGAAGATGGTGCTCCAGGCACCAGAGCAGAGATTGCCCTGCAGCCCATGGTGAAGACCATGGTGAGGCAGGCTGTCCCCCTGCAGCCCATGGAAGTCCACAGCGGAGCAGATATCCACCTGTAGCCTGTGGAGGACTCCACGCTGGAGCAGGTGGATGTCCAAAGGAGGCTGTGACCCCGTGGAGAGCCCATGCTGGAGGAAGCTCCTGGTAGGACCTGTGATCCCACAGAGAGAGGAGCCCACACTGGAGCAGGTTTTCTGGCAGGACTTGTGACCCCACAGGGGACCCACACTGGAGCAGTCTGTGAAGAACAGCAGCCTGTGGGGAGCACTCACATTGGAGAAGTTCGTGGAGTACTGTCTCCTGTGGGAGGGACCCCACGCTGGAGCAGGGGAAGAGAGTGAGGAGGAAGGAGTGGCAGAGGCAATGTGTTAGGAACTGATCATAATCCTTATTCCCTGTCCTCTTGAGCCTCTTGGGAGGAAGAGGTAGAGAAACTGAGTGTTAAATTAAGCCTGGGAAGAAGGGAGGGGTTGGGGGAAGGTGTTTTAAGATCTGGTGTTATTTCTCATTATTCTACCTGATTTGATTGGTAATAAATGAAAAATGTATTTACTGTAAGTATGGTTTGTTTTTATTGACTGCACCTGTATTGCCTAGTCCATTACTTGTATTACCTTACGAAAGGCAGGGACAATGATCAGCTTCTTAAGGCCACAGAACCAGCCATCAAGGTGTGTTAAATGCATGTATTTCAAGAAGAACTGTTGAAGCTATTAAAAAAAAAAAAAATCTCACTGACGGCAACATGCATTATTATGTATAATATAAAGCTCCTGAGAGCTACTGGGATACCTGGGAATTTTGTGGGCAGCTGTGGCTCCCATGGGTATAACATAAACACTTGGTTAAATCCAGCTTTTCTGCAGAATTATTACCAGGTCAAAGTTAGCACTCCAGCAGCTTTGGGAAGAATTAAAACACCATCTACTGTCCTACCCCACCCACTTTGTGGGGCAACAGCAACTTGCACTTGCAGAAGAACATTGAGTTTTTGTTGTGTTCATTGTCTCACAAAATTGGTTCCTCAAGGGCGTGCAGTGAAGCATCTGAATACCACAGCTGTATTCAGAGGACGATGACTGAAAAAATCCAGAAAAATACTCTTCCTCATGCTATGCCAGAGCATAAAAACAGCTGTTATCCAGCCTTAAGCGACATGTAGGCACACTTGGCCTGAGGCATGCAAGTAAACTTTAACAAGTATGTTTTCCCTTGATTATAGCCATTTCAGACAAAAATATGCACTAAATTCATTTTACTTTCTTTATGCTCTCCATTTTGAAACATACAAATAAATGATCTTCTGAGACTCTCGTGTTACTTTTCACCACCCGTTAATTCAAACAGCAGCTCTTTTCTAGCCTCCTAACCAAGCCTGGGTCTAAGATGCATTTACCCGGGGTCCAGTCCTACTGTATTGAAAGGTCCATGCTCTCTTCTTATCCTTACTGGATACAGATTACAATTCTTAACACGTCACTGAAGAGCCTTAGACAATACTATTGTATATTCCACATAAATATATAAACTTCTATCGAAACTTTAAATGATTGCTTGTTGACAGTCATATAAAAGCACGCAGCTTGGATATTGGTGGTCTGCCTAATACTTCATCTCTGCCCTGAAGAGATGAAGAGGCAGGTTACTGGAATATTTGCTTGGAGTGGAGGTCTCATGTCATCATTTGTGAGAGGATTTGCTACATGATCTAGCACACTCCAGCATCACACATCTTGGGAGTCTGAAGTGACACTCAAACTCATGCACTTCTGCCTTTGCAGCAGAAGAGCATAACTGGTCCATCACAGAGTCACGGGTGATCTCGGCTGAGTACTAAGGGTCAGATTTTAGCAATTAAATGACTGCTTATATTTTCCCTTGGGTTCAAGAAGCAAATATCTCAGACCAGTTGCTGCCATGAATGCAGCCAACAGCAATAAATTACTCAAGATGAAAAGAAAACAAAACTGATTTGCATGAGTGCTGCTAATACGCTCAGAACTTTTTCATCTGGTAAAGCGCTGTATCTTCAACACTGTGGGTGAGTTTAATCAGCATGAAAATGCCTGGAAAAGAAAACCTGAAGCTCACAGAATTTCAGTCATCACATTTTTGCAGGCTGTGCTGCAGATTTAATAACAGGTATTTAGTGCATGCCCAATAAATTTAAAAGCAAATAAAACCCCTCATAGAACATAAAATATAGTCTCAGTTTTCTCTGTTTTGACAGATATCAACTGCTAACTTAGTAGGTTTGAAATGTAAGGTTTGGTTTGGAACACAAATTAAATGAAAGCATCAGTCAGCATTACACTCATATCTAAAACCAAACAATTTCCTAAGGAGTAAGCTAGTAGTTGCTCTATTTCAAAACTTAAATTGGTCTGCAATCCATTTTAGCAGAGAAGTGTTGGGAGATACTTAGTTTAAGGACTACTTCAACATGTCTTCATTTTTCTCGTTAAATTTAAAGGCCTAAAAGTCTCTAAAAAACAAGAAGCAATTCAAAATGCATTGTTATGGAATCAGCCAGGCACGCTAATTCCTAAAACAGTTATTTCTCAGATTCAGAAAGATGCCTAATGAAATACAATGCAAGTCTTTTTTGTTCTTGTGCTGCAGAGAAGGAATACAATCACAAAATATCTTCTAAAAAACAAAATTTAGTAAAATAAAAGATGCTGGGGAGCCCATAATTTCGTGATGTGGATCACAAACATGGGCAGTTACTGCAGTCCAATATTTAACACATACTATAAAAATAATGACTAGATAAAGAAACTACCAGGTGATTTTAAAGAGTGTTTTTGTCTCCTCCTTTGAGAGGATAAAACTCGCATTCTGAAAATTTCTTCCATATATTCTGAATCTCAGGTAGAAGTGAAACAACTGTAAAAGGAAGATGACCATAAAAACAGATGAGTAAGAGAAGTGGGATTGCAGTCTCTTACTGAATTTTTGAGAATATGTTTCAGATAAAGAGCATGGAAGGTGGCTAAAAATTTAAATCTGGATTCATATTTTCTGGGTTGTTTATACTCAGTGTTTTATCAATTGCAGAGACAGGAGCTGCCCAGTAAAATTTGCACCTGCATAGAAGTGCTTCAGCAAGGTTACTTGATAAGTTTAGTTTGGACTTTTCCTACTTCAAATTGACCACTGTTTCAGGACAGTTTCTTCACATCCCTCTCTGGAAATTCATGGAAATAATTTACATTCTGCCTCATTTCTATTTTCTTCACATACCCCTGCCTAATGCAGTTGTGTGATCCCTAATGAGGTGGAAATGTTCATGCCAACTGAAGGAGGAAACAAGACATTAGGCTATGTATGAATAATGTGTGAAGAATCAGGTACAGAAAAATAATGAAGCTAGAGCGTAAAAGTAATGATGCATTCTCACACAGTTTACTATCAACTGTTCTGGCTAGCTAACAACAAAAACAAAGGCTCCAGGGACACTTGATGGTCCCCGTTTTCAAAGGGACCTAAGTGACGTATGGGCTGCAATTCCATTTAGAAATGTGAGTTCAACATAAAAGGTACTTCAGCATCCTTAGATGCAGAAGCTTAATTGCACCATGTGCAACCTGATTGGTCTGAATTACTTTCAAGAACGCAGACCTTAATATCTTTTGAAACATGACTTGGGCTGCTAAATGATTTTGTTTCAACAATACCACGTAAAAACAGCTACTGTTTTCAAGAGGATTTTGTATTCAGAGAGATATAAGAGATTAAGAAAAGGATTTTGAGCATACATGAGGGAAAGGAAATGGAATAAGGGATGCAAGGCAAACTCATGACCTTTCAGGGGTAAAGACACTGAGAATTATTAACTTTCCGGTGTCTTATAATGCAGAAATGGGTAGAAAAACAGCAAATGACACACACACAAATAAAGTTTCACAACCTCCTCCAAAAAGTTCCATGCTCATTCATGATACTTGATATTCCAGGTAGTAAGGCAATATTTGCTCAGGTACAGAGGCAATCAGCGAACTGCCACATTAACACAAAACTGTGAGGCAGGCTGTGCCTGGGAACACAGAAGTCACTCTTTCGCTGTTGAGAAAATTGAAATGTGAAGAACCACAGACCTCCAGAGATGATAGTTATGACACATAATGAGTTAAAACCCTAATACAATCCACAGCGAAATGCTACATGTCTGGCCGCTGAAATCTATTCCTCATAAAAATTCTTAGAAAAGACTTAAATCCGGTAAAGTAATCTTTGGTTAGCATTAAAATTCATGACTGTCAATACTTTATTATAATGATAGGTCACAAAATTTCCTAAGAATCAATGAAAAAGCTATGTCATGGTGACAGTTATTAGCATCAAAAAGGACAAAGCTGGTATGCAACTGCAGATTAAAAGATAAGATCCTGGTACGCTGAACTTTTGTCCACGTATATAAAACAAACTTCAGAGAATGTAACATAAAGTTCTCTTCTTACACCAAGGCTTCACCTTTATTTTTTTATAATTCTTTAGTGGCAGCTAGCCCCTTGTTGGTATGGCAGTCATTACTGCATCGAAGAGAGATACTGAATGCACAAATAATTTAGTTGAAATCCATTACTTTTTATCACTCCACAAGGGAGCAAAGAAATCACATCAAGACGCATGGTAATTCTTGTTCTTTGGATAAAAATCAACACTCAGACTGTGAGTTTGTAAAAATCAACATGTCTTTTTACAAGACAAATTAAAGCATTAATATGCAATTCCTGAAAAGCTAGTTTACATAATACCAAAATCTGAATTGGACAGAAATAGGTGTACCTAAAAAGATAAATGTAAACAGCCCTGGATATGCTGGTGACTACTAAACCCTTTCACAGTTTTCTGCTGTTGTCTTTCTGCAGCAAATCTGTATCACTCTGTGAAACTTTTGGGTATTCTCTTTTTTAAGTCATAATCAACAGGAACAACTATATCCTGCAGTTCTGAATTCTCAGATCATCTGCAAGTTCACTTAACTTGAACTGCACCTACCAGCTTTCTCTGCAGGTATTCAATACTTCCAAAAATCAGACCCAAGAACAGAGGCACACACAAACAGCAGATGCTTTTACCATGCAACTGTTTCTTTCAGCAATATCATTGAGGTGTCCCTATATTTTGTGTCTTTTGAGGAATCATGTTTTTATTTCCAAGAAGGACAGGTTCTTCTTCGGAATCTGCAACTTATTTCATAATACTTTTTCTTTTTTTTTTTTCATTTTTTTGAACACTTGAATATTGCAACTAAACATTTGCCAGATGCTATCAAGATTATTTTTTGCCTTAATCTAGAAATGCACAAGACTGTATCTTAGAATTGAATATCAATTAGGATAGTCCAAGTATTTACACCTGTGTGGTTTTATGGTAAAGTTTATATAGCACCTATTTCTGTGTTCTTCAAAAAATATTGTTCTATAAAGATGTGGTGCACATCTCTTGCAGAAATGCCAAGCACTGGGTCATTCAAAGACTGATTTTTTTTTTCTTTTTCTTGCAGAAGCCATAAAAGGTTTAGATTTTTTGTAGTTCTTGTTAATTTGATGATTTGCTGCTCCTTAGTGCTTCAACTCCATTAGCTTTAAATCTGCTTTGCAGCAGCACCGCCCATTAGGTTCTAAATCAGTTACTTGTCGACGGTTTCAGGTTCAGTTTTGAGAACCTGAAACAGAAGACTCTGGTTTATCTGGCTGTACTGGTTTTGGCTGGGATAGAGTTCATTTTCTTCATAGTAGTTTGTACGGTTCTGTATTTTTGATTTGTGACCACAAGAGTGTTGATAACACACCCATATTTTAGCTATTGATGAGCAGTACTTACACAGAGTCAAGGTGAAGGCCTTTTCTTTTTCACAGAATCATAGAACAGTTTAGGTTGGAAGGGACCTGAAAGATCATCTAGTTCTAACTTCCCTGCCATGGGCAAGGACACCTCCCACTAGATCAGGTTGCTCAAAGTCCCATCCAGCCTGGCCTTAAACACTTCCAGGGATGGGGCTTCCACAACTTCTCTGGGCAACCTGCTCCAGTGCCTCACCACCCTCAGAGTGAAAAATTTCTTCCTGATATCTAATCTAAATCTACTCTCTTCCAGTTTGAAACCATGACCCCTTGTCCTATTACTACACACCCTGGTAAAAAGTCCCTCTCCAGCTTTCTTGTACACCCTCTTCAGATACTAGAAGGCCTCTGTCACATCTCCCCAGAGCCTTCTCTTCTCCAGGCTGAACAGCCCCAACTCTCTCAGCCTCTCCTCATAGGAGAGGTGCTCCAGCTCCCTGATCATCTTCCTAGCCCTCCTCTGGACCCACTCCAACATGTCCACGTCCTTCTTGTGCTGAGGATTCCAAAGCTGGATGCAATACTCCAGGTGGGGTCTCACCAGAGTAGATGTGCAGAATCATTTCCCTCGACCTGCTTCTTTCGATGCAGCTCAGGATACGATTGGCTTTCTGGGCTTCAAGTGCAAATTGCCAGTTCATGTTGAGCTTTTAATCAACCAACACCCTCAAGTCCTTCTCCTCAGGGTCGCTCTCAACCCATTCTCCACCCAGCCTGTATTTGTGCTTGGGATTGCCCCAATCACGTGCAGGACCTTGCACTTGGCCTCATTGAACTTCATAAGGTTGGCAAGGGCCCAGCTCTCAAGCCTGTCAAGGTCCCTCTGGATGGCATCCCTTCCCTCCAGCATGTCGATGACATCAGATTGGTGTCATCGGTAGACTTGGTGAGGGTGCACTCAATCCCACTATCCATGTTGCCAACAAAGAAGTTGAACAGCATTCGTTCTAGTATTGACCCCTGAGGAATGCCACTTGTCACTGGTTTCCACTTGGACACCAGGCAACTTGGACATCAGGACTGCAACCCTTTGAGTGTGACGACCCAGCCAGTTCTTTACCACTGAGTGGTCCATGCATCAAATCCGTGTCTCTCCAGTTTAAAGACCAGGATATCATCTGGGACAGTGTCAAAAACTTTCTGTAAGTCCAGGAAGATGACATCTGTTGCTCCCCCCTTATCCACCAAGACTGTAACCCCGTCATAGAAGGCCACCAAATTTATCAGGCATGACTTGCCCTTGGTGAAGCCATGTTGGCTGTCGCCAATCACCTCCTTATTTTCCATGTGACTTAGTGGAGTTTCCAGGAGGATCTGCTCTGTGATCTTTCTGGAACAGAGGTGAAATATTGACTGGCTTGTAGTTCACTGGATCTTATTTTTCTCCTTTTTGAAAATGGGGGTTATGTTTCCCCTTTTCCAGTCAGTGGTAACTTCACCAGGCTGCCATGACTTCTCAAATATAGTGGAAAGCGGCTTAGCAACTTCATCCACCAATTCCCTCAGGACTTGTGGATGGATTTCATCTGGTCCCATGGACTTGTGTACCTTCAGGTTCCTTAGATGGTCTCATACTTGATCTTCACCTACAGTGGGCAGTTTATTCTACCAGTCCCTGCCTTCGCCATCTATGACTCAGGGTTTCTCACACTGCCCCACCAGCGAGTAAGCTGGCAGTGCATGAGAAGTTGAGAGGTGACACATCCAGGACAGCTGACCAAAGGGATATCCCATATCATACAACTTTGTGCTCAGCAATAAAAGCTGGAGGAGAGGAAGAAGCATTTGTTTTTCTAAGTAACCATTATGGGAGATGGAGCCTTGCTTTCCTGGAAGTGGTTAAACACCTGCTACCAATGGGAAGAAGTGAATTAATTCTTATTTTTCTTTGCTTGATGTGCAGCTTTAGTTCTAACCATTAGACTGTCTTTATGTCAACCCATGATTTTTCTCACTTTTATCCTTTCAATGAGGCTGAGCTGCCCACTGGGGTTAACCCAGAATACTGGCAAAGCACTTGCTTCTTACCACAGAGTTGAAGCTGGATTAACTTTTGTTATGCTGTAGAGGTCTTCTCTTATGTATGGTTGAACAAAGTGCACTGACTGGTTTTCCTGTATGGTGCTGTCCGGCACAACAAAACAGATTTATTCAGAATTTTTATACAACTGTAGTTAGCTTTTTGGGAGGGGGTTGAGTTTATTAGATTGTGTTTGCCCATTGCAGACCTATGATTTTGACTAAAAAAACAAGTTATGATCAAGAGTTCAACTGAATCATAATAATAACAGCTCTGATCTTTTTTAATGTATAGAAATCTCCACCTCTTGCTCCCATTTGCCTCCCATGCTTCCAGAAAGTGTCACCACCTTGGCCAATTGTATTTCCAAGCAACCTTGATAGACAGTGGTGTAATTCACACGAATCATGGAGTTTTCACAGAATCACAGAGTTTTCGGAGTTGGAAGGGACCTCTAGAGATCATCTAGTCCAACTCCCCTGCTAAAGCAGGATTGCCTACAGCACATTACTCAGGACTTCATCCAGGCGGGGCTGGAAAATCTCCAGAGAAGGGGACTCCACAACCTCCCTGGGCAGCTTGTGCCAGTGCTCTGTCACCTGAACCGTAAAGAAGTTTTTCCGTGTATTTGAACAGAACTTCCTGTGTTCTGACTTGTGCCCATTGCCCCTTGTCCTGTCACTGGGAACCATTGAAAAGAGCCTGGTTCCATCTTCCTTCAACCCACCCTTTAGATACTTGTATGCCATAATATGGTCTCCCCTCAGCCTTCTCTTCTCCAGGCTAAAGAGTCCCAGCTCTCTCAGCCTTTCCTCATAAGGGAGATGCTCCAATCCCTTAATCGTCTTAGTTGCCCTTCGCTGGACTCGCTCCAGCAGTTCCCTGTCCCTCTTGAACTGGGGACACAAAACTGGACACAGTATTCCAGTTGTGCCCTCACCAGTGCCAAGTAGAGGGGAAGAATGACCTCCCTCGACCTACTGGCCACACTCTTCCCTATGCAGCCCAGGATTCCATTGGCCTTTTTGGCAACAACGGCACATTGCTGGGCCATGGATAATTTACTGTCTACCACAACCCCAGATCCTTCTCCTCAGAGCTACTTCCCAGCAGGTCTGCTCCTAAACTATACTGGTGCTTTACGTTCTTCCTCCCCAGGTGCAGGACCTTGCACTTGGTTCTGTTGAACTTCATTAGGTTCTTCTCTGCCCAGCTCTCCAGCCTGTCCAGGTCACGCTGGATGGCAGCACAGCCCTCTGGGGTGTCAGCCACCCCACCCAGTTTGGTATCATCAGTGAACTTGCTGAGCATACACTCTGTCCCCTCATTCAGGTCATTAATGAATATATTAAACAAGATTGGACCAAGTATTGACCCCTGGGGGGTGCCACTGGTTACAGGACTCCAACTAGACTCTGTGCTGCTGATCACAACCCTCTGAGTTCTGTCCCGCAGCCAACTCTCAATCCACCTCGCTGTCACCTCATCTAGCCCATACTTCCTCAGCTTCCTAATGAGGATGTTATGGGAGACAGTGTCAAAAGCCTTGCTAAAGTCAAGGTAGATGACATCTATGACTCTTCCCTCATCCAGTCAACCAGTCATAACATCATAGAAAGTTATCAGATTGGCCAAGCATGATTTACCCTTGGTAAATCCATGTTGACCACTTCCAATAACTTCCTGTTCCTCAACGTGTTTGGAGATGACATCCAGAATGAGTGGCTCCGTGACCTTCCCAGGGACAGAGGTGAGACTAACCGGTCTGTAGTTCCCTGGGTCCTCCTTCTTGCCTTTTTTGAAGATGGGAGTGACGTCAGCCTTCCTCCAGTCCTCAGGCACCTCTCCTGTTCTCCATGACCTTTCAAAGATGATGGAGAGTGGTCTAGCATCTGCCAGCTGATGTCGATGAAAATAAATAGTCTTCAAACTAGTGTCTCTAAATACTAAAAATCATCCACAGGGTTTTCCTTCTCCCTTTCTACTTAGGTCTGGTTAAGACAGACATAGATGGGTAGGTGTCCTGCTTCCCACCTGGTGGAGGACCATCTTCCTCCCTTTTCTAATCTCTTTTGGCCCCACATAATTAAAAATGTTTACTTAGAAAATCATCTTCCTCAACAACAGAAATATGCATTGCTAGTTAAAAACAATTCATTTAATGAGTGCAGAACTAATGAAGACCTGATTCCTAGTAGTTTATGAATCATAACTCCCACCCCCGTGATCCCAGAGTGCCAGAGCTCTATCTGTACATCCTGCTTTCTGACGTTACCTGGATGTGGGTGTGTCATCCTACTGTTCCTACTTTTCCAGAGCGGTCCTTTGCATGATGTTTTCAGAGTCCAGCCTCTTGCCCCTTGTCATTTGGTGTGTCTTGAAGCAACTGGGAGAGAAAGTGAGACAGCCCAAGCCACAACACTATAATTTCACAGGTGACTTAGGTGATGGATCTGTAGCAGTTTGCTGATTCTGAATAGGAGTAAAACATATGTATTTCTGGCCGACAGAGTGGGGGAAGGGCAAAAATCATCCAAGTTATTCTCATTTTGCATCCATCAGTGGAGTTTAATGTAAAATTTGCAACAGAGATTATAACCAAAGGGAGAATTAATATGTAAACAGGTAAACAAATAAAAAACTTGGGGGATGGGGGGAATGGGGAGGAGAGATAAAGAGAGGAAGAAAATAGTGTATTTCTTACTCTGGGGTAACTCATCCAGCTAGAGTACTCTAGAGACCTCATATATCTGCCCAAATCTTAGACAACCAAATTTCCTCACAGGTGCCAGAAGGTACAGCATGTGCCCTCATGTTGTTAATTCAGTCTATTCATCTTGGAAATACCAAGGTTTATCCTGGAGATATCTAGATACAAATTTAGATCCAGATGTGTATAGTAGATTGCGTGTCCAGGGAAGCATTGCTCTCCTTAATCTCTGAGCAGGATGATAGATGAGCGCCCAGAGACCATACGGTCCAGATACAGCATGGTAACCTCCCAGGGCTAACAAACACCTCCAGCAATCAGACAGAGCTTCAGACTCTTCAGTGATACAAACAGTGGACCAAAATACAGCCTACAGCCACCTCTCGCAGTATAATTTCTTACTGCTGTAAGACCACGGGTCAGGTGGCTACTGATCACAGTTTTGATTTTCAAGATGAATAACTATGACTCCCATACAAATGAGTGGGTTTCTGTTGAAAAAAACTCTGGCAGAATAAAATCCCAGCTACTTAACACAGTTAACCACTAATATCCAACTACTCAATGGCATTTTTATTCTCTTTCTGCACTCTCACTAGGGAAACCTGGGTTTAAAATCTCTGTTGTGGAAAGTAAAGAAGATGCAGCATCACTGTATTTCCATGGTAACCACCATCAGCCAGGCAGCAGGACGAGGTTTGTATTTGGAAGCAAAGGCACAGACCTTGACTTGGTCTGCCATCAGTGAAGTTTCACAGACTAAACAAAGTGATTGATTACACAAACTGCTTAGGAAAAAAAAAAAATCCTAGAAAGAAATAAATTCTTTTTCTAGTGTTAAATATTTGGGAGAAAGACACTGAGATTTGATGGAAGCTTGGAAACAGGGACAACATGCTCTTTGGATCCTTATGAGAAGCAGCCTCAGTGCTGATGGCTTTCAAGAGGGGGATTAAAAATCGTTCTTTAGGCAATAGATTATGGTAATATTTCTCTTTCATCTTCTCTCTCTGTATCATTCACTTATTGCTCCGTCTTACAATGACATTTTGGCAGATGAGTTGACATGCATTTATGAAATCTTCTATTTCTTTGCTTTATTAAAAATGATTTGCAATGTAAAGTAGAAATTTGTTCATCTGCTTTCTCAAATAGAGTCCATGTGCAAATTTCCTATTCATCTCTCCTTTATTCAGTATTGAATCAGCAGTGTTGTTTCAGCATTAAAGGATTTTCTTTCTTTCTGTGCTTGTTAAGGCAACTGGCTGCACTCCATACTGCCTTTGAAATGTATATTATTTTTATAAGTCATTCTTTCCTGTTACGGGAACTGCATAGTACTTTATAGACAAAAGACAAATGGCTAAGTTCATCCATAGTAAAAATAAGAAGTGCAAACCATTCTGTCCTATGTTGCTGCAGACTTATACCCAGAGAAGACAGGAGAAGTGGACGTTGTTTTATCTCTACTTGGCCTCAAAAATTCAAGAACAGTTTCCGTTTTCCCAGAGGTTTATAGGAATTTATTCAGTTGTTGCTAGAAATGTACAGAGACAAACATGTAACTATATATCCAGGGCTCTTAAAAGATTCTTACAAAGGTTTTCCTAGGCTCTATTACTGTTCATGATTTTAAGCACAGGGAATTAACTCAAATCCCATAAAATCTATGTTAAGTGTTAGAAACATTTCAAGTGACCGCAGTCTCGCTGGATTTAAAGCTGTTATTTTACATGATCAAAAATACAGGGTGTACAAGGTGAAAGGAAAATACGTCAAAAACTGCTTGGCTGATTGGGAGGGTAGTATTGGAAGGGGATTTATGACTTATAGTCAGAAATATCTGTAGTGCCTAGTGATACATTATCTTAGTGGTTAAATTGAAAGTTTGGCTCATCTCTCATTTTGGTTCCTCCGAATACCTCCACCTGCTCCATGCTGCACAACGGCCATCAGCAGAGGTTACTGCAGAAGGGAGAATATATCACATTTCTCTAGTTTCTACCAGAGTAAATCTGGGTGTGAGAGCCTTCCTAGCAGAAAGTCCCCGGGAAAGAAAGGAGAACATGGTGCAAGGTCACACACCAACAGCTCATTCCTAGGTGGGTTCTGGATGCATTTAACTTGCTCTTGAATGTACAAAGTGGCTTACACTTACATTTCCGTCCCGAATTTCTTGATGGTAGAGTCACTGGACACACGGCAGTCCTACCCTTTCTTTGCATGTTTTTGGAACAGCAATGAATGGCTCATAGGTAAAAGATAATCTACCTTTTATTTCTCTATCAAAACCATGAATTGGATGGCTTCAAGGACCTAGCCACTTTAATAAAACACTGCTATATTTACAATCTATGGTGGCTTTTGTTTGTTTGTTTGTTTTTAAAGTTTCTATATATTCTTAATAACTAAGCATCCAGCCTGTAGAGACACTTTTATAATCAAAAGATCAAGGAATTTCAGAAGAACTCACACCTTTTTCTAGGGGTTACACAGAGCCACTGTCTAAACAAATTATGTCTTTTGGGGTTGGCACTGTCAGCAGTTATCCACACAACACGGCTGAAATGCTGAACAGATATAAATCTTCTTATTATTTTAAAACTATTGGTGGGAGCTACTGAGCAAGGACTCACACTTATTTCAAAGTTCACATTTATTATGGAAGAAACTGCAGCCAAACAGGAGAGACAGAGACTGATTAAATATTTAGAGCAGTGGCCCCTACAAACTGTCTTCTTTCTCGATCATTCTCAAAACAGGTAAGCTTTTTGTCACTAATCATTTCCTTTGGGATTTTGGTACCTGTTAAAGAGGGCTGAGATTTTCAAATAGACTCTTAAACTGCTAATTCCTCTTTAATTTCAATAGGATTTAGGCATTCAAATCTTCCAATGCTCTTTAAAAAGACTGCCATGAATGTGAGAGTAATAGAAATGTTGCAAAAATAGTCCTTACAGGTTTTTCTGCTACAAAAATGATAGTTGTAGTTGCTTTAAATAAATCACCACCCACATACTTTTAATTGTTTTGTTGTTGTTGTTTCTGTAATTCGGTGTTGTTCAAATATATCTACCTACCACAGTGTTGCTTATCCAAGACAGGCTGATGATTTCAGGCTCCAAGAACATTGTTTCCATCACTTGTTAAACTCCTGCCTGCACCTTTTACAAGGTACAAGACCAGTTTCCCCTCTATAATGAGAACAAATGGACAACTCAGACTCAGAATTGCTTTGTTCTCTCTTTTTTTTTTTTGTACCCTCCAAATATGGAAAAAAAAGTCTTCTTAAAAAAAATAAATAGAATTCTTTTGTTTAAAACAATAAATGGAAGCAAGAAAAGATCTCCAGCTCCCTGGTGACATAAAGTAATTTCCAATTTAGATGCTAGTTTTTCCAAAGGATTACTTATTTTATTTTACTGTAATAGATAATACACCTATTTTAAGCTCTGGGCCATTTACGTTTGGTTAAAAATACAGGTTTTATCTATAAAATATAATGCAACCCCAATGTATGCCCAGCTCACACACACATTATGAGAATTTTTCTCTTTCTGCCATCTTTTGCAGCTTCTCGTCCGCCTGTTTGTATCTGCAGCATTTCAGTGTGTCCTGAGGATCAAAACTAAATCTGGGAGAAGGACAGATCAAAGCAAGGGCCAGAGCACATCCCAAAGGCACAGCTGCAGCTTCCAACTGAGTGACTCCCAACTATTCCCACCTTGCACAGGAGGAGGGTCTTTCTGAAATAAGTCCCAGAGGTTTACAGCAAGTTCCTGTTTGAAACAACTTTGATGCTTCCTGCCAAAACACAGAGAAACAGAGACTGCCATGAACAGCAGTTAGAATAGGATAAAAAAGAAATCAGTGAAATTATAACAATAAATGATGGCATAGGATTATAAACTGAAGATCCAATTTCTAACATAGCCTAGATAAATCAAACTTGGTCTCTACTCCCTCCTCCTATTGTGTCTTTTGCAGCAAAGATGCAGCTGTCCTTCCCTCAGTTGGAGCATCTACATCACTACTACATTATCAAAGGTGTTTTCTAATTCATAGTACTAAGGCAAAAGAAACCATTATTCACTGGTACTTCTGGCAGAAAGAATAGCTAAACCCTGTGGCAGCTGAATTTCTGATTTGCTCTCCAATGTTTACCTAAATAGTTACAGCAGCTGAAGCACATGAGAAGATCACTCTGGAGTTTTGTATTGGGGGGGGGGGGGATGCCCAAAGATATATTTTTTTTCCATAACTAACTTATTCACGGAAAACCAGACTCTTGAGAACCAAAAACTTTTCAAATAAGTTAAACAGTTGAGACCTTTTTTTATCATGCAGTTTTTCATTACAAAATGGTGTTAGTTTAGCAAATTGACAATTCTTAGCTTTAATGATATTTCAATGTTATTGTTTATTACCCCAGAATCATTGAGTTGGATGGGAGCCTCGCATCTTATCATGTCACTCACCAAAAGGGGAAATCCTACAGCAGCCATTCTTCAGTGCAGTGTTCATTGCTGTTATCCTATAAAATAACATATTTGCTGCAGAACTCTGAACAACCTAAAAACCATGTCCCAGAGTTACCGAGCTGAGTCTGTGAAACAGTGTCTGCTTCATTGAAGCAGAACAACGGAGACATCCAATGGACCCTCATGTTTATTACAGCTGATTAGTTCTTCTTCTTGTCCTTATTTATGTCCATTCCACATCATATTTAACTACACCTCCTGATCACACCCATGTGCTACATCTTCAGTCACCGTGCACCCTACCTGTAGGCACTGCGCTCCACATCAGAAAGCATTGGGATCCCTGACACTCTGTCATCAGGTTTTCTGTTTCAGTGCATCTTAGAGAGTTCACACTTTGTTGCATACTATAACATCCATCCATACTAGAAAAAAAGGTCTTTCTTTCCAATTTTCTATGTGGTGTTCCTTTGGATGTGGCTGGATCTTAGGATGGCTTATTAGATCCTCTTCTAAATGCCATCTACTGCTGCCTCTTTCCAACTCCTAGAATTTTTTTATAGATGACTTTGTTTCTTCTACTAGTACACTTTCTGCAGAAATACGCAGACCAAGTGTTTACTTTGTATACTGAAACCTGATATACTTACTCTCTATAGCTGAATCCTTAATCATAATCAAAAGTGAAGGCAAAGGCACAGGGTCTGGGATGACTGCTATAGTGAACCTCACCCTGTAGGGGGAGGAGACTCTGTGCTGTTTCCCACACCTAACTCCCATTAGCCAGTTCTTCACAAGGATTATAGATGAGATGGAGCCACAAGTTCAGCAGTCTGATTACATTAACAGTTTCCTTTTTGCCTGATAATTAGAGTTGTTCCTATCAGTATTTCCCAGGTAATTAATGGTATTCTGAACGTTAGTATTGCAAAAATGGAGGCACATAGAGCTAAAGAATACTGCTTTCTCATTTGTAAATTACCCAGGAGAAGCACAAAAGAAGAGCAAAAGAAATATCTTTAGGTCCTAGCTCGAGTAGCACTCTCAGCCATTTCATTAAATCTAAAAACCGATGAAAATTTGGATGTGGGATTGCTGCTATATATAGGCACAAACTGTTACCAGATAATTTACTCTGAAAGGGTTGTCCAGTTGATGTGGGAACACCCCTGGTTGAAGCACAGGTGAAGTTTGCAGAATATGACCTCTTGTAAAACCTTTGCTTTGTATTGGATTCTTTATGTATTTTGTTTTGGGTTAATGTACTGATGACTGAAAATTAGTCACTTCAAGATTGCAGATGCACTTAAATGAGACCTAAATACAGCTGAAGGTTAACAGCTGGTGTGCGGAGCAGAGAAATGGCTCCACTTAACGTCTAACACTCAAGATACTGCGACATTTCAACACACAGATGATCTGTGCTCTTGACATGCCATGGTTTCACTTGTTAGACTGCACTGATGTCAACCTCAAAGAAAATAATCCTTGACCAAAAAAGAAAAAAAACTATTTCTTGTGTTGTTAACATCCCCAAAGAATTGTTCCATTACGGTATATATAATGGAATATAAATAAGCTTTCACTCAGTTTCTGCTCAATCTTGACTCGGGCAAAAATTCATAGCAACTCAAGGGGAAACAGTCACTACTGTGGAGCTGAGTAGAGAACAGATCTCCAGATGTGGCTTTTAATGGTTATTTCTCCATTGCTTTTTTACTCTGGGTAGGTTTTGGCAAGCTAATTATTCTCATAATTTTTTTGAAAAGCCAACCAGTGATTCAAAGAACTTCTAAAAATACATAAGCAGAGCATGCAAAAATCTTAAGGGCACAAATATGTAAAAAATACAGAAATCCAGAAGAAATGCATTTCCAGTAGGTTGTATCTCCAAGTGAACTGCCATGCTTTCCTACTTCTGATCAATGTATCTGTCACAGATCACATAGGCTGCTGGACGCAGACTCAAAAAAAAAAAGTCATGTTTAGTATTCTTCTGCAAATGGAATGATGTGTTCATTAAGCATTATTTAGTCTTTGTTACAGTAGTGACATAATGACTGCAAAAAGGGAACTCATAGTAAACCCAGTAGAACTGGGGAGGCCCTGTGGCTAAAATGGAGCATATTGCAAGGACTATCCACTATGACAGAGTGATTTTTATAGTGGTTTTACAAGTCAGTGGTCTGATCAACTTGGAGGAAGAAGCTAGCTAATTTCAGGACACACTTCCATGCCAAACAGAGAAGCTCATTCACTTGCCCCACATTCAGGAAACTTTGGGCAACCACAGCTTTCCAGTTTAGCAGTTCTTCCACCTGACTCACGAGAAACTGTCTGAATGCTTCTCCCCTTGTGCTGCATGGCATGAAGTTTAGAAGATACTAATAACTATTAGTATTAATTAACTAATTAGTATTAGTATTAGTAACTATTTGTTGAATACATTCAGTAAATTAACAGGCACCTATAGGTATTTGCAGCTTCTCCTAGAATTCTACAAGCATTTTATTCACAAATTCAGTTTGAAATGGTAGCACCATTTCAACCTCACAGACATGATAAGGAACTACAGGCTTCTAATGCAAAAGAATCATAGAATGGTTTAGGTTGGAAATGACCTTGAAGATCATTGAGTTCCAACCCCCCTGCCACGGGGAGGGACACCTTTCACTAGACCAGGTTGCCCAAGGCCACATCCAGCCTGGACTTAAACACCTCCAGGCATGGGGCCTCAACAACCTCTCTGGACAACCTGTTCCAGTGCCTTACCACCCTCAAAGTGAAAAACTTCTTCCTAATGTTCAATCTGAACCTGCCCTCTTCTAGTTTAAAGCCATTTACCCTCATCCTATCACTACATGCCCTAGTAAAAAGTCCTTCCCCAGCTCTCCTGTAGGCCCCCTTTAGGTACCGGAAGGCCACAGTAAGATCTCCCTGGAGCCTTCTCTTCTCCAGGCTGAACAGCCCCACTCTTTCAGCCTCTTGTCATAGGAGAGGTGCTCCAGCCCTCAGATACTCCTCGTGGCTCTCCTCTGGACACACTCCAGCAGGTCCGTGTCCTTCTTATGTTGGGGACTCCAGAGCTGGACACAATGCTCCAGACGGGCTCTCATGAGAGAAGAGTGGAGGGGCAGAATCACCTCCATCAGCCTGCTGAACACACTTTTTTTGATGCAGCCCAGGATGCGGTTGGCTTTCTGGGCTGTGATCGCACATTGCTGGCTCATGTTGAGCTTCTCGTCAATCATCACCCCCAGGTCCTTCTCCTCAGGGCTGCTCTCCAGCCATTCCCCGCCGAGCCTGCATTTGTGCTTGGGATTGCCCCGACCCAGATGTAGGACCTCGCACTTGGCCTTGTTGAACTGCATGAGGTTGGTATAGGCCCACCTCTCCAGCCTGTCCAGGTCCCTCTGGATGGCATCCCTCCCCTCCAGCGTGTCTACCTCACCAAACAGCTTGGTATCATCGGCAAACTTGCTGAAGGTGCACTCGACCCCACTGTCCATGTCGCTGACAAAGACATTGAACAGTACAGGCCCCAGTACCAACCCCTGAAGAACGCCACTAATCACTGGTCTCCACTTGGACATCAAGCTGTTGACCGCAACTCTTTGAGTGCGACTGTCCAGCCAGTTCTTTATCCACCAAGTGGTCCATTTGTCGAATCCATGTCTCTTTGATTTAGAGACCAGGATATTGAGTGGGACAGCGTCAAACGCTTAGCACAAGACTACATAAATCCTAAACAAGTGGAAGAGGAAAAGACTCCCAACAAGAGTGCCTTGCTGTTCACAGCACTCATACAGGGTCAAGGCTGACCAGTAGAGTCAGCAAATCCCAAGACAATTACGCCTCATTCTAGTAGCAAGAGAACAGCGTTATCTTTGATCAGTAACAGGAAGCTATTTTTTATTTTTCTTTTGTGATGAGGATCGTGACTCACAACACTTCTCATAGGTCCAAGTTCTCCTACATCAAATTTCACCACATTTTGATCTTCCTAAATGACAAAGAGCTTAAGCAAGTCAGGGCATCTCTGCTGAGCACCACAGTTTGCCAAAAATCTCCGCCTTTTTTATGCCACTAAAGGGCACAAATAATGACAAGAGAAGGTTCTTGGGCAATAGGAAAAGCCAGTTTTGTGGCAATGTAACTACATTTGTTCACAGCAGAAGTTTTTAAAAAAATTAAAATAAAGAGTTACAAAGTTAGAGTCACTCTATACATTAGTATAAAGTGCACTGAATGTAACTTGTGTTTCTCTTTCTGTATAAAAATAGATGTAATGAAAAAGTTTCATTGTTCTGGAAGCTGTTGTGCTGCAAGGTGGTATTAGTCTAATATAATAGCACATAATTAGAGTAGACTTGGCTTCATCCACTCAAAGAATGAGCTCATAAAACATGCAGAAATCACCAAATATCCCTGCGTGTCTGCCATAAATACAGGAAAGAAAACCAAGGACCACATAGGTAGTACGTGCCATTAGCTTTCCATCAGTGTGCGAGTACCCCACACCCAAGAGCGTTATTTTATTTCTCCCTCCTTTCCACTACTTCCACTACTGTTCTTTTCTTCCTCCATCCTCGTAAATTTTGTTACCTTAAAAAAAAGCAATGACAAGAAATGTCTAATTTTCATTACTGATGTTCTTATTTGCATCTTGAACTTATTTGTGGTGTAAGAGGAGCAACATAGAAATGTCATCTAGATGGGCAGTCAATTTCTGTTATTTTTCCAAGTGGCTACAACTGTGAAGGACAGGATTTCCTCCCAGGACCCATCCTTTCGTTCAGGGGAGCACTTGCTAGTATAACATCTCTAGGATTAACATACAGATCAGCAACCCCTTCCCTCAAGTTTGGCGAGACAAGAGCAGTCGGGAGGTGCATCTTTGGTCAATCATCCCGCTCACTGCCCACCAAGCACTGCTCTCCTTGCTCTTTGCCCTCTGTCTTGCTCTTTTACAGACCTTTTCACCTTTTAATCTCCCCTTGCCTACTCTAGCTTAAAATTCTCCCTTTCTCTTTAACCCCAAACTGATTTTTCAGCTTGCTTTATTCTTGTGCTTACCTTCTGGCCTCTGGAAAATATAGCAAAAAAGAAAAAAAAAAAAAAGAAAAAAAAAGAAAACCAGGAGCCTGAATACCCAGCAGAAATGAATACAGCTGCCTCTAGGATCCACAGGCATGAACTGAGGCAGAAACTAAAGTGCAACAACAAAATGGAAGGGGAATTTGACTACAGTACAAAACCTTCCCCTAAAGGTGTTTTTTGGCAAACATACTTCATTTTGCCTGTTTGTGGCTTATTAGTGGTGTTCAGGTTTAACATAGTCATCATTTTCCAGTGCTAGAAGGATAAAAAATTGTGAAAGGCTTTTTTTGCCTTAGAGTGGCTACAAAACAAAAAGCTTTTTCATATTGAAGATATTTATTACATATCACCAGCAGCATTTGAAGTGTATTTGCATAAATATTAAATCTATTTATCATAAATGATCCTCCATATATGCAAGTATTTTTAATTTTAAATACAAATGGAATTTTTCTGACATAAACATATTGAGTGTGCGACAACATTTATTCAGTCTAATAATATGTTAATAACAACACATTATAATACTTTACCACACTCACCCCTGCAGCATGAATACTGATATGAAAAATAGTTACACTATTTTTGCTTCATACCCAGGGAATCTATGGAAAATCTATGCTTCATACTGTGGCCTCTCTGTCTTCTTTTACCTTTCTATTGTGGGTTCTTTTAAACAAGAGTGAATGAGGTGTGTGGCAGACAGAGAAACCAGTTCCTCACTTCCAAGGGCTGTGTGCAAATAAGTACTGCTAAATGCCTTTTTTAAGTTGGGGGAAAAAAGAAAAAAAAAGATAGAGACTGAACCAGAGTTATAAAGGTTACTTGTTTTCTGACTTTAAATTATTTGCCTTTTACATCCTGGGACATCAGAGAGAAAGAGTTATTTTCCCCCACTGAAAGCTTGTGGTTGTACAACAGAGTCACAAAACCCATCACTCTGAAAAGCTGCAGGAAAGATTGTCAGGGTGAGCTTTTGGTAACTTCATTTACTCTAAGTCCACTGGACTCAAATAGATCTGTCTATCTAGCTGTCGGCATTGAACACCCAGGACCCTCCACAATGACCCCTAGTAACTGGATAAACAAGGCTTGGAATTTACAAAGTGCAATATAACTTGCTGATTTAAAACAACGGGCAACCGAGTTCATAGACAACAGCATGCCTAAATTTACATCAGCAAAGAAAGGGATCTAGAAAACATGGAACAATTTTTGAAGACTATGCCTATCCAGCGAAATGTCTTGCTATGTAACCATGCAATCAGAAAAATCCTTTCACGCTCTGATTTCACAAAAACGTTCACATGGGAACACCACAAAACGGGTGTTCCTCACTTGCACCAGAGTTAGAGTCAGGGGCTCTAGGGGGTTTTTGCACTTTTTATTGAAGAATTGAGGTTAGGAAGAAATCTTCCAGCTGAAAACCACAACTGAGAAAGAAATAGCGGACAAGAAAGAAAAAACAAGTCTGCGAGCCATTTCCATCAAAAGGGAAAATTAACACACTTTCAGAATGGTTGGATTTCTTTCCTGCCTAGCTCGTCTTAACAGGGATGGCTTCTACCAACTTGGATAGGGACTTAAGCATCCCATGGACTAGTTTATTTGTACATTGCTCCAGAAAATGTCTAGGCAACAGATCAACAATAAAATAAATATCCTGGTGAACCTTGGTTAATATGGGATAATTTACAGTAGATTTAATAATTTTAATTCTTTACTGGTTTAGAGAGACAGTGTTGCTAGCAGAGCAAAGCTGCGGGGGGAAACCCTGTAACAAAGTAAATTTGTTGTAAACTTGACTCTCCTGCAAATACTTAAACTTCAGTATCTTTTACATAAACTCAAGTATCCATGTAGCATGCATAAAATAATTTAAATGGAAATTATCTAATGTGAGAGAGAAAGCATTGATCTATAATGTTGGAAAGGTTGTACTGTCATCTTGCTCTTATTGAAATAAAGCCTGGGCTTAGAACATGAGTTTTATAAAAAGCCAACATAATCTCTTCACCGGGGGTCCCTTTCTTACTGCCTGAAATGGCATGTATTTATTATCGGACCGTACACCTAGGCATGGACATTTCAGACACACTTTAAAAGAAATAATGTCTTTGCAACTTCACTACAGTACAAGAGGCTAGAATCGAGCATCAGCGTGAGCCAGTGGCAAGCTTTGCGACTTTATTCAGAATCTGGACAAATATTGACAAATACACTGTTCCCTAAAATACCCAGGCAGTTTCAGTCACGCCCAGTTAGAGCTTCCACAGCCTCAGACCAGGAGATGAACAATTTCAGAAAGATCGTAGTCACAGACTGCTCCATCTCACTACCGAGATCAAACCCTGTGAAGATACTTATGTGAGAACAACAGAATTTGGACTTACTGTCAAACGTGTCACTGCAGCGATCATCAAGTGCTCATAAAACTCTTTCTCCGTAATGAAATTACACACTATTTTTGTTCAAGAAGCTAAGCATACCATGCAGAACTAACTTGATGTCATGATATTGCATCTGGGACATGTGATGTGAATTAGAAATGCATTTTGTTTGAATTTTATAGTATTCCACTTTCACTGAAAAGAAGATTGCACTCTGGTAAAGGAGTCTTGGAGTCCCTTATAAATAATTCCTTTTACAACATAAAAAATGACTGATTCCTTATAACTGGAAAATTAAAGCTGTTTGACTAAATTACTTCTTTGCATAAAAAAATCATGTCCTATTTTTTTAATTATACTTATTTTTGTATTTTATCATTTGACTGAAAAGGATATGCGTAAGTATTATAAAAAATGCAAATTCACCAGTCACTTTGCACAGCAAAATAGGAATTCAGAGTGAGTGTGATAATTAGGTGTACTGTCTGTGTGCCTATGCAATTCAGTAAAGTATTTTTCTCGATTCTATTTATGTTAACCGTTTCAGAAATCTGTAATTTTCTATTTATGTATCCAAAGACTTAACTATGGCATCGTGTACAATGCAATAAAGAGAAACTATTCAACTAAAGGAGATTAGAAGTATCAAAAACGGCAATGTGAGAACTGGCTATGAGTGCATCACAGAGAAAAGGGAGCACTGGCCTTGACATATCACCTCTGGATTTCTTCAAAGATGAGAAAGTGCTGGGGAGATCACTGCCGGCAAGCTGTTTCAGACATGCGCGAATGGCATTCACTGAAGATACACAACTAGAACTAGTTGAACTTCGTATACAACCAAATCTCACAGTATAAATTACAAATTCAAGTCTCTCTGGCAAGATTCAGAGCAGTTATGTTAGTGTCCTAACTGGGATTTTAATATTCAATGTACTTTTCAGAGACCCACACACAGACATATGCAGAATTTGCTTTAACAGCAGGTAGTTATTCTCCTGAACACAGGAGGCTATAAAGTAACATTTTGGATGCTGTATAGAGGAATGCATGCTTTCCAAAATCAAAAGAAGGATGGCAGCCTACTATAGATACAGGGAAACTGAAAGTCTTTCTTTTGAAAATTAAAGGTTTGATGGTAACTCTGCCTATTATTCCTCAGCCTTTTCTATTGCTACTCTCTCTATCTCTATTTTCTTGTCCTAGAAACACACAAAAAACCCACACAGGAGCCAATCCATACATAACCCTGCTATTCAGGCTGTCAAAGGGTAGAGGGTTTTGCAATAATGCAGAGGTTGTAGCGGACACCTGACATGAAAAGAACATTCAAGGGGCTGGCTGAAAAAGGGCAAGCAGAGTATAAAGTCAGAAGTGCTTTTAGATCTTTTTGTTTCCTTCATGGTCTAAACCTCATGATGACTCATGAGAGATGATGCTGTTCAGACTTAGCGACCCTGCTTCACAGCGTGGCTGCAGCAGTGCCGCTGCCTGCACCTCTAGGTTCAGTCATCCATCTGTCCTAATAGAATACTTGAGGAGAGGGATGAAGAGCTGTTTGGAGGACCTGGCCACTTACCAGCATTGCATGCCAGAGGAACACAACTGTCACGTCAAGACAAATTAAGAGTAGCTCCTACACAGTGTTTTTCATTTCCATTTCTATGTGATGACAGACCATCATCACCACGTACTTTGCACCTCCTTATTTATGAGAAATGATTGCCTCTTTTTAGGAATCTTTAGTACAGCTGCATCAAGCACCAAAACCAACAGCTTCAGAGGATATACTTGCCTGAAAAAACAGAGCAAAGAGACCTTTACAAGAGTCCTCAATACCATTTCTTTAGATCTGTCTGCTGGATCTCAAGAAACCCAATATGGCTTTCAGATTTATTAAACTAGGAACCATTTCTGCTCACCACTTTTCAGAGCTTTCCAATGCTACAATGCTAAAACACCTTACAAAGGGATGTTTAAGTTTTTCTCACCTGTGGAAAATCCAGCCCGTGGCTGATTCTGTATCTGGCTCTCAGGATCATTCCAGGACTACAGGCACCTACACACGCACCGTCACACTTCCTTACGGGTGCGCTTTTCTTCGTGGTGATGGTTTCTGTGGTGTGGATGGGAAGGGTATGTCAACAAAGGAAGAGTGGCCAAAAGTATTTATCCTCTCAGGGTGGCATATTCCTGTGTGGCAGTATAACTTCTCCCCAGTTATAACATGAATTTCATCTTAATCAGATAACAAACGTAGATGAGCATCCCTCCCTCACCCCAAGTCTTTCCTAGCAGCACTATTATATTTCATCTCTTGACATAAACTCTTTTTTTTTTTTGTTAGTTTTTATTTAATGAAAAGGACCAGATCCTTCAGCTCATTCCTGACACCCCTTGTGCTGATAGATCCAACCTCCCACTAACAGGTGTCAAAAGGCAGAGCGGGTAGTATTGTTCCAAGTTGCTATGTGGAGCCTCCACACCATGATCAAGGCACACTCCACAGGATATTTGTAACATCTCTGAGAAATGTCTGTTTCTGAAAGGTGCTGAGTGGCCACCTTGAGCTCCAGTTACACCATCACCACAGTGAAGCCGTGTACCACCGCAGCAGCACATGGAGCTGATGCAGCACTTACTGCTTGGGCTTGCAGCCCTCATTTGTGCAAAGGACTCAGAGACCCACCTAAATATGGCTGTGTGAGCACTGTTTAAAGCAATCATTGCACGAATATTAATGCTGAGTGGTCTCTCAAACATGAGAAAGGCAGCGTAGCTTACTAGTAAACAGTTCCCCGAATAGTCGTCATACATTCCACTCTTCCTCAGAGTTTTTTACCTTATGACCGTTGCAGGCTTCTTTGGCTGAGGTGGTGCCATGAAGCCTCTCCTCTTCTGATTGAAGGTTGAGAGAGAAAGAGAGCTTGGGGTGGGTCATGCAGAAGAAAACAAAATCAACCCAAATAAAGTGACAGACTCCGGGTGTGAACCCACAGCAAAAAAGGAGACGTGGAAAACTTGTCCTGTTTCACGGTACAGAGCAAGTAGTTTAGGAAATGGTTACATGCAGTAGGGGCACCAACTGTAACAGCAAAGGTCCAATACACTGTGGTGACTGGCATTTCATATGGGACACTGATTGACTTAACCAGTACATTGTATCCTATGGCTGAACTTCCCTGCATTTTCTACTTGAACAGGGGATGAGGGCGAGCACAAGCAAATCGTGTTGGTTCTGAACCCTTAAACTGCACCCACAGGGGTGGACTACACTATATGGATGGAGACAAATCGATGGCGTTTTAAGAACAGACCCTTCTTATTTAAAAAGAGAGTCGATTTTAAAAGAGTCGATTCAAACAATTAACAAAAATGAGGACAGGTTCCTCCTAGAGAGAAAGTTTTGTCATCACTGGAGTTCAACAAACTGGAAGGTGGCATCAACTGGTGTTAAAATAATGGGAAGATCATCCCTTTTCACAAAGTACAGCAGAGTACAAAAGTGTGCTAAAACTAAGGAAGATATTAAACCTTCCACCTTCTTGTCATACTAGAGATTTTGACACTAGCGGTGGCAAAAACAAGTTCTGATGAATATTTAACATTATGTCATCAATGACATCAAAGGCAGTATTGCAACCATTTCAGAGTCAGATGGCTTGACTTAGCATGGAAGATGCACTAGGACATAACAGGTGAAGGCTGATCCACAAATGAAAATTATTGATTGAAAAACAATTATTTTCATCCTGAAGCAAAGGAAGCCTGAGACTGGACAAGAATACAGTGAATAACAACTCAGTACGAGAGAGTTATAAAGCACCATCATTTGCTCAAGTCGATAAAAACTGTAAATCATATGGGCACCTAATAGTAATTTGTGGTATGGCTGAATCCTGAATGTAGGCGGATAAAGCACTGCATGAGACCTTATTCAGAGGCAATTGTGCTTCTTCAGAAGCAATGTGGCACAAGTGGATATACAATAGATATACAATATATTTTTATTATTTGTAATATTAATAATCGGTATACTATTTCTCTCTGACAACCAAAAAGCAGCACACAAACATAATGCAGTTCGGGACACAAGACTGGAAAAGGCGTGCAGACTAGTGCAACAGCATCGCTAAAACCCCTATAATCTCTGCGTAATCTGGCGCATGGTCAGTTGTGTCATTCTCCTGGAAATTATATTGAAGCCTTTAGCAAAATTGTTCCTGTCGCCCATCATCTCTAAAGGAGGAGTGTCACACTCTGGAGTTCTTTGTGCCAAATTGCTTCACTCCGGTTCTAGTGCAACACACAGAGCAGAGCATCCAGACTGCAAGGGCAGCCTTATGTCGCACGTTCTGGGTTCAACATAAGCGGTTGCAATTCAGAGAATAGCTGGAATCAAACCCACTGTGTCCTCTCGCTGCCCGTGTCTTTGTGTTAAAGCTTCAAACTCTTTCCCCGTCAATGATCTTGGGATCACAACTGCTGTGAAGGATGGTCAGAGCTGGAGGAGATCTTTAACAGGATGCTGCCTCTGACGCATTGCATTTCTTACTCTTTAGATACATGCACTCTCTTGGCTGTAAGTCTAAAACAGTGATGAAGACTATGAGCTGAAGTGAACCTCACTGAGAATGATAAGCAGATTATTAATGTTAGGGAGAGGATGGGATAGCAGTAATGCATGGCAATCTAAAGTGTTTCAAAATAAAGAATTTTAATTAGACATAAAAGCCAGAGCCTGTCTGATCTGCTAAAATCTTAGCAAGGAAAAAAAAAAAAAAAAACAAAAAACGAAACACCAAAACTAATCTGCATTTTAGCCAAAGGAACAATAATTTTAAAAAAATAAAATAATCACCAGTAGGGAAACAAGCAGATCACACTGGAACAGCCAAGACTGACAGCAAGACACGGAAAGGCTTAGGAAATTTTAAACACACAAAGTTAGATTCTGCTTTTCATAAATCACACGCATCAGCAGAGACACACATTAGAGCAGTACACCTGGTTATTAGTGAGAACATCTTCATTGCTAATCTCAAATCAGAAATTTTGTGCATTATTGAATCACAGCATAACAAAAAAAAAAATTATAGAAACACTTCAAGGCTATAAATGTGGCAACCTCAGCTCTTCAGAGCAGGCAAGGCGTGTCTATAATAGACCCTGAAAAAGGACAAAGATTCAAACTGGATGTTATTTTCTCCATCTTGCTTCCCTTCAAGGGGGTAATATAATATATATTATGTACATGATATATAGATACGTGTATAAGTTTAGCTTAAAAAGTAGAAGAGTTAACAGTCTCTTGAGAAATTAATTGTTTTCTCTCTCTGCTATTCAGTTAGCCCGGAACTAAATCCTCTAAGGTTTTATCAGGTCAAATAAATAGTAGTTAGCCGATGGGTAGTGTTACTGATTTTGAAGTACAACTGGTTCTGCCTGTGGCAGAGACCTCTCATAAGTCTGTGTAGCCTGCCTACAGGTTCTTATGCGGCATACAGCCTAATTTACACAAGAAAAGTGAAATGGCAAAACTCTTCATAAGTTACTCCAGTAGCAGAATAAAAAAGAAATGAACGTGCGAGTTAGAAGTACTCACACAGTTCAGGACCAACATCTACAAGTCACCATTTTATAGACAAGAAAGGCATTTAAAGAGAGCTTTAAATCTTGTGTGTCTCTTTCTGCCTCTCAAAAATATCTTTGTTAGGGCAGCACTGTGCTGCCCCAAGTCAGAATGGCATTTTGCCAATACCATACAAACACCGAATAAAATGACTTCAGTGAAACAGGGGCCAAGGAATGAACGCAGACTGCTGGAAGAGTACTAGAAAATGGTGTACACCCCTATGCCCGATGACGGAGAATTGCAGAGAGGTCAAAAAGTGGATAGGAAGGTGATAAAATAACAGCACAACAGGTACAGGCATTCACCAGCATGGGCGCACGTGGCTGAGAGCAGCGTGTCCATATGGGGCTGGCGGGTGCAGCAGGCGCCGCTACAGGCGCCGCAGTCGACGTGGCAGACGGCCGTCATGGTACACCTGCAGACTGGCTTGGGAAAACGCTGGAGAATAACCCACAAACCCCACAGCGCCAGTCATCCCACGCAGAGGTTTGCAACACTTACATCACGCACCTCACAGATCCCAGAGAAACCTTTCCCTCAACAAAAAAAAAAAAAAAAAAAAGAAAGAAAAATGAAATTAAACAGATCTATGCTTCAGTACATCAGGTTCAATTACCCTCTGTTTGCATATAAATCTTCAGGAAAAGCTTCTGAATATTTATCTTCCATGATAAGTGGAGACTAGAGAAATCTTCGTAATTTGTCTGAAAAACATAGTTTTGGTAGGTGCATCAGCCAGCCGTCATTCACAATTTCCTAGCCAGGGTGATCTTCCCTCACTGTTAGTTAGTCCTTGTGAGAAGAAACTCTGACAAGAAGTGTTAGAAACTCTCTGCAGTGAATTAACAAGGTGACCACTTCTATCACTCTTGCAACAGAATTAAAGGAGATAAAAGGGAAAATAGGTAGCAAATAATTTTGGAAAGATTACATATTAAGGTTGAGCATCCAGCAGTGCCCAAAGGGCTGCAATCCATAAAATTTTGTCAATAAGCAGAAAATGAGGATTCATCTCAATCCAGCAGAAAAGGAAGAGAAAGCAAACTGTAGATTTTTGCTGTGGAATTTTCTTGCTTGTTAGCTATTTCAAGCAATTTGTCCTTGGCTGTGTGACCTCAAAAAGGGTTCACATTTCACAGCTGCAGGAACATATTTTCACATTCAGTCCACAAGATTCACAAGATTTCTTTATGTAGGTGGTTGGGGTTTTTTCTGGTCTCACAGTGTCTTCCAGCCGTAGTAGTGTATATCTTCTGGGGAGAAGAATTACTTATTTGTTCTGGGTTGGAGTTAAAGTCCTGTTGCCACAGGATGGTATCTACTCCTGTACTGACCCACTGCTGTTTTCATTGTGGGTCTGCTCCCTCCCTGATACAAAGTGAAGAAAGAAAATTATGCCACATTCAGATCAAAATGGTGGAGAAATACTTTGTTTCAATGCTTTCCCATCTGAAGATTTGAAGCTTACTATGAAAACAGTCCAACTTTCTTAGGGAGCCTCTATGAAAAAATCCATACCATTACTCTGTAGAAATGTCCACGCACTCAATACCTCTTGACACTGAAGTTACTTGAGAATCCTTCTACTGCCAGATATGAAGATGGTTGAGAAACTGAAGAACTCTTCAGCACAAAGTCCCGTGTACTTTCTTCAGTGCGATACACCAAAAAGTTGCAATACACACTTCCTAGGGACACAAGCTCTCATTAGCACTTCCCTACATGGCATCCCAACAAGAGGCAAGACCTTCACAAGCCCTCCTGTGCAGCAGGTGAAGGTATTTTGTTATCAGACAGACCCTAGTAAAGCAGCCCAGTTTCAACCAACAAAAACACACCATCCCAATACATGCACAGCTGCAGTTTAAAGCATAGAATGGCATTCATTTTAATTGCTCTTCTTCTCCAGCACTTCTTTTGAAGAAACGTAATAATAATAATGCAATGTGGTTTTGAAATAATATCTAACATATATGGCATAATATTATCTACAGCACTACTCAGTGGGTAACTTCATAGTTTTGACTTCTGTCACGTGCAATTAAATTCACCCTAAGAAACAAACAAAAAAAAAAGGATGAAGCCATATATAAAAGTGCCTGCAACAACTAAAAGCACTCTCTAATTAAAAATTGCATTTGTGTGTTACTGTGCATCTACAATAATTCTCTACAAAATCTTCCTATTTATTCAAGACCAGAAAAAGAAACTCTTACTTTCTGGAACTAGTAATACTCCGTTACATCTCAGCTCCCAGAGAAGGACTACCCCTTCACTGTGCAACTTCACTTCGTGAGGACTCATTATACCTGCCTGCACCCCACGGCAGCGTACAGCTCACAGCAGTCAGTGACAGTGCCACTAGGGCCCTCAAGGCCAACACCACTGCAAGATACCAAACAGGTTTGTATGCACGTGATCATCAATACAGCCAGAAATCCACAGCTTTTCAGCCTCCTACTCTGAAAATCCTTGAAAAGTCAGAAAAATGAAAGCTCCTAAAACAGCTGATCTTCTTTCCTATTTCCCATTAACGTGTGTAATCTGGAAACTATTATCCACCTGTGCTCTCTGCTGCATACAGAGGTCTATGGGATCCAGCAGGTTAATTGGCTTGTGTGCACTGGAAGAGAACATTTTTTTCTTTTTAGCTGCATGTGGCAAGTGACAGGACCCAGAAATGGATCATAAAGCCACAGGATCATAAAACATGACAAGACCCCTCATCTCAGTACTCACAATGCTCAGAGCTTCCGCACAACTCATGTCTTAATTGCAAGGAAAGCGCCCTGTGCTGTATACAGTGAATGGATGCAGTGAAGAGACTTCAGCCAGCAGGCACTGGTGCTGGTGAACCTCAGCAGCTGTGGTGGAAGGGCGTTTTATCTGGGCTGGTGTCAAAGGCCACCTCTAAGCCACCACGGACATCGTATCTACTCACCAGGATGTCAAAAGATTCACATCCTCTTGTTGTTTGAATGCGCAGCAGTGATCCGTACCCTTTCCCTGCTTTACTCGCTGGCTGACATAATCTAATTTTGTAGCTTGGAAAATTATTCTCAGAGCAGCGCCAGCGGTACTGCTGTACTCAGTTGAGACTGTGTTAAACCGTCACCATCACAACTCCACTTCTCTAGAGCTGCCGTAAAATAGCATTAAATGTTCTCTCAAGGAGTGTAGAGTAGGTGTGATGTTTAAACTGTTCCCTTGGTGTTTGTACTAGGGTAATACTAGTGTGCATACAGTGTTATGGGAAAAAAGTCTGCAGATACTACGGTTTACTATATCTCACTTTCATGGTACCTGAATACTTTTGTAATGCAATACTTATTGTATGCATTGCAAAGGGTTCTGCAATATTACAAAGTCATGCGAGTGTTTAATAGCTGCTGAATTAAGAATCCCATCCCAGAAACAGTATATTGCGTACATAAATGCCCTCTCACTAGTCATTACAAAGGATTTTATTCTTGTTTGGTTGCTTCCTTGATTGCTTGCCTTGGTTTTTAAACACGGCCTAAGAGAATTAAAGCACTCTCATATAATAAATTTCAAACCCTGAGTATTCAGCAGAGAAATGGGTATTTTAAAACATTTATATCCTGGATTAACCAGGGGAAAATCTTACTTCTTTCAAAAACAGGATTACTTCTCAAATATTTATGCACCACCACTGCATAGTTGGTTAACAGCAACCAGTTGCAAAGCTTAATTCCTGACTTAAAAAGATAATTCTACACCTCCCTGAGCTTAAAAAAGAAACGTTAAGTTACACTGTTTTAATTACATTCCCTTTGAAAGGTTAACTTTGGATTCTTAATAAACACAGTGCATTTTTAAGAAAGAAAGCACCCTATGGATTTGATGACTTCCATGTGAAAACAAGACTTTCAGTGCTCCAGGAGCTTATGAAGTGTCTTTCTTACCTGGGTGTTTTTCATATCATAAATATAAGATTTTATATAAGCTAAAGATAATATTGAGCTCTTTTTGGGTTTCTTAGATAACCAGTTTGTACATGCCATCTGCCATAACATTATTATAGAAGGCTATTCTATAAACCTAGCCAACCAATTTACATTTGCTTCCCTCATGTACCTTTCCAGACTTTCCTCCGAGCAATTCCCAGTTTTAGAAACCCCATCTGCCATCTTCTATCCTCTCTTCTTTTAAACCTCTCTTCAAAATCCTCGTATTTCTTCAAACTTGAAAATGTCAGTCTGCCCTCTAAAGATATACTATGACAATTGATATTTTTGTTAAACCTGTAAATTATATATCACTCACCTATTCTGCAATCTGAAGTTTATCATGGTCATTTTTCTCACATCCTACCAGGTTTCTAAATATTTTTAATTCTCTCATTTTTCAGCTGTCTTTTATCATGGGATGCAGTTCTTTAAAGTTTAATTATCTGAAAGAGTGCTTGCTGGAACCAAACACAGGTTTGCACAAGACCTGAATAATATAGTGCCTTTGTCTGAAAAAACTAACAGAGTAAGTCGGATTTTTTCAGAGATAAATATTTGCAATATTATGATGTTTAGTCTATAAAAAAAACCAAACCACATTTGTGTACTCATTCATCAGAGACATTTGATATTTGCTGCTTCTTTCAGATCTGCAGATGCCCTTCATGGAAAACAGTGTAGTCAATTTTTCCAACAGCACCATCAATTTACAAAGGATATTCCCTCTCCCAGTAGCCCTGCTTTGCTCATACTCCTATCACAGCATTGTTGCTGCGTCTTTTGGTATAAGTACAAAAATACAAAACTTTTAACATAAATTTGAAAAACTTAAGGTTAAAAGATTAGTTCCACAGAAAGCTTAACTATGCTGCGCACACGTTTTCTGTTCCTTTGTCAAACCATCAGCTGAACACCTCTGCTGCCCACAGCACGCTGCATAAAGTGCCTGTGCAAACACTACTGCAGTTCTTGACCTTTTAAGTCTTTTGCGCTATCTTAATAGTTTTATCTGCATTTAATGACCAGTATCCATGTACAACATGTTCCTGTACAGGCATGCCACATTTCTGCAGAAGGTAAAACCTCCACAGCAGCCACTCCAAAGAACTGGGGAGAAGAAACATGTCTATGACCTACTCGTGTCTGAGCACCGCCTAAGTGGAGCTACTACATAAGATGGCTCAGAGCAAGGCACTGGCTCAACACCTTATGAATACAGCAGTGGATGTGCTCATCTTATACATTCGAGGATCCACACAAACCTTGTATAGTGCCGTGAGCCTTATTTGGTTCGTATCTAATACGCTGCAACATACAGGTTACTTGGACACTATTTTCTGGGAGGCTGAACCCAACATGACCCATATGGAGGTGACTGTCTTTTTTTCCAGAAAATGACGTCTTTAACACATACACTTTTCATAATATTGCAGGTGAAATGGAAGATGCAGGGGACCCCAGACATGTAAAGGACATGTTTAGGGAGGATTTACAGGTACATACCTTCACAAGATGTTAAAGATTTTCATATGGTAGAGGTGATTTCTAATAGAGCAATAACACAGAGGAGGCAGTTTAAAAACTTGTAATAATGTTCACCTCATCTCCATCTAAAGTGCAAAAGCATTTCCCCACCTGTAAGCTTTAATTGCTTTCCTTATAACTCAATGCAGACAAGGCAAAGAAACTTTTAACATGAAATATAACTTTACAAAATAAAGTTGTGATTAGATGGGAGAAAAACATTTAGCCGCGGTCCCTCCTCCAGAGCAGTGAATCCCTTACCCTGTCTATTTGAGGACTTCCACTGCATTGCCAGGGTACACAGACACTTCCTTTGGAGCGTGCTTTGCAAACAGCACACCAAAATGTGTCAGAAATTCAGTTACAATGCCCTTTGAAGTCCTTCATTTATGACATATCCTTACATTCCCAAAGATATAGCCATTTACAAGAGAGAGAATATTAAATGGTAAACTGTTCTGCCTCATAGCACTGTTAATTTATCACACGGTCCACAACAATTGTAAATTTCACTTCCTCCAGGGACTCAATCCTTCTCCAGGTTTCTGTTAATCCAGTGCCCATAATTCATGGCTGCATCTTGAACTTTTGTCCGCTTTGTTTTCCCTAGGAAAATCCCAGGTTTTAAACATCTTCTGTTTGAACTAAAGATCAAAACAGTGCAGTTTTTCTGGCTTTTCATAGGTGTAAAAACTGAGGTGTACATGGAGACTGGCTTACTGTGCCTCGTGGTATGGAAGTGATAATTATTCCTCATTTTACTGAGTCAGAATCCAATATATGCAGTATAACAGAGATACAGCTACATCCAGCTACAGTACAACATAAGGGTAGATATGTAGTTCAGTAGTACTTTTCTGTTGGCTATTTTTATATTGAGAATGACATGTATGCTGCAATTTTACGAACTAAAACATGTTAACACGTTGCAAAATCGTCTGTTCTACGTGATAGAAGAGTTACGCGATTCATCCTTCTTCCTGTTTCACACAACAGCTATTTCTACACAGATATACCAGACTGTGTACAGAACGCACGCCTGCGTCATCCGGTGCATAACACGAGGCCTGTCCACTTCATTGACTTCTGTAGCACTAGGTTAAGCCTAGACAAGCAATTCGGCTTTTACCAAGGGACGGGACAAGCCTCCAAGTCTATTATTCCAAACATCTCAGTCTGTTAGCTCTGAGGGCTTTCTGACTGGGTTAATACAAAATAAACTCCCCCCTGTTCCTTGCTAGGTTATTTTAGGTCAAATTTTATATTACATCCTCAAGGATCATTAATGACAAAGGGATATATAAATCACCAAACATGCTGCAAAGTTTATAAGGTGAGCAGCTTTATGGTTTCCCTGGCTTTTTCACAAGATTTGTACAATAGTGTAATGAAAATGAATTATGAGCTGCCGTTAATTATCAGAGATCTTATGTGTCTGCCTATGTAGGAACGGTCTCGAAAGAGGAAGGTGAAGAAAAAGCTTGTTAAACTGAGAAAGAAGTATAGAAAGAAAAGCATCAAAGGAAAACAGGTGAAAAATTTACAGAATTAGCAAAATCAGAACAAATAAAGAACCTGCCTGCCACAAGGAAAAAGAAAATAATAGTCTCTCTATAAAACAGCTAAAAAGTGTAAACTATCCAAAGTGGAGAGAAACCTTGGCAAAACAGCTGCAAAAAAGAGAGAAGAGGAAGAGAAAATTCACATAGAGTTGACTAAAAGACCTCCTAAGCCTTGTAGAAGATGAAAATCTTCCTGTCATGAGCAAAAGAACCAGATGTGTCTTTTCTATGCTTAGCATAAATCATGAGAAATTGTGTGAGATGCGCTTCACCAGCATTTTACCTTGCCATTTCTCCTTCTGTCGTTTTACACGTTGAGTATTTGAAACTGGACAGCAACTATTTTCTTCTACCATTTTATAATTGAAAACGTGTTAGCTGCAAAAACAATGAAAACATTGCTGGAGCTCCAGTCTCCCAAACTGCAATACAGAATAGGAAAAAATATCTACTCTTCCTGTAGCATCAGTGTTGCTGAAACCTGAAGAACATAGTTTTACCAAAATTTTGTCTTCTGCCTGTAGCTATACAGGAAAATAAGGAGCGTGTACACATGAATGGCTCATAATAAGCTTTGTTGCCCTTTTCTTACAGGCAAGTAAGAATACTGCAGAGTTCACAAAGGTGCATGTGTGTGTGTGTGAGGTTTTGAAGGGCCAGTGCTGGTTCTTGCCACAAAACAAAACAGATTCTGCTGTTCTCACTGGACCTGGAGATCAGAAGCTTCCACAATACAATCCCTCTCATTTTAATTGGGCTGTTTATAAGTTAAAATATAATTCACCTCCCAGAATCTGGCATGTCAAATACACACAGAAGAATGCTGTGCCACACAGTACCTTAATATACGTAACGTTCATTGATACTAAAACGCTTTTAAGATGGACTGGTTGAGTTATTGAAAAGCTGGGTTTCTTGAACTGAAGGTGGCATTAGTATTTTTATTTGCATTCATCCAGGGGAAAGACTTAGAAACATCCCCAAAAAGTGCAAAATTCCAGATTGAAGCCACCCTTTATAGTGCTTCTCTACAAGTGGATCACTCTGACAACAAATAAATTTGCCTGCACTTTCCCTGAGGCTTTACGATCTGTATTGTCTGGCCTGTGACAACTCGTCACAGTCCAATTTATATTTTTTTAATATCAGGTTGAAGCTTGATCCATTAATTGGTTCTGTGCCACATGAGATATGTTCACCACCTTCACAGTCAGCCTCAGGGTGGATGAACTGCAGCAATCCCTTCTGAGACCTACTGCCCTTTTGGGAGAGAGGAAGACAAGTTTTGCAGCAAGCTGGAGGTCAGATGTGACACTTCTGGAAACAGCACCTTTGACCCAACAAACCTTTGCGCTAGTGTGACAAATGGGTTTGTATATTCTCTAAAGAAGCTTTTGGCCTTGCCTGGTCTGGCCTGGCCCTCATTCTTGAGCTAGAACAATCCTGGTAAGAGGAAACAGAAGGAGTAATAAAGCCACCAAGCAGTAGGCAAAGCAGAAAATGGATGAAATTCAGTGCAGAAAAAAGCCAAAGTTTGCAAACAGGGAAAGGACAGGCCCTGAGCTGGTCATTAAAGCTCAGTAGTGAGACCTTGCAGTGGGACATGCTCTTGCACAAGAGAAGCAGCTCCAAGTTCAGTACCAGTCAAAACAGACATGCATTGGGAGTTTTTAAGATGGGAGTTGAGAACAAAACACGATGTAATTGCATCACTGTACAGATCCTTTACTCGAATGCAATACCTTGAATACTTTGAGCAGTCCTGATACCTCAGCTTCAAAGGAGGTGCATTAGAACTGGAAAATATCCAAACACAGTCAACAAAGATACTCAAAACTCTAAAGCAGTTTTCATGTGAGGAATGGTAGAGCAGACTAAATTTAGACTGCCTGGAAAAAGGAGTATGCCTGACTGAAATCACGGAGTTTTTAGAGTTGGAAGGGACCTCTAGAGATCATCTAGTCCAACTCCCCTGCTAAAGCAGGATTGCCTACAGCACATTACTCAGGACTGCATCCAAGCGGGGCTTGAAAATCTCCAGAGAAAGGGACTCCACAACCTCCCTGGGCAGCCTGTGCCAGTGCTCTGGCACCTGAACCGTAAAGAAGTGTTTCCGTGTATTTGAACGGAACTTCCTGTGTTCCAACTTGTGCCCATTACCCCTCGTCCTGTCACTGGGAACCATTGAAAAGAGCCTGGCTCCATCCTCCTTCAACCCACCCTTTAGATACTTGTACGCCATAATAAGGTCTCCCCTCAGCCTTCTCTTCTCCAGGCCAAAGAGTCCCAGCTCTCTCAGCCTTTCCTCATAAGGCAGATGCTCCAAGCCCTTAATCATCTTAGTTGCCCTTCGCTGGACTCGCTGCAGCAGTTCCCTGTCCCTTTTGAACTGGGGAGCCCAAAACTGGCCACAGTATTCCAGTTGTGGCCTCACCAGTGCAGAGTAGAGGGGGAAAATGACTTCCCCCAACCTACTGGCCACACTCTTCCCTATGCAGCTCAGGATTCCATTGGCCTTTTTGGCGACAAGGGCACATTGCCGCGCCATGGATAATTTACTGTCTACAGTAATATAGAGAAATGATAGAGGCTTACAAGATCATAACTATCATAGAAGGATTGGATCAGAACCGGCTGTTTCCTTTGCTAATGGCACAGGCCGTCTAATGAAGGTGGCTGGAGCCGGGTTCAAAAACAGAAAAGGTGTCTCCTTACAAAACCAGTCATACATAGACAAGGGGAACCCCTTGCCAGAGGATGCTGTGGGTGCAGGAACTTCAGGTGACTTCACTGAGTGCCTGAAAAAGCTGCTTTGAATTTTTTCAAAGGGCCTGTGTAGGAACAATCAAACCAAGGCTCTGTTGCAACCAAAAGCTTCCCAGCTGCAGCTGAATCCTATCCAGTAATAGGATTATTTTAAAAAAAAAAAAAAAAAAAAAAAAAAAAAAACACAAACCAAAAAACCCCACATACTTTACCTTGCTTTCATCCAACCTGCTGCAGTCTCTATGCTGTACGTCTGACAAAGGTTTAAGTCCTTTCTAACAGTCTGAAAGCTTTTAACAGCATTGTTTACTGGATGGACAGTAGTATGAACCAGTCATGCTCCTCTTCAAGTCTGGTTATACTGATCTAGTCCCTCTTACCACTCCACGTGATCTCGGGACTGCAGATATCTAGGCATGCTCCAAAAAAATCAGTTTCTCTGCATGGTGAATATGTTTCAGGGAAATCTTAATCATAATTCCTGCTAACCTCAACATCACAGTCACACACAAAATCTAAATACTTAAGATTTATGCTGCAGATTTACTACCAAAGGCTTTTTAAACTCTATCCTTCCTTCATTAAGTGGATTCATAATCTGAAATATAAAATTTAAAAGTGTAATATAAAAAGGATTTTGAAAGTTTTCATGCAGCGTTAGCTGAACAACGTTGTATTCCCTCATGTCAGAGCACTACAAGCCTAAAGCAGCCCTTAGCAACCAATCCCTCCATTTACCAAGAGCTTTGTCAAAGCTATGCATGTCACAAGGTACCCGAGTACTGGGAGATTATGGGGTAACAGCAGCTCAGCCCCTGTGGTAATGAAAAAATGTGCCTGTTTGAAGAGAACTCAGGCAATGGTCCCCTCTAGCATCAGCGGCAAGGTAGCTGAACGGGCCAATTCAAGACAAAAAAGGAGATAACGCACAACCCCCAGAGCAGGCAGGCATGATCTTCTTTATCCCATTTCTAGTCATTCCTATATATTCGGCTGACAGTGTCCAGTGACAAGCCCTGCTACCTGCATGTACTCTCCCACCTTCACTGCTCAGCACAGCACAAAAAGTATATTTAATAGTCTTCTCCCAATAGTTCGATGTGCTAAAAATAGTTATCAGAGATTAAAAACCTCTCAAAAAGTTCAGCTGTGCATTTTTGAAAGCTCCCTTGGAAATGAGGAGCAATCCCATTTTGAGGTTATGAAGAACGCACAAAACTAGGGGAGACTTTGGGAAGTGAGAAAGAAACAGCCTGGAGACACACTGGAAATGCACAAAGGTGCCAAGAGGTGCCAGAGGGACATAAACCATTAACCCATGGGTTATAAGAGCAAGTCGAGGCTAGCAAATGTCATATGGGAGCTGTAAGGAAGGAAAAGAAGGGTGAATCACCCCTCAGCAGAGCTGAGCACACTGTGTGTGCTTGGGTATTTGCCAGGTACCTTTCCAGAGAGAGCTGCTACGACAAAGTATCATCCACAGCGTTATCTACAGTACTTTACTTCCCATGTCTACTGAACCCGTCATTCAAATTATCTCCTGTCTAATGTGGGGAAGAGAACAGCCCAAATTAAACAAGCAGGCAGCTCTCCCTTCCCAGTTTTGAATAAGTGACAGCTCTGCCTAGCAATATCAGAACCCGGATCTATATTAAATTTTCACCAATATCTTTTGGAGCAGCAGTTTCATTTACTGAACAAGAAGGAGAGGAAATCAAAGGACAAAATTAATTACACAGGGTATAAGGCTTGCTTTCTCACTGCAAGAGGCAGTCAAAGCATCACAGCCAAACAGTTGTCAGGCAATGCAGAAAAAACATGGGATGTGCAAGCCAGCTTGCAGATGAAGAATACAGCTGGACAGCATGGCATACAACAATAATAATCCAGCACCTGTAGATGAAGACAACAGTGCTAACAGACCAGCATAAGCAGTCAGAGCTCAAACAGATAAAAATGCTTTATGGCTTTGTTTTCCATATTATACTACTCATTCAGAGACAAGGTCAGTATTCCACTAACAAGCAGGGCTTGTCTGGAGGACTCTAGCTATATTCAGAATAAGGATACAAAAAAAAAAAAAAAAAAAAAAAGAAAATTCTTACCTAAGCTGAAAAATATGTTTTTATTTTGCTCATAATGATGAACGACAAGTCTCACAGCTTGAAAAATTAACACCATGTAAAGTGAAACAATTATTTAATGTCTTTATAATTATTTGTAATACATCAACAATCTGATTTTGCAGCCTCTCATACCAGAC
Organism: Vanellus vanellus; assembly: GCF_965231255.1. Lineage (NCBI taxonomy): Eukaryota > Metazoa > Chordata > Aves > Charadriiformes > Charadriidae > Vanellus > Vanellus vanellus. Next base: position 65,905,240 of record NC_138908.1, read on the forward strand.
GCAAAATTGCCATCCCTGATGTTTCACATGCTTCAGCTCTTGGGCACTTCTACTTACAACAGCACAGCCAGACAGCACATGGCAGGTTTTCACAAACCTTTCAAAATTAACAGTTAGGAAAGTCTGACCCAAAGTCCTCCTTTTACAGTTTAATTTCACTGAAAACGCTACCATATTAAATTAAAAAAAAAACAAAAACAAACCAACTTTGAATGAAATGGAAAACAAATGTTCAATATTTTGATGAAACAGAATTGTTTGCATTGATTTGAAAAGGATTTGTGTGGAAGTTTCAAATTGTTCTGTCAAAATTAAAAATCTAAATTACCCAGTTTGAAATTAAATTCAAAATGGCTTTAAACAATCTCCATTTTTATATTTTACATTATTTCTTAGCTCACCATATTATGACATAATTGTTAAAAACATCTTTATTTTTTGCTATGAATGTTCGCTATCATATTTTTAACTTTAAGGTTCATTTCTATAAAACTTTGGGATACTACAGCAGACAAAGAAGGAACATTGATCCAGAAGAGAAAATATATCATTGCTAAGTAGCAGCAGCTCTTGGTAACTTCTATCAAAGTTAAATTAGAGCATGTAATCGTTGCATGCCAGCAGCAGTGGTAGCATGAAAGAAGGCTTTTATAGGCTTAAGCTAATTCCAATAATAAAAAATAACACTTTTCACATTTTAGCAAGTGAATAAATTTTCTAATACTTTTTCTTATATTTTGACATATTTTTGCTTGGAATTTTTTTGAGAATTTCCCAGAAATTTCACAAGAAAGCTAAAGCTTGAACAAAGTAACAGTAATCTAAAATCTAAAGCCCCATTACTTTATAAAAAACATAAACCCATCAAAGAATATCTTTATTTCTGCAGTATTTTTTTTCTCTCTATGTAAAGAATTCAAAGCAAAGACATTTGAGAGAAAGGCCCACATTATTTCTTTCCATAAAATATTAATCCTAAGGTGTCCAGGAGAAGAGACAATAGGCAACATTAAATTCATTGTAAAATTATATGTCAGAACCATTGCTAGCTTAGAAAATGCATCTACAGCAGATACATATGTGCATATGCAAGCGGTTCTCAACATTAATGAGATGTCACAGACAATATTGAAAGAGATGGTATTCCAGATATACTGGCTTATCTATATCACTTAAATTTATGACTTCTGTCAACCGGAATCTATTTCTCTGACTTAGAAAGCTGAAAATAGGGTTTATATTTGCAGCCGACCTTCAGGAGAGCTTAAGACAGGGGAAATAATAACCATGACCTGTATAGGAAACAGTAGGACTTTTCCTCAAGTGACAGGATTTACCAGAATGATCTGTAAGACAGCACACGAAACCAGGCACCTTGTATTAATTGGAGCAGTCTTTCCATTTCACCTCTTGACTACAACTGTGAGACTCTGCTTCCTCTATCATAGTTTCCCTCTATTCAGCCTAATACCACAAATCCACCTTTTCCCCTTATTATTCTTATTATAAGGGAAAATCATGCTTGCTTAATTACATCAATTGTTGGTGTACTTTTAGCTTAAGTTTAAAATTCTATTTTTGGTGCCATATTGCAACCTCTTTGTTGACAAGACTGGATTCTTGTATGCGTCTGTGCCAGACCACTGTACACAGACATCCAATCTTCCCCTTGTAATTTTTTTTTCTTTAAGATTATTAGGGTAAGTGTACTATTATTTTCTAGTTGAATACGTGAGAGAAGACATGATTTTCTGAGGAATATTTATCTGGATGACTCCAGTCTGCCTTTAAGCCAAGCTGAAACAACAGCAGGCATGGGTAAACTTATTTTTAGTGTCATAATATTATGTAAACCAGCTAAACTTTTGTGCTTCAAGAGAGCATGAAATACTATGGTATGGCTGACTTCTAATCAGCCGGCATAAGATTTACACTAGAGAGAAAAGAAAAAACCCTCAAAGAAGCTCTATCTTTTTCCAAGGTTTTCTCTTTCAACATTAAGATTTAGGTAATCATAAGACAAATTTTTAGACTGACAGTTCAGCTACACTTACCTATAAACCTCCCTTTCAATTTTATATGTGAAAAGTTGTGCTTTTCCTTACATCAGAAAAATTCTGCTAAAAATAGATGGTTAAATAACTGGCTCAATTGCATCTTCTCACCCATGTCTTTAATCACATCTTGCCACTACACTTATCCAGTAAATGGATGCATTTTATATGCAAAGCTGTAAAATAATCCTGTCCATTCCAAATGAATGACAAAAGAAATTTCACAAAATGTTTTTTCATTAACCAAACTGAAAATTTTCTTGCTGATGACTTCATACTAATTATTTTCAATACTTTAGCAGGAGAAAGCCTGAAAAGACTTCAAATTAATGATACTGGAATTCAATTGGAAAATAACATACTGCATAAGACTGTGTTAAGGGAAAGATCCTGCTAAGCAGCACTAATTCACTTGGCTGCTTCTTGATACCATCTTCCACTGAGAATGAGGAGGGACTTCACATCAGCAGCAAGTGAGAAAAACACTGTTGGTTGAAAAGGACCAGTTTAGCAGGACAGAGGTACAGTAAGGAGAAACCGTGCCTGTCTTACCACAAAACGCACGGTCATGCCACACACTGTCCTTCCTGCTACCTAGAACCACTTGCAACAGTGACTCACAACACTAACCTGATCCAGAGGTCCCTTCTCCAAAGCCTCCCACATACAACACATGGACCTTCTACCTTGCACTCTTTTTCCCTCAAAACTAGCATTTCAAAAGTCCTGTCACAGGACCTTTGGGTATGGGTTGCTGAGAAACAAGGATATCTTGAATTCAAAGCTTTTGGAGAGAGAGATTACTTCTTTATCCTAGATTCTGAGATAGAAGCCACCTAAGCAGGGCCTGAGTGGCAGCCGAGGTCTCAGTAGTGGGTGACTGATGCGGCTGGTCTTGTCTGTCACTTGGGAAGATAGACCACAAGGCCAAAGGAAGGTCTCTTCCTTCTCCCTGCAAGTCGCAGCTCCTTCCCAGCAGTCAACTGATGCATTGTGAAACCTCTGATCCACAGTCCACAAAGTTCATATGGAGAAGCAGCCCTCCAAGGGGTTTGCACAGCACTGTGGAGTAGAGACGCTGTGGAGACACTCCCTCTGGAGCCCACACCTCCCTCATAACCAACTTTGCTGCAATGCATACAGGGAACAGGTAGCTGAAAGGAGAATTGGATTGCTCTCAGCAACTGGGTACCCTGAAAATTCAGAGATCCCTTAGTTGTATGTTCCCTCGGTTACAAGAGAAGGGTTTGTTTTTTTTTTTTGCATTTCCTTAAAATGTCACTAAATGGCTTAACTGTCACCAACACAGATGTTCAGAAGGGATATTAATAAGCAGCAAGACAACATTTGCCATTACCAATATTCTAAGTTTCTCACCCATTTTTCCCTACTGCAAAAGCACATCCTACTGTTCCCTCCAGAGTGGGATCTATCAGTCAGTCTCATCAGCCGTCTCCAGTCTTGCCATTTCAATTTCCTCTTGGGTTTCTTGATGTACCCTCGCACAGCCTTTCACAGCAACTCAGTGTCTGCAGCTGCTGTGTGCAGTGGAGTTCATAAATCTCAGAGCCGATCAGATGAAAAAGCAACACCTGCATGCAAGGGAAATTGTTAATTACGAAGCTGAATCGCTTTCCCTATTCCTCTTAAAATCAGAGCTGCGGGTGGTCCAATGTTCTTCAACAGCTGTTAGTCCACACGTGTACCAGTTGAAGACCCCCCTGGACAGTCATCATAAACATCCAAAGGCATCTGACTCGTCAGACACATTACTGTACAGCACCAGCAGCCTCTGAACAAACTGTTGTAAAAACAAGAGTTACTATACATGACAGCAGAGCACACCTGCTCTACTCTGTAGAACATACCTGCATTTTTCCGGTTCCTTCAGAAACATTAGCTGAAGGAGAACAATAGTGAGCTTGAGGGGAGACAGGAATAGGAATTACATTACCACATCCTGTGCTGAACTTATTTGGGGGAAGAAAAAGTATGTGCTTCTCATGCGCACCACTTTTTTGTAGTGGTATTTTTGTAAAGTAGCACTTCAAAGATCCACTTGCAGTCAATTTAGTTGATTTGTATTGCAAGAACAAGTTCTTAATTAATTTATTGTTACCTTCATCAGTTCATTGTGTAAGTATTCCCCTGTAAATTAGCACTGGGCAATGGATATGTACAGCATTATTAATGTGTACAGGGCTGCAGACTAGAGTTACCATTATTAAGCAGTCACAGAACAAATAAGGAACACAACAATGCCTAATTTCAGCATAATTTCATTTCCTTGTTTCTTACTCATTGTTTCAAATTTGCTTGTTCTCCACTGGCCCTTTTTCTTTTCATTAGCAAATGAAACTATACAGTTTTTCTAATTAAGTCATCTGACAATTTTAAACATAAAGAACTACAATAATTAACTGTGAAAACAGCAAGTCCAGCTGGAATTACATCCTATGACTGTGCAAGATGTTCAGCACATTCTGATTCATTTCCATTCTCAGTGGTCTTCTTAAGTGCTATGCCACAGCCACATAAATTAAGCTGACTCTGAACACAAAAAGGAATACATTATTGATGAAACGTATACTATTTTAACTCTGTGTAACTGGGCACCCTGCATACATTGGTACAGTTTAAGGTTTGCCATTTTAAAATTCAATTCAGAATTTCCACATTATATTCCTCATTAGCAATCCAACTCCACATTTGTACTGGTTCTCAATTTTTAAAATAATTAAGTGACTTTTTTAGATTCTTCTTTTAACCCTTATGAAAAGTAACCACCTTTCATTTATTTAATAGTCACCCATTGTTAAAAAAATAATAATGGTTCACTAATTCCATAACATTGCACTTATAATTAGTAATCTATAATCTCCAGAAAATACATCTTGTTACTTACTTGGAGTATTAAAGCCTGCTTCAGAAATTTTATTAGATTTTGTGTCTCTGCACCAATAGTACTCCTCAGAGAAATACGACTGAAATCTTTTCCATGCATAATAAATGAATAATGTTGTATTAGCTATAGTTTGTTCATTATTTGTGAAACTGAAATTTAGCGGGATCTGAATTTACAATCTTTTTTTTCTCCAGAGGCACGTGTCCAGCCTGTCTTTCATTCTGCTGGTCTTCACTCATTCCAATGTGCATGATTTCCTTCCTTTGGCTACATCTTTCTGAGATGCAGCATATTCCTCAGCATCACGTTCCAACTGCAAGTAAACACATCCAACAAACATGTACGTTGATCCTACAGAAGCATACATTTAGCCAGTAAGACTGACAAACACATCTGAAGGCTGGCAATTCCCAAACTGCTTTTGAAGACAGTGGCCTTATCTCTTTGCTTACAAATGTATGGAAGATGTAAATTTTTATCAGCTAAATTATACATTTTCTAAATCATATGATATTTTTGTATCTCATATATATGTGATCTATATATTCTATCAACCCTATGTGATATAGGGGACATGGGACAATTACTTCATAATTCAAATTGGCTGATTGTGCATGCTTAAAAACATTTCCACTGTCTCCAGCAAAATTTATTCTGATATTTACTATCTACAAATATTCCCGATACACAAAAATGCTCACAAATAACAAAAGGAGTGAACAAGGCTGGAATGAATTAGGTAAACATTCAAACAAAAATATTCATGGAAATTCAGTTTCATTATTCTGGCTACAATCGGATTCTGTGAACAAATAATTTCTAAAAGCCAAAGAGATCATATTAAGCATAAGGACGCAGTTAAGGTTTTTTTGTTTTGTTTTGAACTCCACCTTTTGAATTCAACTGTTGATTTTTATGGTTTGAAATTTCAAATCCTAATCTTCAAAAATGTTTTTCCTGGTTACTAATGCCACATTTCACCTGAGCAGCGGAATGCTGAGCCCCTCAAATGCACACATCAATTAATCAAAATAAAACTGCAATGGAATCCCATGTCAGGAGGGTTCATCTGTTTTTCTAGATCATTAATTAAATTTTGATAGTCAATGTTTGCTTTTGCACTTTTCTTGTTAAGGTCCAGGTTTTTGTTTATGCATTACTTTATATGCATTACCGTCCATATAACATACCGTAAAGCCATCAAGGAATAGTACCTTCTTAAAATTTTTCTTAGTTTTTCTGAAGGCTTACCTGGGGTGCTTCTAAAAAGAATTCAAGCAACTAGTAACTGTATCGTCATGCTACTGTAACCTGTAATCTGGTATTCGGCTACTGTGACCCAGGGCCAAGCTGTGCATCCCTGGTTTAGTTTTATTGAAAAAACAGTTGTTGAGCTGTGACAGAGTTTAATGAAGCTGAAGTCAGGCAAGGCAGGACACATTTAAAAAAAAAAAAAGACAACATTTAAGTCAGTAATAGTAAGCCAAAGACTGAAAAGTACAGCATGAACAGTACGAAGACCTGAAGGAAAAAGCAAACAGAACATGGCAATTAAGAAGGCTGAGGATCAGCCTGTTTCAGGGTTGATAAAGACTGACATATCCTCACCTGACTGGCAACTGTCCAGACAGCAGACACACATTGGGCGACTGCAGAGGGAAACATTTGATGCCTTTGGTCCTAGCTGGAGCCAGTGCTATCTATTTATTATATTTTTTTAATACTTGCACAAGATCTCTGGCATAGATGGAAGTCATGGTTGTTTTTTTCTTACCAGCTTACAATTCTCATACCATTTTCTTTGGTTCAGCCATCATTAAGTGCCCTGGGAAGGACCAGGCATTGGATAATGAGCAGCAGGCTGAAGCTGATGGCTCTAGAAGACCTGCTCAGTGTCTCCACATTCAGTGATGGTAAGAACACTACATGTCAACATTGTGCAAAAACCTGCAGGCCTGCAGGACTTCTCCCTGCATTAGGAGCAGTAGTGTCAGTTTCCAAATATTTGGGGTTTATTTTGTTTCCATGATTTCTGTGGTTTTGTCCCCCTCCTCTCAGGTGGGGACTGTTCATTTCCATGTCCAAATTTACTCTCAAAACATTGCCAAAAAGAGAGAGGCAGACAGGGATGGGGGTGGTGTATTTTTACTGTCAGTGATGCTGTCATAATGGTTGAGGCTTCTGGTTTTATTGGCAAAAGGAGCCACCAGCGCTTCAATTTCACTGATCAGGCTTTTCTCCAAGAAAATATTTTTATTTGAAAATGTTTGATCACTTCATTATCTGACTTTCATTGGGGTTTATAAATTAAACACAAAACCACACTTAAAAATGACTGTTGACATCATTAGGACTAATACTTCAGCTTCTTTCCTGATAATCAGCACAGAGCAAACGGTGACCATCTGTCCTGGTTTGAGGTAAAGCAGAACCAAGATTCTGTTCAGTAATTTTACTTTTCAGTTAAGCCTCTTCAAACTAACTGCACTCCCTGAAATTAACAGCATATTTTTCAGCTAGTACCTGATTCTAGCAGAGATAAGGCCTAATGTTTGTAGCTAATACCAAGTTACGGTATGCAGAGAGGCTCTTGCTTATGCTTATTGCTATAACACCCAAGGCCAGATAACTGGGTTATTTGACCCATTGGAAGGTCAGAAGCAGAAAAACGTAGAGAGGTCTGGGACAGGACAGGTGACCCAAAACTGACCAACGGGGTATTCCATCCCATCTGCCTCATGCTCAGTATAAAAGCTGAGGGATCAAAGGGTCAGCTCTCTTTCTTCAATGGCCGGCATCCGAGGAGGACTCTGTTTATCTCCCTTTGATTCTGATCTGTGTGCTCCTCAGTCCAGCTCCTGCATTCAGCTCCTGTCCGTCACTGAGTCCAGTCTGGAACCTTGCCAGTGCTGGCCAGTGACATGATCTTCCCGCTGGGAGCTCAATGCTGGTTTTGTATATATTGTGTATATTTCATTACTGTCTTTTATAATGTTATTATCTTTTCTTTTCATTATTTTATTATTAAAATTTCATTAAAGTAGTTTAGTTTCTTTTAAACTCATAAGTCTGTTTCTATCTCATCCTTTTCTCTCTTAAGGGAGAGGCTGTGGAGAGTATCTGTTATTCATTTCAGTGGCCAGTCTGGCCCAAACCAGACCACCATCCTTTGGGGTGAAACAAAATTAAAGAGACATTACCATCTAATAAAGATTCCACATATATTCCCTGATGTTGAAAACCAAGCATGTAAAGTGCTTTCCATTAATATTACAGCACCCGCCTCTGCCCCAGGATACCACAGTTCTCAACCTGGGAAGGCAAACAGCACCAGGGTGCCCAGGGATCACAGTGGGAGGCAGGCTGGATTTTGGGAGAAGGGAGTACAAAGAGCAGGAGAAGGAGCCTGGGACTTCTGGACACCGTATCTCTACCTTTCAGTCTCTCTCCATCCCTTTCTTTTGCCCTGGGACCTATGCTAAGAAGTAAAGATAGCTCCAGCAGCAACGAGACCCATGAACAAGTGTGCCCTGAGCCTTCCTTTCATTGCAGTTACATTATCAGTCTTTCTCCCAACCACCCCATTTTACCTTCTTCAGGTCTGCACTCCCAGAGGAGCACAGCTTGAGCATCAAAGCAGAATAGTTTTCTACCAACACTTAAAAAAATACCCCCATCCCTCAAAAGCAACAAAAAAAAAGCCCCACAAAAAAAAAAAAAAAAACAAAAAAAAACAAAAAACACCACCATACCAAATTATTAGCAATTCTCATACACATGTATAGGAAGAGACTTGTGAAAAATACAAGAAAAATAAGTTGAGAGGTGATGTTCTAAGGCAGCAGCACTTGATTCATCAATCACCCATGGATTTGCTTCATTAAATAGAATTTTACTTTTTAAAAAAATAATGTCTTATCTCTCAAAAGCTTGTTCTCAATTTTTTATTCCAATCTTTTAATCATAGACCACATATATGCTTAACATAACAAGTTAGTTGTTTTCTCTGGCATACATCAGCTTCGTGCCAGCTGGATCAAATCTCAGTATCTCAGTTTAGTGGGAATTGTCATAGTAGAGTAACCCAAAGCAAATATTGCTGTTGAAAGAAAGGATCTGGATAAATCTCTGATCTGAAATGGCTCCTTCCCAACAGTTCACAGTACCATCAAGAAACTGAAAGATGGTGTAGAAAACTGAACAACATTTTCTATTAGTAGATACAAATACAACTGTAGATGAATATGGACTGAATTACTTCAAGACATTCCTTCCCAGAAGGCCACCAAATTTGTCAGACATGACTTGCACTTAGTGAAGCCATGTTGGCTGTCACCAATAACCTCCTTATCTTCCATATGCCTTATCAAAGTTTCCAGGAAGATCTGCTCCATGATCTTGCTGGGCACAGAGGCGAGACTGACTGGCCTGTAGTTCCTCAAGTCTTCCTTATTTCCCTTTTTAAAAATGGGGGTTATGTTTTCCCTTTTCCAGTCAATGGGAACTTCACCGGACTGCTATGACTTCTCAAATACAATGGAAAGCTTCTTAGCAACTTCATCCGCTGGTTCCCTCGGGACCCGCGGACGGATTTCATCAGGTCCTATGGATTTGTGCACCTTCAGGTTCCTTAGATGGTCTTGAACCTGATCTTCTCCTACAGTGGGTCGTTCTTCATTCTCCCAGTCCCTGCCTTTGCTTTCTGTGACTTGAGCAGTGTCGTTAGAGCCCTTGCTGGTGAAGATCAAGGCAAAAAAAGTCACTGAGTACCTCAGCCTTCTCCATATCCCCACTATCTAGGGGCATATCTGTGTCCTTCCAGAGAGGGCTCGCATTTTCCCTAGTCTTCCTTTTATCACTGACATACCTATAGAAGCTATTCTTGTTGCCCTGGATGTCCCTGGCCAGATTTAATTCTATCAGGGTTTTAGCTTTCCTAACCTGATCCCTGGCTGCTCAGACAATTTCTCTGTATTCCTCCCGAGTTACCTGTCGTTGCTTCCACCCTCTGTAGGCTTCTTTTTTTCTGTTTGAGTTTGTCCAGGAGCTCCTTGCTCATCCATGCAGGCCTCCTGGCATTTTTGCCTAACTTCCTCTTTGTTGGAATGCGTCACTCCTGAGCTTGGAGGAGGTGGTCCTTGAATATTAACCAGCTTTCTTGGGCCCCTCTTCCCTCCAGGACTTTAGCCCATGGTGCTCTACCAAGCAGATCCTTGAAGAGGCTAAAGTATGCTCTCTTGAAGTCCAAGGCAGTGAGCTTGCTGTGCACCCTCCTCATTGCCCTAAGGATCCTGAACTGATTCATCTGCGTTGCTAGAAGAAGAATATAATACCTCTTACAATACATGATAATTATAATATATAACATTAAATATTATAATACAATTTAAAATCAAAATCTTAGGACACTTGAACCAGAAATGAAAGGTTAAAACACCATTTTGCTCTATGTTAGGGTTGAGAACAATTAACATCCATTGGCTTTTTAGGAAGACAAGAAAACCAGCATAGTGATAACCTACAGTCTTGTGACAGCTCTTGCCCTTTTTTCCTCTTAAAAAGAACAAAGCTAGAACAGACATCACAAGATAGGTTGACTCAAAAAAACCTTGAAAACTAGTGGTCCCCAACCTGAGCACACTCAGCTGCCCCTTATTGCCAACTTTCTCTCTACAAAAACAGGCTTTGCAATATGCCCTTGAAAGTCATTATTTTAATACCTTGAAAATAAATGATCCATACTGAGAGGAAAGTGAAGCAGAAACTGCACCTCCTCCTTCTGTGCTGTATTTAAAACAGTTTCATCACAAGCACCATATACTTACTGCTCATGCCATACCAGACAAAGATGAATAGTGATCACGTACCAAGACGACAGTTTAGAGGGCATCAGAACCTCCAGTATGACTTGCTACAAGATAGTCTGTGTTTTTTAACGTGAGTTCACTATTATTCACACTGTGTGCCCTTTCAAGGTATTAGCAGTCATCCCAAGTGTTCTTTTTGATAAGGCAGGACTAGTGCTGACAGCTGAGGGATTTAACATCAAATATTTCAGGATCGTAATACCTGTATATAGGGATTTAACGCAATCTTGACATCAATAGAAGTAAGGCAATACCCACAGTGTTCTAGTGATAACAGTCCGTGAGCATTTCCAGGAATTTAAAGCTCAGTTGTGAGAATTTGGACTGAAATTTGACATAAAGTCTAGAAACAATACTCTCTAAAAACTGTAACAAAGCTTGCTTGGTCCTATATAATTTCAGAGTCTATACTCTATAGGCATGTTTATATTTAGTAGGTACAGAGGACTCCCTGCCCTCCTAAAGAGTTTCTGATCAATCAGAATCTGTCCAAACCATGGTACAAAGTGAAGCATGAGACATACGTGTAATATTTGTACATATTTATGCACATTGATTCTTAATTCTTGAATACAAAGCCGTGTTTATTAGATTTTTGTACTGCTGAATCACAACATGAAAATTTTCCCCAAGAGTCAATGACAGAGTTTCTGCACACCCCAAGGTAATGACTAGCTCTAGGCAGCTTCCTTCAGGCCTGTGAACTCTAGATAAACTCTACTGAGCCGAATCCCATCCCACCACGCTGCTTTGTGTCTCAGATTTAACAATACAGCTGTGTACAGTGTACGCAGCTACCGCAGAAAGATGTGCACCTTTTCAGCCCACATTTCACAAAGGCTGGGCAAATCACAGCAAAGAGTGCAGAGTGGCTGCACTATTCCATCAGTTCTACAACACAGCAGTGCTTCCCTGGGTTGTTATTGTATTATGTTCTGCAGAGAGTGTCTGATTTAGCTTTCAATTTCAAATTAAAATAAGTAGATTAAATCAAGTGTAAATAGAACTGTGAAACTCTAAAGTGAACTACAAAGCACATTTTCTAGTTTTCTCACTTATCTCAGCCTGGCTGTACCTGTTCCCAGCCCAGGAGTCACACAAGATTTAATCTCCTTTTCAAGTGAATCCTGGTGGGAAATAATTACACCTAATTTGTAATAAATTACAGGACACTGAGCAATAATTTAATACTGCATCATGAAGTTTCATTCAACAACTACTTCTAAAGAGAATGGTTTTACAGTCCTTCAAACCCAAAGATGCTGGCTTAGCCATCACATAGGTGAATTTTGAAAAATTTCTCATGGAGTGAAAACGGCAGGCCAGTATACTGGGCAGGATATGGCAAGGCCACATACCAGCCAGCTTGTAGTGATTCATCAATGTTAGAGGGAAGGGAGCTCAAGAAGCCTTGTCTTCCTCAAAGCATGGCTCACACCAGAGTCCCAGGAATTCAACAGCTGCATGGCACTGCTGGGCTGCAAGCGCATGAGAGCCAGAAAGCAAGAAAAATACTAGTTCACCTCTTTTCATCCTACAAGCTGATGAAAAGAGAATTATCAGCAAGATGACAAACATGGAAAAACAGCTTTAAGAATATTTCCGTTTGTAAACACGAAATATTTCCTTTCCCCCTCAGATACAACAAATATCTGACAAAAGTGACTTTGGTTCTGCAACTGGGGTCACCTTTAGCATCACAGGCATGGTATTCAGAGGTGTGGAGCACTAAACTCTGAGTCAGTAGGAGTGCCTCTGCCTTCTTCCCTTACCTTTAAAGCAGATGAACAGTTTTTGTGCTTCCTGGAGAGCGCTCTTGAAAAACTCCCAGCACTGCTAACTCCTTTATCCTCCATGGAAGCTTCCCACGGAACCTCTCGCAACTGAGATCTGAGCAAGCTGAAGTTTGCTCTTCTAAAATCCAGAATTCTTGTTTTAGTATTAAACCTCAGCATGCTCAGCGTGATACCAAACTAAACATTCTAAACAACCTCTGCATGTCAAGTGGATTTGTTTCACTTACATAGGGAAAAGGTGTAAAGATTTCTTCAAACAAGTATGGGGGGCATATGAACAAAAAAAAGAGTTCTGCTGAATGTATCTTGCCTACATCCGGATGCAACTTAAACCAGGAAGGTGCTGTGGGCTGTGCTACACACACTAAAAATGCATGCCACTACACGTCATTCAAGAGGAAGCTTGGATATCATGCAGCTGAAAAGATGCTTTAGATAAGCTATGGGGAAGAAACACTATTCCAAACCTGTGAAAGTATCTAGACTACATAGATGCAAGTTTTTACTCATCATCCACCTCTTATATGCAAAAACACAATCAAAAAATCTTGGATACTCTTTTGAAATACTGAAGCACAGTACATGCCAGTGTGGCAGTACGATTTACTATAGTCTCAAAGGTTGCTGTGAACCTTTTCCAGGGTACACTTTACACACAGATTACTAAGATCTATACCAGAGGCTTGATGCTCAAACCAAATTTTTACGTTTTATTTGGTACCCTTTAGGATGAACAGGTTTCATCGCTTAAAAACACCAGCTATTTATACAATTTAAATAAATGAGAAGGGCAGCCCGTATTTGTCTCTGCAGTAGCTCTGCCATCTGACTCAGTTCCAGGCAGGTTTAGGTATCACTATTGAATTTGATTTTGCATTCAAATAAAGCCGACTATTTAGCATGAGACAAAGTCTGGTAGCAAGAAAGTTTAGAGAATCGCTATGTGTGACAATGCTACTAATACATCCATTCTGCAAGACTGAAATGGGATTTAAGCAATATACAGGCACTGACTTGTTCTGGACATGGGCAAATGTCTTTATGGTTCTGCTGGAGGGAAACACTCCCTTACCACAGAAACCCTCAGCAGGATTGTCAGAGGCCAAGAACCACAGCAGATGTTGTGACATCACTTGGGCCAGAATTATGCTGTGGTAAAATCTTTATCTTCTAAGCTTGGGCATTTTTCACCTCCCAGGCATCTAGTAAAGAACATGCTGTAGGTGCCCCTGCTCTGGCAGGGGGGTTGGACTAGATGATCTCCAGAGGTCCCTTCCAACCCTGACCATGCTGTGATTCTGTGATAAGTTGCAGCATTACATGTCCACTCTTGCAGAACTCAAGCAGTGATACAAATCCCAGATTTTTACTAACATTTTTAGAAAAGAGCTGCCAAGGTACGTAGATACTGCAATACACAGCACAGATTTCTGCTTACACTGACAAACCTACTTATTCAAATGTCATCTTAAAATCACAGAATTTTCAGAATTGGAAGGGACCTCTAGAGATCATCTAGAGTCCAACTCCCCTGCTAAAGCAGGATTGCCTACAGCACATTACTCAGGACTGCATCCAGGCGGGGCTTGAAAATCTCCAGAGAAGGGGACTCCACAACCTCCCTGGGCAGCCTGTGCCAGTGCTCTGTCACCTGAACCGTAAAGAAGCGTTTCTGTGTATTTGAACAGAACTTCCTGTGTTCCAACTTGTGCCCATTGCCCCTCGTCCTGTCACTGGGAACCACTGAAAAGAGCCTGGCTCCATCCTCCTTCAACCCACCCTTTAGATACTTGCATGCCATAATAAGGTCTCCCCTCAGCCTTCTCTTCTCCAGGCCAAAGAGTCCCAGCTCTCTCAGCCTTTCCTCATAAGGGAGATGCTCCAAGCCCTTAATCATCTTAGTTGCCCTTCGCTGGACTCTCTCCAGCAGTTCCCTGTCCCTCTTGAACTGGGGAGCCCAAAACTGGACACAGTATTCCAGTTGTGGCCTCACCAGTGCCGAGTAGAGGGGGAGAATGACCTCCCTCGACCTACTGGCCACACTCTTCCCTATGCAGCCCAGGATTCCATTGGCCTTTTTGGCGACAAGGGCACATTGCTGGGCCATGGATAATTTACTGTCTACCACGACCCCCAGATCTTTCTCCTCCGAGCTACTTCCCAGCAGGTCCGCTCCTAACCTATACTGGTGCCAAATGTTCCTCTGAAAGCAGATACACAAGAAAGCTGATATTTGTCAAATGCTCCAGTTGCAGGATGTCACAATAAGCTTTATCACCTATAATGAAACACAAATTCCTCATTAAAACATGTTATTTAGTAATCTAAATACAACACAATCATTGTCAGAGTCCTAAGCCGTCAATGGCCATTATTGATTAAGCTTCTGGAGTGCCAAACATCCTAGAAAATTTCACCAGTTCTTTATCAATGACAGTCCCTTGTTTTATACATCCAGCTAAAAATCATCAGCTTATTTCTATAAACAAGATTTCTTAACTGAAGAGGAAATGTAAGTTTCTGAACAAAACCAATATTCCCACCAAAAAAAAAAAAAAAAAACTTTGTCTTGCTATTTTTCCCCCCTCTAAGTAACTATTTATTTTAATGATTTTTTTGTTATAAAGTCATTCAAATAAGATGGAAAAACATTGCTACTCCAAATCATGAAAAAAATACCCCAAACTCTCTGAAAATAAAATGGCATCATAAAAAAGTATTGCATACATCATAGTCTGATACAGTTGAGAATGAATAGAATGGTTCAGAAATTTTTCTTTTCTAATAATAAAAAAGACCAGAGCAAGAATCAAAATGGTCACATGAATAACTAGATAGAACTGGAAGAATGAGAACCAAGATGGGATCTGCTCTAGTGTGAGCTTCCGTTTGCTGATTTAGAGCATTTACAATCTGGAAATTAAGCAATGATGAAAGCATTTCAGCTTTAACTGAGTACCGTAACATTGATATAATTCATTAATCCTGAATGCTGACATTACTTAATGTTCCCTTCTGCAAGAAGCCTTTTTAACTTGAATTGTTTGACTCAGTTTTTCAGGTCTAAGTTTTTTTACTTTCTCTTTTTTTCCTTTAAATCCAGATAGGTCAAGTATCTAGAGAAATTTCTCTGTGAAAAGGCATCTATGTTTCTGGTGAAATCCCAAACCAGAAGCAATAAATCTTTCTTTTTGCTCACAATCTCAACAGCCATCAACCTTTGATTACTATGTTAAAGATCTCTGTAGATCTGTACTTCTTCTGAACAGCTTCTACTGAGACCAGTCTTTTAGAGGCCTTTATAAATAGTGCAGCTGTGTAATTTTATTTCATTTCCAATAAAAATCCAACCACCTTCAGCTGACTCCCTGGGCATACGGTATAGCCATCTGTAATAAAAACAATTTGCCCCAGTGCAAAAACTGGAACAGAGTTTGATGCTGGAAATGAACAGGTTAGTGGAAGTAAATTATTTAGTAACCAGTATCTAAATTCAAATGTCTGCAATGCAGTCCTCTCCTGGGAATATGAAAAAATATTTTTGAACGAAAAGGCCTTAGGGCAACAGTAAATGGAAATCAGATGTCAAATATGCCTGCTTCTCTCTGATGGTAGCCTTTGAGCCCATGGACTTTGCCTTTGCGTTAGCACTAAAGAAAAACTAAAGCTCAGTGCTTCAAGCAATCTATATTTAGCCTTAAGAATAAACAACCATAATCCCCCCATATTTCTCAGTGTTATAGGGTAGTAGTACTGCATCAAAGACCCAGTAACAGCTAATTCGCCTTGTAACCTTGTTGTTCCAACAAGACTATAAGTTCTTTATAATTCTTTATAAGACTTACATAAGTCTTCTTATATAAGGAAAATATAGGTCTTTATAATTATTACACAAGTCTTTAGAATGGAGGAAGCTGGGAGTAGGAAAGTAAGCTTTCAAGGCATAGAAACCAAAACAGAAACGGATGGAGCAGCAGGTGAGAAGACCCGGGGCTAGTAGCGCCAGCAACGAAAATGCAAAGAGTAGTCAAAAAAGGAGCCTTCAAAAAAAAAAAAAAGCACTTACCTTGTATACAAAATGATACAACTGGATTTTTCCAGTGACACAGCAACCTCCCAACTGAAAACACGCCTGCTTTGTGCTGTTCTGCTTTTAAAAGCTGCATGTTTAAAATGTTCCAAAGTCCAAAACACCTCTGTTAAAATTAAGGAAAGAATCCATTGGTGTAAGATGACTTATCCCAGATTACAACTATGCCCCGAGTTTTATTTTTTGAAATAATCTAATTGGCTTTATGAAATCTGTAGTAAGAATTTGAGTAAGAATTCTCTACTCCTCCCCTCAATTTTCCCTTCAATCTTCTTTCCAGTTGTAAAATACCTCATCTCAGTTTTCCGGTGAGGAAGCTCACATTCTGGGTCCTTTCTGCTAAAAGCTGCTTTTGTTGTGCTTCAGCCAGCTACGCTTCCCGAACTGTCTTTCTACCTGCTTGCCACTCACTCATCTGTTGCTGGAAAACCTAGGTGCAAAGCAGGCCCAGAGCACTTGCATCTAGAATCAGATTTTCAGTATAATAAACAGTAATATAAAGTTATGAAGTGGACAAAAAGAAAATTTGAAAGTGTTTCTTAAAAGGAAATCACAGAATCACAGAATTTTCAGAGTTGGAAGGGACCTCTAGAGATCATCTAGCCCAACTCCCCTGCTAAAGCAGGATTGCCCAGAGCACATTACTCAGGACTGCATCCAGGCGGGGCTTGAAAATCTCCAGGGAAGGGGACTCCACAACCTCCCTGGGCAGCCTGTTCCACTGCTGTCACCCTCATCGTCAGAGGATACCTTGAAAACTACCATTAACTTCTGACATCTCATGCCCTCTGCACATATGAAACTCAAACTTTATTACAAAACCCAACATGGTCTGAAAATACAAGCCTATAGGAACTAATCCCTGTTTACAGCACTGCTCTGCAGCAACAAGAGGGTTGTCTTAAGGTTAAAAATATCACTGGACCGGGTAACTCAATATTGATAACTATTTGACACACTTCTGGTGAGAAAGGTCTTAAAAAGGAAGCAATCTCTAAAATGGAGCTTTTCCTACAAGAAATTTTGCAAAACTAAACGAAGCATCTCTCTTGTACATAATAAAAGCAGCTCCAACTCTGAAAATCACAGCAGCAGAACGAAAACAAATCTCATATTGGAGTAGTTTTAAATTATGAACAACAGATACTCACAACAAATCTACTGCTAGTCAAGCTAAAAAGCAGTTTAAAATTAAAAGATCTGCTGCTCCCCAGCAAAGCTTAAGGAATATGTACATACCTGTGCTACAAGACAAGCTCTTAAAGATGGTTTCTGATGCGCTAATCTGTTAAAACACCTGGCTTGAAAACAGCATGGAACTCTTTTCAGAGAAGCCAGTGTTCTTTAAGCTGGCCCCCCTCCTATGCTCCTCTAGTTCTCAAAGGTCTAGAAATTTCAGCCTTTGAGGGTTTTGCTTCATCACTAGTTTCTAATTCGGAAAGGTTAATTAGAAAATACCTGTACTTTCAAACTATTTTCCATTCTGATTTTTAATCTTCTACTGGTGTGCACATGAAGACAGAAAAACAGCTTTCAGCTTGAAGAAGTGGCCAAGCCCATCAAATTTGCTGCTTACTGAATGATTTATAGGGTTAATTCTCCTTCAAAGTAGGTTTTTCACCTGTAACTCCCACACTGATTTTTTCATAAATGATCCTACAACATTTTGTTTTTCAGTCAACATAGGTCTGGATTTGGGATTTGTAATGTCATAAATCAACATGTAGGTACACACTCTTTAAAACCATTAATAAAAATTAACAGTAGTAGAAAGGTACACCCACAACGAAACCAAAATCCCTTAAACAAAAACATGTACTTTCTAACTTTTCAGAGCTCCAGCCTTTGGACCACCACTCTGTAGGGCTAAGCCTCTCCCCTTGCCATTCTAATCTCTGATTAAAGGATAAACACAAAGAAAATAGGAGAATTTTTTAGTATCTTTTTCATAATCAAGTGTATTTTATCTATAACCAATACAATGCCGTCCCACTTGACTGCATACAAGAAGCATGTTGAAGAGCAATAAAAAAGGAAAACAAACCGCTGCTAGAGGTAAGACACCTGTTTCACAACTTCATAAAAGTCAGAACAGTGGCTGGGAAAAACACTATTTTCCAGGTGCAAGAGAGAGTGATAGACCGATTTGCTAAACTTGAGAGCCTGACGAAAACAATTTTAAGTAGGTAAAGAGATGAGTTCACTTCAGGAAAGGAAGAGCAGGTTGACAGAAAGTTCTGCTAGGAAGAGAACTAGTAAACATTTATCACAACATGAAAGAGAGAGTCTTATAAAATAGGAAATAAAGTTGATTTTTATAGTTTTATCTTGTATTTATCGGCAATGTACCCCAAGTCAAATAAATAGTACATTTATAAGCTATTTTTGAACTACTGACCATATAATATTTGAACTTATGCACTGCCTATACTATAGGTGCAAGAAGAAAATGGGTCAGTATACGGGCTTGCCTTGTTCCCATGACGAATCACAGAATCATAGAATTGCTGAGGTTGGAAGGGACCTTTAAGATCGTCAAGTCCAACCATTAACCTACCCTGACAAAGCCACTTTTAAACCATGTCCTCAAGTACCACATGTACCCTTCTTTTAACACCTCCAGGGATGGGAATTCCACCACTTCCCTGGGCAGCCTGTTCGAATGTTTGATAGCATTTTCCATGAAGAAATCTCTCCTAATATCTAATCTAAACTTCTGCTGGTGCAACTTGAGGCCATTTCCTCTTGTTCTATTGCTTGTTGCTTGGGAGAAGAGACCAACCCCCACCTCTCTACAACCTCCTTTCAGGCAGTTGTAGAGAGTGATAAGATCTCCCCTCAGTCTCCTTTTCTCCAGGCTAAACAACCCCAGTTCCCTCAGCAGCTCCTCATAAGACTTGTCCTCCAGACCCCTCACCAGCTCTATAGCCCTTCTCTGGACACGCTCCAACACCTCAATGTCCTTCTTGTAGTGAGGGGCCCAAAACTGAACACAGTACTCGAGGTGGGGCCTCACCAGTGTCGAGTACGGGGGATGATCACTTCCCTAGTCCTGCTCACCACACTATTCCTAATACAAGCCAGGATGCTGTTGGCCTTTTTGGCTGCCTGGGCACACTGCTGGCTCATATTCAGCCATCTGTCCACCAACACCCCCAGGTCCTTTTTTGCCAGGCAGCTTTCAAGCCCCAAGCCTATAGCACTGCATGGGCTTGTTGTGACACATGTGCAGGACCCGGCACTTGGCCTTGTTGAACCTCATACCATTGGCCTCAGCCCATCTGTCCAGCCTGTCCAGATCCCTCTGCAGAGCCAACCTACCCTCAAGCAGATCAACACACCCACCTAGCTTAGTGTCATCTGCAAACTTACTGAGGGTGCATTCGATCCCCTCATCCAGATCATTGGCAAAGATATTAAAGACAACTGGCCCCAGCACCAAGCCATGGAGGACACCACTTGTGACCAGACACCAACTGGTCCTACTGCTGAAGACTGAGGCAAAGATGGCACTAAGTACCTCAGCCTTTTCCTTATCCTTGGTCACTATGTTACCGGCCCCGTCTACTAGAGGACAGAGATTATCCTTACTCCTCTTTTTATTACTAATATATTTATAGAAACTTTTGTTGTCCTTGACAACAGAAGCCAGGTTTAATTCTAGCTGGGCTTTGGCCGTCCTGACTTTTTCCCTACATAGCCTCACTACCTCTTTGTAGTCCTCTTGAGTGCCCTGCCCTTCCTTCCAAAGGCCATAAATCCTCTTTTTCTCCCTTACTTGCAACCCTAGCTCCCTGTTCGGCCAGGCTGGTCTTTTTCCCCAGCAGCTTGTCTTTCAGCACATGGGGACAGCCTGCTCCTGTGCCTTTAAGACTCCCTTCTTGAAAAACATCCAGGCTTCCTGGACTCCTTTGCCCTGGAGGACTGCCTCTCAAGGGACTTTGTCAACCAGGCTTCTGAAAAGCCCAAAGTCTGCCCTCTGGAAGTCCAAGGTAGGAGTTCTGCTGACCCCCCTCCTTGCTTCTCCCAGAATCGAGAACTCTATCATTTCATGGTCGCTGTTCCCAAGACAGCCTCCAACGGTCACATCCCTCACAAGACCTTCCCTGTTTACAAACAGCAGGTCCAGCAGGGCACCTTCCCTAGTCGGCTCCCTCACCAGCTGCATCAGAAAGTTATCCCCAGTACATTCCAGGAACCTTCTAGACTGTTCCCTCTCTGCTGTATTTTATTCCCAGCAGATATCTGGTAAGTTGAAGTCCCCCACAAGGACAAGAGTTCGTGATCTTGAGACTTTTCCCAGCCGTTTGTAGAATATTTCATCTGCCTCCTCATCATGGTTGGGTGGTCTATAATAGACTCCTACTACGATATTTGCCTTGTTGGCCCTCCCCGATTCTAACCCATAAACATTCAACCCTATTGTCACCATCATTTAGTTCAAGACATTCTTAACACTCCCTGACATACAGGGCCACCCCTCCCCACCTATCCTTGCTTGCCTATCCTTCCTAAAGAGCCTATAGCCATCCATGGCAGCACTATAGCTATGTGAGTCATCCCACCATGTTTCTGTGATGGCAACTACATCATAATTATCCTGCTGTACAATGGCTTCCAGCTCCTCCTGTTTGTTGCCCATGCTACGTGCATTAGTGTATAAGCACTTCAGCTGGGCTATTGCTCCCTTCTCCTTTTTACTGGAGGAAGCCACAATTCTGCCACCCCCAGACTTATTCCTAAGGAGCCAGGTTATGCCCCCTTCCTCTTCCAAATCTAGTGCCAGCATGCCGCTTTCAGGCTTTTTGCTAGGAAGCCCAGATCTATCCCCATTCCCCTTCAAATTTAGTTTAAAATTGTCAACGAGCCCCACCAACTCCTGCCCTAAAACCCTTTTCCCCGTGTGAGACAGGCTTTTACCATCTGTTGCCAGCAGGCCTGGTGTCTTGAAAAGCAGCCCATGATCAAAGAACCTGAAGACCTGCCGACGACACCAGTCGCTGAGCCACCTATTGATCAGCTGGCATTTCTTGTTTGTCTTCTCATCAGTCTTAGCAACTGGTGGGATAGAAGCACACACTAGGGATAGAAGCACACAGTACCCAGGTCTGTGTCCCAGTGCTCGGCCGCTGTCTCCTCTCAGTGACTGGACTGCAGCTTTTCAGCCTGGCAAGAGGAAATAAGTCATGCCCATCTTCCAAAAGGCGCTCTCAGGAGAACTGGAAGGCATCTGAAGCAAGATGTGTATGGTCACCAGGATGAGGTACAAGGACTTTTTCAGACACAAGGGAGAACCTGCTGGAATAGAAATGCACGTGTTCATCCAGAGACAGGAATCGCTGCAGTCATGTCTGCCACTGCTCCTCCTGGCCTTCCTCCTGTCCCTGCACCAGCAGCAAAACAGC
Organism: Vanellus vanellus; assembly: GCF_965231255.1. Classification (NCBI taxonomy): domain Eukaryota; kingdom Metazoa; phylum Chordata; class Aves; order Charadriiformes; family Charadriidae; genus Vanellus; species Vanellus vanellus. The sequence goes on from NC_138908.1 coordinate 65,927,357, forward strand.
TGGGATATACATTACCCTGTACTGCTCCAGCCCAAGTTGGCATCCTTTCCCCATCAAGTAAAGGCTGAGCCAGTAAATTACATGTACTTAAAGCTATAGTAATTACATGTTGAGGATTGTGACACTGTGGGGAACGCACTGCAATGGATGGCTCTCCCTCAAATCCTCTCACTGACCAGAGAAACACTAGTTGGGAGGACAGAAGCAGTTGTATAGTTGGGAATGGATATTCTCCTTCCTCACAAATCATCAAATAATTTTCATCTCCTACCTGTGAATGTTTCCTCCTACAGCTCTCACAAACAAAAATGAAACACATGAAGATTTTTGGGTGGCATCTGCTCTGTCCCAGCTCACTTCCATATACAGCACATGGGGCATATTTTAAGTGAGAAATGGTTCTCAGTAACTCACCATGGATCACCAGTCTTACACAATACTGCTGACAGGAACATCAGGTCCACCTCGTTGCCCCAAGGTAGTGAGTTCAGGCTGATGCACTAATAACACCTGCCTGCCTGAGACTTCTCAAAGGGAGTTATAGGAAGGTTCTTAAATTCCACTCTTTTAGGGACATCCAACCAGCAGTCTGCATGAAAGACAAATTTTACGGAATCAGCTGGGATCAGGTTGGGAAAACTAGTTTTATTTTAAGACGAGTATGAAATCCATGAGTTTCGACATAGGCAAAGTTCCCCAATAATAGCAAAGTGACTGAGTGGCACCCTTGTGATTTGATTTTTATTTCAAGGTCTTACTGACATTTATTTTTAGAACCTGCTTTCATTTTGAGTGCCACTGCTGCCATATAAAACTGAAGCACAGTACACACTGTTCATAACCACCTCATACAGAGTTTTACGTATATACATAAATTTATCTGATTTTCTGTTTCATTTTGCGCAGGGCTCTGGAGGCGGAGGTACAAAATATGGATCATTTACTTACCTTATTTTGCCAGCTCTTCTGCCTTCTTGCTTGTTATCCTGAGCCATGATGATAACTGCTGGCATGATTACTAGAAGTGTTTCAATTCCTGTGAAAAACAGCTTTTTGCTCAAGGCTTACAAATGTGAAAAGATGAGGCAAGGAGCTGAGTTATTATATATATGTATCATTCAGGTGCAATTTATATGTAACACAAAACACAAAGAAACTTTAGAAGTCATCTATGCTGATTCCCTGTTGAGAACGTTCCAATACAGCCCACTTAGGCCAGCAGGACTTAACAACACGCTTAATTCTGTGCATACTGGGTCTTTCCTGGATCTAAAACCAGAAGAGGGGTATTATCATTTAGTTCCTCTTTAGTAATTTCTGTCCAGTGTAGGCAGCCCTCAGTTTCACAATGCTATAGCTTGAGATGGCATTGCTGGCATGGACATCTGGCCAAGAAGTAGAGTAAGCATGCACACAACCAGTGAACAATTTCAACTGAACAGTGAACAATAAGAGAGGTTCAACATCACCCCTTCTTATTAACTAATCATTACAAAAGCGTAGGTGAACATCATCTCTGTTCACAACTGACTTAACCTAATCAGTATTCAAACAAAAATTAAAGTACATATTTGCAGAGCTAGCTCACTTGACCTGACTTCTTACTACAGAAAAGCATTTAGCTAAAGATATGCACAAAAAGACAGATGGTCTTGCAAGCTCTGCCAAGCTAACGGGTCTTACTATTAATAAATCAATGACAGAAGCTATGAAAATTAATTTACCTACTGATAGTTTTATCTCTTTTAAAGGTGAAGTCTCTACAACTGCTAATAAATCTACTTGTATCAGAGATTGCGTGTTTGATGGAAGGTTCAGACCAGGGAAGACAAGTGCTGCATTTCAAAAATTCAATATATAATGAAGGTCCAGTGTGATTAGCAAGAACTTCAAATTAAATATACAAACCAGTGACATTTTTAATCAGTTTCCACACAGCACAGTTTTGAAGTAGAAGTCTGCATTAGAAGAACTTGCAATGAAGATACCTGGGTGGAGTAACTCAAGACAAGTGAGTGTACAAAACTCTAATATTTATTCTAAGTACAATCACACAATCACCTTGACCTCCACATGCAGGTTATCCATGCCAAGGACAGTACTTCAGCTGCTGCGCCTCATTAATACTGCTGTGTCAGTTGCCAGTCACGGCTCTGGCTGCAGCTGTACAAAGGAATTAGTCTCATGAAAGTGAGCAAAAAAGCTGAAAAAGACCTATAACAGCTGTATGTAGGGAGATGTCAAGCTCAGTCATCACCTAGTTCAACACTTCTTAGAACCGCTTTTATTGTCTACAGTTATCAAAGGGTCAATAATATGGGAGTGTAATACGTAGGTGGCACACACCAAAAAGACGTCCAAGCAATTAGGATTACAAGAGAAACAGTAAACCTGCTCTGTCCTCCCTGGCTGTAGAAGAAAGTTGGAGGAGAAAATCTGGCACCTTGACAATGAGAAGACTTTCAGGCGAAATTTTCATTTGGTACTTGAGCAGCTTACCACCAGAATCCCTGGCAGACTACCTGGTCAGCCTTCAACCCATGATGAGAGCATCACTTTCACTTCTCTTGTCTGCACAAGTTCTTTTGTCCTGGTCTGAAAGCATTCTATTCTTTTAATTTTTTTTTTAATAAATTCTAAAGCCCTGAATAAGTGTTCATGCACCATAATATTTAATGAAGAGTTGCACAATTTATGATCTTCCCATTTGGGAGCATTATTTTTGAGATTTTGGGTTTCGTTATCATAAAGTTAGATAAGCTTCTCCTCTATGTTTCCGAACATTGACTTTTTTTCTAAGCATTACTTCTATATCTTTGAGTTTCAAAACACTAGAAACAGGAAGAAAAGGGGCTGGGAGGTTTGACATCAGCTGAAGAACAGAAGAGAGCTGACTTTCCTTGGCAGACGTCACAGAAGATGCAATTTGCAAAAGACGAAAAATAAGCGGCTCAAAATTTAAGAAGTTAATAACATTAATTTTTTTCCAGTTCATGTATGTATAGAACTTACTCTGTGAATCTCTGAAGAATGGTGTTGGAAATGGGTTTAATGTCTTGCAGCTGAGTAACTCCTGGTTGTGTAATATTACATATTTGGCTTTTGTCTCTCTTCCTCAGATAATCTTGCTCAATTCACAGACGCCACAGCCTTTGGAGAGAAAATCTCAAAGGAAAACACTTATATTTTGGTAATACCGAGGATTTAAGTGCACAGTGGGGAATATGCTATTGCTCATTTGAGATAGACTTGAGGGTAAAGTGTAAAAAGCTTAGCGAGCAGCTAATTAAGAACTTTCTTTTGCACACTTCATTAACCCTGGCCTGAATGCATATAATTTTAAATTATTACATGGGTTGTTCATGCCCCTAAGGGCCCATGATACGGGACTTCAAGAACAACAGTAGCCAGGGTGGAGGTAGCACAATCCTCTCCAGCTACAGGCTCTCACTCCTTCCACCTCCCTCAAGGCGGCAGGTGAATCCCCAGTGCCACCTGCTCCTGACCAGCATCTCTTCCCTTTTTTTAATTCCTGTTTCACAGCAAAGCCAAGCCTGAGCTGGGTCTTGCCTTAAAGCAGGAAAATAACAGTGTTGGATCAATCCTCAGAGAAAACTCTCCAAACATTACTAAAAGATAATGAAGCATTACCAATAAAACCCCAGAATTATGGCAGGAGTATTAAGAATGAATAGTTTTGGTAAATGGTGAGAGAACTTTTAAGTACCCTTTTCTTCATCACAGCTGAAGTAATGCTGACAATTGTCAGGACAGATTTATTTCCTTAGGTATGCAGTATGGATTAACTCTCAGGTACAATATCCATTTTCTTAAGTTATAACTCTTTCCCCATATCAGCAAAATTGTTTGTATAACTACAAATAAAAAAATACTTTCTAAACTAAAATTTTTCTATCTAATAAGTCACTATAACATCCATTCAGCCTAATGAACTACTTCAATTCACTTGTATCAAGTCTGATTTGTATTTGTGTTTTTCACTGGCAAAAATACAATCAATCCTACTAATGCAAATTAACTTATATGAATGCCGGGGGACATATATCACAGTCTTTACATGTACAGCACATAATAGGGTGGTTTGGGGAAATGGGTTCCTCACCAGAGAGGCAAGCTCTCCAGGAGGGCTACGCTGCTCCAGGACACACTCTAAATTTAAGAGAACTGTTAAAAGCGCACGCTACAGGTCAACTTTTTTCTTTTTCACATCAAGTTCATTAACGGAGAGAAAGGTACCAACGCAAAGAAGTATCAGTGGAGTTAATGACATTCCTGTAGAGGGCAATATGAAGACAGCTGACAGACTCATTAGAACAAAATCCTCCTCACATACCTGTGAATAATTCTGGCCCTCCAAACTGAACTGAGACCAAGTCACCCTTTCATAAACATACAGTCATTGCCTACATCCACAGAATCACAGAACGGTCAGGGTTGGAAGGGACCTTTGGAGATCATCTAGTCCAACCCCCCCCACCAGATCGGGGTCACCTACAGCAGGTTGCACAGGAATGCATCCAGGCAGGTTTTGAATGTCTCCAGAGTGGGAGACTCCACCACCTCTCTGGGCAGCCTGTTCCAGTGCTCTGCCACCCTCAAAGTAAAGGAGTCCCTCCTCATGTTAAGATGGAACTTCCTATGTCAAGTTGTGCCTGTTACCTCTTGTCCTATCACTGGGCACCACTGAAAAAAAGACTGCTTCCATCCCCCCAAATAGATTTGCATGATCCTTGTGTCTGCAGGACACCCCTGCATCTTCCTCATGAGCAGCTCCAAAGCAGCCAGCAGGAACACAGAAGCCCTGTGGTAAGTGCTGGCAGTCTCTTGGGTAACATTTACTTGACAGATCCTAGCATCACATTTCTGTTGTTGCAGCAGAACAAGAGCAAGGTGCCCAGGGCCTGCTCTGCTGCTCTCAGTAAAGACGATCACTGCAGCAATGGTGATGCTACCATCACTCCAGAATGCATTTGGAAGAGGGCAAGCAGTGCTTTTGCTCCCTCAGGTGGCTAAAGCTGCGCTGCTTCTCCCTCGGTATGCAAGTCAGAGAACATGCTGCAGATGAGAAAGCAATAGCAGTTCTGCCTTATACAATGAATCCACCCTTGACCAGCACTAACATAAAAAGTACCACACAGTGAAGCTTGGATATCACCGATTATTGACATATGTAGAAAAGAATAACCTAGAGCTAAAATTGGAGAAACCACTAACACAAAGGGTATACAAAATTGAGCACTCATCACATCCATTTGATTTTTTAAGTTCAGTGTTCTGTCTCTGAAGCCTGTAGCAATTCTTCTAGAACTACAGGGCAAGAGAAAAAGTTAACTGAATGACAAGATTCAAAACCGTTGACCAGAGATATTTTGGGTCACTGGGCAATGAAAATAAACCAAAGAATCTCACACTTCTACTTCACTCTGCCAGGAAAGAGACTGTTAGCCACACATGCCATAAAGGGTAACATCCACGATGAAATCAACATTGACTAAAAGTAAAAGTTCACAGAAATCTGAGAAATCTGTATGTGCATACGTGCACACAGGTAACATTGTAAATATTTATATATTGCCAGTAAGAGATGGTAAAAATATATAAATTTATTCCAGTTAGCATTTGCAAGAAGCTAGATACTAATGTGATCAAATGATGCACCCTGGAGGTGTTCAAGGCCAGGCTGGACAACATGGCCTTGGGCAACCTGGTCTAGTGGGAGGTGTCCCTGGCAGAGGGCTTGGAACTCGATGATCTTCAAGGCCCTTTCCAACCTAAACCATTCTGTGATTCTATGCTTAACTAAATGTAAAACTCATTTTAGTCTAGTTCTCTCAACTGAAAACTGATCATCACAAAGCAAACTGCAAACTCATCAGCATATCTGAAAAGTGGGTATGCAAATTTAAGATTTGATCCTCATAGCTGGATAAAAACCAAATGTACTGCAGATATACCTTCCAGTCATGCTGGTTTTCCAAGCACAGCCCAGAGTCATCACTAATGTGGAATCTATCTGCAGTGCTTACAGTCGGCAATTTAAGCTACTCTTACTCATCCTGCCATGACAGGTGGGTAAAGAATACGCTTGTCTGCAGGCAATGAAGGGTCAAGAAATGTTAGACCTCTGAACCAAACACCTCATCCAGAGTCTGCTAGCAAAGCAACAGCAGCCAGAAGCTCACAATCATAGAGATCAGAGCTATAATGCCCTATTCATTCATCCCAGCTAATTCCCCTGAAAACCCAATATCCTTGCCAGTGCTTTGCACAATTCCCTCTCACTATTTTTATTGTTGCGGCATTTTGTTCACCTTTAGGGTCAGAAACACACTGAGGAGAAATGGCTTGGAACAGTAAAACTGATTTGTACTTATTTCTTCAGAGAACTACCTGGTCTGTTATAATCATAATCTCAGTTTATCAGAAAAATGGCAAGGAAAGGACAAGTGATTGTCTCACAACTTTTTCATCTTTTAAAACGACTGCTACAGTTTATATTTCTGAGGTGAGTGAAAAAAAGCCAATGTTATTTTGAGTGAACTTGAATTTTTATGTGCTGACACTTTCTATCCTTCAAACTAATCATTTGGAAAACAGATGAGGTGTAACTGCTTCAGACGCTTCTGGTCTTTCAGCATTTTTTTCAGGTTTGTGGTTTATACATTTAATCTTTTCACTTATTTATATATATTGCATATATATTATAGGAAACATAAGATGGTAATACGGTTTCTATGTCAGCAGAAATGCACCTTAAAAATAAAGGGACCTAGTGAAATATAACATCTAACAAATTTGTTATTCAAACAATTCAGATATGTTAAAATTACAGAAAATTAAACTGAATGGAAGCTTCTAAGGGAGGCATCACAAAATTACGAAACGCCTCATGGGAAATTTCTAGCTTTGATCTGAGTCAATTTTCATAATACCAAAGACACAATTCTCAGACAAAACCAAAGACAAAATTCTAAGTGTAATTTTCCATTTCAAAAGAGTCTTCAGAAAAGTCAACACTTAAAATCCCTAATGAATGCAGATGCTTGATTTCCGAGAGCAAGAAAATTAGAATTGGTATCGAGGCGTGCAACAAAGAACCACCACTTCTTAAGTTGAAATATAGGATCAAGTAACCCCCTTCCCGAGTTGAAATATAGCATCAATTAACCCACAAACTGCTGAATACAAACATGTTACTATTTTCACATTAATGATGACAAAAATCATTCATGTCTAACAGCAGTTGCTGGTTAGCTCTCTCCAAAAGCAATGATATGAAGGAATGAGAGCTGGGGTTTTCCAGGTTTATTTTGGGGGGAAAAGTTAAGATTTGTTGCAACTAAATTCTTCAGGTAAGCTTCAGGTGTGTTGGTCAGATGCACATGGGGAAAGCACCAATCTTTGCAACAGATATTTTCCTACTACCAGGCTGCATTTGGGAGCAAAATGGGGGAGAGGGAAAACAAGTGACTCCTGGATAGAGGAACAGGGGCAGATTCGGCCCCAGAAGAGAAATTACCTTTGTGAAGTAAGGAAGCGAACAGGAAACCTAACTGCAACCAGTATTTCTCTCTCTATGTACCCAGAACACTGGCCCCACCACCACCTTAAAGCACAAGCAAAATTGTGCATGGTAATACCAAGGCAGGAGAAGTCCCGTTTAGTCTGTATTTTTGCATGAGCACTTCCTCCCAGATGTAGTTTCAGCACCAGTAGAAGCTCCTGTGCCAACTGCACACTCCCACCCAGGAGTGAAAGTCACCCTCCTCCACGTCTGGGCAGGCTGCTCTGGGAGCTCTCTCTGACACCAAAGCCACCAGACTTCACTGCTCCCATGAATGGCAACAGAGCACCTGGAGGAAGGGCAGTCAGTCTGAGATGTTAGCTATCTCATCAAGAGCAGGAAAGTCTCCCGAGCTTTGGAACGGCTCCTTAAGACGCACTGATCCAGAGAGGAAAATTTAGAAGGGACACTGAAAGCATGGGGACAACAAAACCCCAGCTGAGGTCTGTCCCACCCCACACCTTCCTGCTCCCTCCCTTGTACCAGCAGCACTGCAGGAGCAAAAAAACCAGCAAAATCACAGACCAATTAAGTGAGCTTTCATCTGAAACAGGGTTGCAATATGGAGGCAGAGATAGCCTGGCTCGTTCCCTATGCTTTCCACATTTACAACCTGTTTCCTAGACAACTTCATTGCCACCCCCACACTTTCTCCCTCCATTCCCCCATGCAGAGCCCCCTCTTCAGCATAAAGAAGCCAAAGTATTCGTAAGGAGGTGCACCATCTGCAGTGCTAATTTTTGTAACATCTAGATTTGGTTTGGCAGTCTCACACCTACCTGTTCTTTGCCAGCTGCAAACCAAAATGTGTTTCACAGAATATGCTGAGACCTTCGCAGCCCAAATGAATGTAGGGAAACATGGAGGATTCACCTCTGGCCCGTACGATTCTTGTTCTTAAAAGTCCTCTCATATGGTGTTCTGACATCAAATAAACCAGACTAGAAAAGTATTTGATCTCTGTAACAATTTGTTTTAATACCTTTGACTCATAAAACATTGTTTTTACATCAAGAAAATTTTATATCTCTATATACATATGTATATCTCTCTATATATAACTCAACCAACTGAAATGTTTCTTGCTCTGCTTCTAGGTGGCATAACAACAATTTCTTGCAGCTTTAAGCTTCAAGGTGGTATTTTGTATGAGAAAGCATTGTTAGAAAATAAAATCTTATTGAGGCAAAAGCATCACAGAGAGTAGAAGTAACCATGAAGGAAAGTTACCCCAGATCATGAGATAAGAGGCTGTGAAATTAGTTCTTGCTTCAGAAAAAATTATGAGAAACAGCACTTGTGCATCCTTTGTGGCTTTCCCGTTTTGCAGTTAAATCCTAAGTCCTGCTCACCTAAACTGGTCTGTCAAAGAAACAAATGTCCATCACCCAGCTCCCATATTTGAAAAAAAGCACAAGGTTTTACTTAGTGATCTTTTAGTGGTTTAGGAAATGCACCCATACAAAGATCCCAAAGTGTGGATGTTTACCTAAAATTCAACACAACCAAACAGGCTTGCAAAACAGGACTGAAATTCCATCAGAATTTGCTATGACAAAAATTTTTTTCTGTCTTGACTCAGACACAACGTACAAATTTCTGCCTTCTCCTATCCCACATTAGCTGGACCAAAGCAGCACACTTACTTTTTTTCTCCCCATTTCAATATCCTTTTTCTCACTCCAGAAACCCCACCCTACGAAAAGAATACAGAAGTGCACCAGTACTTATTTTATCAGTATGTATTTTTTACTATTTTATCAGCCCATCCGAATTTTTGCTCAGTGTGAACAGTAAGTTCAACAACAAAGCTGATTCGGGTTCCATCAGAACTTGTATTGCCTTTTGAAACTTAGCAATCCCTGAAATCCTTTAGTCAAAATGAGGTTATTCTGATCTTTTAAAACAATATCACCAGCACCGACTAAATTAAACTCAGAATATGATATAACCTATGCAGCCATTACTGCCATTCACTAGACACTGCAGATGATGAATAGGGCTTTCCCAAGGTTTGATAATGAAAAATGAGACCAAGATCCAGTTTATTAAGTCTCTCTGCCTCCTGTTCTATCTGCATAACACAAAAACTATCAGAATAAAGTGAAGGCACTGACAATGGTTTAGAAACTTGCTGAACTTTCTCCATTAAATCACTGCAACACTATAAAAATAGGAGTGTCCATAATGGGTAATTGAGGAACAGTTATGAACCTCCCACTCAACATATGCACATACACACACTGCAATTATTATAGAAAAGCATTGCAAATGGTAAGAAGTCCAAAGGGTTTACTGTTTTTTATTTTTAAAGAATTTGCCCTTGAAAAGAATCATCCTATCCACGGGTTGTAGAGGAACACAAGAGCTGAACTTCCAAACCTTCAAAAATTCTCCCACTTATCTTTTTTTAATAATTATATTAATACACTGGCCCAAATAGATAAACTGATAACAAATTCCACCATCCCAAGTGGATTTTTTCAGCTGATATTTAATTAGGGGTTGATTTATTTTTTTTTAAAAGGAAATTTTATTTCTGTCTGTACTTTGTTCACAAGCACACTCAAACCACAGCGTTCTCATCAAACCATGCATCATCTTTGTATCTTCATGAGCACATCATATCCAGCTTTGTCATCGTTACACACTATCGTATTCTCACTAAAAGCCTATCAAGAAAACCAGTTACTACGCATGAAAGTCATCTTTTGTTCACTGAAGGAGATTAAAACCCTTCTAAAACCCTTCATGTCATCAGCCCTGCCATCATCATACAGATTACTTCTCTCCTTTTTTTACAACAAAAAGCCTTGCAAAGAAGAGGACTCAAACAAAAAGAAGCAGAAAAGAAATAGAAAACAAGGCGAAGTAGCCAAAGTACAGTAAAATTGCTGCAGAAGTCTCTCTGAACTAACAGAAGTTATATTTGAACCTCATGTTTGGCTCAGCAGTCAAATATGCTTTATCAGTGCGAGTTCCTGCTGTTACTATACTAATACCCTAAAATTTGCACAAGTTTCAGAGGTGCTGGCCGCAGGAAATCCCAGTTTCTGCACAGTGAGAACTACAAATTCCATTTTACTATTAATGCTAATTCTACATTTGCTGGTGATAATCAACTTCTTCCAGGTATATATTTTACTATACAGTTGATTATGAACTTCTCCTTATCTATAAGTGTTTGGAGGCCTAATTTTTAGTTTCAGGCCTGGCAGACCCAAACGATTGCAAGTTTGACTTCTGCCTATACAACAACAACAACAGATTTGCAAATGTAAAATTAGCATTAATAGTAAAATGGAAATGAAAAGCTGTATCTGTACATTTTAAGGACCAGAGCGCAAATCAGTGGAACACAGTCAATAGGGGCTGAAGCTGCCTAGCTTTATCCTCCACTTCAGAGTTCACCAGCCATAATGGAATGTGAGAGAACAGTTTAAAACAGCTTCAGGAGAGACATCAGCAACAACAAACTGTAAAGAAGTCTATTGCACCCATTTTATATATTTTATAATGCGCAAAAAAATACTTCACATTCCCCTAAGTACAAATAGTCCATTCCCCCATGGACCAAACATATCTACATCTAGGCTGCTGTACTGTTAATGCAGAGAAACTGCCACTTTTGCATGTGATTTATCCGAATTATTTCAAACTGTCCCTTTCTGGGGTTCTAAGGTGACCAACTCTAACGTATGCACATCTACTCTGGGGTATCTATACTTTACAAGCCTCATCTCACTCTTTGTACCTGTACTAAGAATTATGCAACTTCACAGGTATTTGCATACATGGAAACTATACATGCATTTCAAAAGGCCGGCCAGATGCGTCATAGCCGAAAATCAATTACACTAAGACAGTTCTTGTTTGAATACTGCATACTATTAAGCTTATGATAGAAAAAATACTATGCAAAGTAACACTGTTTCAGACAAACCACTTACTGGTTCTAAAGCTGTATAAATACACATACATTGTCCCAGGTTTCTGAGTAATTATTTTCTAAAAATGCAAACCAACTCACACTTCATTGTGACAACCTTCTCTTCTCCCCAATCATCATGAACTCCTGACTGCACAGGGACAAAAAAAAAAAAAAAAAAAAAAAGGCCGACAACTTCGTTTAAAACATTTTGCCTAATAAGCACCACCTCTTTGATCTCTGACAGCTGTAGACTCAATAGGCATCTAGCCTTCATGTAGGCTTTATCGATAAGGCTGCACAAAACAGATCCCCCAGAATATTGCAGAGGCTCACAAAATGCCCACCACATCCTGTGGGATAGTCTCTTCTATTTTCAAGTTATTGTTTTTAAGCATGCTTCTCAAAAGCACATGCAGGTGGTGAACAGCTTAGTTCACACTGCCTGATACATTTTCTGACAGAAATGTTTTCCCCAGAGAAACAAAACTCCTACTCCTACCCATCATGGTCCTTATATTTACCTCAAACGCATAACCAGCATTATCAGAAGCTTTATTCTCAACCTATTTGTTGCCTCATCAGTGCTCAGAGGATTGATATTTGCAAGCAGCCTGGTAAGTGAATTATTGAAACCTTCCTTTGAAGAACTCAGAGCCATGTTCTCATTGTGTGCTGAAACATCTCATACTGTTAGAGAAGACAGCACAGCATCTTTTATATAGTTGTAACATTTTGTTTTCCCATGCAGTGTGCAAAGAGGCTGTGCAACTCAATGAGATAGGAAATCTCTGATGACAGGAATTAAAGATTAAAAAGGAGATTTGTGAATACACCAAGGATTTCAAAAGTTGCCACCAAAACCAACCATATATTTTTTGTATATTCTGGCCAAAGTTCAGAGATCCACAGTGATCCTGCAACAGCTTGGATCCACTTCTGAGAGTAGCAGAGGGGTGGACCAAAGGGTAGTGTTAAACTTAGAAACTTAAGTTGCATTTGGTGTTTCTCTGGTTACATACCTCATCCTACCTCAGGTAATATAATAGCGTTGCAAGCATATTTATGTTACAGCTCTATATCTCTGCAATCCCTCTCATTGCTCACAGCAGACATTTGTTATTGAATATAACTCTAGTCCAAGGATGTATGTAGAATTAATGGAATTTAGTCTTGAAAGAAAGACAAATTTATAATTCAGTGCCTTGTAATTTGTTTGGAATGAAAAACCCAAACTATGATTCTTCATGTGAAACACAGAACTTGCTTTTTGTCCTGAAATATCAATTCCTGATGTCGTTCCGTCACTACAGAATGAAAAGGAATTAAAAAGCACTAGCAGAAATTTTAAAATAATTTAAAAAATACATACATTCTGGATAGTTGAAGTGATTGCAACTACATATATCCTGTACGTATATCCTCCATCCTACTAGCCTGTTTCAAAAAATTAATCTCAGGAAAAGGAGTTGTTTTTTTTATTATAAATAATAGAGCCACCCAAACGCCTACCTATGAAATCTTCATGAGATGATTTACCATCACATACTTTTTCCATATATGGAAGAAATTACTAATTTATAAAACAAAGTATTAGAGGAAAGTGTGTATCAGTTTCTACATTGCTGTTTTGCAGGGACTGGTGGTGTGTGTTCGTTTGGTTAGCAGAACTTCAGCTCTGCCAACAGCCTTTGTATTAGTAAAGAAGCACCACAGCAGTGGTGCAGTGGAATACATCATACGATGGACTGGCGGTACTTGGAGTTAGTGGCCCATATTCGGATGTAGAGCTGAATAAAGAGGTCTGGTAAAGCCTGCTAATGTAAGCAAGTCCAATAGATTTATCCCCTTTTGTCCTTCCTGAACATCAAAAGCAAAAACCTCTCAGGTATAATTGTGATTCTGTATTCAGAAACGTTCTACCCTAGAAGAGAGGTACTAGTTATGTCTTTCCATTCATCCGTTACAGGGACAGGAAACTGTTTCATGCTGTTAGGATGTGCTATCATCTATTAGGATAATTATACTCAATACAGGATTATACCTCCTCCTCCTGTGTACTACCATTAAAAAATGGCCATTATTCCATTTATATTGTTTTTGTTCTTCCTTTCTTCAGCTCCCTAAGCAGGAAGCTTTGATCAAGTGAGACCCTCCTACTACAGAGAGGCTGTTCTCCGCCTATGCAGTGTCACTAGGCAAACATTCACTTTCAGCAAATTTTACAGCAACTGGCTAAACACAGGAGTAATACATATGTAACCCCTTAACTCAGACACGCCGCCTGTAACTTCAAGTCTGTCCCAAATTATAGCAACTTAAACAACAGAGGAACTTGCCTTGGTACTTCTGGTATTTTTGGTAGATATCATTAGTGCCACATCATTTAATAGCTCTTGAGTTATCACACACCTGTTCATTTTTGCTTGTCAGTTTAACGTGATACAAAGAACAAAGCATCATGAAATATAGGAGTCTTACAGTTTTAGCTAGGTTATTTTACTAGAACAATAACAACCCTTAGTTGTGAGGTATGACACACAGAGAAACACAACGTGCTATTGCCTAGGAACAGTAACAAGGTCCAAGAAGGATCTGGAACCAAAGGAAAAGATGAGAACAGCATTTCTGTCTGCAGTGCCTTAACCACTACCTCTGTCACCACACTGACAGCGCACCACATGGTGCAACACAACATCAAGCCCTTGATGCTGCCTGGCAGGAGCCAGCAATGCCCAACACCTGCCTGTCTTCAGGGCAGAACCGATGAGTAAAATACTCAGATTGCAGCTATATAAGTGACGGGTACAGTCAGAGCTGCACACAGAGCCAGTATGAGTGAGCATGAAGTGCTTTTCTAATTCTTTTCACTGTTCCTCCAATCCATAGGGCGTTTGTTGCTCCAGTAAAAGCCTCCCACCTTAGGGGCTCAATCATGGTTGCTCTTCACATGCCTCCCATCCCGCTCACATATACTCAAGCAGCCACAGTATGGAGCTGGACTTCTGTTTGAGTACATTTTCTGGAACTAAGATAAGCCCAAACAGAATTGGGTAAACTACACATGAAGGGACAACACTTCATCTTATCTAGACCCCTATTTCCTTTGCATCTCTACCAGCGCAGGCAAGTGTGGACAAGTTAGACCCATCAAGGTATTTTTAACTGGGCTTCAGTGCTGCTGATACACCATTTTCAGTGATGCATTAGAACATCCGGGCTGCAGATCTCAAAGGCAGCAGGTATAGAAACATCCGAATTGCCATGCTGTTGATTGAGCTTAGTCTAGCAATGTTTATTAGCTCAAATATAATTTGAGCATAATTTATAAATTATGGGCTAATTCAGACAGGTAAGCACTACTGCTGCTTCAGTGCTATGGGGGGCTGCAACTAAGAGGTCTTGTTTGAACCTACCCTAACACATGCAGGTCCAAACATGGTGTTTCTGGCCACCTTTCTTGATGTGGGAATGCTAGATAAAATAGTGCAAGGACATCTGTAGCAAAGCCAGCTCTGGTGCAACGAACATAATCAGTTTTGGCTCGCATGGACCTCACCAGAGCTGCGCTGGTTCCTGCAGAGCTTGTTACCCATGAGCCAGGTTCTGGAAAAGCACAGAGCAGCAGGCTGTGTCCAACACCGGCACGGAGGTAGCTGAAACCCAGAATTCAAATCCTGGAAGTACAGGACACTAAGCAGCTCTGCAGAAGCATGGACAGCCAGCTCCGACTCGGAGCCTTGAAACCCTGCCAAGGCTCCACTTGGTGCGACTGAGATCTCTGCACCATTTCTCGCTATGTTCTCCAGTGCTGACGTTATCCATGCAGTAAACTACAGTTACTCAGCTGTACAGGCCCCAGAACAACTCGCTGGGGAAAACCAAATCCTCCCATCCCTTACCCCAAGCAAAAGTAATTTGCCTATTCCTGACCTATGCTTTGCAATTTCACATCATAAAATACAGTCTGGAGACAACGGGTGCCCTGGGTTGGGTATCATTTACCTCTGCTACAGTTCTTAATTTCTTACAGTGATAGTGTCTGTTAGCTTATTACTGTCACAGCTTTTTCACTTTAAATTGTGTCTCTATTTAGGGTAGAGCCTCGACTAAAATCTATCCTATTTATGGCCTCTACAGCTGGTATTAATTATTTTATCCCAATGTATTGCAAAATGAAAATGAGTTAGAACTTCAATTTAACCCGGAAGCTGCACACAAAGTACCTCGCACTTGCCTGGACTTAGGATTGCTTAGGATTTTATTACTGTAAGATTTTATTGACTTTGAAGTGCAAACATAACTGTGGGCAAGGCAAAATAATATATATTTCAGTTATAATTTCTGCTGAAAGAAGTGTTAAAGTAACTTTGTGTGAATCTAGTATTTGCTAGACTGACAATTCCAGAGATAAGATCACACACACTGAATGGTGAGGCAAATATCCTACCGGGGTTTTTCTGTTTGTTTGTTTTTTCTTAATCAAACTCATACTTCAAAGCCACATTTTTCACTTGTGATGCCTACAGTAAGGCTTTACATCTGTATTTGGGGCATGCAAAAGTGATCAAGAACAATCATGTCATTGTCATTTGGTGACTTACCACTGATTTGCTGCTTTTAAGCTCTGAAGCTCCACAGTCCTATGCACCTTTGGTGTGAGTTCACAGTGGTTTAAGCAAATGCACCCGAGGGGATCACACAAACAGCATACCAGCTCTACCAAGTGGTAACGCAATATGCCATGATTTCTGTTGCTATTGTATGAATATGGCTCTAAGCACCAAATAGTTTCTTTCTCCACAACTGGAGAGACTCTGGCAAACTTCTGAATGTACTCGGAAGCAAGCTTCAAGGGTTAGTTCATCAGGGGAGCTCTGAAAAATACAACAATCCCAGTAGCAGTCACAGAAACACAGATGAGTACAGGCACACATACTAACGGGTACTGAACAGAACATTACTCTGACACTGTCGCCTGTTTTTCATGCTCTAGTATCATTCCCATCTTGCCTCTGTTCCCATGTCAGCCCTCATCACCCTCCTCTTTCTTCTTCTTTTGCACTATACTTTTCCTGCAGAACACTTTTTCTAGCCTCTTCCTCCCCAAGGCAGTCCATTTCTCTTCAACTCCTCCTACTGAGGGTATCTTGTACTGCACCTGCTTTCTGTAAGCAGGCAGCTGAAATTGTCCGACCCCAAGCTTTGCAGAGAAACCACGCAGCAGAGAACATAAACTGGTTGTGTTCAAACTGCTGAGGAGTCACTGGCAGCAACATGCAATTCAGAGAAAATTAATCCGCAGGAGTGACACTGAGGTCCATGCTACTATCCCAATCTCCAGGACAGAAAGAGCTAGTTTAAAAATACAGTAAATAGAAAGGTGCACCTGGAATCATTCTCAAGTGTGAATAGAAGCAATTATAGAATATTTCCAAAAGCCTGAGAAAGTCTTCTTAATGTCTAACCGCGAGTCCCTACCCTCTTGTTACTGTAGGTCCATCCAGTCTCCACACCCTAACACTGAGCAGTTCCCTGTCCCAACCCACAATCAATCTCATTTCTTTTCCACATCAAGTAGCCTTAAGATTCACTGAGTTGCACCATTTCACCTCTCTGAGCAGGAGGATTTTTCCAGCCCATCATTTACTCCCCAATTTTTCCCCTGAAACCTCTCCAGAATAAAAGACTCTCAAACCTTGAGGGATCTTAGCAGCATGTATAAATACCTGATGGGAGGGAATGAAGAAGGAGGAGTTGGACTTTCCTCTCTTGTTCCATCTGAGTGCAAGAAAACACTTTTTCACTGTGAGGGTGGTCAAACAAGTTGCTCAGAGAGGCTGTGGAGTCGCTGTCTGTGGAGACACTCAAAACCCAACCAGACATGGTTCTGGGCAACCTGCCATAGTTGACCTTGCTTTAGTAGGGGGATGGACTAGATTATCTCAATAGGTCCTGTCCAACCAAAATGATTCTGTGAAATCTCATTTCCAGCTGCTTGAACTTGTCCAAATTCTCTCTCCTTCAGCAGCTGGAACCTCTGAGTTTCCATTTCACCAGCCCCAAGGAAAATGTGACACACAACGGATGACTCTGGACATCTGTTGTAAGTCTGACTGGCATTTCCCAGCACCGAAGCTTCATTTGCCTTTGCGTTGCTACACCACCCTGCTCAGTTATGTTCCTTGCATTTCCTATTTCACTGGCAATTTTTGCCAGTTCACTATTCATCAATGCTTCCAAACTATTAATAAAATTTTGATAAGAAACTGTCTTAAGACAGAACCTTGTGGCATCCTGCTATTAACCTTTTGCTGGGTTGAAAATTGCTTATTCACCTTCTTGCTTTTTACCTCTCAGTTATTTAGACGTTACAGTTTCATCTCTGACTGCACAACCACCCAGCCTCTTTACCAGCCTCTGCGCCACAGCCAGCTCCTCCCATTCAGCCATAGTTTTGACACTGTACTTGCAGAAACCTCAGGGAAGAGGCACAATTAAACTTGTTGATTTCTGCATGGGTATTTCAGGAGTCGGAAGGGAGAAAGGAACTGCTGCGGAACAGAACAATTCTTCTTGGGCTTTGGGCCTGATTTTGAGACAATGCATCAAAATGCTTCAATAAATGAGCATGGCAGAAGACTCTTGGGATCCAGGGACTATTGAAGTCTCAAGATCGCGAGCTCTAGTCCTCGTGGGAGACTTCAATTTGCCGGACATCTGCTGGGAATACAATACAGCAGGAAGGGAACAGTCTAGAAAGTTCCTGGAAGGTACTGGGGATAACTTCTTAACACAACTAGTGAAAGAACCAACTAGGGAAGGTGCCCTGCTGGATCTGTTGTTTGTAAACAGGGAAGGTCTTGTGGGGGATGTGATGGTTGGAGGCCGTCTTGGCAACAGTGACCATGAAATGATAGAGTTCTCAATTCTGGGAGAAGCAAGGAAGGGGGTCAGCAGAACTGCCACCTTGGACTTCCGGAAAGCGGACTTTGGGCTCTTCAGGAGCCTGGTCGACAAAGTCCCCTGGGAGGCAGTCCTCCACGGCAAAGGAGCCCAGGAAGCCTGGATGTCTCTCAAGACGGAAGTCCTAAAGGCGCAGGAGCAGGCTGTCCCCATGTGCCGTAAGACAAGCCGTCGGGGAAAAAGACCGGCCTGGCTAAGCAGGGAGCTAGTGTTGCAGCTTAGGGAAAAAAAAAGGATATACGGCCTTTGGAAGGAAGGGCAGGCCACCCAGGAGGATTACAAAGAGGTAGTAAAGCGATGTAGGGAAAAAATCAGAAGGGCCAAAGCTCAGCTAGAGCTAAACCTGGCTTCTGTTGTCAAGGACAACAAAAAAAGTTTCTATAAATATATTAGCGATAAAAAGAGGACCAAGGATAATATCTGTCCTCTAGTAGATGGGGCTGGTAACATAGTAACCAAGGATGAGGAAAAGGCTGAGGTACTTAATGCCGTCTTTGCCTCAGTCTTCAGCAGTAGGACCAGTTGTTCCTTGAATTCTCCGACCCCTGAGCTAGAATACAGGGATGGGGAGCAGAGTGAAGCCCCTGTAGTCCAAAGGGAAATGGTGAGGGACCTGCTTCAGCACCTGGAGGTGCACAAATCTATGGGGCCGGATGGGATCCATCCAAGGGTGCTGAGAGAGCTGGCGGAAGTGCTCACCGGCCCACTGTGCATCATTTATGAACAGTCCTGGATAACTGGGGAGGTCCCAGCTGACTGGAGGTTGGCAAATGTGACGCCCATCCATAAGAAGGGCCGGAAGGAGGATCCAGGGAACTACAGGCCAGTCAGTCTGACATCGGTGCCTGGGAAGGTCATGGAGCAGATCATCCTCAGTGCCATCACACGGCACATGCAAGAGAACAGGGTGATCAGGCCCAGTCAGCATGGCTTTGTGAAAGGCAGGTCATGCCTGTCAAACCTGATCTCCTTCTATGACAAGGTGACCCACTTGCTGGACAAGGGAAAAGCTGTGGATGTTGTCTACCTGGATTTTTGCAAGGCTTTTGACACCGTTTCCCATAGCATTCTCCTGGAGAAACTGGCTGCTCATGGCCTGGACAGGTATACTCTTCGTTGGGTAAAAAACTGGCTGGATGGCCGTGTCCAGAGAGTGGTGGTAAATGGAGTTAAATCCAGTTGGTGTCCAGTGACGAGTGGTGTCCCCCAGGGATCGGTGCTGGGGCCCGTTCTCTTTAATATCTTTATCAACGATCTGGATGAGGGGATCGAGTGCTCCCTCAGTAAGTTCGCAGACGACACTAAACTGGGGGGGCGTGTTGATCTGCTTGAGGGTAGATTGGCTCTGCAGAGGGATCTGGACAGGCTGGACAGATGGGCTGAGGCCAATGGTATGAGGTTCAACAAGGCCAAGTGTCGGGTCCTGCACTTGGGTCACAACAACCCCATGCAGCGCTACAGGCTGGGGGCGGAGTGGCTCGAAAGCTGCCTGGCAGAAAAGGACCTGGGGGTGTTGGTGGACAACCGGCTGAGCATGAGCCAGCAGTGTGCCCAGGCAGCCAAGAAGGCCAACACCATCCTGGCCTGCATCAGGAATAGTGTGGTGAGCCGGACTAGGGAAGTAATCATGCCCCTGTACTCAGCACTGGTGAGGCCTCACCTCGAGTACTGTGTTCAGTTTTGGGCCCCTCACTACAAGAAGGACATTGAGGTGTTGGAGCGTGTCCAGAGAAGGGCTACAAAGCTGGTGAAGGGTCTGGAGGACAAACCTTATGAGGAACGACTGAGGGATCTGGGGTTGTTTAGCCTGGAGAAGAGGAGGCTGAGGGGAGACCTTATCACCCTCTACAACTACCTGAAAGGAGGTTTTAGAGAGATGGGAGCTGACCTCTTCTCCCTGGCGACAAGTGATAGGACAAGAGGAAATGGGTTCAAGTTATGTCAGGGCAGGTTTAGATTAGATGTTAGGAAGCATTTTTTCACTGAAAGGGTTATTAAACATTGGAATAAGCTGCCCAGAGAGGTGGTGGATTCACCATCCCTGGAGGTGTTTAAGAAAAGGGTAGATGAGGTGCTTAGGGACATGGTTTAGGAGTGGTGGTGTTTTTATCAGGGTAGGTTAATGGTTGGACTTGATGATCTTAAAGGTCCCTTCCAACCTCACTGATTCTATGATTCTATGATTCTATGCTGCATTACAGTATCACTAAAGAAAGTGCATAAATAGCCTTGGTAGCAGGTAAGAGAATGTAGGACTCTGACTCCTTCCTGCACCCATAGCTGTTGGATTAATCAATCTCCTGCCCGTTTTATCTGACCAGCGTGCTTGGTGGCCTGCGTACAAGGATTTCACTTGTGTTACTTGAAAATCACAAGTGCTAGTGAATGAGCAGGCGCTTGCTACAGATGTCGTAAAACAAAGAGCACCTTCTGGCAGTACAGAGAGTGGGAAAACACAGGGCAGAGCATTTCAGCAGCTGAACAGGACGAAAACATTTTGCTGCATGTACATTTTGCGCCAGTGTGCTTCCTCGCACACCTGCCTGATGTTCAAAGATTAGGTGGGTGAACTATCAGGGTGAAGGCGATGTTTTTATGCCTTTTATGTTTCCTTTGCAAGCTCATTTAGTCAGTCGGGAGTCTTAAGCTCTGCATGCATGTACAAATTCCCACATTCCTGATGTATTGGAGCATCTGGTTTTCCTCAGTATCCTGGAAAAATGGGGAAAAAATATCCGCGAGATACCTTTGTCAGCTTTGCTTGAAAAAAAAAAAAAAAAGAGAAAATCAAATTATAACTACAACAAATAGAATATTTCCAACTGAAAGGAAGATTATTTGGTTTAAAATACTTGAAGTTCAGAAATAATTCAGGGTGCATTTTTAAAACACTACCATGAAGGAAAATAACCAGATTTAGACTTTCTCTGCTCAGAATTTACCTATCAGCAATTCCAGTTTTCTCAAGTTGGTAAGTTAATGGATAATATTTGTCTATGATGTATGATTGATTCAGTTGATTTCCTGAACAACTTACAAAACATTTTAGCTTAGACCGCAACCATCAGCCAGGCCCCATGGTGTTCTGCTACTTTCCCCTGAGTAACACCAAAGATTTTGCTGGTGCAAATATTGGAAAAACAAATATAAAACTTTCAGGTCAAATATTCACTTCATTTAAACATTTTCTGTCTATTTTTAAATGCTGCTTTAATAATCATTCTTGCTAGGAAGCAGTTAAAATTGCTGTGGGATGTGATGACAACCCACAATCACAGTCAACATGACTAATCTTTTGTTGATTTAAAGACCAGTGTGTCCCTTTATTAGCACTACATTCCATAATAGAATCGGATCAACTTTCCAGAGGTTAATAAAATGCAGAAACTGAAAACTAGTTTCAGGTGGTAAGAAACAATATGCAAGTTCAGCAATTTGTTTTACCTAAGAATATTTATTTTAAGTGTTCTAGGCTTTTGACATGTTTAGGACAGCTTGACTTCAAAATTGGTTGGTATTTTATTAAAAGCTGGCTAAGAATTCTAAAGAAAGAAACACAACTTTAAACCTGGGGTCAAGTAAAATATTTTTGCCAGCCCAACATTTTTCCCATCTTCAGAAAGAGAATGAAACAGTCCATTACTTGCACAGCTCCAGGCCAGGAGACACGCTTTGCCACCTGCCGACAGCCACGGCTGACTTCAGAAATGATGTGTACCTCAATGTGGGATGTGATTTTGTTTTGTATAATCAGCTTTTAAAGGGCATGCTTGACTTATGTTTATGCATTGGTGGTGGAATTTGCTTGTTTGCAGCAAATTCCTTTTTGCTCTTTTTCACTTCATTTTAAACTACTCTTTAGAAACTGATCACCCATTTTGTGTAAACCTGAAAAACAAGTCCTTCATAATCAATATTTTTAAACAAGTAGTATGTAATAGTCAGTGCAGTAGTACGCACTCGGCCTAACAAAATGGTGCATATCCAGTGTGGAGAGCAGTGGACATAACATTTTTAAGCATCCCTTACAAATCCTCAATAATTTTTTAAAGGCAGTTGACTACAGTTAATCCAATTCCATTTTCCCCGAGTGTCAGCAAAATCTGGTAAGAAAAAGCTATTGCACCTTATGAAGTTTCTACAGAACTAGTAAAATCTGATTATCTGATGATTAGTCATCACTATTAATCACAGCTAGTGGTATGATGGAAATTGTGAACTTTTTAAAATTAGTAATTAATAATTGATTTTTTGAAGCAGCAGCGTTGAAGCAAGACAAGTAAATGAGTTTGGAAAGCCTTCGAAAATGTGTACCTTAATTACAACAGTGCTGCTTTTGCTAAGTGAAGATGTGGCGTGTTCAGCAGTTGAAAGAACATCATGAACTGCAGTTTAGGAGCATTGCAAGAGTTTAGAACTAAATAAAAATTAAAAAAGAAAAAGTCAAGCATACTAAACATTACTGAATGGCATTGACTGTAAATCTGATGGCATAGCTGTGTTAATATGATCTATAGAAGTGATTATCTCATTGCTGAACCATCAGAGAAATGAGCCCATCTGTTACAATTTGCAGTTATGAGATGTGACTCCAATTAGGACTTTGTCCATCCCTCCTCGTACCCTGGGAGAAGACATCTGAACACCCATTGGGACTAACAAGAAAATGAGGATCTTCATGAGCAGCTTTGCTAGAGAGTAAACACTATGGTGGTCCCTTTCAAATGAAAAGGTCCAAACCTCAGGAAACAGACAACTTCACAAGCAGAAGGATGAAATCTTAGCGCTCCAACATCCTTTTCTTCAGGGCAGTATTAGCTTAAATAACACAACTTGCAGAGCGTCCGCAACAGCTCTTCCTCCGTGAGACGCCAGAGCGCTGCAGCAGCTGGGGTCCCCTCCTGCAAATCCTCTGAGGCATCCCTGGAACCACCAGACCCCTTCTCAACAGAGGCACAGCTGGCAGAACATCTCCTGTCCCCTGTCAGTGACGCCGCAAGCACTGGCTTACCTGGCAAGAAGCTGAATTTTCTCCAAAGGCCTCCCAGGACAGTGTGCAGCACTGCAGTGCCTACAGGCACCCACCATGCCATGCACTCTCCCTGCTGGCACACCGCAATGGCGGAGGTGATCGGGAGACAGCCGGACCCTTGGACTTATTCGCAAACAACACAGAAAACCTCTATCACTTCACTGAAGTGAAGGCAGGAGGCCACAGCCTCCCTCGCGGCGAGGCACTGAACACTGTGACAGCCCAAGACCACTTCCCCTGCCCCTTTCAAAGGTGACGGGAGCACCATCCCGCCTCACCACAGCAGCAGGGCGCTGCCATGAGGGTGGCTGAAAGCAGCGGGCAGCACTGGCCACCCGAGCAGCAATGCAACCGGCCCCACTGGGACAGGGTGGCCAGAGCCAAACACCAGTGCCTGGTACCTGGCCCCATGTGTACATGATACACCTCTATCTACATGCACATTTTATAGACTTACCTATGTACACATTTTTTTTTCCACTTCGTAAATCTAGCGCTTTAACATACGTAAGGTTATCCATCACTATGAGATATTTAACCTGAAAGCATTTGTAGAAGTAAAATTATTCCAGTAATTGTTCTGTATGAAACAAACACCTGGACTATCTAATAGGATTAAATTACAGCATGGATAAAGTTACCCTTAGAAGCTGAAAATAATTCAACAAAATGCAGTGAGATTAGATGGGTTAAGACTGCAGTTAGGCCAAAGGCCTAAAAACGGTCTTTTCATTGATACACCAAAGTTTACTTTTCAGAGAAAGAAGCAGCAGAATCAGTCCCCTCAGTTTCTTTCAGCACATACCTTGGAAGATATTTAACTCTTATCAGAGACACAAAAAGCTTGTCTTCAACTCACAGTCATTGCCTCTTCTGAAAGGTAAATTGGTAAAATCTGTAAGCCTTGGGAGTTTAATTGTGCTGTGGATAAAAAAATAAAAAAATAATCCTGATTTAAATTATTTTTTGCTTTGAAAAACAAAGCTGAAAGGGCAACAGGATCAAAGAGCCTGCCTCACAAGGATTTCGGAAACTATGTTTTACTGCTTCGGTGTCAGGTCATTTGTTGTATTCGGTTTCCCTTTCTCCCCAAGAGGCTAAAGTCAGAAATTTCAACAGCAACAAGGGCTAAAGCTTGCTGCAGTCCTAATCCACAACCTTCCAGTGAAAATTTAATCCTATATATAAGGATTTACTATATAAAGATATTATATGTATTTTTTTCTGCTGTTTTAAGCTGAAATTTCTCCATTTTCTCAGCACTAGACCGCTGCTGAGTGCAGACAGACGCTTGTTTTGCAGTGTGCCAACTGACAGCGGTTGTCATATAAGCAGTTATGGTGATGACAATTGGTTTCATTTACAGTCCAAGCCTTGGAGTAAAATCTTCCAAGATGAAAAACTAAACACCTAGTGACAAATTTTAACTTGTTCCCTAACGCATATGAAAATGAATACATACACTTATTCAGAGACATTACTCAGAAAGCTAATCACAATGTTATTGTGCCATTATTAGCCAAAAGCATGTCCATCACTCCTGCCAGAGTCTGTGCCAACATTAGTTACCATGCACTAAAATAAACTGCAGTTAACACTCCACCACGTGAAGTACTGGGGGGCTTGAACATCTTGGAGGATGAGGCAGGCAGGCTGCGCACAGCCGTGCTGACAAGTTTGACCTGACTGCAAGGTGCTGCACCACACCGGGAGCTTGGAGGCTCAGCCATGCAGCAGGAACGCAGAGAGCAGCCTGCTGGCCAGGGCTGGACTACAGTAGGTAGACCTCCCTTCCCTCTGAAACATCAGGGAACAGGTGTGATTTTACTGAATGGTGATAGAAACATAGTGCTTCCCGACCTGGGGGTTTTCTGCATGCCACCCAGTCATGTCATGCAGGGTCAAAGCTAGCAAGGCCGACCAGATCTGTGCTAGTTGTACACTGAGCCAAAAGCTGGGGGTCTCTGCAGATTAACTATGCAACAAATGCAATTTCAGTCAAATGCCACTAGGTTCTGGTAACTAGTTCACAGCTGAAAGGGATCATTAGCGCACCCAGTCCTTTCCCTTCCAAGTACCAAACATAACCAGCCAAAACTCTTAATTTTGAGAATTGATGTTGGCAGATGATTGAGGAAATGACATGCAGATGACAGACAAATTGTAACAATTCTTGTAACCTCCCTACACCAAAGTAAACAGCTGGAAACTACAAGTTAAACAACTTTTGCAGACAGATGCTTGCAGCTGGGAACAAGGGAGGTTTTGCACTGAGAGGTGCAAGAGCCCCAGCAGCTTCTGCCACTGAAGCCAAAGGAGGAGGAGTGAATGGTTAGGCTTTCTCTGCAAACATTTGGAAGGTTTCAAAAACAATTAACTACCCCAAAGGGTCAGTAAAGAAAAAGGCTCAGGTTTTTAAAAGCATCTGGTTATCTGATAATATTATCAAAAGCATGTAGGTGTCTTTATCAGCTAATCCTCTCTGGGGAAAAAAAAAAAAAATATCTGTCTTAATAGCTTAATCATCCCTTAGTGAAGCAAACACAGCTCACTTCAACTTTGAAGGTGGAAGATCAGAACTTAAAAGGAAAATCTCAAAATGGAAAAGAGCCTTCTCTCCTACCTCTCACCTGCAAGGTATGAAAGACAAAGGCAGATAGAAAGGAGCAGCTTTACCATGTCATTTCTGCAGCTGTCCAGGTCAAAGTGAGCCTCATGATCGCAAATAATTTCAGTTGTGACCATCTGGGCTCAAACTTTTCAGTAACAATTAAAGTATCCTGATGATATGCCTTTGATGAAAAAAAGCAAAGAACTGAGGTACTCAACAACAGCAATTTTAAGCAGTCCAGGTACAGCCAAGAATTAATTGGAATTAATTACTCATCTACATCTAGTGAGTTTCTCTGTGTTATGACAGCTAAAAGTGAGACAGAAGGAACTCAAGAAAGCAAGAATTTTTTCACAGTAGAAGTAAAGAATTTGGTGACAAAAATGAAACCCCTCATCTTCAGATAGAGATATACGTTTTCTCACACATCTTAAAATACAGTTAAAGTATGACAATCTAAGTTTCTTTTTCTTTGAGATAATTAAAATGAGAATTACCTTTCTCCCAGGAAGTAATATTTCTGCTCACGGTCTTACTGCTTTCCTAACTCTTTCTGCTTGTATGGTTGAATGTACAGTCAAGAAATGGTAATAGGAAGGGGAGAAAGTTATAGATATACAGTATCAAGATAAGCAGCTCCTGATCCTGAATCATACTGCTGGATTAATAGACACTTCTCATTAATATACATAACTAAGTTCCTTCAGACCTCTCAGTTTATGACAGCTTTGTGAACCAAAAAGTCCATAATGGTACAAAAAAAAAAAAAAAGGTACTATCTAGGACAGCATATACCATGTTAGAAATCATGGAAGTGTTACTTTGAGGACAAAACATGAAGTATTAAAAAATAACATAAAGCATTACTGAAGTTAGTTTGATATCAACAGCAGAAACTTTTTATTTTTTTAACACAAGTTATTTTCAACGTTCAGTAGGCTCTTCCATACAAGATGGAAGGCTAGAGTTCTTTTTTTTGAAGGAGAAATTGGACATAAAAAAAAAAAAACACAACAACTTGTTCCTGCTTATTTAGAAGCCTTGTAAAAATTCTTGTAGCTGTGCAACTATTTCTGTATCCACGGTTTCCATAAGTGCCTGAAAACCTTGTTCTCCCAGTAATTCCTGCTGTGCCTTTAGCTTCTCGTAGATGAACTGCTGCAATGACACAGTGTGTACAGGGTCCTTCAGTGCAAGCTGTGGAAAACATGTAAAAGAAAAATATATAACAATCCAGTAAAAAATACTCTGTGACATACTCATCTCCTTTATAACCTGAGCTGAAGAAAGAAATCAGCTTTTCTTTGTACTTAATTAAGAAACCAGAGGAAAAACACTTGCAAAGCAAAAATCAAATTATCAAAAGCAAATATCAGTTTAAAACTATTTGAAACAGTGTCAAACCATGGACCCAGTCTGCTGTAAGATTTCACCCTTCTACAAGATAAAACAATTTCAAAGCTGCTTTGTTAATTACTGCCAAATGCGTTTCTCGTAACTCCTAAAAAACACGTCAGATGTTACCATGACAAGCACAAACTATGGTCAGTTATATTTTATATAACTATGTAAGGAAGCAAAACACTGAAAAAGTTGAACTAGTTTAGATTATATGACAAGAGCTAAAATAAACTGTCCATATATATAAAGAATAGACACTTCTTCAGTAGTAGTACCTATAGAACCTCATCAGTCCAGCTGGATTAAGCAATTTTCTTTGGGCAGGGAGGGACAGAGTATTTGTCACTATTTCCACGTGTTAACTGCTTCTTAATGAAAGCAAAAAGAGGTAAATGAAGGGGCTACATGGACAGAGGACCTATTCTTAATTTCAATATCAGAAGACAGGTGTGGGCAGCCTATGAACACAGATGTCATGAAGCATCTGTCCCTCAGTCCACCAGGCTGGATGAAAAGGGACACCTGGAGCTTGCTGCACAATAAAGTAGAATGTTGAAATAAACAGAAAATTACTTCAGACCTGTGATCTGTTCATCTTAGTATCAAAACCAAACAACACTACTATTTATGCTGGAAGGTCAGCAAACAAAATATAGTGCTTGATCTCAAAGCCCACTGAAATAGGAGACTTCCAAGCTCATAATACACTGCTGTACTGCAAAGAAATTTCCAAAGAAATGAGGCATATTAAACTTGCACAACTGCTCTTTGGGCATGACACAAAGAAAGAAATATTTGAATTTTAATACAGAGTGGAAGACATTAAACCTTAAGGGGTTTTACTCTTTGTCTTCCTACTGATGGAAACAGCCACATAAATGTAAGACAAAAACATCCAAAACCAGTGTAACTACCACAAAAGAGAAGTTAGTCTTATTTTTATGAACAACTCCAGTGAAAGAGCAGGATGCTTTTTAGCCTCTTCCATCAGTGCTTCCAAGTTCTTCTTTCTTATTATGGTCACCTCATCTTTAATCTTGTAAATTTCTTAATCATTCCCGCAGTATTGCTAATATTGGCTTTTTAGCCATTTTCCACTATCCAGCTATTTTACATTTCAAAGGAAGATATGATCTTTTTATTACTTATTCCTAACATTAAACTCTTTTGAAAAGCAGTGTAATTGTAATAATAGCTTAGTATTCTGCAATAATTCTTCTCAGTAAATGTAATCTGGTCTCTAGATTATAAACAGACTTTTCAAATTGAAATTTCAAAATTTCTAAACCACAGCTACTCTAATCACGATTTGCCAAGGTTAGCGAAATCCTTTTGTAACAGCATTAGCACAATCTACAGGGTAAAAAAAGACTGTCTTGCCAAGCAAAGAATCTACCAGTTTCTGGGTGATTTGCATTTGTTAACCAACAACTGTAATTTGGGACATAACACATTTCTAATTAGTTTCAATAAGTTCATAGCTCTAAATAGTCATGTATAAAATTACTGTAGGGAATTCTGCACAGAAAAACAGGTATTAAAATTGCCATAGGCAAGTGTTCTCATACTTGTGACCCTGACCCAGCAGTAACTACATGAATGGCATGCATTACAAAGTCTCCCTGGGAAGCATCACCAAAAAGTCATTCTTTAACAACCTTTTAACCCACAAACCAATTAATCTACATATTTAGTTAACCGTATGACTTTTGTGACCCTACCATAAACTCTTGTTTAAGTACCCAGAATTAGAATGGGAAGTGAGAACAATTTGCCTTAAAGTATAAACTTCAGGTAGTTTTTCTCTCTATGAAGACAAATTCATCTAAGCAGCAATTTCATATTGCAAAGTTTATTTTCATGACACCTAAATAAATAAAAGAAATAAACCAAAGAAAAACAGACTTAAGGTAAATAAACCTCTTATTTCTTATATGTCAATGTTCACTAATAAGCCTCAACTTAAGTCCAAATTTTTTCCCAATTTTAACATGCTACTAGAATACAAGTATGTGTGTTAGCTGTTCTAGCACCACAATGGTTGTTTTCAAACTGAACAAAAGCACTGTATTGTTTTAAAATAAAAGGCTTGAATCCTTGCTCATTTGCAAAGCTTGCTGGAACTTCAATTCTGAGCTCTCTCTAGCGTCTCTTATAATATTAATCCTAGCGATGCTCTCAAGCATCTCTTAGCTGTGTTAACCATCTAGCACCTGCCTCATGGGAGGTGACAATGGATTTCCAAATAATCATCTGAATCATCTCTGCCATACTACTGAAAAATAATTAACCTTGAAAAAACAACCAAAGTGAAGAAGATGACAAAACAATATATTACAGAGTTCAAAGTTAGTATTTTCTGTTCCTAATGGAGCTGCCAGATTTGCAGAATGCTGGGAGGTACAGGAATAGGCTAACATATGCACTGCACCTTTGGTACATAATTACTTTGATTTTAGACGTATTATAATTCCACATTTTCTTTTTCACAAAACTTCAGTGAAGCTAGTAAACTTTATACGTAGTCTTTCCACCAGATAGGAAAGTAACTGAAACACTTCTGCTGCTTATTTACTAACATATGTTTTATCAGGACAAGTGAGAAATTGTACAGAACTCTGCTTAGTTTATTGCAACAGGCATAAACCCATCCCTCACAGTTCAAAGCAGCAGCACTGTAAGCCAGTAGGGACTTCTGTACTATGGTTAATGCCTTCAGCTAGAAGCAGCATCTAGTATCTGTAAGCCAATAGGGACTTAAGACACTTCAGGCTTAATCAAGGAGTTAATACACTAGTCTGATGTCAGATAGTCATGTCAAAAATATTTGACTAAATTAAGAAGTGTCCTGCAACAATAATAAATTTTCTTTCCTTTCACTCTACATTTCTGGAACTTGTACTCAGAACTAATGAAACAAATCAAGTAGCTTGGTATAATTAGTTTGTTGACAATATTAGACAATCAGCTGCAGTCTTAGCTGAATAAGCAAGCAAAATTGTAAGTTTGGAAGAATAGAAAGCACTGTTCTTTATTCACTGTATTTTCATTATGACAAAATTAAAATAGTATCTGGTTTAAGAGAAGACCTACAAGATGTTTTCAGATTGTTCAGATTGTTCTAGGAAAAATCACCTTCTTGAAAATTGAGTCATCCGCTTGGTAAGCACTGAGCATCAAACATCAGTCCAGCATGGAACTCAAACACATAAATATTAACACTGCTACTTAGTTTGTAAACACTGGGTCAGTGACTAAATTTTTGAATGTATTTTTTTGTGTTTGTCTGTTTTTGTTGGGTTTTTTTTTGTGGGTTTTTTTTTTTTTTTTTTTAATTGAAATGCTCCTGATGAGCAAAACACATCTATTTTCCAGTTGAAAAAAAAAAAAAATTCCTAGAAAATTCCAACAGCTTCTTAGTCAAAACAGCTACAGACAGGAAACAGAAGTTTGGTGAGGAAATACACATTATTGAAATGTGCTTTAAGCTGCTTAGTGAAAACCTGATTTGACTAGCTTTTGAATCTAGTTACTTTACAAATTGATCTTGAAACTGGACACAGGTGCCTACCTTCGGGCTGGACTGAAGAAACTAATCTTCCACCTCATTGGTTGTAAACAGCAGTTTGAATCAGAAAAGCCATAGAGAGGTTTTACAGAACAACCCTCCAAACTCCACTTGCCAGCATCAACAGCATTCAACTGCAGAATTACCAGTTGTTTGAACCAGTATCTGTTAGGTGGATCTCTTTCCTCAACACCTTTAGACAATGCTACAGTCAAAAAATCACACTGTTTTCAATAACCAGTTAGATGTTATTCTGTACTAAAACAGTGATTAATCATTACAAGCGAAAACACAAGTCAATGGAATGGCATTAGAATTAAAGAACAGGTAATAAAAGTCTAACAAAACTCAAAAAAGTGTGTTGGAGATGTCTGAATTCAATTGTTGAAAAGATTTCAGAATTTGAGCAATTCTGTTCAGTTTAAGTATGGATACTTTGGTACTACAGACAGAGCAAGAATGCTGGACGAGATATTTACCATGATGGTTAGTATCTTGTGATTGTGATGCTCTGGGAAAGACTGAAAAATGATTTAAGGAGGGAATGCATCCTTTGTTTTTAACAGTGATTATAAAACAGAGCCAACAATACAAAAGGCTCCTAGTATCAAAGCTTTTTAACAGATTTCAGTGGGACTTGCATTAGATCTGTGGCTAATTTGCAGGTAAAATGTGTAAGGAGAAATTATAGCCCAAACAATGCTGCAGAAGTATTATTTTTAGTAAACCACATTGTCACATAAAACTTGATCATTTGACTTATTACATTGTAACTAATTTATTTATTTTCCTGAAAATATCAAATCATGATTCATCTAGCTTCTTCCCATACTAGGGTAAAATTAAAAAAAAAAATCCAAGTCTGCTATATTTACACATAAGCATCATCTAAAACATGTAGCAGCATGTTTTAGATGTCAGATGAATTGTGTGTTTGTGCTGATGCTCCTACAAAGAGGAAGAAACTTCCAGTACAGGTGGGCAGGAATGGGCCCACGTGATGTTTTGGTTTTAATCCAGTTTTTTAAATCAAATGCTAGTTGTGCTTTCAAAGCCGCAATTAACAATCCTGGTTATAATTTGACACTTCTACTACTACTGAGTTACCCAAATGACCTGTATCATTTTGAAATAAACAGCCATGAGAACTAGCAAGTCTCAATTTCTGCACTATCCCCAAAAACTTATACTGAGCAATTTTAGCTGGGATTCAGAATGAATTTATAGCAGGCATTCATAAAAACTAGAGTTTGCTTGCTCTAACACCTGTGAGAAATTGCATAGAAAGGAATAAGAATACAGTGAATACTAAAGTTAGCTGAAAAAATGACAGCATAGAAGGCTCAAGTCTGAAATAAATCAGAATTCATCAGCTAAATATGGGAGTGAGAAGAGCGAAACAGACAGCTATTCTTACAAGACAGGATCGAAAGGAGAAAAACAAAGGATTTTCAGAACATTTAGGAATCTAGAAAACACAGTAAATATGGAAATAGTTCTGTCTAGATGACGAGATCCAAAATAAAGATGAAGCTTTGATGTTCATGTATGACAATTTGTTCTGTGTAAACCTCTAACAAAACAAAGGCTGAAAAAGTGTTTAAACTGAATGTTAAAGAATAGTTGAGAAACAAGTCACAAACAATTCCACAGGGAAAAAAAAAAAAAGAAAAGTGACATGGCTCAAGGGAAGATATTTCCCACGTAAATCAAAACCCGCCTTGTCATGTCCTTATTGGTTGTGGCCTCTCCTTACCAAAGCGCATCCATTTCTCTTTATTCAAATGGCCATTGACTCTGTATTGCATGTGACCCCAGAACAGTTCCTTCATTACGACTGTGTTCATCAACACTATACTGGGGCGTTGTATCATTTAGGAGGGAAGAATGATACAGGTCATAAACTGATGTGCCATACTTTTCATTTTGCCCGATATATCCACATTGAAGGTAGTCCACAGGAAATCTACCAAGTCTAAATTTCTAAATACATATCCAAACTATTAAATTCAACCTGTAACTGAAAAACTAAGAATTTCTGCAAGAAAGTTATTAAAACTTTAGCCAGCCAAAGAGAAATAAAATTTTACTATATTAAAAAAAAACTAAGAACAAGAAAGGACTGTAGAATTAAATTCACTTTACGTTTTTTAAATCTCATTAACAAACCAAATATATATATCTCCCTATTGATATATAGATATATTGATCCCTATCAATAAAGACATATACGTATCTATGTCAAGAGATTATCCAAAACTGCTAAGAATAAATATCATTCTGCACCCAACACCTAGAAAATAATTTAAAGGCCACAAGTGGGAAAAAAATTTAACCAAGCTTAACAGAGTCTAGAAATGCTTTTAAGAGTAACTGAATTATAGAACTATCTAATACATTTTTAAGGACCATCAAAAATAATCTTTCTGTTTTGTTAAATCTGAAATTGCAAGACACTATGAAATTCTCGTAAGGCATTACTAATAGAAGAATAATACCCAGGAGGTTGTGTCACCTTTTTTTTTTTTTTTTTTTAAAAAAAAAGAGCCACATATTGATTAGTATTTAAAAGAAAAGCCTAATAACAAACCAAAAGCATCCAGTGGCTTAAAAAAAAAAAAAAAAGCCCAGTTAAAACAAACTATCAGAAGTCATCCAAACTCTTTTCTGCTCCTACAGGAAGAAATAAAGTACTAAAGGGCTGTTCACAAGCATTCTTTTGGAAACGTGTAGGTCAGGTAAAGCAAATGCACAATAGGGCTACACACATCTACTCAATCACCCAATTCCATGTTTTGCAATTACTTGATGCCAAGCAGTTCAGACTATTTTATTCCACAGTATTTGTACACTGCAGTTTTCTGGGTGAGGAACCAGTTTCCCCAAACTCCTACAAAAATAAGTTAAATTATAAAACATTCACAGATTCGTCTGGACAAAAATAGCATAATTGCATGGTACCTAATCCAGATATCTTCATCTAAATCAATGCTCCTTACTCTTCACATTAGAAGGCTGTTATATGCCAGCATATGGCTCAACAGCTGTTCTGCTAAAACACATAATCCAATATAATTAAGATTGTTTTAAATATGAGAAATTTGGCCTGCCATGACATTCAGTAAGTTTTAGTTCCCTGCATTTTTCAATAAAACCTTTTTATAGTGTCTTAGCATAACAATATCCAGATTTTGTGAACAGATGATATTTATTTTGGCAACATTTTCCAAGGCTCAAAAGAAATGTAGAAGCATAAGTGTTGTGGCTATAAAGTTTGTCATTAAAGCATTTTCCTTTTCTGATTTGAGATGAATTTTCCAAGAACAATAGATGAACCAAATCCAAAGGCAAAAAATTTAGTCTGACACAAGTGAATCACAATCAGTTGAATTGCATAACTGAATAACAGATCAAAAACTTACCATTTTTTTCCTTTTGTCTTGTTCCGTGGGAGGTTCCTCATCTTCTGTAGCTGAGAGCTCTTCAAAATGAGACATCAGCATGCAGCTAAGAATGGGAGTAAGAGTAGTTTTAACATACATTATAATTAAAAGTATTTTGAAGCACTTTTTAAAACACAGGACAGATATGAGGGAGTCTGATAAAAGTTAGAAAAAAATTGTATGCTAGCAGATATTGCCTGAGAACAGTGAATCTGAAGAAGTCTGAATGCAGGTTCTGTGTCACCTACACCCATGTAACAATCTCTGTTATCCTCCATATTTTAGCTCAAGTTCTGGCTTAAAAAGGCATTTCTGTACATAGAAAACAGAATACGTCGGTTTAAAAAATTAATATAGAAAAACCTACTGTTCCTAACTAGAATTTCCCAATCTTTCCAAGGAAGTGCTATACAAGCACTCTGTATCCTATCAACATGAAAACCAAAGTGGCACATATGCAAAACCAGCCAAGACTTCTCATTGCATTCATGTTTTCCTGTGAGATCTTGAACAAGAGGACCTCAAAACTAATATGGTCGTTGCTATTGGTTCTAAATACTAAACAATAAAAACTAAATAAACTAACACTAAACAGCAACGTTTTAGGCGGATAGATATTAGTTAGCTTCTGCAGTGATGTATTTAAAGGTGTTTTTTTCTTGGCAGGTAAAGCTAAGCTTTTAAACATCTTTTTGTTTTGCTCCACCCTCAGATGGTAGGTACAATACAAACAAGTAACAGCCATATTTTAACTATTATTTTTGAAATGATTAAACAGGAAAACAAGAAAAATAAAATAGTTCAAATGCCAGAGGGTTTTTTGCCCATTGAAACAGTTTGAATGGACTTTATAAAAGCATTGGTGAAAGCTATTCTATAACAAACACGCTCTCCATTCACTTTACATTCTCTATATTGAAAGAATACATAAATATTCCACCAATTTACCAAATTTTTCCTAGAAAAGCTGCTTTAGGAACCAAAGGATTTAAAAATCACTCAGGTGACAATAACTTGCCAGTGTATTAGGTATGCTTTATGGCAGGAAGAACACAATTCACATATTACAAAGTACCAAGACCAAATATTGCTCATTTTCATAATTCTCATTATGAGGACATTATTGCTTATTTTCAGCCCTGTACCACTGTGCATTTTTAACTGCTACATTCCACTAATAGGTGAATGTTCCTGCAGCCAATTTGAGTAACTTGCTTTAGAGTTACTAAAATGAAAAACAGTTGTGATTTTATGTGAAAGTATTCAGATTTACTGTTTGTATATTCAGTTTTCTATTAACATGTGTTTAGAGCTGTATGAAACACTTGCTAAAGAGCAGAATGGGTCAAATGCTAACTCAGAAGCCATTTCCAATGAAGGGATGAGTTATTTCAAAACAATACAGTAAATCTCATGTCTCTTCTCCTCATACACGACATGACTTCTTGCAACTCAATTTATTAAAAAAAAAAAAAAGAGACAAAAATATATCAATTGCCATAACATACAAAATTGAATTAACTTTTTCAGACCTTGATAAATTTTAGGTACCACAAAGAGTAATTAAAAAAATAGAAGACAAGGGAATAAAAAAAAAAGATAAAGATGATAAAATTGGGAAAAATGTGAATATTGGTGAGACAAGACTATAGCAATGGAATGCTCCCCTACCCAGAATATCTTAAGTCTGTAAAGCTTTCTTCTAATTATTTCTACAATGCAAAGCCCAAAGGCCAGGAAACCTGGTTGAGTGTAATCTCTTTGTATTGTAAACCAGGGCTACACTAAACATGCATGTTGTTTTAGTCTCTGCACTTATAGCAATTAGATAATCAGTGGACTACACTTCTTTTTTTCTGAACCAGTTCAGGTTTAAATTCATTCTTTTCAACCTGAAGAGCCAGAGTAGTGCACATAACTCCAGATGAGTGGTCTCACTTTATTTACTTTCAGATTATGTTGAACTGCATAACACAAACGTCAGAATCTTTTAAACACCCCATTCAGTAGCTGTCAACAGAAATGCATCCTTGGTTCAGTGTGCCTGTATTTCATAAGGCAAAAAAAAAAAAATCCAAAGTTTGGAAAAGTACAGTGACAAGTCCTACACGCCTTCAAGTTTAAAATATGAAATGAACTAGGACAAAGTTTTATTTATGTCTCTGTTAGAACACTTTTCAACAAGTGCTGGAAGGCAACATGTTTAGAAATAGAAGGGACTCTAATGTCATCTCTGATAGTAAATAGAACACAATGCCAAATCACATTCTCAGACTCTGGAGTTACATCTTCTATACTGATAGTTAGGAAAAAAAAAATAAATGTACTTCTGCCAGCAACTCTTGTCCATAGTTCAGGCTCAGTGTGAGTGTGGACCATTCTCAGCACACACTTGTGTGCAGACCACCTGTTTTAAGTGTAGAAAAACTAAATAGATTGCATGCAGGCTGTTCTGTGCCAGCAAATATCTCCTTAAGCCATTAATTAATTAGTCCAGATACAGTCTGTTCCATCACCAGGTAATTACCTGAAAGTTAGAAAATGTTTGATTCTTAGCATCTGGTAAATACTGTTACTAGAATATAGCGTCTGTAGGTACACCTTGCAGAGCACCTGTTTTTAATGTCTTGCAACTCTCCATCATTCTAAACATATGTATTCATTACAGAGAAAAAACAACAATAAAGGACACTATTCAGTGTTGTGTTTTGGTTTTTTTTGTTTGTTTGTTTGTTTGTTTTTTTGTTTTGTTTTTTTTTTTTTTTTTACTTCTCCAGCTTTGGCAGAGTACCACCAGTAACCTGGGAGTCAGCAGGAGACGAATGAGCCTGGTGCTGAGTGACAGTGCACTCTGAGCACCCCTGACAAGACCCTTCTGCCACAAACGAACTTCTGCTCCCAGCTGTCAGAACTCTTTTGAGCTATGCCCTGTAGAGCAGGTCTGTTAAGTGGAACAGCTGAAGGAGGAGAATTGTTCTCGTGGGACAGCTTTTCAAGTTCTCCAGGCCATGAAGTATTGTACACTAGGTCCACTCAATGAGGCTGAGGCATTTAAGAAAATATCTTGGCTAAACTCCAGATGTCATACTCAAAGAAACTGAGCTACCACCCTATCAACACACAAGCTTGTTGGATTGTAATTTTAGATGACAGCCAAGTGAGCAAAAAGCAAGTTTAAGCATATGAACATTTTAAGACATCATTTAGTAGGTAACTAATGAACAATATAAAATTATGTTGATTGTCATTTTAAGCCCTCCTTCCCCCATTACAATTATTTTTTTCTTAAGACCAAGAATTTCCTATCTTACTAAAACATTCACTCTTGTGAAAACAGAACTCTTGTAAACATGTCTTAACTGCCTACAGATTTTTCTCATCAAAACACTAAATATAGAACAGTACTACTACCACTAAACCTACAAAAATTAATTAGATTTTCCACTTACTCTTTGTATGTTCCTGTTTCAGGATCTTCAGTCATAACATCATGCAGCCCTTCCACTGAAATGTTGATGATACCACAAAATTTATCTTGGATAACACTGGAAAAGAACAAAATTTATCTTGGATAACACTGGAAAAGAACAGGAAAGTGACTTAGCTAAAGGAACTAAACAGGAAATTTGCTCAATAACTGTAGAGCCACTTACTAAGCAGTATTTTCATTGCTTACTTCTCAGCTGAGCATGCTATCAAGCAGCTAATCCATTTTTTCCTTTAATTATACAAAGGCTTCAAAAAGATGCAATAAACATTATTCTTAAATAGAATAAAACCTCTTGTGCCACTGTTGAAAACCTAGAAATAATTGCAAATGGAATAAAAGAAAAAATACATTAGCATAAGACTCAAGAACTGAGTGGGGAGGGCATGCTCCTGCTAGCAGGGAGGTCAGAGTACTGGTTTCTGTTCCTGACACATTTACACATTTTCTCCCATCACTATTCAGTGCAAAATCGACACACAAACCCTTGAGCAAAGGGCAGCTTGTAAAGATGGCACACTCCCCTACTGTTTTCTCTGTCCAGCCCTGCAAGTATTTCTTCACCATCCTAGGCAGCTGGATGACTCCCCACAGAGGGTGAGAGATATCTGCACCCAGATCTGCATGAACGCCACTTCCCCGAGTAGGGAGAGAAAGATTTCTCTGCTTAAACACAGGCATCTCCTGCCGTTTGAAACACTAGGCTACTTAAAACAACTGCAAAGGGCTAGTAGGTATCACTCAGGACTTAAATGAGATAAGCACCTTTCCCAGCATGAGCTGAAAGCCAAACTGGATACCCCCACAATGCCCAAAATGACACTAGACACTTACATTTAGACACTTGCCCCTGCCCTGGAGAATTGATGTCCCTGTAGGGTAAAGGCACAGAACCATGATCTCCCCATGACAGATAAAGTAGGTGCCACCAGCTCCTAATGGGAAGCAGCTGTGACTGCTGTTTCTGCTGAATTTCCTGCTACTGTGAGTCTAATGCCAGAGATGTACAATTGTGAGACTTTGGTGCATGGAATCCTACTCCTACAAACTACATAAGAGTGAAGACATACTGCAAGTGCAAAGATGTTCATCTCGATAAGACTGCAAAAGTTCCAGCTACAAGAGCAAACCAACAGAAACGGTCTAACTGGTGATGGTGAACTACAGCTCTCTTCCTGGGGCTGCCATTGACTGAAGCATTTTAGTACCCCGTTTGGCATTTCAGGCTTAATTTTCCCCAAAAGGCGCTGCTGCTGTCTAATAGGCAGAAGCAGACATGTTCCATTTTTGTTTAAAGGTACTGAATATTAAGTTCATGTATTGTAGTTTTGTCTATGTTAAAACACAAAGGATCAATCTATTTATTAATATTCTTTCATTTCCTTTTCTTATTTGGGAAGAAAACCGAAAAACTGCATAAACTGTACCTCCTTGTACCTTAGTTAGTGCCTATGAAAAACTTCTTGTCAGACATACAAAGTTTAAAGTATATGACAAACAGACTTTATATAGCAACGGATGCTTTGGAAAAAATGCACATCAAGTTAGAATACTAAGCATATTATATTTCTTTTAAATTTGTTTTGATTATGATTCAACTCAACTCATGATCATTTTGTTTCCAAAGAATTATTTTTGTTCAGCCACTGTCAAATGCTAGGATCTGAACTGTATTTTGTATAATGAAACCTGAAACTCTTAAGTTCCACAAAATGAAAACTGACACAGTTTTCATTGTCTGGCTTATTCTTGTTATCATTGTCAAGTATGTATTTTAAGACACTTTCTCCCTTGCCAAAAAGCTTCCCCATCTCATTCAAAACAGCAAAGTATTACGTGTCATGAGACTGAATCTCTGGTGGTGTCCTGCAGACAGCAGGCAAACAGCCTACCGACCACACAGCACTGCTGAAAGTGAGTGCTGCCCGCTCAGCAGCCTGCAGAACCAGCCCTCGGAGACAGAGCAGGTTTCTCCACTCGAGTCAGAGGTCCCCAGCTAGCACCCCCCCCAATAGACCTCTTTTGCCTTGTAGTTTTTTTGAAACACATCTAGGAAAATGCCATAAATGTGGTTAATATTTTCCAACACGAGAAAGGAAACAGCTGTCCTCAGATTCATGTCAACAGAGGACA
Source organism: Vanellus vanellus (assembly GCF_965231255.1). Classification (NCBI taxonomy): domain Eukaryota; kingdom Metazoa; phylum Chordata; class Aves; order Charadriiformes; family Charadriidae; genus Vanellus; species Vanellus vanellus. The sequence continues at coordinate 65,967,511 of NC_138908.1, forward strand.
AGGGGCAGTCAACTGAGAACAAACGCAAACGCTTCGCAACCTGGAGAAGTAAACTATGCTCTGTATGTATGCACTATTTAATTAATAATACAGGCTGCTATCCATTACCTGGTAGTTACATTACTTCCTTCCAAGCTGCAGGAAGAATCCCTGACCGCCACAGAAATTTTGTATTGGGAGGGAGGAGAAAGGTGTTTGACCCAATGAAGGCATAGCATTTTCATCAGCTGCAGGGCTAATTATGGTCCGTCTATTCAGTGAGGTTACTTTAATTAACTACCATGTAAATAAACACTGTAGGCACAGTGCTCATTAACTTTATGTTTTTTTCCAAGCTTGCAGATTGATAGAAGCACACAGGGAGGCCCATTTCAGTAACTTGTGATTCCAAGGATCTCTGATACTGTCAGAAGAAACTGAAGATAGTGGCTGAAGACCCAAAATACTGTTCTTGATAGTTAGCTCCAAAGCACAAAGAGAAATCATTAATTTCTTTACTTGTAGAGGATATTTTTACTCTATGGCATAAACAAGGAATGATATTTTACTCCTTTCTTCAGTGAAAGATAGAAAATTCATGGTAATTTTTCTTTTTTTGAGGAAAGCAAAGGTCAAGAATGTACAAAACCTTTCAAAATGGTATCACTGATGCCTGCAGCTTTCCGTAAAGACACTACCTTTTCTTTTCTTCCCCTTCTTTTTCCCCTTTAAATGCGACAAGAAGTTTCTTCCTACGAAAGACTCACTGAAATGTTTACCAAGTATGGAATCATTAAACAACGCAACTATTTTTAGAATAGAAGACACATGCTAGTGAAAAATAAAGACAGCATAGCCTCATTGTACTTTGAAAGAAAGAAACCCAAATTACAGTTCAGTGGCAACGTAAAATGCATCAGGCCTTATTTGCATAGAAGAGAGCCATGCAAATCAAGGTAATACCTTTTCAAAGAGACTAAGATTAGCCTGTGTGTTTCAAGAAATACATTAGGAAGTCATGTGAGTAGATTCAGAAGAGACAGACAATGTATTTAAAGAAACTTTCAAAATGGATCAGTTAATACTGTCCATACCAAAATCCTACCTCTGGACGAAGGC